>NC_141136.1:1395000-2595000 GCF_053477565.2 Lygodium microphyllum
ACCTTTTCCTTCTGCAATCCTACTGCATGAGGAGCTCTAGGAAACCCATACATTAGCATAAATGGACTATATCCAGTGGAAGAGTGTTTGGCACTATTGTATGCAAACTCTCCTATCGGTAAATACTCTTCCCAATTAGTTTGCCTTTTACTTATATACGCTCTCAACATATCTTCAAGGATTGGGTTAACCCTTTCAGTTTGCCCATCTGTTTGCGGATGCTCCGTCATGCTCATGCTAAGTTTAGTATCCAATCTCCTAAATACAGCACGCCAAAATTGACTATCAAATTTTCTATCCCGTTCACAAACTATATTTGCCAGAAGGCCATACAATCGGTATATGTTCTCTATGAACAATCTAGCCAATTCTGGTGTTTTAACATCAGTTGAAGTTGGAATAAACCTAGGCATTTTGGTTAACCTATCCACTATCACCCACATAGAGTCGTGCCCCTTGTGTTCTAGGTAATGCGACAATAAAGTCCATGGAGATACTCTCCCATTTTCCCAAACGAATCTCTAATGGGTGGAGAAGTCCTCCCATTTTCAATCTTTCAGCTTTATTAGCATGGCATTTACTACATTTGACCACATAGTCAAGGACGTCCTTATTCATTCCATCCCAATAGAACTGCCTTTTAATAAGACTATAAGTCTTATTAACTCCTAGATGTCCCACACTAGGGGTATCATGACACTCAAAGAGTATCTGGTGCCTTAATTCTTCATCTTTCGGAACAGATACCCTACCCTTGTAGAATAAATAACCATTATCAATGGTAAAATTCTTACACTTGAATCCCATTTGAGCAACCCCTGATGCTCCATTTCCTTGTTGAACATCCTCAGATGTTCCTTTCTCAGTGGAGACCCTTCCATTTGAATCCCCATTTTCTATTGCTTCCCATATGTTGGAATATGCCAGATCAAGGATTCAAGCAAATCGAAAGTGAACTGAGTAAAACTCAATTCATTTATGATGGGCATTATGCTGAGTGCATCAGCCACTATATTATACTTTCCTTTTCTATACCTTATTTCATGGTCGAACTCTTGGAGGAGTTCGGCCCATTTGGCTTTACGCCCTTGTAGATCCGGTTGGTCATTAAGCCACTTGATGCTCTCATGATACGACAAGATCAAAAGTTTGGCACCGTACAAATAGTGCCTCAATTTCTTCATTGCATGTACTATTACATACAGCTCCCTCTCATAAACAGAATAATTCCGTTTTGCACGGTCTAATTTCTTGCTTTCGAAAGCAACTGGTCGATCTTCTTGTAATAAGACCGCGCCTACTGTCCTATCACTAACATCAACTTCAACCACGAATGGTTTATTGGGATCCACAATTAATAGTACTGGAGCTGTAGCAATAGCTACCTTAAGTTTTTGAAAACTTTCATTTTGGTCTATTCCCCAATTAAAGCTCTTCCTTTTCCCTTTAAGTTAGTCCGTCATTGGAACAGCTATCTTGGCATAATCTCGAATGAATCTACAATAAAACCCAAATAAACCTAGGATGATCTGCAGCTCTTTCAAGTTCCTTGGAGATGGCCATTCAATAATTGCCCTTACTTTTTCTAGATTCATCTTGATTCCCTCTTTCGAGATAATATGCCCCAAATATTTGACCTCTTGTGTGAAGAATTCACATTTAGATTTCTTCGCATAAAGGGAATGGATTCTTAAAAATTGGAATACTAATCGTAAGTGTTCCAAATGTTCTTCTCTTGATTTACTAAAGATCAAGATATCATCCAAGAAGACTACTACAAAGTGTCCTAGATAGAGCCATAACCCACTATTCATCAGCTTCATAAAAGTAGCCGGTGCATTAGTGAGGCCAAAGGCCATCACCAAAAAATTATAATACCCATATCTAGTACAAAATGCCATCTTAGGAACATCTTGTGCCTTAATTCTTACTTGGTGATAGACTGAGCTTAAGTCAATCTTTGTGACGAATTTTGCCCCTTGTAATTGATCAAAAAGATCTTCCATTCTGGGCATAGCAAGCTTATTATTCACCGTTATCTTTGAAGGGGAGCTACGAAGCTCTACCCCAAGACCTACGGACCGCTTAATGATCAAGCGTTTCAAGCCGAGCGGCCATGGCTACCTCTCACATAGCCGACACGCAATGCCTACCTTACGGGTGTAGTGAGCTTACCTTGATGCTCGATCGAGTTTCCTCCTCTCTCTTGCACTCCAGTAGCTCCACAATCCTTGCGGCAAGCTCAAGCAACCGCAAGCCCTCTCCGTCAAGTGATCAATGATCATATTGTCTACTATAAACATGCAAACAATGTCAAATCTTCAAGAAAATAGCCATTATTGGCCATTTCTAAATCACAGTTCAATTTATAACTATTAACATAATTATCAATGATTATCAACATAATATTTAAAAGGAAACATTAAATATAATTTTAAAGCAAGGAGCAGCTAGATAATGGATAGGTAGGATTATTTCTTTGAGCATTTCAAGTATATGGATTCTATAGCTCATATTATTTACTATATAGGTAAGAAACGTCTTTCAAACGTTTCCTAGAAATTAATGATGTCAGAAACTTGTTTGAAACCCATTTCCTACCATGCCTTTTTCCTCCATAGCCGCGCGAGAAAAGAGAAGAGAAGAGAAGAAGAGAAGATGAATTGAAAAGATGGGGAGCTTCTTCTCCATGATCCCTCACTCTCACACACTCACTCCCTTACTCCCTCACACTCCCTCAATCCCTCACTCAAGCACAAGCAAGAAGGCAAGAAACAAGAGAAGAAGAAGAAGAAGCTTTGACCACACACAAGAATGATCTTCTCATTCACTATTGAACTTTATATACATGCCCTACTTTTTGGGCGGTCATCCCCACTTTTTACATAGCCGGCCATTAGCCTAGGCCCTCTTTTCCTATTTCCCACCATTCTAACTTATCCCATTCCCAACTAGTGCATACAATTTGCACAGGAGTGAGCCTAGCACTCTTTTACAAGGATTCGGGAGCGCTTTCACAATTAATGGTGCGCTTTTACTCTTTACTTTTCTCGAGGCGACATTGAGGCCTTCTGAAGAGGTCGTCATTCAAATTTTTCAGGATCTAACTTCCATCTTGGGCACCTTTTCCTTCCTTTGTCCTGTGCCCTTTCGGTTATCTCCTTTTTCCATTTTCCCGCTCCTCTACTCCATTTTCCCGCTCCTCTGTGCTGCAATAAACATTACCCCCCTCCTAGCTGAGTGTCAATCCCATGGCGCTGTGGTGGGGAGTAGTAGGGTAGTTGGGGTTGTTGCTAAGTGAAACTGGTGGGTAGATGACCACAATCAAAAGGTACTGTTGTGAATGAGAGGTGATGGAGTTTAATTAACAATGACCGAGAGAGATTCCGACGTGCTTTAGACTTCATGAAGATGCTCAGCATTTCTCACACAGTTGTAGCTCCCATTTTGCGACGGCTGATAAAGGTTTTACATGGGCATCTCTTATCATTTGGAGAATATGAGGTTCCAAAATCTATGCCAATGGTGGGTCCATCACTGAGTTTTCCTTCTGCTTGATTTGGTTCAGTCATGGTAGCCATCAACATGCAGATGATCGGCTACATCAAGCATGTTGGTCCATCCAACCATCGGAGTATGCAAAGGCTCCTGAAGCTACTGTAGTGGTATCCTGTCCGACTCAGGGAAAAATTCTTGGTCATTAGTGGATGTCGTGGATGATCTTCTTTAGCTGGGTAGCCATTCACCGAGTCACGATCATAGCCTGCAAGAGAAAGTTGTGCACTCCCTAAGGGATGTATCTGTCTCACGGTGTGGTGTAAGTTCATGTGTAGTGGAACTGGGAGATGGGTTTAACCTTGGGTAAGCCCTTGGTAATGTCCCACACTTGAGGACCCAGTTCGTGTGTTGTTAGAGGTGCAGTGCAAAACTTAGGGTGACAAGTCTAGAAGTCCTGCCCTTGATGTGCCCTAAGCGTGAAGTGAGAGAGGGGCTAGGTGTAAACCCTAGGTATAGTGAGTGAAGTGAGCCCTCGTGCTTTTTTCTTTTCTCTTTTTCTTTTTCTTCTCTTTTTTTTTTGAAGAATTGCATACAAGGAAGATGTCCTGGCTAATGCCTATCACTTTCAGCCGGATTACGAGGCGGTCGCCAGCATTGGGATAGAAATGCGCGACTTTGTAGATATTCTTTAATACCGGCCTGGGCCTTCAGAGATATGGATGACAAGAAATGATGATTGCACCTCGTTAAATGGCTATCACTCATATCCTCTAAGATTTCTAGGCAAAAGGAGGGAAGCAGGGTTGCCCTCATCATTAGTCTAGTCATGGCTCTACTATCTATCCCTAGGTTGATGTCAAAAAATAGTGGAGAGAGGTGGGCTTCCTTGGCTGTGGGTCTCTGTATTAGTAAGAACTTGATAAGCCTAAGATAATTACAGATAGTTAAGAAGGCTAGATCTGGGCAAGAAGAAAAATCTGCGAGGAAGCGGTTGATAGATGGGAGGAGATCCTCTGACCTAAAGACTAGGCATTCCTCGGGGCTCTAGGCATTAACATTATATATCTTAGGAAAGTCAAATCCCCATGAATATTTCGATCATAGTCAACTCCATGCCTACGGGGGTTGGGCATGTAGATGGGGTCGTTGCGTTCTTCAGGAAACGAGCTGCAGAAGGCGGTCCACGCGTCAAAATTGGTATCCCAAATCCTCCTCCACCACTTCGCCTGTGCCTCGTAGCCTTGGACGGTTTTGGGAACCTTGTTTACCTTGTCTTGCCAGTAGTCTTAAGGCTCTTGCCTCCATCTAGTTATTATGAGGCTTCTTTCCTCTATCCACCTGTTTGCAAGATCATTAGCCAGATCCTTGATCTTGGCTAAAATACCTAGAGGCAAAGTCCAGAGAGCGTGGATAAGCAAATGAAAGTTCAAACAGCCTCGTCTGAACTCCTGTTGACGCCATATGACCAATTCCTGAGGCCAATCGATAGGATGGGGATCCCCCCGTAGTGGGGCAGGCTCTTCAGGGAATTGTCCTCACAGTGATCGTGCTCTGCGTTGGGCTTCCTCTGCTAGTTCTTGTCTTCTTCTTCTGGCTGCCACAATGCGCTCGGGCATATGGGCATCTTCGGGCTCTTCAGGCAGGAGGTCTGGTAGAGGCGGACTGGCCATTCTTTGTTGGTCTTCTTCAGCATCCTGCTCAAAGTCCGGACCCTCTTCGACATTCTGCTCGACAACTAATGGAACCGCTTGTGGTGGTGGTGGGGTTGCACATGCCCTTCAAAACCAAGTTCCTTAAGCTCAACAGTGGACGTAATTCCTGTGCCTGTTGGAAGCTCCCATTCTTGAAGGCCATACTTTAGTGCTCGAGTGGTCAGTTCCAGCTTCCTTCTTACCTTCTCCACTGAATCATTGCCCTCCACCTAGGTGACGTGTAGTACTGTGCTGAGAAAGGCTTGTCTTTGTGTGTTGGCACATACATCAACAACTTCTACCCTGGACTCCACAAGCACTCTCTCGCACTTAGCCACCGCCAAGCGTTCTGTTAAATCCCTAACTCTTTCAAAATTGTTTCTTTCCCACTCACTGGCTCTCTCGTCCATCTTCTTTCTTCCCTTCTCCAACTCACTTGCCAAGGTTGTCACAACCTATTGCTCATTCGTTAAGAACCAAAGTCAATTCCTTTCCCTAGATTTTCGAGCCAACTGTTCTTCAGCAATTTCTTTTGCCTAATTTGCAATGCTGAATCTTTTTTCTGCCTCAGCAAATAGCTCTGACTTTTCTTACACAAGCTGCTCGTGACTTTGGATCTCTGCGAAGTGCAATCTTCTTTGGGTGAAGGCCATGACCATGAGGGCCTCTATGTCTCCCTTGGTAATCTCCAATGCATCTTGCAGTCATCGTGCCTCATTCTGCAGCCTTTGTGCTTCTGCTGTGGGAACTCCCGGCCTTTCCTGTTCTAGGAACTCTATTTCCCTCTCCAATCTGTCTTGTTCTTCAAGTTCATACCATAGCCGGAAAGCTATGGCATCTTCTTGTTGCTCACTTGGCTCGTCCTCCTGAGCTGTACCTTTCCAGTTCAGCAGTTCTCTGTTGCAAGTCAGCATACTGCTGCACTAATAACTTCAAGCTTCGCTATTCTGCCACCAAGTTTTGCTCTTCATCTTCCAGCCTTTATCTTAGACGGCTCTCATTGTCCTGGGCTTCCTTGGTCTTCACTTCCAGCTGATCTTGTAGAGTTTTCACTTCCCTTCTTCGGTTGGCTCCTTGCTTTGAGACTTCCAGCCTTAAGGCTACCAAAATTTCATTTTCTTTCTCTAACTCCACCAGGGCTATTTTCTTTTCTTCTTTTTCCTTGTCCAATTGTGCTAGAAGCTCAGCCACATAAGCGTCATAGTCGGCACCAGATGGCACGGGAGTAGGGGCTGTAGTGGTTGATGCCTCTAGCTTCTGTCGTTTTGGATCTTGCCTAGACTCGGCATGTGCGGCAGCGGGCCTTTTTGCTCCAGCTTCTCGTACAATTTCAGCCACTTTACTAACAAGTAGCTGCATCATGTTCATCAATTGGACCATGTCTAGAGAGGGTGTGGGTTGCAGGGTGGTTGTGGTTGTGGTTGTAGTGTCGATTGGTACTGGCACAAAGGAGGAAGGCAGGGAGTGCAGCAGGCACTTGCCCTTGCCTACAACTACTGGGACCATTTCCACACTGCCACTTGCTTCAACTTCATGGCGAAGACTCAAGGGATCGATCTCTCCTCCCCCATGGGTTTCTTCGACAGATCTATGAGTGGCCTCTGCCAACTCAGCAAGTTCTTTCATTCTTAGTTCTTCAGCTTCCTCCTCTGCCTTTCTTTGCCTCTCTTCTTCTGCACTCTTTGATTCTTCTCTAATTTTTTCGAGTTCTTCCTCTTCTTTTTTCCTTCGTTCCTCCTCCACCCTTCTTGACTCTCTTTGAGCCCTCTTAATCTCGGCTCGCTCTTCTTTGCTCAATCTTTCTTTCTTCTCCTTCTGGCTCTTGTCACTCTTCTTTTGCTCCCGTGGTTTAGCCATTTGAGTAGGTGGTACCTCCGGCTCTCCTTTGTCAATTATTGTCCTTTCACTCGAGCCTTCTTCCCCGCAGTGAGGTGAGCTTCAATGCACAGCTTACTCTTCATCTACACCAGCATCCTTGATAGCCTCATGGATGATTGCCGTCAGGACACCGCTATATCTAATTGTGGAGGCTTTCGACTCATCACTAACAAAAACCCAAGAAAGAATGCGTGTGACAATTTGATGTGCTGCTTCAAAGGTATGAAACTTGGAAATAATTCAAAAGCAACATCTATTTCCTCCTTGCATTCTTTCCTATTTAAATTCAATTAATCATTTTCATCCATCACTGTACCTTGCTACATCACTTGGCTCTCACTTTGCTCTGCTCCGCTTCCCCCCTTCCCCCCCCTCCTTAAGTTTTAAAGGAATCCTTCCTAGGATTAGCAAGAAAAGGAGGAGGACTCACATGGACCTTGTGGGGCGAGTTACTTGGCCAACATCCAAGTATAGAGGTTAGGGTTATATTCAAACTGGGCATGACAATCAAGTTCACATAGTCATATGGAAGCTTGGGTGATATAGGTCAAGACATCATGAAAGATGTCCCCGGAGTTGAGGCGGCAAGCAAAGTGCAGTTCCTCTTCCGTAAGGAATTGGTCAATGCAAGGGTGGGCTAACACATGGTCATCTAAGTGTATGTTGCGTGTAATGGCCAAAACCCTAAACGAAAGAGGTACCACATAAGTAGGGTCGTGTTCAATTGTTTTGATTGCCCTTCTTTGCTCGGCATTGGTCATGATGCGGCAGCCTTTTTTCTCCCATTGGAGTTGCAAGGCATACCACTGTTGTAAGAACGAAGAATCAGAGCTGGCAAGCTCCGTGAGCTCCTCCAGTTCTTGTTCAGGTGCAAAGCGAGCAGGCTTGCAGTACGAGGTAATTAGTCTTCTGAGAATGGCTTGCTCCTTTGAGATTTCTCCATTAGCGATTAATTCAGCGGCAATTTTGGAAAGTTTCACGGTCATAAATTCGTAGTCTTCCCAAGTGCATGGCAACGCACGAACATCAGAAGCAAGGGGTTTATCGAGAAGTCCTAGGTCAAGGCTCTCATAGCTCCTAGCGAATGTGGTAAACGTATTATTCAACACCTTGATGCATGTCACTACACTATCTCCCGAGGTCTCAGCAAGATCCTTGGCCACTGAAAGGAAAGATCGTCTTTCATACAAAGGCCTGAGACCTACTGGTGGTAATGGTGCAATCGGGCTGGACAGTGGTGACTCTATTAATGGTGTCACAGATGGGACTTTGCACTCAGAAGCACTTGGAGATGCTGCAGGGAGCTCTAGTGGCATAGGAGGTGTGCTGCATTCTATCTCACCCACCGGTGCTTGTCCAGCTTGCTTTGCAGCCTAGGCTCCGTATGTGCAAGCCTCTCTAGCTAGAGTGAGATTGCTTAGAGTTGAGCCTCTTGAATGTCCACTCTTAGGCACCCATATCCAGGGGTTACCCTCATAGTATCCTTGTGCTCGCAAGAGATCTTTGGGGATCCATCGCGGCATGGTCGTGCGCCTACGTCGATAGCGTTTGAGATGCCTCTTAGGCTGTGACTGATAGTTTTTGCGTTTAGGAGCACGTTTCTGCGGTTTACAAGGAGGTGGCCCTTGTCGTTTTCGCACCCATATGAGCCTGGACTCCTTGGCCTTGTGAATGGCCTTGGTGGGCCTAGTTCTAGCAATTTGAGCGTGGGGTGAGATATCATAGCCCTTTTCCCTATGCTTGGTCATAGGCGTGGTCGTAGGAGTCTCTATCGGTGGCTTTGCAATTGTAAAAGGATCAAGGTAACCCTTGCTGCAATTAGTCACTATACGCACATTGCCTATAGCAAGATGAATGTGATCTAGGCTATAGTCCACATTGCAGTTCGTCTGCTTTTTAAAAGTGCGACCTAGTAGTGACTTATTACCGGCCCCTTTAGTGTTTGGCAACACATAAAAGAAGACTGATATACTTTCAGACTCGATAGAGACAGCCACTTTACATTTTCCTAAGAGTGAGTAAGTGTTGCCCACGAATGGGCTGAGTTTAGCGTTTGTGGGCTGTAATTTAGGTTGACCAATGAGTGTCCAATGGTCATGCGTCAAGATATTATAGTCGGCACCTTCGTCAATCAAGGCATCAGAAGAATACGTCCATTCTGCAGTGACCGTGATTCGTAGGTAGGCGGGTGCCACTGTTTCTTCATCTTGATCTCTCAGTTCGGTAATAGTGGCCACGCAGACGTTGATAGGGGCTTCAAGCATAGGTGGCTCGTGCAATAGATGGGAAGGAGGATAGTACTTTTTCATGCGACTGCCATTGATAAAACCTATTCCTTCACCTTTGAGCGTCTCCAATTCAACATTGCCTGTTCTACTAATTATACGTACTCGGAAAGGTCCTAGTCCTCGAAATTTCATTTTCTGTTTGTGACCCTTCACAGTGTATAGTAGAACGAGGTTCCCCCTGATCAAAGTTGCGTTGTTTGACATGCTTGTCAACCACATCTTTCTTCGTGCCTTCTCACAAATCAGAG
The DNA here is from genome assembly GCF_053477565.2 of Lygodium microphyllum. Taxonomy (NCBI): domain Eukaryota; kingdom Viridiplantae; phylum Streptophyta; class Polypodiopsida; order Schizaeales; family Lygodiaceae; genus Lygodium; species Lygodium microphyllum. Next base: position 1,404,604 of record NC_141136.1, read on the forward strand.
CGTGGGTGGCTAAGAGTCGAGTCTCCATGAGACGCTCTAACTCCACTAAGCGGTTGGTCCAAGCATCTCTTCCCTCCCAACGCTCCTGGGCTACTAGGGACAAAGAACTCTAAGGGTAGAATGGCCTCCGTTCCATAAGTCATCCTAAAGGGCGTCTGTCCTACAGCCGTCTTATACGCTGTACGATAGGCCCACAAGGCCGCCATTAATTTGTTATCCCAGTCACTTCGTGATGTGGATACCACCTTCATAAGCACGTTGACTAGGATTTTATTCGTGGATTCTCCTTGGCCATTTGCTTGAGGGTAGTAGGGCGAGGACCTTCTATGAATGATTAGGAAGGTCAAGAGCAAGTGGGATATCACTTCATTAATGAAGTGTGTGTCCTAATCACTTACTAGTTCAATTGGACAACCAAAACGTGAAAGGACCTGCTCCCACAAGAACTTCGCAGTGGTTCTAGCGTCATTCTTCCTAGTGGCTCTTGCCTCTGCCCACTTCGTCAAGCAATCAGTTGCCACAATGATGTAGCTTGCCTGGGAGTACTGTGCCGCACGACTGATAGGTCCAATGAAGTAGATGCCCCATTTTTCGAAGGGTTGTCATGCTATTACAGGGGTCAACTCCATCTTATCCTTGCGCACAGGTACCTTAGTCCTCTCGCACTCATCGCAGTGTTTTACAAATTTAGCAGCATCACGAAATAGGGTGGGCCACCATAGTTGGGATTGTAGCACCTTACTGGCTGTTGTATCCCAACTAAAGTGTCCTCCAGCTATTCCACCATGCGCTTCTCTCAATACATCGTGCATCTCGTACTCACACACACATCTACGCAACAAACTGTCTTGTCCTAGCCTATAGAGTTGGTCGGCGATCAATTGGTATGGCCGGATCTTTAAGATAAGTCTCCTTAGCCTGGCTTTCTCAATAGGTCTCTCAGGTAGACCATTCTCTAGCACTTGAACTACATCATAGGCCCAATATGGCATCAAATCGGCTCTAAACAAGTCTCTTTCGCTAGACAGGCCAAAGAAATGAGCGTCCGATAGGTTGTCGGGTATGCGTTGTCCAACAGCTTCTCCTGTGGGTATACCGGACATGTAATTAGCCATGTAGTGTTGCTTTCCCTTACGTACAACCATAGAGAAATCGAATTCCAACAACAGAAGTAACCATCTAGCTATGCGACCTGTAGCGCACGGCTTGTTCACAAGATAAAGTAAGGCTTGATGGTCAACGAAAAAGACGAAGGGGGTGGCCAACAGATAATGCCTAAATTTTTTTACAACAAACACCATGGCTAACCCTTCCCTTTCTATAGTGGAATAGTTCATCTCCGTTTCAGTGAGCTGCTCGCTGGCAAAACTCACGGGGTAATCTAGGTTATGCTCACCAAGCTGGCATAGAACAGCTCCAATAGCAAACTTGGAGGCATCTATGTGTACATGAAACGTTATGCTCCAATCTGGGGCTCATAAGATTGATGCAGTGGTGAGAGCCTTCTTCAACTCTTCATATGCACGCTGGCATTCCTCAGTCCACTCGAATACGATCAGCAGCTTGTACAATGGTCTAGCAATCAGTGCATAATTCGGTACAAAGCGTCGATAGTATCCCATATGGCCTAAGAAACACTGAATGCCCTTGTAGTTAATGGGTGTGGTGGGTCGACAATGACCCTGACTTTTGAGAAGTCAGTGGCAATGCCATTCCTTAACACTACGTGCCCTAGGATACATCCGTGTTTCACCCAGAACTGGCACTTTAAGGGGTTCAACGAGAGGTTGTATAACAGACACCGTTCAAAGACAGCTTTCAACTTTTCTAAGTGTTCGGCCCAACTAGAGTGTACGCATAAGTCGTCTACGAACACCTCTAGCTCGCGTCTAAGCATATGCTTAAAGATTGTGCACATTAATCGTTGAAAGGTCGCAAGCACATTCATTAGCCCAAAGGGCATAACAATGTAGGTGAATACATCCCACTCTGTGGCAAAGGCAGTCTTGTGCCTGTCGTCAGGGTGCACTTGAACTTGATTATAGCCAGAGAAGCCATCCAGAAAGCTGAAGACTTCTTTGCCTCCTACCCTCTCCAGCATGTGCTCAGTATACGGCAAGGGGTAGTTGTCCCTCTTCGTAGTGGCATTAACTTTCTTGTAATTCACGCATACTTGAATTTTACCATTTTTTTTCATAACGATCACTATAGGTGATACCCAATCCGCGTGCTCAATCTCATATATAAATCCCGCCTTCAAGAGCTTATCAATTTCCTCCTTCACTGCATAGGCGTGTTTGGGATTCATAGGGTAAGGTCGTTGCTTTGTTGGCACCGCATCTGGAACCATTGGGATATTATGGGTCACAACCCTAGGATCGACTCCTTTAAGTTCCTCCAAGGACGAGGCAAACACATCAACATACTCTCGTAGAAGAGCAACAAGTTTAGCTTCCTCATCCTTGGTCAAGTCGTCAGCAATGAACACAGGTCGAGGCTTCTCGCCTTCCCCTGCCAAGTTGACTTCCTTGACCTTGGCGGGTCCCTCAATTGGCTCACTGGTTTGCCCTTGTCTCTTTGCTCCTAGCAGAATTACCACTCTATCACCCTTCTTAAACTTCGTGAAGCGTTTGGGGAGATCCTGCGGCTTCTTTTGCCTCTCTGCTTCTGAGTCCTTAGTTCGCTTCCTGGCCTCCTCCTTTAGCCATCTGCGCCTTAGGTGGACTGGCAAGTCCCCTTTGGTGCGTCTGACCTTAGAGGGTTGGGGTATTTCGGGATCACTCTCCGTACTAACTTCTGACTCCGAGTTAAACTCACATCCCTCGCTTGAGGAAGGAGTTTCGCCAGGGGGTCGTAATTCAATAGGTGTATCCGTCTTAAGCACTGGAACTACCAATGGTTGCGTCACTCCTACCTGCTCGTAATCCATGGCTCCTATGTGCTCCAACCAGGATCTATCGCACTCCTTCCGCATGACTTCTCTTTCATTCCAGCCTGCACTTTCCCTTCTAGGCCTAGAGTCTGCCTTGATCTGTTTGATCGTTCTCCCTTCACTGTCATATTCTATCGTGTCTAACTCTTCTTCACTCTCGTCTCCAATAGAGCGGCAGTCCTCGTACTCCTCATCATCAGTGTCTTGCCCCTCTAACTGCTCCTCATTCCCCAGGCTTTCCTCTCCAATCTCGTTTTTGTCAGTGACTAAAGCCCAATTGTATAATAGGTTCAGATTGTGAATTTTGGTCCATTTCCGCTCAGGCTTAGCCAAAAGATCACTTAGGGGTTTTAGATTGGCAACCATGTTGCCCTTCAGTTTATCAGTCAGGTACTCTATGATTCCCTGAAGCTCGAGCTTGTTGGTGGGGATATGGAACGAGACCGGTTTCCTTGGGTTACGTAAGCTTCCTGCCATCATGCAGTGTGGCACGATGGGCTCCCTTGCTGGCATGCTTGGGGATTTAGCAGCTTGCCTATATAGCTCTTCTTTATCTGAGAACGGTAGGTCAATGGTTACCAAGACGTGCATCCAATCCAACTCGTCCTCAGGGCAAGGGATGTACTTGGTCAATGACCCATAAGGTTTGCTTGCCTATGCATCACCTTTTAGCATGGTTGAGATAGCATCAACATCGGCTAGGATAGTCTTCCAGGTATCCATCTCAACCCTTACCGCTTCTATTCTATTCCCCAAGAAGATGAGATTGTTACCCCAATCTTCAATAACTCGAGCATTCCTCATCCAGGGTTGGCCTAGCAGTATGTCGTAGTCCACTCCCTTCATGACAATGAAGTTCACAGAAAACTGCACCCCTGCGACCTTCACTGGCTAGCTCTTTAAGACCCCGAATGGTCTGACCTTCATTCCGTTGGCCAATGTGACATTAAATCTAGTTGTTTCCACAGGTGGGTTTCCCCAGGCCTGTAGAACTACGTGGCTCAAGACATTGACACCGGCGCCTGTGTTTACGATTCCTTTTCGTGTTACATCCCCCAAGGCTAAGATAGGTAAGACTGTATGCATCTCAGTGCCTTCCCAGAAAGCATTGGCGTGCAGTGACCTTGGAACTCAGTGTAGCGTTAGGTTTGGAATCTGTGTGACTGCGTCTTGCTCTTGCAAGTCAGCGGCAGTGTGCTCCTCTTTTCCCTCCACCTAGTGCTTTAATTCTTGCCATAAGGAAGGGTGCTGCTGAAGCAGATCTCCTAGGCTCAAGGTTACCGACGTGGTTACAAAAGTGGTGAGGAGGTTGCTGGGCGGTTGCCTTCCTCCTTGGTCAACACTCGTTGGCCATATGTCTTGGTTATCTTGCTGACATGCTTCTTCCTGCTCTTCCCTCTGTGGCATCTCATATGGTGTGGATGCATTTCCCGATTGAGGTCGTGACGGTGAAATGGATGTACTTACACTAGAGAGATCTTCAATTTGATCTTCCAGTATGGGCTCTACGTCCTTGAGGTGTTCCTGGGCATCCTTGACCCACTCCTTGACTTTGGCTATAGCCTCGAGTTGCCGTTTGGGTTGGGGGTATTCCCCTACCTTGGCACTCCCTAGTTCTGCTGTCTTAGGAGCTGAGGTCTCTTCCTCTGCATTAGTGACCCTCTTTCCTGTCACTAGCGTTGTAGCTTCCTCAGTCTTAAGGGTAATCTTTGCGTCTATTCTCTTTCTCCTTCTCCTCCGGCTTTTCTTTTCCAACGAGGCTGCATCCAGGTTACTTGGCCTAGGCAATGAGATGCCTATATGTTTTGTCTGTGCTCGCGCCATGACATGTAGTGGGATGAGCATATCCTCACTGTCAAAGGTCTCCACATTGAACAGCCCCAAGGGTACTGAGGGCACGTTGGCAGAACTAGTTGATGGCTTCCATCTAGGACAATTAGAAAATAGGTGTGTGATTCCACACTCGGTGCATCGAAGGTCAGCTTTGTCCTTGTTTGCATGTTCCCTTTCCGGGCAGCGTGATGAAATATGGCCTGGATGACCGCAAATACAGTATGAGATTGGATCTTGGCTTGGTCCTCCAAAGCCTCTGCCTCTTCCTCTACCTAGCGCCATCACCGGTACTGGTCGGTAGTCCATCAAGACTAGATTGCCTTCCTCATCATAGGATATGTATGGGTTCACGTAGGTCTCCTCTTCACTAGGTTCTTCCACATAGTGAACAGGAGCGTCACTCGGTGGATGGGTTACATAGGGCCTTGGTGGTCTGGGTATGCCTGTTGGGTTCATCTCTAGCCTAGGAATGGCCAGTCTTATGTCATTTGGTGCTAGAAGCGCCAACTGGGCTCCCCTGCCAAAGAGGTTAGGTGGCTTGTTGCCTAAGTATGAACGGTTGTATTGATGCGCATATGGGAATCTCCTTGGCAGTCTGCAATGTAATGCGTCATGACCGAACCTACCGCAATTCGAGCACGGCCTAGATCTAGGATCTTGGCACTCGGCTGGGAGGTGGTTACATTTGGTCTTGCAATCGCGCAAGCTTCATTCTCACCTCAGCCAGCTCCTGGCCTTGGTCAACACTCTTTCCCTTATCCTGTATGCTAGAGTTCTCTCTCTCTCCTGAAACTGTTGACCGCTCTGGAGCTTTCTGACTTGTACTGTCCCGACTGGAGTTCCTCATGCTTCGCTCCCTAAGCTGATCGTTCACCCTTATTGCCTCTTCAAAGACTCTACCTAACACGTCTCGCTGTAGAGTGGAGTTACTAGCCAAAGCCTTATAGAGATCCTCGCTTCGAATTCCATTTATAAATACGGTAGACACAGCCTTCTCGTTAGGTCGCTCATTTTCAAGGATCCTCTTAAAGAGGCTATGCAATTGAGTGACATAGTCCCTTACGTCTTCCTTTTCCCTCTGACTGACATTCATCAACCGGACGATGAGATTGTCAGAGTACCCTGCCTCAGAGAATCTCTTGATAAAGAGGTCCTTAAGACGGGCAAAGTTTGTGCGCTCAGCTGCATCTAGACTAGTATACCAAATTCTCCTCTTATCACCTAAGCACAAACCGAAAGCTTGAGAGCATTGTGCAAGGTCCGTGAGACCATTTGCTTCGCAAACTTGTTCAAATTGCTCCACAAAGCTATATGGATCATTGCTAGGTTCATACTTGTCTAGCTGCTTTGCTACAATAGGAATTCTAGATTGTCCCTTTGCCCCTTGTGTGACCCCTTGCGGTGGCTAAGTCTGTTGCGCTCTGCTCAGCAGAGTATTGTCCGTGAGCCACTTGGCTACGAGTTCACTCAACGATAAGTCAGCCTCTGCTGCTCGTTCTCTCTCTGCATTTGGCCCTGCTTTGGCTGCACCAGCCAGGGCTAGCACCTCGTACATGTCTACATCTTATTGGAGTTTCCTAGCCTTCTGCTCGTGGTTATAGGCAATTATACTCTCTAGCGCCTCTCGAATCGCCTTTCTTTCCTCTTCTAGGCTTGCTACCACTTCCTCTACTGGTCTACCCTAAACTACCGTCCTAGTCAACAAGTCATACTCATTGACTAACTCCTGCACTAAGACTGGGAATTCTCCCAAGTCCAGTCGGTCCTCTCCTTGTCCACCTCGTGATCTTGACATTTCTCCCACTTCCAGCTCCACAAGGTCGTCAATCAAGTTGAGTAACTCTGGCAGCGTTCAATCCTCTATGTTGTCGCCTTCTGGATCTTCGTGTCCTCTTAAGGTCCTACTGATGGGGCTCTCAGACACCCAACTATATTTTGGGATCTTCTCCTAATAGTGGGTTCCTTGACATTATTATATCTCCTGATAAGTTCCTTGTTATTGAAAGCAGTTGTCAATCTTATTCACAAGTTGTGCTTCGTGCTTTCTAGTGCTCAGTGCGAAAACAGGCTTTTTCTTTTCTTGTAGTGTACCTTTGGTGATAAAATCACAAGTGAGGTGCGGATGCAGAAAATGCTCAATGCAAACTCCACTCTTCCCCTCACGTTTGTAGCCTGATATGGCTCTAAGCACAGTTTCTGGCTGATCTAAGGTCTTATTAAAAGTCCATGCTGCGTTCTCTATTCTGCTTCAGGGTTGGTTGGTTGGTTACCGAAAGTCAAGTCAAGTTCTAAATTCGGTCCGCTCAATGTCTAGCTGTTTGGGGTGAATCCTCAGTTATCCTGTCTGGTCTCTGGCTTCTAAGGGCTAAATTGGGTTCCCAAGGGGAGTCAGAGATGTGAACAGGGTGGCCAAGATTGTCAGGCAAGTTCAAAAACCCTCTATTTTAAGTTCTGGTGAAGTGGTCCAATTCTGGGAATCAGACGGGCTGGTCCGATTTTAAGACTCGGACAGGATGGTCCGATTATGAAAATCGGACAGGGTGGTCCAATTGTGAAAATCGGACAGTCTGATTTATACTTTGGTCTGATTTCCCTAGTCGGACAAGGGGATCCGAATCCTACAATAGGACGAGTGGTCCAATTGTGGTGCTAGGACCAATGGTCCGATTCTCACACCAGGAAAAGTGGTCCAATCCTTACAGTTGGTCCGATTTTGAGACTAGGACACGTGGTCCGATTTTTGCACTGGGTCCAACTGCTGAAATCGGATCGAATGGGGTGGTCCGATTCTCGCAGTCGGACGGTCCGACTCCAAAAATAGAATGGTCCGATTCTGGGAATCGAACCCAGACAACTTGGTCCGACTGCGCAGACGACAACCCGCGGGTTACGCGTGATGACTCAAGCTCAGTGTCTACTCCATGGAATCATCCAGTGCCTTCCAGATAGGTGCAAAACACTACAAGGAAATGCCAGACATAATTGGAATCACTGTGGTGCTCGAATCGAACGGCACTCCAAAATTTGTGCCCCTATTTTCATGTTTCCAGAAGCAGCAGAACCCTTTCTGCTTTCCTTTTTTTTCCTATTCTAATCTTAACCCAATGCAACAAAAACCAAAAACAGAGATGGAGATGGATGGTCCTACTCTAATATTCAACAACAAATCAAAATATTTACTTGCTCCAAGGATTAAAACCTCCTAAATCTCCTAACTATCTCGAGCACCGGTTCAAGCTGCAAACCCTACTTCTATGCTCGATTCGATACGCGCAACGCTCGAGGCTCGATTCCGTCAGTCCCGGCAATGGAACCAAAATGAAAGGGAGCTACGGAGCTCTACCCCGAGACCTACGAACTGCTTATTGATCAAGCGTTTCAAACCGAGCAGCCATAACTACCTCTCACATAGCCGACGCGCAATGCATACCTTACGGATGTAGTGAGCTTACTCTTTTACAAGGATTCGGGAGCGCTTTCACAATTAATGGTGTGCTTTTACTCTTTTCTTTTCTCGAGGCGACATTAAGGCCTCTTGGAGAGGTCATCATTCAAATTTTTCAAGGTCTGACTTCCATCCGGGGCGCCTTTTCCTTCCTTTGTCCTGTGCCCTTTCGGTTATCTCCTTTTTCCATTTTCCCGCTCCTCAGTGCTGCACTAAACAATCTTATTAAGTGCTCTATAATCAGCGCAAAGTCGCATAGAACCATCTTTTTTCTTTACCAATAAAATTGGCGAAGCCCAAGGTAAATTGCTAGGCTATATAAACCCTTTGTCAAGGTAATCCTTAATTTGTCTTTCGACTTCTCGGTGCTGTGTTTCACTTAGCTTATAAGATGGTTTAGAAACAGGGTGTGTATCCCTATCTATGTCAATTGGGCGATTTACATCACCCCTATCTAGTGGAAGGCCACTTGGTAAATCAGAAGGAAACACAGATTTAAATTCATCTAATAAACCACTTAATTCATTATTTACATTTAACTCACAAACATAAAAAAATTGTTGCTTAATATTACAAAAAGTAAAAGTGTCCTATACAAGGAGAGACCATAACATATATACCTCACAAGCTTCCTTCTTTATCAGCTTTTGAGCTTTAAGGGAACACATCAAAGGATTATCAGATACTTCATGTTCACCTTGAATCACAAAAGTCTTACCATCCCTTTCAAATTCCAGTGTATTATGATGATAACTACACTTTAAGGATGGTTCCAATCCCCATAGCCACTCCCTCCCTAAAGCAATATCAGCTCTTTTCATATTCATAATTTGGAAATCAAGCTTATCTTTATATCCTTGGATCTCGATTTCCAAATTGAATACCATTGTATCCCATATTTCATTATCCTCACCTTACATCATACGAACAACATATTGATGCTCACTCTTTTGTTGGGGAAGTTTCAACTTTTTGACAAGTGCATAATTTATGAAGTTGTGGGTGGCAGAGTCATCAATCATGACTCTAACCCTCTTTCCTGCTATAAATCCATGCACTCTAACTAAATCATGCGGCCCAAAGGTAGACTGCCACATAGAAGTTAACATACAACACCTGTGTTGTACATCCTTGTGCAAGACCTCCAAAGATTTATACTTTTCATGCCCCTTTAATTCCAGGGTCTGCACTATATGGATTTGTTTCTCTTTTCCCTTGCCCTTGTTCTTATCCTTTCCTTTATCTTTCCCCTTTTTCCTTTGAGGGCAATTCCAGGCAGCATGATTAGGAGATAGGCAATTGAAACACAGCCTTTCTTTTTTGGCCTTATCAAAATCATATTGACTGAACTTTGGCCTTACATATTGTTTCTTTTCAAAGGGTTGTTTCTTACCCTTAAAAATGGCATTTTCCTTTTAGATTTACCTACAAATTTTGAGGCTTCAAATTCCCTAGTCTTGGGCTCCGTATCAGTGAGACTAGTGAGTGCACCTAGACACGTATTATCTTCATTGATTAGTGCAAATTTAATTGCCTCTTCAAGCGTCTTAGGTGAACTCCTTTTCACTTCCTTTTTACAGGCCTTATCTAGTCCCCTTATGAATCCTCTTGTCTTTTGAAATTCATCTATTCCTTCCAATTTGAGGATTATCTCACGATACTCCTCAAGATATGTCAACAAAGGTCTTCCCTTTTGTCTGACAAAATCCCACTTTCCATTTCATTTTCAGGAAGGAATTCTTTCAAAAAGACAGATTCAAATTGAGCCCAAGTCTCACGTATTTTATTTGCTTGCTTTAAAGTTCTCCACCATTTATATCCCTTTGGTCCCAAGGTTAAACTAGATTCCAATGCTTGAAGATGTGGTGGAGTATTCTTTAATTTGTGCAAATCTTCTCATTTTTGGAGGAAGTTAAAGATAGTATCTTTATTTCTATCTTTTTCCTCCCCATGAAACTGAGGGGGTTTCATATCTTTTAACACTGGGTTATCCCTCAGCTTTTGTTGGGGTTCCCTAGGGTCTCGCATAGTCACATCTAGATCTTTCAATGAAGATGGAATATCTAAGGTCTCTACCTTACCTTTATCCCTTTCTAGTAATAAGGCCAATTGGGATTTTATTTCGGTGAGTGCTTGAGTTAGCAGCTCCAATTGAACCCCCTGTGCTTGCACACGAGCAGTTAAATCATCAAATTGTTCTCGTGTAGCAAAAAATTCTTCCCAATATTCTTCTTGTATTTCCGTTTCATGGGGATCCACCATAGGTTGGTCCCTGGAGCTAGAACCTTCGGTTACCCCCTCTCTCTCTTTCCCCTCCATCTATACACTGAAATTAGAAAGCAAATATAAGAAATTTGCGTACAAAGATGAGGTACTTCCCTGATTACAAAGATAGGACAGATGTCGATGGCCTCTGTAAGGTAGAGATGGCGCAAAGAACTGTGCAGCTAGGAACACAGCCTGTCGACAAGAGTGCTGGCTAAGGGTGTGGTTAAACACCCCCACCAAGTCGCGTGGAAACAAGGCTCTGATACCAGTATTAAATGCAAGACTTAGCCCAACCGTAGTCGCCAACATGGACATTGACGATTGGTGTGGCCTGACTTGACACCATCCGTTGTGATCGCCAACACAAAAAGTAACGATTAACGTGGCCCAACTGCAGTTCTCATCATGATCGCCATCACGGACGTAGTCGAAGCAGCTCTAATACCAGTATTAAATGTGGGAGTCCTTTCTATGCTGGGAATAAAGAGCCATCATGCCTTTTATATATACACGGGTATGAACACACCCTTAGCACATTGTACTTTCATACATATATCTATCTAAAAACCTAAAGTGGTACACTCGTCATTGTACCGAAAAACATGTTCACTCTCTACTTTGCTCTCTCACACTCTATTTGTCTTTCTCACTGAGCGTAACGACTGGCTGCCTCAATCTCTGTGCCTAATCGATATCCTACAAACTAGTATCACAGCTAGCAAGAAACATCCAAGGTGCTGCAAGAGTTCGACGAATAGCAGTTGAGAGGCAATCGACAGGAGCAACGGGCAGGTTGCAGGCAAGCTCGTATGTTGCAGGAGTCCAACGAGTAGCAGCTGAGAGGCAGTCGACAGGAGAAACGGACAGTTGACGGGCTGATGAGAGTACAACGGGCTGGGTGAACAGGTGACGAGCTAGACAGGTCAGTCGCGTGAACAAGCGGGCGACAGCTACACGAGGACAGCAGTCATCGGCACGTGACAGTCCAGCACGTGACGGCTTCAGCGGGCGATAACGACGTGACTGAACGGGACGCCTTGGACGGGGCGACATTCAGTCGACGACCTATTCCACGGGTCAACGGAACCCATAAAATTATTGAAATTATACCAAAATTATTGAAATTATTGAAATTTTACTCATCTGAGTGAAATTTCTCAACATTGGACCCATAAAAATTGGGGCTTTTCCCAAATTTGGAGAATGTGATGTGACCATGTTGTTGCCATGACCAAGCAACCAAGTGTCTCTTTGTGGCATGGCCGGTTGGGACACATGAGTCAAACAGGAATGAAAGTCCTTTCTCGTTTGAATTACTTGTCATGTCTTCGTTATGCTGATTTTGAGTATTGTGATCATTGCATTTATGGCAAACATGCACAAACGTCTCACAAAAAGCCTCTTTCTTTGAGATCTTCTCCTCTAGAGTTAGAACATTCGGATGTATGTCAAATGCCAAGATTATCTTTAGGGGAAAAGAAATATTTTTTCACCTTTGTCGATGATGCTACACGGAAAGTATGGGTTTACCCTATTCGTAGCAAGGATGAAGTGCTTGACAAGTTTAAAAAATTCTTCGCATTGGCTGAAAATCAAACAGATAAGACACTTAAGTGTCTTCGCTTTGACAATGGTGGGGAATATGTGTCTAAAGCCTTTCAGGCATTTTGTGACAGCAAAGGGATAAAAAGGGAGCTCACTGCCCCTTATAATACACCCCAAAATGAAGTTGCAGAGCGTATAAATCGGACCATACAGGATAAGGTCCGTACGATACTGTCTCATTCTGTATTACCCCATGGTTTTTGGACAGAGGCTGTTATGACAGCCATTCACTTGATTAATCGGTCACCAAACAAGTCCTTGGGGAGGGGGGGGGGGGGGGGGGGGGGGGGGGGCAGTTCTCCAAGAAGCGTGGTCGGGCAAGCCACCTTCATATGCTCATCTGAAAGTGTTTGGCTGCAAGGCTTTTGTGCACATTCGTAAAGAGAAACACAGCAAACTTGAGCCAAAGTCTTGTAAATGCATTTTCCTAGGATATGGTGACGAGGGTGAAATGGGGTATAAATTGTGGGATCCCGAGAAAAGAAAAGTAGTACGCAGCAATGACATTATCTTCCGGGAAGATCACATGCACAAACAGCCCGAAAAGACTGAGGAGGTCCGTAGGGTTGTATTCCGGGAAGAAATACCTTTTGGACAGAAAAATGTGCCCGCTGTACAGCAGCAAATACCTGCTGTAAATGAACCTGTAAATACAGAAAATGATGCTGGAAATGATCAGCCAGCTATTGCCCATGATAATGAGCCACTACATGTGCAGGAACAGCCAGGACAGCAAGCTGCTGATTTGCAGGCTGAAATGCTAGGACAGCATGCTGAAAATTGAAATTTGCAGGAACGGCCAACAAACAATGACCATTGGGTTAGGAAATCATCTAGGGCTACTAGACAACTTGGCAGGTTTGTTCCTAGTGCAATTAATGTGGCTGATTATGTCATGCTGACAGACTGTGGTGAACCGTCTTGCTTCAAGGAAGCAATGGACAGACAGGACAGAAACAAATGGTATAAAGCCATGCTGTCAGAGATGGAATCTCTTAAAAAATTTGGCACTTGGGACTTGGTGCAGTTGCCTAAAGGGCAGAAAACCCTTCCATGCAAATGGGTTTACAAGATGAAGGTCACTTCTGGTTCCTCACCAAAGTACAAAGCAAGATTGGTTGCAAAAGGGTACAAGCAGAAGCATGGAATTGACTTTGATGAAATTTTCTCTCATGTAGTCAAGATGACTACATTGAGCACCATTTTGGGCTTGGGTGCAGTTGAAGATATGGAACCCATACAAATGGATGTAAAGACTGCGTTTTTACATAGTGATTTGCATGAAGACATTTATATGCAACAGCTTGAAGGGTTTGTTGAACAAGGGAAAGAAAAAATGGTATGTAAACTCAGAAGGAGTTTGTATCGGCTGAAACAAGCACCAAGAGAATGGTATCATAAGTTTGATACATTCATGCAATCTCAAGGCTTTCATAGAAGTCAAGTGGATCACTACTTGTACACCAAGAAGGCAGCAAATGGCAACCTGATTATCTTGGTTTTGTATGTTGATGACATGCTGATTGCTAGCAGGGATACTCATGCCTTGGACTCACTGAAGCAAAGTCTTCATGGCAGTTTTGACATGAAGGATCTTGGTGATGCAAATCACATGCTTGGCATGCGAATACTCAGAGATAGGTCGAAAGGATTACTCTATCTATCTCAACAAGAGTATATCTCCAAGGTTTTGCAGCGTTTCAATATGAAGAGGGGGGAAACGATTGGGATTCCATTGCCTCCATATGTGAAACTCAGTGCAGAGGGCAGTCCTACATCTGATGATGAAAAGGCTGGCAGGAATACTCATGCCTTGGATTCATTGAAGCAAAGTCTTCATGGCAGCTTTAACATGAAGGATCTTGGTGATGCAAATCACATTCTTGACATGCGAATACTCAGAGATAGATCGAAAGGCTTATCTATCTATCTCAGCAGGAGTATATCTCCAAAGTTTTGCAGCATTTCAATATGGAGGGGAGGAAAACAATTGGGGTTCCATTGCCTCCATATGTGAAACTTAGTGCATAGGACAGCCCTACATCTGACGATGAGAAGGCTAAAATGACCAAGATACCATATGCTTCAGCTATTGGCAATTTGATGTATACTATGGTTGCTACACGTCCTGACATTGCTTTTGCAGTGGGAGTGGTTAGTAGTTACATGGCAACCCCTGGCAAGAAGCATTGGGATGCAGTGAAAGGTATTATAAGATACCTCAAAGACACAAAGGAGTTGTGCATCTGCTTTGGAAAGTAGAAGGCCTTTACAAATGAAGACTCTGCTGGTCATGCGGACTGCAAGAAGTCCACTTCTGGATATGTGTTTACTTTCACAGGTGGAGCAATCTCTTGGATCTCCAGGCTACAAAAGTGTGTTGCATTGTCTACTACAGAGGTAGAGTATGTAGCTGCCACTGACGCATGAAAGGAAGCTTTATGGCTTTCACGTGTGGTGGGAGAGCTTGGCATCACAGAGTTACATATTCTCCATTGTGATAGTCAGAGTGCTATCATGCTAGCACGGAATCCTGTCTTTCATGCAAGACAAAGCACATACAAGGGAAGTACCACTTCATTAGAGATGTACTTGACAGCAAGAGCATTGAGCTTGTCAAAGTGCATACAGATGATAATCCTACAGACCTTCTCACAAAGGGTCTTCCAGCAGAGCGGTTTGCTTATTGCCGACAGATGATGGGAGTTGGATAGATATATTTATTTCAGCTTTGTACATACCTAGACTTAGCTGATTCTTTTCTCCTCTTAAGGCACATTGCCTTTAGGTGGGAGGTTGTTGGGAATAAAGGGTCATCGTGCCTTTTATATGTGCACGAGTGTGAACACACCCTTAGCACATTGTACTTTCATACATATATCTATCTAAAAACCTAAAGTGGTACACTCGTCATTGTACCAAAAAACGTGTTCACTCTCTACTCTGCTCTCTCGCACTCTATCTGTCTCTCTCACTGAGCGTAACAACTGTCCGCCTCAATCTCCGAGCCTAACCGATCTCCTACATTCTATCGGTGCCCCCCCACTCAGCTATATCGAGAATGAGCACAAGAGAGTTGTCTTCGATTCTCCCCCTAGCCACGTCTATGAAGTTGTTGGCTAGAACCCCAAGTCGTGTCTCTCCCGCCAACCGTCCCCTTCGGGTAAGTTATACTATTTTAAAACTCACTCACTTCCTAGGCTCCCCTTGACCCCGTTCGGGTGCCCAAGGCCCCCAGACGGTCATCTCTCGCACTTGTTTCCCAAGTATTACACCATAAATGTAACATCTTTGATCCCAGAAATCCATAACCCTGGATAGTGGCCCAAATCCCTCTCTGAACAAGCAATGGAAGCACCCTTGAATCTCATAGAACATTGGACATCTACATATGTAGTGCTCCTCTATCTCTGGCTCAAGCTAACAGAGCTAGAAAATCCTGACTTCCGAGGGAAAGGGGTCTCTATTGTATCTACCTATCTCAATCTAGAGTTGGTGTGACGATGTACGGAGCTTTCCAATGGCGCATCGTACACCATGAGACGTGCATCCATGTATCTCGGGCGCATGACAAAGCCCTAGGGTGATATGAAGAAGATGATTCCGATAGAAAGCCATCTGCATCCACAAATCTCGAGTAGGTGTCATGCATGTCATGGCAGCATGTATTTGATTAGTGTCCATCTTGATGATGTGGTTCAATACCTCTTGGCTGAGCTCCAAGTGAGGGAAATCCAAGTTGTGCTGTAGTGGTAGGAGGTGATCTATGTGTAATCCATGTATCTGTAGCCATGCCTCTATCAAGGCATACCATCACTCAATATCTCCTTGTAATGCTAGCTATCTAGACGACTCTAGTGCGAGTCAGGAGTCTCTTTCTCAGTATGGTCCAAAGCCTACGCAAGGTCACCTCTAGAAGAGGGCCTCTACCACTATGGGTAGTGCTCCCATCTCTACTCCGATGATCTCATGTGGTACCAAGGGTTTACTGCAGATCATCCATGAAATCATTAGTACTAGGGATCTCTTTATTTGCTCCCCCCCCCCCCCATATATCTCCTCCCCCCTGGGTAGTGGGCTGATCTTGTGTGGCTCTCCTCGTGTGGTAGAGCCTCAATCCCCATATGGGAGCCCCATACAGAAGCACTAGTGTGACCAAAGTGTCAAATAGCCAAAGCTTCGGCCTGAGGCTCCTGGAACTGTATGCATGCGCACTCACTCTCTAGCGACCCTAGAGCCGCATAGCCTCGTGTCAATCTGTCCTCTGTCATTCCCCTCAAAGTGAATCTCAGTCTTAAAATGTAATCCACAAGTAAACATATCTGTGGACAACCTCCACTATCTCCTCTCGATATGTGAAATGGAATACTAATCGCTGAGAGAAGTATAAAGGGGGATTCAAGATCGTACTGAAAGGGGGGAGATGGTCCATGTCAATCCCATATCCTATACGATGTTTCTCGACCTGTGCATACCATGAAGTCTCATATCCTACTTGAGCTAGCTGCATAAAGACCTTGAAGGGTCTCCTAGGTACTCTATCTAAATGCATGTCACATACTCTGTGTATGAAGCTAATGGTATGAAAGAGGGTCTCCATCATAATGGGGGGTGCAACAAACTCGGCTCTAATAATCTCATCTTGTAATGATGGTTTGCTGCAGATCATCCGTGAGAGCATAATGATCTGTCTGTGTCCATAGGTATGTAGCTAGGCCAAGGGTCCAAACAAGTGCACCATACATCATGGCCGGTGTGACCAGCATGTCAAATAGCCACCTCCATGTGCGTGGCTCCTAGAAGTGTGCCCTATGGCACTGTCTCTCCATCATGGCCAATGCTGCGTATCCTCATGTGAGTTCCTCCATGTGTCCTCCGGCTCCTAGAGTGAAGACTGATCTCCTCCTCACTAGGGTTAATGTGTGGAAGATCAAGATCTTGGTTTTTCCAAGATTAACCATCAATCCGCACTGTGTACAAAAGTCAAGAAGGATGTGGAGATGTTGCTATAGACCCTACTATAATTCAAATACCATAACAATATCATCGACATAAAGCATAATGGAGACCAGTATACCTATTATCTCCACCCCATTGCCACCACCTCCTCATGTGATGTGATCTTCTACCTTGTCAATGTAGAGACCAAATAGCGTGTGGGAGAGGGGACATCCCTGCTCCACTCTAATGGTGCTAGAGACCATGTTTGAAAGTCCTCCTAGGCATCTCATTCGGCCTACCACCCTCTCATACAATGTATAGCTGCCCCAAATCGTGTTTGATGGGATCCCTACTACTCTCAATCTACCTTTCTCTGCATATGCACTAAGCTTTGCCTCTATCATTGCTCCATATATCTTTGCCAATGTGTGGCCCACCATGATGGTTCTATAGTTATTTGGATCTAGTGGGTCTCCAGACTTGTGGATCGCATGATGGTGTGGTCCACTCACTTGGGAAGCCCTTTGCTTGAGCCCTATTGGACATAAAAGCAAGGAGAGGAGCCAGAATGTCCACCATATAAATGAAGTGCTCACCCTGTATGCATGTGTGATCCATCGATCGTCCATGTTGTAGGCACTCAATCACTCTCCTCACCATATCGTGAGTGAAGGAGGGGCATGTGATAGAGGGGGGCTCTAGTGGGTGGAGAATCGGTGGTTGGTGTGGTACATCATATAGCCCCTCTGCATAGAGTGCCATGTCTCTGGGGTCACTGATGTGTGTGGGGCAATGAGGCTCCCGCAATCTACGCCATGTTGTGGCTACATCTCTGCTCATAAATAAATGGTGTAGATCCCAACATTGTGCCTCCTCATATGCTCGTCATTTACGACGAATCAGGGTTTGCATTTTCCTACGGACTTCCCTCTCTATAATGGTCCCTAATCCAATCTGAAACCAAATACGTTTGTATAGCTCTCTGCACTCCTCATCGTACCATCTATTTTAAGGCATGGTGCCCAATTGGATGGATCTAGTAGTGTGTGTGGAGTGTGGAAAGCTTTGTAGAGCAACCGAGTGGAGGACGGAGTTGAGCTGGGAGGTGAGTATCCCTAGGGGGACATTATGTTGAAGCTATATGTGTGTGGTGGCTACATATATGTCTGCTAGCTCGTGTTTGAAATAGAAAGTGGTGGGCGGGGTATGTGTAGTGGCCGGGATATGTGGGTGTGGTGAGGATAGGGTGAGGGATAGGTAGGTATGATTTGCTCCGATCCGACAGGGGGGATGATGAAGGATTTGACTAGTTCCATCGTCTCAATGGAGTCTAGTACATAGTTCAATGTGCTAGAGCTGGTGGGCTAGAAGCAGATCAATTCTCTGGATCCAGGCCAACAATTCTTCATCCCGATGTAAATGATGAGATGGTGTCGTGATCCTAGCATTAGTAGGTACTCACCGTAGTAAGTACTATCTCCTCCAGTATTAGCAAATATCCTACATGTGCTTACCTCCTCCATATCCATACCTGTAGTCTCCCTAGATCCTCAAAATCATATGTGTCGCACTGTTTGCTCTGTGTCCTAGCATTAAAATCTCCTACCAGGAGAATCTCTCCCTACATCCTCAAAATCATATGTGTCACACTGTCTGCTCTGTGTCCTAGCATTAAAATCTCCTACCAGGAGAATCTCTCCCTGTCGAGAATAGTGTACAATCTCATCTAATAAGTCTGTGAAAGGGGACTCTCCTCCTCCATACCCCTCTCCCTCCTATTGTTGAGGCTCCCCGGTAGCATATCTCAACCCCCGTGCAGGAACGTAGCAGAGGGCAAAATATAGCATCCGGCCTCGGGAGATCTCCAATCTGACCCACATGTGAAGTGCATCAGGATGTCATACCATGATGTGAAATCTTATCCTGTAGCTCCAACCTGATCAGCACCACCACTCCTCCTTATTCTCAGGTGGTGCCCTGATGTCTCATGCAGCTCCTGTATGTGGACTCCCATACATATCCCTGTACTCTAGGGAGTCCCCTCTCACAACTCTGTTGTGTCTCTGTGATCAAAATCAACTCATGATCCTCCATGGGAGAGAGAGAAAAATGGTCTTAGTGCTCAAGCAGAACTTAATTTACATGACCCAACATACCGGATATTGTTTCTCATAATTGTCTCCTCTCTAACAAAGTTAAATATTAACTTCCCATAGCATCCCATTTATATAACCTATTAGTTCTTTTAATTCTGTGAAGTAGAATTCCCTCTCCCTGACAGAAACATATATGCACCTTTTGCACTAAATCAAACATCATCTAAAGAGTAATGTATAGTGGGAGGAATTGAACAAAAATCCTGAAACAACTACTAGATACACAAATCAAAACGAGATTATTTACAACTTGAACTTTCGGAAACACGTTACCATGATTCTTTAAGTTCAACAGATAGGTGTTGCTGTGCATAGGTCAAAATGCCCACTGCAGCCTGAACCACATTCCCAAAAAAGTTGCAGAAAATTCAATTGTGGAACAGATCTACAATTGATTGTCTTCACTGCCAAGTTCAACATAGCTACAAAGCATGTACCTCATGTTGATGCAATTGATTGTTTATATGAATCAAAGCTTCCACCACAGAGACTGGATTTGCCTCCATCTTCTTTGTTTGTGCTCCCTCAAATTCCATTTCTTTGTAATGTAAAGCCTTCGCATATGCATGGCACTGCAAAATGAGAGCGAAAAAGCAAGTACATGGTAACTCTCAGTCCCACAAATCCACTTACTGACAAGTAGAATGGGCACATACCTTTTCTGCCAGGGCACCAAGCAATCTTATGTCAATCGGTAGAGGCTTTTCATCATGTTCCATAAACTCCGCCTTGCACCAAAATCAAAAAGATGTCAAGCAACCAGCACAAACTTGACAGCAGAAGCGCAAGTGATCCAAGCATTCATGGCTGTATTTCAAGCTTAAATCCCAAATGAGGAAGATCATGCTACTTGCAGGCACAGGGCATACTATCTATCAACATAGTATGGTACAACCTTCATACATCATGCACTAACAGAATCCTCCAAAAAGGTGGAAACGACTCCAAACCATAAGCCTTTTGACATTTACAAAGTTGCAGAAAGCACCAAGTTAATTCAGTGTCCTTCAAGTCCATAAACCTTCTGACATTAAAGCAGTTTCAGAGAGGTATAACAAGTGAATGTAAATAAAAAGATGGCACAAATGGGCATACTTGTTTTTGTAATTGCTAATTTCAACACTAGAGGGTGCATCCACCACCATCAAGTAGGGAACAGAAGCTGCACCTGGCCCCTCCACAAGATCAAATGCTTGGGAAGCAACTGAAAACTGAATGCCACCCACAACTGTAACTATTGGCACCCAAAACCTCAAGAGGACTATTCTCTGTGTTGTCACAGCCTTTCAGTCCCATCAGAGAGCCACTCCCTTGTTGGTAACAAGCTGCATTTGCATCGTTCCTAAGCCACTCTGTTAGTGGGCCCAAGCCTCTGCAGGTGGCATTGCCCTTTATTCCATAGAATTGCCGTTCAAATGTTACCAACCAACCTCATCACGACTTGGGCTACGTGATTTTGGGAGACGGATAAATGACACATACATTTTCTTTTTCCTGCAATCACTCTTCCTCTATTAATTAATGTACAGAAGGGATAGTCTTTAAAGTTTGAGAGACTTGGGGACTCAACAAGGTTAAACCCTTCCAATTTGAACAGCAAATATTTATCTCCGGGTCTCCATTCTTATCCAAGAATGCAGCAATCTGACAGCACCAACAGCAGATAAGGATGAAGGGGCAGCCTACACTAAAACTGCAACCGCTGACTCCTGTTGCAACACTCACATGGAAATTATGTTTCTAAAATGGTACACTACAAAGGAGGTGATAATTTAACAATCTATATGATAACTTGATTATAAGAATCAACATAAATGCATATAAAGCTTAATGCAACTACTTTGACATACAATGGAAATATTTTTCCTTGGGGCTAGTAATAAGAAGCCATGTAAACACTCACATTGACACAGAAAATAAATTCTCTAGGAATAAAATGGCCCTTGCTGACGATCTCCATTTCCACAAACTACCATAAATTTTTAGAAACTGAAATGCATTTCATCCCCATTCCCAAATCTTTGTGATATGTGCCCATAGCCATGTCTAAGTGTATAAGATAGGACTATCAAGATTTTACAAGCCTGGTGATTGGAACGAACACAAAAACAGCCTCAAACGTATGCTGAACCAGAATGATGGCAGATATAAACACTATAATGAAGTACGCAGTCATTTGTAAGCTAGGCGATATACAAGACATACCGATACACCGTATATGTCTTAGATGCAGGTGGAACTGTAACCTTTGAGAGGTTACTCTTGCAACCAATATATAGAAAGAGATCTCGAACTAAGAAAGGCTAATTATTATAGGCTCTTGCATTGGACTCTCTAGAAGTCATCACTGTCAGCAAACGGAGTCATGAAGTCCTCATCCGCAACAGAAAAACACTTGCTGGAAGAGATTTTGGGGAATTGATGTCATTTAAAAGTTGAGGTCTTTCATATTTAAATAGTTTATCTGCATTAGAATGATTATTAGCCTATTTGCAATATATTTATTTACCCAATCTGCCTGCCCTTGCCAAATTTTCTATTAGGTGGCTTCAACCAATCACACAAAGCTACACCTCTTGAAACAGCTCTACACTGAAAAATTAACCCAACTTAAAAACAGTATGGCCACTCCCAACAGTCATACCAGTAACAGGTTGTTATCTTCCTTTCACAACCTGCCAGCTATAGTGGACTGCCCTTGCTACGATCTCAGCAAGATTTATTTTCCAAACCTGCCAGCTATAGTTCACTTCCCTTGCCATGATTTCTACTTAGTAGCTTGTGCCAAGCAATCACACAAAGCTGCAGAGTCCATGTCACGAGCTTGAATTACCAACCCCTAATTTTATTAATGAAAATGTCTAATGATGCTTATTCAATGATGTTCAATCCATACCTTCATGTATAAAAACCACAATCAAATGTGGTGATAAGTATCCTTAAAAAGCAGTCAACCTGTTAATTGCATGATAATTGGGAGTCATCTTTAAACAGTTTTATCTTTCCAATGCAAATTTGGCTCATTTTCAAGAAAAAAAATTTAACCCTAAGGTTTTGTGTGAAGGGTCTCCCATTTTAGTTGCTCAAAACAAGACAGATAAAGAAAGACTCAAAGGGAAGTGTTAGAAATACATTAATGTCATTTTTGAAACCAAGGAAAGTTGGAGAGAATGAGGGTGCGAATGAGGTGAAACAAAGAATAATACAAGTGAATATATTGGAATAAAAGAAATTGATAAAATTTGAATGTTGCCAATGGGGTTAGGAAGTATAAGCACCCGAACAGATTTCTTGGTTTTTTACCTCAAATTCCATCATCTTTGAAATTTGATCAAACAGTCAGATGGCAGGATGAGCATAAAATACAGTCGAGAGTACAAAGTATGGGGAAAAGAACTGTAGAAATTACAACTAGAACATAGGTGGAATGCAGCACAAGTTCCCCAGTTCAATCAAGCAATTTGCAAAATAAAACCATTTTAGAACTCACCTCAACATACAAAATTCAATGTTAAAACTGGTGAGCATAGGAAAAGCTGTGAATTTGCAATGTTATGCATCTGTGCCAAAAGTAAAATAAGCTACCGTAGCTGAAATGTGGACACATTTTGTGTGATCTAGCTAATGCACCGGTACAGTGAAGAAACATTTGTTCAGAGCTTACCAAATTCAGAAGTGTTCCTAGGATTTCTGGAGGAATGTGGGATGATGAAAAAGCCATCTCAAGACTTCGAACAAGCTGCTGCTGATAAGCTTCATTCAGTTGAGCCCAGCAACTGACAAATCCTGCCGCAAACAACTCCCGTCCTACAACAGGCTGAGGGCACAAAGTCACGATTCTTCAGTTTCTTAACAGCAGAATTCAGCTGATCCGCTGAACTGTTACACGCTTGAACTGACATACCTGTAACTGTGCTAAGCGAGCACAAGTCCGCAGGGCAGGAGAAGGCGACTCTTTGAGAAGTTCTACACTAAAATAGCGCATCCATTCAGCCCAGTCTTCCTTAGTGCTCCGTTGTGATGCCTCCCAAGCTGCTCTGATTCGCCCATCATTTACCTTATGACCAGCAGTAGAATAAGTTTTCCAGAGCTTAGATACTAAAATAAAACACTTCATGACGAGGAAATCCATATTGTCATTTGAACTTTTGTCTACCATACCTTAAAATTCTTAATTTGCCATGATGGATCAATGGCATCATCATATCTCTCTTCCAAGTCAACACCATGAGAGACGTTGGAAGCAGAGCCAGAAGAGTCCATAGATATCACATTTGTGCCTGTGACCTCGTTGGATTGCATGTCAATGAAAAGAGGCTCTTTTCTTCTTAACCGACCTTCAATTGCATCGAATTGAGCATGCTGCTTGACAGCAACATAGAAAAATACAACAAAGATCTTAATCAAGCATTCTTTTGATCTTCCATAAATAAAATCTAGGTAAGCTAAACTCTGTCGACCACCTGCAAACGATGTCGTTGAAGTGATTTGCGAACTGAAGGAAGGAAAAATGCAAAATCCTCACCCAAAGCTACAGTGACAGCACAAATGGCATCCACTGCATCCTTCCGCAACTCATCCACCATCCTGTACATAGAATATATAATATAATCAGTCTAAAATACATACTTTCCGGAATCGTGATGAATCCATACTGAACAAAAGACTTCAAAAACATAAATTTCAATTGTCAACCTAACGGCAATAAGAGTTTCATTGAAACACTATAACCACCATTGCCAATCATTAGTAAAATGTCAGTCCAAGGCATACCCATCGAGAACTTGTTTTAGTGAGTGCATCAAACTTGAAATGTGTCCAGACACCTGCCAAAAACATACAATTTGAAGCTTCGCAGCACCAGACCTTTTTGGCTGTGTGGACAAATAAGAATAATGATAACTGCTACTGAATTCATAAAAAATAAAGATTCCAGTATTAAATTCACTTTTAGAAACTTCTACTAAAAAGCCTTCGTATAATCTTTCAGGCCCTGTCTCAATAATCAAGTTGATGAGTATATGAGGAAAAGGAAGGAAAGAATGTGTGGAAAACCTGAATAAATACTTGTGCAATAGACAGAACCAAGAATAGTAAGCATCATAGGAAGATGCTTTACAGCATCTGAGCAGTTATCTCCACTCTAGATTACTCACTGGCACAATGGACCCAAGGACATTGTCATAGAGGGAGCTGATTAATAGGATGTATCCACAGTAGAGACTCTTTCAAGGATTTGGACACAAATCGTCTACACTCTCCGCAGAAGATGGGAGACGATACAGGTCAGCTCTAAGAGGATATGGAGGAAAAAGGCCTTCCTGCAGACCTGGGACTCTGGCACCTTTTTCCATACTGCCCCTCAAATGGTCTCGCACTATAGCCCATCAAATTGGTTGTTCAAACAAGCATTGTATTTGTGATGTACTTAGCTACTCCTTTATAAAGTTCCTTGCACTTTGTCTTTTACCTCAAGGGAATTTCCTTTCAGGTATTATCAATAGAAATTTCATTTTCTTGAAAAAACAAGCAAGTTGGTTTGGTCCATGGTGAGAACTCAACTGAATACTTTTACAACCTACAAAATTGGTAATGGTAAGCATCCACCGTAATATCCTGCATACCAATTGTCATTGACTACAATGATCCTACAGAACTGACACTGGATTTTTGCAGAAGCAGCTGGTGATTTATAAGTGCTAAACTAATAAGTGAGTCATTAAGGAATCTAATAGAACTGCTAGTACAAAGACAAGAAACTCCAACTCCAATTCCTCCTGAATACTGAGGTTATGACTAGTGGAAATGTCTAGTACTGTGACTGGCCTTCGTCGTTCTTCAAGCACTGGGCAAGTCACTGCAGACTGCTACACCTAAGAAATCAACAATGGATCTGGATCTCCGAGACCTCTTCGAGTCAAAAGAAGCTGAAGTTTGAGTGTCACAAGATGCAGCATGTTTACTGCTGATTTCACGGCTTAATCAAAGCCATCATAAATCTATAGCATACACAAATTCCAAAAACTGAACCGGAACAGAGACAAAGCAACCTAGAAGGCCTGCACAAACACCGAATTAGTCACAAATGACCAATGTATGTCTGCCTTAAAGGCTGCATTAAGCAAGTAAGGTCACAGAAGCAAATAAGCTCCAAGCATGGTGTTAAACAATCCCTTCAGCATTTACATGTGGCGTGCTTTTTCAGGGACTAAGTATGCATCCAAAAGGAAAGAGACCGGATTGGAGAATTTGTGAGTGCGTAGTACAAAAGCAAATGAACATAGAGACAGAGAGAGACAGAGAGAGACAGAGAGAGACAGAGAGAGAGAGAGAGACAGAAGAAAATGCAAGTATGATGAGCGAACAATGACTGATCTGAAATGCAGTAAATGGCTGAGTACAAACAGTCCCTGCATATACACTGAAGCATGTCAGTGAGGATGCCGAGATGAAAGGCTGATGGTAAAGAATGCAGGCAATGATGAGGAGAATGAAGGTGATAGGCTGAATAAGAGGTACTGCTGTGGGCTGCCTAGTATGTAGGCAGAGGATGAGTATACTGGCCGACTGCTGCCCTAATAGGACTAACCTGCTGGTGCCATTAAATCCTTGGCCAACTGGCATAAAATGCCATTGTGCGTGTATAAACTGGCCAACCTGCAAGCTGAGAATGGGCCCCCAGCTGCCACATGGCAAATGCCCCAAAGATGCCCCTAAAACAGGCCACAAATGATGAAAGAAACGGGATGAAATGCAGCAAATGATAGCACTTATCAAATGCATGAAATGACACAACGTCAGAGCTCTTATGTCTACGTCAGGATCTAATGGAACTCACAAGAAGGTGACAGCAGAAAGACACTGACTGCTAACACCCTCTCAAATCCTTAGAGTGGTTGAAGGCCAAGAAAGCACATTGATGAAGCATAAAAGGCAATGGAAAAGCCTTCGTGAAGATGTCTGCTGCATTGTCATTCACAGGAGTAGATTGGCCCCAGCTCTCCATTCAAAACACTCTCTCAGACATAGTGGTATTGGACCTCATGCTGTTTCATGCAAGCACAAAACATGGGTTCTTTGCAATGGCAAGAACACTGTGGTGGTTGACCTGAAGAAAAGTAGCTCCCACTTGTGTAAAACAAATATCAACACCAAACTGCCTCCTAAGCAGAAGAGCACAATACACGATACTCTCCCTCCATCAAAGAAAAAGCAACGATAGGCTGCATCTTGCTGCTCCAAGAAATAGCGTGAGATCCAAGGGGGAGAGCATATCGAGGGATCGACCTGCGAATCTCAATGTCGACCCAGTCTGAATCAGACCAAGCTGAGAAGATCACCCCCTCTCCATACAAAATTCCATGTGAACGGGTACCCTGTATGTACCCCACGATGTGGAGAACGGCCTGTCATGCGAAAGAAGAGCCTTCTTCATGAACCAATCAGCCTCCTCTTCCCTGGTCTTGCAGTCAAGTACCGTGAGTTGGTGGACGAATTTGGGTGCCTTTTTGGAACGATCTTTCCCCCCTCATAACAAGGGACATGTGTAAATAGCCTGTGTTCCTTAATGATCACATAAGGTAAGCCTTTCCAAAATCCACAAACTTCATAAGAATGAAACAGCATACCTGGACAACTGGAAGCAAACGTGTAAGAGTCTTTATTGTGGCACGTCTGATATCCAATGGGGCAACTGACACATCCGGTCGAAAGAGACGAAGCAGAGCAGGAAATAACAAATGCATGTGCTCATCCAGATTGCCTTCACAAACAAACCAAAGCTCAGACAACCTTAAAAAAGGAAGGGAAGGGGGGAACAAGGAAACCTTACTGAAAGCAATATTTTCTACAAATACCTCCAAAAACCTTCAATGTGTGCAATACAGGAGGCACAAATGTAAAATCATTATTTCTCTCTGCATCATTTAAAACTTGTATAAATCGAGGCAGAATATCTGGCAAATATGTCCGAAACTCATCATTGAGAGCTTTGCACAGCTGCTCCAGCAAATTTAAGATCTGTGTGTACATTAGCAAAATACATAAGCAACAATGTTATTGATAGAGGATGAAATAAGCACACAAATAAGAATGATAAAATGAAACAAATGCACATGGCTGCATACCCTATCAGAAATATGACCTGCCGGTAGAACTCACAATTTTTTTGCTAAAGGGATACCATTCTATTGAAAGGTATAACCAGCTTATACCTTTTTATACCATTATTATTGAAAGGTATAGGCTGGTTATACCATTACTGAAGGGTACAATCTATTCATTGCCAGCTGAAGGGTTCTACTAGCAGGTTATATGTCACACATAACTGGCTGAAGGGATGAGAGTCTTATACATGGACTCAATCATAAAAAGGCATAAGCGGAGAGAAAAGGAAAATTTACCGGAGACCCACTACCAGGACGGTTAGCTGCCGGGAGAAGCAAAGTAGACCAAAAGTCTGTAATAAGTGAAAGCATCTCTGGTAAATATTTCCGAATATGCTGCACAGTGAAACATGAAAACTTGCACTTTGAGAACTTAGCCTTTAGATGGACAACACCAACTCCTAGAGTATGCCCATGCTTCTATGAAGTAAAATAGGCACCTGCTTAACAATGGAAACAAGTAATGCAAGCTGCCAAAATATGAACTCTCGTAAACTCTCATCACAAGTTCGAAGAGTGATGAAAAGGTCTGGCATAACCTGTGGAGCAATATATGTAGTGTACAAGCATGTCATTGACTGTTTCACTTATCTTTTTGAACTTCCGAGATAAGGAGCAAAACTTGTTTAGACATTCTGCTTAGTTGTTTGTGAACATACACCCATTTCATAAACCCACCTTTGGTAAGTAAGGAACACAACCAAGTCCCATTGACTGAAATAAGAATATCAAAGAATCAGTCAACTCAAAAAAATAAGCCCAGAAGTAAAAACCAAGTATGTTTCAGGTTAAACCATTAAATAAGCATCATTCTAGCGCTTCTAATCCATCCACATATACAATTCATTTCAAAAGCAAACACCACCGGTCCACGAGATTGTAGGTGTACCTTAAAGATAAACATAAGAGACCCCACCACCTTCTGGTGATAGCTTGACTGGGGGTCCTTTAGAATGCGCATCAGTGCATGTATAGCTACCTGAAAGAAAGCTTTGGCAGATCAATAAGCATAAGCAGGCTCGAATTAGGCATTATCAAGTATTCACATTGCAAACAAAAGATAATATCAAATGGTTTGGCATTACATCCCACTGGATTGGTTGTTCACAAAACCATTGTATCTGTGATGGTACTTAGCTACTATTTGAGATTTTCTCCAAGGTGTTCTTAATAGAATTTTATTTTCTCTGGAAAAAAAAGGATAATACCGTCGAGTAGTAGTCTTCTGAGGTTATGAACAGTCCTCCTGAAGGCCACACATCTAAAGGAAGCTCTTCCATGGAATGAACTTGTGGACGACCATCTGCAGCTGCAGTATGAAGACCTTCACCATGACCTCCTTGAAGTGATTGCTGATTTCGTTTGTGCATATGGGGATCAAGTGCACCCAGTATTCCTAGAACCTGAGAATAAATGACAACATTTCCCAAGCAGAATCATGTCGCACTACATGTTGATTTATGAAACTAAAAGAACACTTTCACACACAAGATGGAGAGAACATTACGATTAAGCACTTTAAATACCTTAAGAACCTCTCTTCTTGTGGACCAAGCAAGATCTCCATTCAAGAGCCGTAACAACAACCCAAGTAATTCAGGGTAGTCCTTGTAAGGAAGGACAACATATCTGCACAAGACCAAAAATTCTGATAGAATGATGAACCATTGCCATGGTGGATAACATGAGTTACATCCTTCCATACATGTACCAGTATGAAAGTACGACTGAATATGAATCAGATCCCCAAACTCAATCATACATTCCCTATTTTTTTTCTTTAAAAACTAGGAAAATATAATAATGATATTGAAATTCGACAAGAGGACTGTATGAATTTTGAGATTATAATCAGCTCATTAGGATCACAAAATGTCATGACTCATGACTCATAAATTATAATCAGCCCACTAAGATCACAAAATGCATGACTCATATTACATCGTAGTACTCTGGACTCTACACTCGAGACTGAAGCGTCAATTGTCAAGACTAAAGATTGTAGACTTGTTGTGCTACTCAAGATGACTTGTGTTCATCTCCAGACCGAAGCTCATCATTTTCCTTATCCTCATCTTCATCCTCCACCTCATCTTGTGGCACACTAGAAGCACCAACACTAGACGCACCTACTATCACAAGAGCTGAATTTTCATCATGTTCCTCTCATTTCCTACAAAGCAAGCAGCCTTTCATCATCATGTTCCTTGTTCAACATTTCCAAGGCCACCTCTATCAATTCTATCCTTCTTTCAACTTTCTCATGAGACACTAATTGGTGTGTATAAAAACAAGCTTCTCTATATTCTTTGGTTTAAACTTGTTTCTTTTCTTGATATGAATGAGAAAAATATTGCTCCAATTTCTCTCATATGGTGAAGCACAAGTGCCTTGGGACAATATCCTAAGTGCCAAGCACTGTAAATTTGGTGTCTCCGCCCCAAAGGTTTCCCACCATTTTACGCCTTGATGCATCCTCTTCTCATCCTTCGCAATGCAAATGCAATCAACTAAAACTTATACTTATCCAATCAATATATAACTCCCCTAAGCACTAATCATAGTTTGTAACACGCTCACCATATCCATCCAGCCCTTACTCACTTCCTTGTCACTATCAGGATCTTTGCTCTCCAAAAAGGATGAACCACAAAAGCAACAGCATGCAATAGACAGTGCATCATGTTCCATCGGACTACACAAAGTGCCCTAAGTTGTTGTCGCTTGGAAGCATTAATACTGAAGCCTTTCAATCTTTTCTATCATGAGATTGATGAGCTCATACATCAATCCCATCGTGGCACCCTCTCTATCAGCAAGACACAATATCTTTAAAATTGGGACACATAGCTTCATAATCATTCTAGCATTGGTCAAAAATGAAGAACCCAAGACAAAAGATAAAACCTCCAAACATTCACTCCATGATTCAAAACTTCATCATTCCATTCATCAAAGTTTTCTTCTCTCTTCTCTTCTCTTCTCTTCTCCATGTTTGCCGAGTTCACTCCGTGTTCCTCCCCGCAAACCCTACTGTCTCGCTGGTACATCATCTTTTGACATGGTATCAGAGCTGGATCTGCTCAAACAACGGCAAAGGTCCTCCACTCCAGTGAAGTCAAAGAACGGTGGCGGGTTCAGCATCCACTTCTCTTCTTATTCCACTGCATCAAAATCTCGTTTTTGCATACTTCACGTGTTTTAGCTTGCTGCTCACACCCAATTCGGGGAGGATATCTCAGCCGAAGCTGTCCATTGCTGTCTCCATCAGTTGGCGCCTGATTTTCAGCCCTCTTCACGCAGTTTGGAGCTGATTCCAACCAAGCGACTGCTGTTCCTGTGCAAACCTACTACCGTACAGCCTGCCACGTCATCACAGTCGTGCTACCTGCGTTTTTAGTTTTTCTCTCTCTTGCAGGCTGTCCTGTCTGCGTTTTAGTCTTTCTCTCTCTTGCAGGCCGTCCTGCCTCCGTTTCTAGTCTTTCTCTCACCTGTTGCCTGCGTTTTTAGTCTCTCTCTTCGCCTACGTTTTGCTATTGGTTGCAACCTCTTACTATTGGTCGCATTCTCCTCCCACTGGCAGCTCACTTCCAGCCCTTCCACTACCCTCCCACCCCTTGAGGCGGACATTGCGATTCGTGGTTCATGGTTGCTAACCTCTTCCTTCTTCAACAAGGACACCGGTACCATGGCATCTCCCCCGACAGATTGCCCTTCTACTGGGTGTTCCTACTGCAACACAAACGGTCATCCCACCAAAGACTATCGAAATCGACCTTTGCTCCCCACCCCTCCGGACTACATGCGTCTTCCACCAGGCACTCCTTGTGCCACCTTTCCTTTCTGGGCCACAAAAAACGTTCTGCATCGGCTATTAGAGTACTATGCTCAAGGCAATAAGACGCATCCGATGCGCACTAAGTCCTTTCGAGCACATGGAGGATCGATTGGCTCTATGATCTCCTGGAGATCGTCACAATGCCAGCGGCAGTCTTCTCCCCCTTATTTCTAGGTACAGTGGCTTCCACGACCTACGGATCTGCAGTCCACTCCATCGAGAGACGGTGATTGTCTGACACTGTCTCCTCATCAATACGCTCCTTTGAGAGACAATGACTGCTCAACTCCTTCCTCTTCTTCGGCTACCCAGTCCGCTCCACTGAGAGACAACGACTATTGCCCACCTCTTGCTCATTCTGAGCCCCACCCTTCCCCACCATCGACTACTCAGGTTTGAGAGGCTACCTTTGGGAGCTCTTCAACACCCCTGATACCTTCTTCAGCACGACCGGCGGCACTTCCTTCATCATCAAATATTTCGGAGTCCATGATCCATGAGTTTCTGGATTCCCTATCTACTTCAGAGGAGGATGTTATTTCTTTGCCCTCAGAGGGGGTATCTACTTCGACTTCAGCGGAGCCCCTCCACCTTCCACCTCAGAGGGGGAACCTACTCCCCATGAAGTTCTTCACCCATCCTCTACTTTCTTGGGGTGGCTGTCTTCGACCAGTCATCTCTTCTACTGATATCCAAGATCTTCATGTACCACCTAGATCGGGACCTCGGAGGTTCCGCCGCGTCTTGGTGATGAGACCTTCGTATTCCTTCCAACATGGATGCATAGAGCCAGTGGCTTCTCTCCCGAGGTTGAGTTTTGGGCTCTCCAATTCACTCTGTCTACTATTCTTTACTATAGGTTACCTTTCAGGTGGAAATCTTAGATCTTAAGGATCCTCTACATCTTCCTCCTCCTCTGCATTGCATGTTTTCATCATCTTTGTACTAGGGCGCTTGGACAAGTGAACAATTTTCCTACGAGGGACATTGTCCAAGTGGCACCTGCTGCATGAGCATTCTTCAGTATGTCGCATTGCATCTCCACCTCACTCTTCTCTTGTTCCCCTTTTTGGGCCTGAGAGGGGGTGTTGAGAAACCCTTTACCCACAGTTTGCATTTTTGCGTTTCTGCATTTTGCATTTAGGGTTTGCAGTCCCAAAAAGATGCGCCATCCTAGACTGACTGTGCCTATTTATAGGCCACTCTCTCATTCATTCCTCACGGCTAATTCATTCAGTCCGTCACCTCTTCTCTCCAACCTCTCCACTACCCTCACACCCCTTCAAGAGGACATTGCGGTTCGTGGTTCATGGCTATCTTCATCATCTTCCTTGTGCTATAGCATATCCTTGGTCCCTTATATCACATTCACTTCAGAACTTCATCATTCCATTCATCAGAGTTTTCTTCTCTCTTCTCTTCTCTTCTCCATGTTTGCCGAGTTCACTCCGTGTTCCTCCCGCAAACCCTACTGTCTCGCTGGTACGTCATCTTTTGACAAGTATCTGTGTAAAATTTCACAAAACCGAAATACACACTTTACCATATAATCTTCGACATTGGACACCCTGTTGGCCCCAAAACCGGCGCCCCTTTCGGTATTTATTTCACTTAATTATTGAAGAAGTTGATGTACAATCGGATTCCCCCAATCCCTTTCGGTATTCCAACTTCCCTTGCTGTCCAAAATGACCAGCAAGTCTTTCATCTGATTTGCCCCTTGATTCAGGCAATCAATTGGCCTTCATCTACTTTGATGGAGATGGAAAATGCCCCAAATTCAATTATTTGCTGGTCCCTCCACTTGAATAGGCTAGAAACAGCTTCAGCCCTATTGAATCCTAGTCTTGGAGCTTTCAATTTCTCGCACGCTTCCTAAGGTTGCTGCTAAACCCTAATTTCTACTGCAGAATAGGGTTTGCAACAAAGAAATCTGAAATTTCTCAACCTCTGGTAATCTCAATGCTGCAATCTTTGGAGCAAGACTATAGAAAGGCTGGGAGATGAGAGAGAATGCTGAGGAGAAAGAAAATTCAGACTTTCTTCGTGAAAAACTGTAGAAAATCTGTCATTTACTACTACTGCCCTATCTCAATAGCTAGATGCAAAGAACTGAAGAAAATCAGTCATTTACTGCTACTGCCTTGTCTCAATAGCCTGTAGATACTGTCATTTGCTGTTGATTGGTCTTCTCCTGCCCCTGGCTGCCTCAAAAGGTCCTCCAATGGCTGCAAATCAAACCAGCAACATCTCCTCCCTCTCTCTTGCAGGCTGAATACACTAAAAACACTTCTCTCCAACCTCTAAAGACGTTTTCAGCCTTGCATGGGCATTTTTGACAAGTAACAAACTTCCCAAATGGTTTTTCCAGTATTATCCATAATTAAATACTGAAAATTAATCTAATAATTATTTCAGTGCCCTGAAAAATAATCTGACTGGCCAATAATTAAATTGGCTAGGCAATGTCCATTCCCGAGTGTCTCTATGCCATCTTTGACCATCAGATTGGCGTTACGTACCATTAAATGCCACTTCTCTAGTGTCACCAACTGACACTTATGGCCAAACGAATGACCTAGGCCAGCAACTGGCACCAGATACCACCAAGTACTTATAGCAGCTTTTGCCTTTGACATCTCGTGATTTTCTCGGATCCCGGGCTCGTAAATTTACTCTAACCCTAGTTACACTTCACATGTGCAACATTTGCTTAACCATGTGATTAAAAATTAATCCACGTATTAAGTGAGGTTCCAAAAATACATGTCCTCATGACAGCCCTCCCCTTAAAATCCTTGCAATTGTCGTCCTCGATTGCACTGTCAAATGCATCAAAAGCAAAATAGTGGATTGGAATTTTCACAAGGCATCATAGTTAGCACAGCATTGCGCACTATTGCTCAACCATTCCATTGCTCAACCAATCATAACATAACATAAGACTCACAAAGAATCTCAAAAACATTGCCAGATTATCATGTGGCATGTCTAATGCTCATAAGCTCAACTCATCTAGCAAAACCAAAGCATAGCATACCATGACCAAGCATAAACCATGGCTAAAACATCAATGGCATCATAACATATCCTGTTATCCATGGAACCAGATGTAAACCATTGAAAATTGAGCATAATCTGATCATAAACTAATCACTTGTTGCTGATCGCAGAATTGATTATAAACTACTGCAAATGTGACCCCAAACTGATCACAAACTCATTGCAAAAACTGACCAGCAATCAATGCAAAAACTGATGCAAAGTGACCATAACTGATTCTCAAGCTGATCAAAAACTGAGCTGAAACTTAGCAAATTTTTTGTCTCAAAATTGAGACAAAATTCATGCTAAATTGATCATAAGCTGATGCAAAAGTATAGTTCCAGTGCCCAGGTGAAACTCATACTCATCTACATACATGTCACAATGACTGGTAC
This sequence comes from Lygodium microphyllum, assembly GCF_053477565.2. Lineage (NCBI taxonomy): Eukaryota > Viridiplantae > Streptophyta > Polypodiopsida > Schizaeales > Lygodiaceae > Lygodium > Lygodium microphyllum. The sequence goes on from NC_141136.1 coordinate 1,439,227, forward strand.
ACTAAGTAGTGACTTCATGGCAAACATACTGTCAGCGCAGTACCTGGATGCATGCTGAATACATCCAAGATCCACTACATATGAGAGCTGTCCATAACTGGAGGAGTGGAGGTGCTACCTCCCCCTTGAGCATCAGGCGATACTCCGGACCCTTGCTCTACTGAACTTGACGGAGCCTGACTAAAGTCGACTCTAACTGAAAGGCATCTAGATAAAGCTGCAACAACTGAGGATGGTCTACCAAGTCATCCTCTTCCATCCATTTGACATCCATTGGTGAATAATTCCGAAATTTCACCAAGTATCTCTTGGAAACTTTACCTTTGACCTTTCTTTCCTTATGTGTCAAAATTTGCTCTGGTGCCAAAATCTCATCCAACTCCTCAACCTCAGGCTGAATTTCAACAGATATATCCTCTAGCACATCACCATGAAAAGGACTCAACAAACTGACATGAAAGGCATTGTGTAATGTGGAGGTAATTTCAGCCGATATGCCACATCGTTGGTCTTCTCCAACACCTGGAAGGCCCCATAGTATCTCATACTCAACTTCGAATACAATCTTTCTCTTCTTTTCATCTTTTTCAGCCTTGCCTTTTCAAAAGGCAGGATACATAATCACCCTCTGCAAACTACAAAGCACATCTATGGCAATCAACTGCCCTCTTTTGCTTTTCTTGTAATCTCTGAAGTGCATATTCCATACATTATCACAAATCCAGCTCTTAGCACAAAGTGTCCATGCCTTTGGCCATTGCAAAGCTGATCATAGACATTAGCAAAGTCTGAATCAGCAACATATTGCTCTTTCATGACATCCAACTCAGTGTGATGAACCATGCTGATGGCTGAAATTTTTGGCTTACGTAATAGTGTATCAACCACAACATTCTTTTTACCATCAATATGTACGAGAGAAAATTTGCCCATCTCATATACTTCCCTGACAACTTTGTATGCGTCAGAAAGTACCTCAAAGTTTGATAGTTTGTATGCACTGTAAAATCAGCCCCCAACAAATAATGTTTCCACGTAGACATGAATTACAGCCAAGAGCTCTTTCTCATATACCTGCATATTCTTTTCTGCACCGTGGAGAATTCGACTCTCATAAGCCACAACTCTGTCGTCCTACATAAGACAGTCCCAATGTTGTTACAACATGCATCACATTAAACTATGAATGACTTCCTTAGCATCCAACTTATTCCAAGTTGTCGTGATGTCCACCTCCAAGATACTTGTCAACCAATTCGATGCAAACATTCGCTTGAATTGTACCCACGTCGACGGTGCTCTACCTTGCATTAAAAGAGTGGACCACCACTACAATGCATTCCCTTTCAAGAAAGTGGTTGCCTTTCGAATCTTCGAGAACTCCATGAAGTTCCCCCCTTAATAGGCTACATCAAACTACTGAATGAAAGTCAAAGCTTTCAGCCTATCTTATACACCACTGAAGGACTCAAACTTCATTGCTTTTCCACCCTTATCATAGTCTTTTGCTGCCCCTTTGGATGTCAAGTTGTCATACATTGGCTGCTGCAAAAAGGGTGCATTTGCTGAATTTACATCAAAACCAACGCCAAACGGAGCATTTCCATGACCAACATTCATTCCTTGAGCCTCATAAGCATTCGGGGGTGCATATGCAGTACCAAACATGCTACTTTGTGCCCCAAGCATCAAGCCAATGCCACCATACATAGGGTTTTGCATATTTCCAATCATACTCGAATACATTGGGCCTTGCACACCATGCATTGGTTGCTACATACCATAGGGATTTGTGCCATACATTCCCATATGCGGTCCTTGTCCAACCATAGCATGAAAAATCGTGCTTCCACTAAAATATCATGGCTGCCCCATCATCGCATGCATGCCCGGCTGTCCAAAATCCATTGGATTGGCACTTCCGTGATGGCCTTGCATTTGCATTCCTTGCCCCATAGGTACCAACTGTTTTATTTCATTAGTATCTTTGGGAGCTTCAAATGAAGGGTTTGGCATTATCTTCAGTGCATCTTGCTATCCCAAAGGTGTAAAAGACGTCTTCTTCTTCTTGCCTTTGCTGTCCTTTGGAGCATTCAAAAATCGAGTAAATTGAGGATCCTTTGCCAATTCAGCAAAGAGATTTGCTGCTGTCCTCATCCGATTCTTGAACTGGTCATCGAATTCCTCTTCACTTTGATAGTCATCAGCTTCCTCATGCACTCAAGGCCATGCATCTTGCCCAACAGCAACATTTTCAGCTTGCTACTGAGCCTTATCCAAGGTCAGCCATTGCATTCCCTTCATTCCCATGTGAACGTTTATATTGAGAGGCATCATCATTGCTTGAGTCCATCTCACTGCATGAAGACATATTTCTGTAATTTCTCAGCTGGGAGTAAAAATTAGTACTAGCACAAAGCTTTGGCTTGCAATCAAATGCCTCGGGCCCACCAAATCAAGGGATTGAGTGGTAGCCCGGCAATGGAACCATGTAACCAACCTTCCCAAATGGTTTTTCCAGCATTATCTATAATTAAATATTAATTTTCAGTTTCTAAATACTAAAATTAATCTAATAATTATTTCGGTGCCCTGAAAAATAATCTGACTAGCCAATAATTAAATTGGCTAGGCAACTTCCATTCCCGAGTGTCTCTGTGCCATCTTTGACCATCAAATTGGCAATAGGTACCATTAAATGCCACTTCTCTAGTGTCACCAACTAACACTTATGGCCAAATGAATGACCGAGGCTAACAACTGGCACCAGATACCACCAAGTACCTTTGCGGCATAACTTATAGCAACTTTTGCCTTTGACATCACGTAATTTCCTTAGGTCCCGGACTCGTAAATTTACTCTAACCCCAGTTATACCTCACATGTGCAACATTTACTTAACCATGTGATTAAAAATTAATCCACATGTTAAGTGAGGTTTCAAAAATATATGTCCTCATGATAGTAGAATCTTCATGTCACCTACTAGTAGCCTCACCACATTGAACCATCCTAGACATAGCCACAGAGAGATGCACAGCCTGTCATCCATGCCCAGTAGGTCCACGCTCCCGCAAGAGGCATTATCTGCTATAGATACAAAGGATACTACACCATCATCGAGGACCACACCTCGCCGCTTCAAAATCTCTATGCTAGATAGACCCATGAGAGATATCGTGGAATGAAGAGTGCTTCCTGAGCAATTCCACATTATATCTAGCTTAGAATTAGATTGTACTTATCAACTATGTATTGTTTATTGTTCATTTTCCATTTAGTAAGTCATAGCATTGGATGACAGCTATCTTGGACTTGGAAAAATTCCCAGAACATTTCGGTCTCATAGGCTGATTTGGCCTTTTATCGACATTAATATAACTTTCTTTCCTTCTTTCTCCCTCACAATAGATCATATTTGTTATGCATGATGAGTCATCATACATATGACCTCTCTCTCTCTCTCTCTCTCTCTCTCTCTCTCTCTCTCTCTACAAAGCCAACCCTACTGACACTACCAACCTAGAAGAAACAGAGCCACCCCGCCAAACACCTTACAGGCCACACCGTAGTGTCACATTGGATAGAGCCACTTCCCTTCGTCGAGCACGACGACCCTGTCTACCAGGACCATGTCCGAGGAGGCCACACCACAGTCCAATTAGAGCCATTATCACGAGACACCGCACACTCACCACCAGGCATATCAGTGAAGCAGCTAGGGACCGCATCATAGCTGAGATCATGTGCAAATCTTGAGATCAGCTACAGCCCATAGTCCCACCACACTTTTGTACATGGTTCTATCAGATCTGGTTCTCCTTTCTTTCCTTTTCTTTTCTATCGATGGAATAACACTACACATGATTCAACCTTAGTATAGTCCCATCATATAGTTATTTTCAGTATTGTTTCATAGGCCACCCACTTATTTGTGATGTTATCTTTACCTTACTGATGAGATGACATTAGACATGGACGTACTCTGAATTTTGTCTCATAGGCCACATTGCCTTATATAGACATTAATCTCTCTCTCTCTTTTTTTTCGTAAATCTCTCTCTCTCTCTCTCTCTCTCTCTCTCTCTCTCTCTCTCTCTCTCTCTCTCATCATTTAAGATTATAAGATTACAAGTTGCAAGATGGCTCTAAGCGATTGTGCATAAACTGAGCTTTTTTTTTTTAAGTAGCACAAAAGTCGCACAAGAAAACAAAAAGGAACAAAGTATCAACATGCCGAATAAGATCAAGATGCCATTGAAAAAGTCCTCTCAGCTTCGCAACATGACTCTAGATGCCCAAGGCAGCATCCAAAATGAATGCATTGCGAGTGACCCAAATATGCCAACAGTCCCAAAATTTAAGAAAGTCAAACAGAATCTTCATATGGGGTTAAACCGGACCATGATGTGACGCAAATATGCCAACGGTCCCAAAATCTGAGAAAGTGAAACAGAATCTTCATATGGGGTTAAACCAGACCATGATGCTTAGGCTTGCCAAAGACCCAATCAAAAGGACGCATTCTGGTGCCCGCCATAGCATGCCAAATGCTAGAAATGAGGAGCCAAATTTTCCGAGCAAAGAACATGAGAAAAATCTCTCTCTCTCTCTCTCAAAAATCCTTAACCGGAATATTTTGGAGAAAAATACAAAATCAAACCCTTATCTTGAACCTTATCCTAAACCTATAAATATGTGCATGAAGCATCAATCCAACTCACCAAGCCTTTAAGTTTCAACTTCAAGCCACTTCAATTCAACAACCAAGCCTTTCAGTTCCAATTTCAAGTCACTTCAATTCAGCAGCCAGCTTAAGCCTCAACGACACTTCTCACTCTCACATGTTGCATTTCAATTTAAGCCTCAATCATGCTTCTCATTCTCAACTTCAGTCTTAAGCACACTTCAATCTTGGGATGAGAGTGTCTCTTGAGCAACTCCACATTGTATCTAGCTTACACATCATTTTGTCTCATCAGCTATGTATTGTTTATTGTTTATTTCCCATTTAGTTAGTCATAGCATTAAATGACAGCTATCTTGGAACTTGGGAAAATTCCTCGACTTTTCAAATGTAACATTTTAGCCTCCTAGACTGATTTGGCCTTTTGTAGACATTAATCTCTCTCTCTCTCTCTCTCTCTCTCTCTCTCTCTCTCTCTCTCTCTCTCTCTCTCTCTCTCTCTCTCTCTCTCTCTCTCTCTCTCCATCCACAATTTCTCCCCTTCCTATCCCATAATGAGGCCTCAAACCATGGATGCCCAACTTAACAGAACCCCAAGAGAGAAAACAATGACCCACGCTTGACTATTAATGACAGCAAGTTGGTATTATTGAGTCCCACAATAGCAAGGCAAGTAGAGCAAGACATATTGAGTGTCGCTTTTGTGGCATCAAACGAGGTGGAGGTCCTGATCAAGTGATGGTGCATCTCCTTAATGTCCCTGGCCACGGTATCAAAGGCCATGACAAGATACCATCCGAGGATCGTGCTCGTATGGTGAGGGACGTGAAGATGTATCTTGAAACTAAACCCCCAAAGGATACTCATCGTCTGAGTATCAATACCTTCAACTATGACCACTACTAGCAAAAGTGGAGCTCGTGAAATGGAACCAATTAGACTATCGCTTTTCCTACAACTAGTACTAGTGGCGGCACACAAGGTACATCATCCAACCCTCCAGAAAAACAATGTAACTTGTTCATTGCATGACATCCACCAAGAAAAACTCAAGTAGATGCAACTGCGCACAATTAATTTTCTCAAGCGGAATTCAATTCAATGTGGCACAATCTCCTTTTTTTTTAAGGAGATGGTTTTAAAACTTGCCCAATTTGGCCCATCTTATCAACCTCCTACATATGATGCTTTACATTAGAAACTTCTATATGGGGCCTAAAAATGTAATTCAATTTGTCTCAGATGGGGAGATGACAAATAGAACTACTTGTGCTTTATTGGAGCAACAATATCCCCACACTACATAGAGTCCATGTATGGCCTACTATCTTAATAATTTATTGAAATACATTGGAACACTACCATGGATTAAGAGTATTATTGTTACAAACAAAGAAATAATCTATTTGTCACCTGCCATCACTTCTCTCTAGCATTGTACCAGCAATTCACTAAAAAGAAGTTGTTGACGTACTCTAAGACCACGTTTGCTTATAATTTTCTTATGCTTCATCATCTATATAATATGAGGCCAGCTCTGAAGCAAATGGCCGTTGCTCCATCAGGGCAAGTTGGTCTACTTCTAAAAGACCACTGGGCCAACTATGCTACACAATTGTGAGCCAAGATGCATATCAGAAAGAAGCAAAGCAATTGCTTCTCCTATGCTTACCTATGGTTAATCTCCTATGGAAAGTGGATAGCGATGTCCCTTATATCGCTAAGGTATATGAAGCAATGGATCGCCTCATTGAGAACATTCATGCTCTTGACCTTGATCCATCCAAGAAACAAGAAATTCAGGAGCTTGCAGTAAGCAGATGAAACCAATACTACTTGGCACTTCATTAAATAGCTTATATTGTTGATCCAAAGTTCGAGCATAAGGGAAGGCAACTCCAAGCTAATGCTAAGGCTATACACGATTGCAACTCCACAGTCAGAAGTTGGTGGAAAGTCTTGAGGAACAGTGGTAAACCAAAGACCAACTTACTAGCTACTGCAAGAAAGAAGGCACATTTGGCTGGCCCAATGCCTTATGTGATAGGTAACTTACAAATTTTCTTTGTTTCTTTGTTTATATAAAGTTTTAATTTTCGATACAACTTTTCTTATTATCATTTTTGGCTGGAATGTTGTAGATTCCATGTAGATGGAGTTACATAGAGGAAGAAAGCCCTAGAAACCTAATGAGAATGTTAGAAAATGGTGAAGCAATTCCAACACAAAGCTAATAAGGACCTATAACATATTTATATAATTCTCTCTGACCAGTGCATTAACAACATTGTCATCCTAGAGGGGAAAACTTTACCCGGTACTCTGAATAAGCTGTCCAAGGGTGGACACAGCAACCTCCCTTTTCACAGTTGCTGCTCCATCAAGTAGGACATCTCTAATCAAGGGCATCAATTTACCAAGATATTGCCGCATTGCAAAGCCGCCCTAGAAAAAACAATTATGCCAAATTAGAACTTTTTTACTGGTTTCATGGTCTAAGCTGGTATCAGGCACAGCAAGGATGGCACAAAAATAAGGTTGAGCCGTTCCTTTTGCTTTGAAATAGAAATGTGTTTTATGATTCCATGAATGCATACCACTCTTGCAAGTTCACCCACGGTTGCAAGAACTCCAGTAACAACACCATTGTTAGCAGTTCCACCTGAACCATCCTGTAGTTTGGCTAGCAGCACCTATGAAAATAAGAGAAATGTCCACAAGAAATATTGAGTCCATATAGGTGAACATAATTCAACCATGAACACTGTATCAGGCGTGCTATACTTACCTTGTGAACAGGATCAATATAAGGAAGCACTAGACGTTCACAAGAGCTGATAAGACAACCAAGAAGCTGAGCACTTTCCTCCCTACTTTTGCTGTCTGGACTGCAGCTTTGCAAATTTTTTTGACATCAACTAAGCTGAACTAGCAAGTTCATAAAATAAAGATGCATACAGGTACAACAACAAGAAACTTAAAATAACCAGTAACATACTGAAAAATCTTAACCTTTGTTCCAGGTCAGTTAATAGCTGCACAAGATGGCAACGTAGTGCTGGAAGAACATATGCAGGATTTTGTTCGGAAAGCCTGCCAGCCATGGAGATGGCAAGCCTTCTAACTTCAACAGCCTGAAATCAAACCATCCCACTGTTTAGCAACTTGGTCGACAGTTTCCACTAGAAGGTTTGCACAAAACAGCTACATAGCATAATTGCATTACCTCATCATTCAACGATATAAATATTGCACGTAAACAGTCTGCTTGAGCCAAAAATGCATCAAAACTAGAGTTTCCATGCAATGAAAGCAACACAGCCTTGCGGACACCAGGATCTGCATCAGCGACTGCAGCAACCAAAAGCTTCTCCAGGATCTGCACCTCAAAGAATTACAATCAACAGTATAAGAGAAGCATAAGGCCAAACAAAATATTCCTGTTAAATTTATTTTTATGCATCAAGTAGAAAGGCCTTGCTCCTAGTCTCCAATGACATAGACGTAATATTGAGAAAATTCTTGAAGTCACAAAAGATCAAAGAGCAATCAAGAACCTCCTCCTATTCATGAACCACTGCCATATGGCTATGGAGAGAATCTAGCAACAAAAACAAAAACATCACTTAAAACTTTCTCTTTCTTGTCAATTGTATGATCTTGTGGATGAATATATGTGGAATCGTGCCAATGTTGTCAGTGATGCACATGCTTCGTTTGTTGGTGGGTTGTCTTCTCCAAAAGACAACATTACATCAGTTTCCAATGATCTAGGTGAGCACATCCAGGAAGACATTGGCTCCAACGAGCCTCCGAAGATCGAGTAAGATCAAAAGACCAGCCTAGGAGCATGCAATAAGAAGGGTAGAAAGATAGAGGAGTCTCTTAGTGACATGGCTAGCACTGCCCGATCAATGTTAGCCAACCAAAAAGCAAAATTAGAGGAAAAGAAAGCATTCAAAGAGCGCAAGCTCGTTATCATGGATACGCTTGCCTCCTCTATATTTGGTCTATTAGATGTAATCAAAAGTCTTAAAAAGGAATGATGGTTTCAAAAGTAGATGAATCTGGAACTTTTTCTCACCAACATCTTTTTTTTTGGGGGATGCCATTTGTTTCATCCTAAGATCCCCATATATTTCTATGCATAAACTAACACTCAATGGAGTAGACTTTGGTAATCCAAGTGTGCAAATCCATTGGCCTCTTGAACAGCCACTATATCTCCAAATATCAAGCATATCATATCACATCTGCACCCGTAACGTCTTAAAGCCTTAGGGTGTAGACATGGAAGTTGATGCAAAGAAATTGTAGGGTTTGTAATGGAGAAAACAAAAACAACAACCACTAGCACTGAATGAACTCAAAAATATAGACTATGAATGAAATACAATGGGGAACAATTATCTTATGCCCTGTACCTCCTAAGACCGGGGCTGAAAAGAGCAAAGAAGTTGGGGATGCCAAAGTAGCTCAAGATGACTGCACTCTCTTGAACCTTAGGTGTGGAGATGGGTGGCAGGCTGGCAGCACCTGTGGAAGGAAGAGAAAAGAAGATAATTATGTTGTCCTAGCTGATGAAGGGCAGCAGCACCTCAGTAGGATCCTCCAACATGCACACAACAGCCTTTAGAGAAGGACCACAATATGTGGCAGCAATGGAGGGGGGAAAATGAGGTCCTCAAAGCAGCAGGATGTTGCTTACGACTCCAGGCAGCAGAAGGAATGATGTGAGAGCGGTGAAGGGGAAAAAACACAGTCCTTGGGCAGTAAAATGTTGATGATGACTCCGGGCAGCAAAACACAAGGACTGCTGGCAGAGATGAGCGCGAGCGGAAGTTTGCACAGAAGCTATGAAAGGGAAATAGCAGAACTTGCTTGCCAAAACTCAATGATATAAACTTAAAAGATATGGTGAGAAAGTTGCTCTGTATTATAAGCTTAAACTGAGTACAAGGAAACTGGGCTTGGCTCTAGACTTCTCTCTAGCTTTTCTCTTTCTATCTTGTTGTCGTCTTCTTGTTTTTTACAATGAGATGGGTGAGTCTTATATAGGCTTATGAGATTGGGAATCATTTTCCCGCTCAAAGTTTTCCCACGTAAAGGGATGAGGAAGCATCTAGTAGTGCGGAGTGAGATGGAAGGAAAGGTGCTTTGGATTTATCTTTACATCATGAGGGTATAAAGGAATATTGTACAATAGTATCTTTTTGCAAGTGGTCATGATGACTTTCTGGATAGTAAATCTGCAATAGTGTTTTGAACACCTAGAATATATTCGAAAGTCACATCAAGGGCATCAAAAAAGAGTAACCACCTTAGCAACCTTTTATTTCAGATTTCATTGGGTGCTTTTTTGCTAAGGTACTAGGGCACATGTTTCAAGTCAGTGCGAATGGTAAAAGGAACAAATTCAATAAAGATTCTGAATGTTTTAATTGCATCATTTTCCCACTCAAAGTTTTCCTGCGTAAAGGGATGAGGAAGCATCTGGTAGTGCGGAGTGAGATGGAAGGAAAGGTGCTTTGGATTTATCTTTACATCATGAGGGTATAAAGGAATATTGTATAGTAGTATCTTTTTGCAAGTGGTCATGATGACTTTCTGGATAGTAAATCTGCAATAGTGTTTTGAACACCTAGAATATATTCGAAAGTCACATCAAGGGCATCAAAAAAGAGTAACCACCTTAGCAACCTTTTATTTCTGATTTCATTGGGTGCTTTTTTGCTAAGGTACTCGGGCACATGTTTCAAGTCAGTGCGAATGGTAAAAGGAACGAATTCAATAAAGATTTTGAATGTTTTAATTGCCTTGATCATTGCTAGAATCTCTCTTTGGTAGAAAGGGTAGTTTCTTTGGGTGGTAGAGAAGATTCCTGAGGCGTATCTGCATGGATGTAATTCTAATGATTCTTATTTGCAAAACAAGCACCCCATCTAGTGTCAGAAGCGTTTGTGTAAAGGAACAATGGGAGACCTGTAGGCAATCTGAGGGTAGGAAGATTTTGGATAATCTTCTTAATATTTTGAACTGCTATTGTGTGCGTAGGTTTCCATTTGAATTTATCTTTTCGAAGCAAAAGATAAAGTTCCTAGGAATAATGGACTATATTTGGAGTAGAAGAATTGACCCAATTTAAACAACCTAGGAACTGCTGGAGCTGTTTTACTGAATTGAAAGTGTTTGGCATGTTTGTGATTTTAGTTAATACATGCTCCTGAAGCTTTATGCGTCCTTGGTTCATTTCTATACCAAGAAATTCCACTAATGTTTGAAACATCACTGATTTAGTGGGTGATAGTACTATTCCTGTTTCTTCGACTGCTTTTGCAAACTGGAAAAGATGCTCTACATGTTCCTGCACAGTTTCCGAAAATACAAGAACATCGTCAATGTAGGTAAGGCAAAAAGGAAATTTGCCAAAAATGGAATCAGTCCATTCTTGAAACTTTGTAGGGGCTATCTTGATTCCAAAGGATAGCACTGTCCATTGGTAATGACCATGAGAGACACAAAATGCTATCTTGTACCTATCTTCTTCCTTTATAAGTAGGAACCAAAATCTTGACTTAAGATCAAATTTACTAAAGATATTGGTTTTTTTCAAAGAAGATCCTTCAAGGGAATAGGATGGCCATGTCCTATTAGATACTTATTCAAGGGTGTGTAATTGATCACCAATCTCTTTTTTCCCCTTTTCTGTTTTGAATGCTTATTTACATAAAAAGCTTAACATGCTCAAGGGAAGTTGGTTGCTTCTATTAAGCCTTTGGTCAAGAGAGATTGTATCTCTTCTTTGCACAACTGTAAGTCTTCATCCTTCATACCAGAATCAACTGCCTTGGTAGGAACTGCATTAGATTGGATTGGTAAGGATACTGCAAACCTTTGTCTTTTTTCCTTATAGACCATAGGATCATCATGCATGAAAGTCTTTATGTGTTCCTGTATCTGAGTTGTATCCTGTTCATATTTCTTCAATTCTGTCTTTATCTATTGGGCTCTTGAACTATCTTTAGCCTGGGCATTTGCTTCTACAATAGAATAAACAGTTCTTTCAATTTTTGTGAGTAGTGTCATGTTAGCTTGTTTTCCCTTATAGGTCATTGTAAATTTCCTAGCCCAAAAAGTATAGGGCACCAAATGTTGTAAGATGTCTGTACCAATCAATAAGTCATACCTCATTTGTTTCATGAGTTGTATTTCTATTGGTACCTTGATTGTTCCAAGTTATAGATAAGTCTGTGTCACATGGATTAGTGTGATTTTTTTGTTATTGGATAGTTCTACTATAATGGGAGTAGAAAATGGATCTTGCCAGACTTCAGTGCTTCTCACATCTATGGTGAAAATTGTATTTCAAGTTTAAAGCATCTACTCTGTATATTGAGGATTAATGAATACTTACTGTAGAAGACTCACTCTCACAAGACCAACATGTAAATCTTCTTTCTCTTATTTATCCCAAAATACAAAAGCAGTAAGCTAGAAAAGACTATCCTTACATCCACCTAGAATACATAGCAATAGGTATAATCCCTTTGTTTAGGCGTGGCCTAAATGCCTCTTGTATAGCAGCGGTTCTTGACACCCGTCATATTAATTTACATGATATGATAGTAGGAGCAGTTGCATCACCTCTTTCAAATGGTCCTATCTTTTTTGAACTTCGTCCCAATTATGTTATAGCTATAGATGATCCCTATTCGCCAATTATATTAAAATGGGAGTGAGTAAGAGAAAAGAGAACCATAGAAACAAGGGATGGAAGACGGAAACGAGGTCGGGACGAGGGGAGGAATGGCGTATTTAAAAAATGTATTTTCACATATAAAACAGTTTTCAAGTCATCACATTGGACTCTACTGAAATGAAATAAATAAACAAGCACAATTTGAGCTTTAAAAACATCATTTTTCATTGAATTTTATCAACATATCGCATAACGAACATGAGATGGAAAAATGACAATACAAATCATATACAAAATGAACTTTAGCATTGAATTAGCCCAAATCTAAAGAAAATTATCATCATTTGCAACAAAATGAGCATCTACAAGCTGTGACAATAGGTCATGACATCATATAGACAGTTGGATACCAAGCTATAACTAGCCATAAACCTGAAACCAACATACAAAATGAACTCTAGCAAGGAATAAGGCCAAATCTAGAAGGAATCATCATCGTCTCCAGCAAAATGTGCATCTGCAGCTTTTGAAGTGCTAGCCTCATGATCATGGGTACCATGCATAGTCTCCATAAAACGAGTATGCTCCTCCTCCTGCTCCATCTCCCACTGGGTAAATGGATCGGCCTGTGATGTAACACTTCTGCAAAGCATTCTCAAGTTGGCACTAACAAACACCAAATCATTTGCTTTTTCTACTTCAAGGCGATTCCTCTTCTTTGAAGTAATATGACTATAGGTGCTCCATAATTGCTCCAAGCAAGAGGAGCTCACTGCTTGGCTTAAGATACGAACATCCAACTTCTGCAACTCTGGACCATCTGATCCAAAATCCTCCCACCACAATGGTGCCCCAACCCTGCATCGGTCATGTAGAGCATCCGCACAACCATAAGAGTTTTTTGCTCTTCTATAGAGAGCAAGCTCATCTCTAATTTTGCACCTAGTGTCGACATCAGGCACCATGCGCTCAAGAATTTGCCTCCAATGGAGATTAACATCAGCATCATTTTCTTGATCCTTACCCTGAAACTCAAGGTCCAAAACAAATGCAGTTGAATGCAGAGGTGAGCTATAGGCATTCCAACTCTCAATACACAAATCATGTATCTCCTCATATTGCTCAACATCAGGCACTAAATCTTTTAACTTTTCAATCATCCTGTCCATTGCCTCATACACTTTGCCAATACATGGCTACATACCATCAACAAGTCTTAACAATTATGCAATAGGCACAACCATTGCATCAAATTTTTTTTAATTATCCCAAAATTCATTGCTCTCTACATTTTCTCTGCATGTCATGCCCACATGAGTGACTGCCAATGAAGAAGTACTAAACTCATCACTGACAAACAACTGTCTCACTGCACCCATGCATTCTCTGAGGCGTCCCAACATCAAAAAGTTGTAGGCAAACCGTGCATCTAAATACTTTAACAACATCTTTTTTTACTTTTTTGTAAACTTGTAGCGAAGGTATTGGTGATTTAAAATAAAAGTAACCATTTGATTTGAATCGTGTATCACAGGATGAACCCATGATAACTCATCAATATCCTTCAAAAGGTTATTCAAGCAATGCGTCGTGCAATAAGAAAATGTGATATGCTTATACACTCCCTGAACAATGGCACCTGGTGCCCTATTTGTCGGCTCACCATCAGCCACAAAGCCAACCACCAAATGTGGCCCAACAATCTCAACAGCAGATATCCACTCTGCTGCAAGTTGATCTACAGACTTCCCAGTCCCAGAAGCATCATGGGATGACATAAAATACATCTCCCCTCGAGAATAAGCTACAATGCCATGGATAGATCTCTTTCTCGTGTCACTCCAACCCATCAGCAATAAGTGTGACACCATTTTTCTCCCAATCTCTCTTTATGTTTGCTGCAGCTTGCTCCACAACAAGCTTTTTTTTATCAAGCAAGGTAGTGCATAAAGTCTCAAAGAGGGGGGCACATAGTTAGGCCCATACTCTTCAACCTTCTTCAACATGGCTCTAAAGTACTCCGACCTAGGGACAAAAAATAATAAACACAACAATTATCATGATGACATGATTTTAGAATAAGTTATAAGTTTATATCATACGATCTAGAAGCTCCCTTCTTTTCTCCGGCGTGATATCAGGACAAAATTGCACTTCCATTCCTGGCTCATGCAATAAATGGGCCCATACTTTATTTACACCACTCATACGCCGGTATGGACACAGCTTGCATGACCAAGGACGTAATCCACCTCCACTTGATGGGCGTTCAGCATTTACCTCATCCCACCACAACCATGTGTCGGAGCGTCTGCCTCTCCCTCCAACCCGACAAGCCGGTCGTGAAGAAGCCATGCTAGTTGCTCAATTACTCGCTGCGGGACCTGGGTGCTCTATGTAGGGAAGTTGGGAGCCCAAGCTACAAGGAGCAAGAAGGAAGAAAAGATGATGATGATGATGACGATAATGAAGAAGAAGATGAGGAGAAGGAGACAAGAGAGAAAGAAGAAGAAGAAGAAGAAGAAGAAGAAGGGCTACGGGGCAAGTTGCAAGGCGGGGGCAGCGAGGGGAATGCGGTGTGGGCTGCAAGGCGAGCAGGTAGGCGGACTGCAAGGGGAGTAGGAGTTGGATACGCGAGTCCGGCGAGGAGGGCGACACAGATGCGAAAGATGCGGGAGGAAAAAAAGACACTAGATAGTCCAAAAACGAGAAATGGTGACTATCCGTCTCCCGACAATCCCGTCCCCAATAGGAAGCGCGACCACGGGACGGGAGGGACGGCCATCCCCTCTTGTGACACTTCTAAACGGGGGCGTCCCCCGTTCCGCCTCCACGTCCCGCACAAGCGTCCCATCTCAGGACGGCGTTCCGGCATCCTGGGGACTTGGGATGGGCGTCCCCTATTACTATAAAGAGAACACTCTGAAAGGAGCTATGAAATGAAGAGACAAAATAGATGCCCACAACATGTTCTTATAAAGGGGATTTTTACTTTTTGAGGCTGTTTCTGTGAAGTAAAATTGGGCCCAAATGCAAGATAATTGATTCAATGCAAGTCTTTAATTTAAATGGCTCAACAGCCCTTTCAGGCCTAAAAGGGTGCCCACGGGATATAACTTCTGCCCCCTTTTACCCAAACAGTGACATCCCAAAGAGACCAAAGCAACGAACCAAGGGTGTCGTAGTGGACTACCAAGATCGTAGACTTTTTTATGATAGCCCAAGTAAATATAACTTATGTAACATCTTTTTCTTTTAAATAAGAGGAATAATTGATAATAGAATCCACAATAATGAACAGTTATGTGGCAAGGGTATTAGTGACAAAGATCGTTGACAGCTAAGATAAGAGTGAAATAGCATCCTTCACAAGAGAAGGGGTAAACACTAGAGCTTGTGGTGCAAAGAACCTGATGGAAAATGAAAGAAACACCTGCACCGTGGCTTAAAACTCAAGAGGATGAAAGTATCCAAGGTGATGAGCAAAGATGCCTAAAACTCAACCTTGAGAGAAACCACAAGCTCTGTCTCCATGCTAGTAAGAATACAAAGGCTAGCCTAGCCCTAGGCCTCAAGGGAGAGGACACTATCCTTGTCTCCATAATGGACAAGACATGCCACATTTGAAAATCCATGGCTCGAGACCTAAAGATCTTTGGTGTCAAATTTCAATGCCAAAATAGGAAGAGGATGAAGACCATAGCTCTCACGATGGTATATAAACGTCCGCAGATGAATGGTTGCAATGGACCAAAACCCCCCTTGAGGTCCATGATAAGCTAGAAGAGCTTTCTATGGAAGGAGCCTCACTGATACAAGCCAAGACATCCCCCTCTGAAGGAGATAGAAATTCATAAAATCATCAATAATCGCCTATTGCAAAATCTTGTGAAATTTGGGGCTTTTGCAAAATCTTGTGAAATTTTGCTAATTTTGCATGTTTTATGCTTTCGAGAACATGTATTAATGCAATCAAAACAGATCGGTCAGTGAAATTTGGGGGTTTTGCTGAAATTGCTCCATTTTGGCAAAATTGGCATGTTCTAGGCATGTCAAACACAGTGCAGTAAATGGTTGATGCTTTGAGCACAAAATTTTGGGGCTTTTGACCATGTGTATCAAATTTCGTGCCCGTGGGTACACGTACAACAGAAATTGCAGCTAAAATTTTAGGACTTCTCATGTAATGTGATGAGCATGCCCTTGGAACAGCTGTAAATTTATTTACAGATCTGAAATCTGTGCTTCTGCATGGTCATTTATTGATGATTGGTACTTGTTTGTACCTTGGTCACTTGGGTGACAGCTTTGGGCCTGCATTTGCTGTTTTTTGGTCACATTTGGGCTGAAAATCATGGCTGGCAGCAGTGACAACAGTAATCTCATGCACATTAAGAAGCTTGAAGGAGCACATAACTTTGCTGTCTGGCAAAAATAGTGCTACAATATCCTGTTGCAGAAGAAGCAGGCAAAGCCGATTAAAACCAAAGGGGCAAAGCCTGCAGACGTGGAACAAGAAGATTGGGATGAGTTAAATGAGCTTGCACGCTCAATCATCGAGCTATCGATTTCTGATGCCTTGCTGTTTAACATTGAAGGTTTGGATTTTGCATATAATATTTGGACTTGACTGGAAGAACTGTATGCACAGAAGAGTGCCCCAAGCAAAGTGTATTGGCTGAAAAAGCTTATGGATTTGCGCATGAAAGAGGATACAACAATGTCTACTCAGTTGAGTGAGTTTTGTCAAAGTGCAGCGGTGCGGAAGCGTAGGACTAAGAGAGAGAACGCAGAGAGAGAAGAGAGAGAAAGAGAGTGGAAGATGAAGATCTGCTGTATAAAGTGTGCTGTATACAAAGATATGCAGATATGTACACGGGCGCACTGCATTGGACTGCGTGTCTCCACCTCGACGATGCAACCTACTGTTCACCTCGAAGTCCGCTGCAGTCTGCATTGTCTCCTGTCAGAAATCTGCGAACAGAAACGGAATCTGCACGTGCCACCAGTCTGTAATCTGCGAGCAAAAAGTGCGAGAGACTGCTGAAAACCTTGGCTATAAATAGCCAGGAAACGGGGCGCCAGAAAAGCCGACTGACAGGACAGGTCGGACTGCCACGTGGCAGTCCGACTGCACCTGGACAGAAACTGTCCGACTGCACCTGGACAGGGTCTCTGACTGCTAACACCCCCTCTCAGAGCCTGGGCGGGGTAGAAGCCTGAGGGATCTGGAATGTCTCCGAAGTAGAGCCTGGGGAAGTGCCTTCGTAAACAAATCTGCAAGATTGTCCTCCGTCTTGCAGTACTCCACAGTGATGGTTTCATCCAGAAGCTTCTCACAGATGAAGTGGTACTCGATCTCTATGTGCTTCGTCCGGGCATGAAAAACAGGATTCTGTGCCAAGGCAATGCAACTCTCATTGTCACAATGCAGCAAAGTAGGACGAGTCTAGGGGCAGCCAAGCTCCTCTAATAATCTCCGAAGCCACATAGCCTCACATGTGGTGGAAGACGCGGCCCGATACTCCACCTCAGTAGACGAAAGGGCTACCGTGGGCTGCTTCTTGCTACTCCATGAGATAACACCTGAACCCAAGGTAAAACAGTAACCTGTAGTAGACCGCCTGTGGTCCACATCACCGGCCCAATCCGAGTCGCTCCAACCTGCAAGTACAAGATCTGTACCATCTGTCCCTGCAGGATAATGAATCCCTAAATCAGACATCCCCCTCAAATACCGAAGTATCCTCTGAGCAGCCTGCCAATGCACCATCTGAGGTTCACTCATGAACCCTACCAAGAACCCAACAGCAAAACAAAGATCAACACAAGTGTTGAGAAGCCAAATCAAGGATCCAATCAACTAACGATAACGGGAAGCATCCGCCATGGGAGAAGCTGAATGGGAAGTGGCCTTCCAGTTCGGATCCATAGGAGTAGAAAGGGTCCGACAATCCTCCATCACAAAATAAACCAAGAGCTCCTGTACATATCTCTGCTGAGAGATAAAGATCCCCCTCTGAGATTGATAAATCTCATGGCCCAAAAAGAAATGGAGTAGACCCAAGTCCGTCATCGCGAACGTCCGATGTAAAGCTACCTTCGTCTCTTGGACCTTCTGTGCATGATTACCTGTGACAATCAAATCATCAACATATAACACAAAAAGCACACAACCATCCTCGGAAGTGTGAACATAAAGCTGCGGATCGGCCTTAGAACGCCAATATCCCAACTGTGACTGAAGGAACGAATCAATCTTCTCATTCCATGCACGCGGAGCCTGCTTGAGGCCATACAGGGCCTTCTTCAACCTGTAGACTTTCCCATCTGAAGATCCAAAGCCAAGAGGCTGCTCAACATAGATCTCCTCCTTCAAATCACCATTGAGGAAGGTTGACTTCACATCCAACTGGTAAACAGGCCATCTCCTATGGCCAGCCAAGGCAAGAACAGCTCTAATGGTCGCTATACAAGCAGTGGGGGCAAAAGTATCATGACAATCAATCCCTAGGCGCTGTGCAAAACCTTTAGCAACAAGGTGAGGTTGTGCTTATCCAAAGAACCGTCGCTAAGGTATTTGGTCTTGAAGACCCATTTGACGCCAATCACCTTCTTATTGGGGGGGCATGGCACGAGTGACCAAGTGCAATTCCTCTCAATAGCCTCCAACTCGGCTTCCATAGCTTTCTTCCATGGTGCGGACTGTAAAGCCTCCTTCACGGAGGTGGGCTCTCGATCCTGCATAACACGGATCATCAAACAATAGTTAGAGCAAACAAGCTCGGTAGTATGTGCCTGGTGCCGCGGACCAACCTGCGGTCCCCACTCCTCAGGGACCCCCTCGATCCCTGAATCACGAAGTGTGTCACGGGCCCAACGAGAAGGAGACCGGACCTCCCCTCGTCGCTCTCCATCAACTAAAGACTCTGGGATATCCACCGGTGGTAACTCCTCGGGGGTGACCGGTGGAACAGTAGACTCTGTGTCAGAAACAGAAACAAAATCAGAATCAAAAGGCACGGGCTCCAAAGGAACTGTAGCGGGAGTCCAACTCTCCCCTGGATCTCCAAGAACGGGATGCTCCTCACCTGTTGATATGGCCGGAACCTCCACAAACCGCACATCTCGACTAGTGTACACATCCCGCTTGACGGGATCATACAATCAATAGCCTTGGGACTGGGAGCTGTAGCCAACAAATACCTGTCTTCGGGAAGTTGCTTCAAATTTATTACGGTGAGCCTTGGAAATGTGAACATAGGCATCACACCCAAAGACCCTAAAGTAAAAAGCATCGGGCTTAGTCCCAAAGTAAGCCTCAAAAGGTGTCATCCCATCAACGGCCGAAGTGGGGGATCGATTAAGGATGTGGACTGCAGTAGCCACAGCCTCGGCCCACAGAACTTGAGGGGTCTGTCGGTGCTCCATCATGGTGCGCGCCATCTCGATCACACTGCGGTTTTTCCGTTCAAGAATGCCATTTTCTTGAGGAGTGTTGGTATTAGCAAACTCCTGGTGAATACCTTTATCTGCACAAAAACGAGCAAACTCATTAGAAACAAATTCACCACCCTTGTCGGATCGCAAGGTCTTCAATCTCCGACCTGATTGGCTCTCCTCAAAGAGAAGCCAATCCTTGAAGTGGGAGAAAGCTTCTGACTTCAATACCAAGAAATAGGCCCATATCATCCTGCTGTAGTCATCTACGATCAGCATGAAGTACGAGCTCCCACGCAAGGACTCGTACATCTGATCAAGCTCCAGCCATATCTCCCGAGCCACCGTCAAGTGCTCGGTGTGAGCTATCACGGCTGTAGTACAAGACAGAAAAAGAAAGGAACGAATCCTGGCATTCAGTTTGTCCCAGTGAGACTGAGCCTTGGCCAACTCCGCACGAGCATCGAAAGAGAGTTTGGACTCATCTCTTACCGAGGGCCGGTCGATCTCCACCTGTACAAGCTCCGCCAAATCATAGGACTCAAGGATGGCCAACATCATGACGCGCCAGAGGCGGTAGTTCTCGCCATCGAGCTTCTAATCTGCGGGAAGAACCGGTAAGACAGGCACCTTCCGGTCCATAATCGTCTGGAACTCCAAGTCAATCTCTGTAGACATCTTCACCTGTTAATGCCTTCACAAACGCAAAAGCAACCACCACTGACTGTGAAAACTCAGCCTGCTAGGGCTCTTCCGCGTCCTAAAACTTCTTCACCCGCCGGAGGCGATGAAAAAGCAAAACCTGCACTTGAAAGCTGAAAACTCAAACTTCCTCCTCGTCAACCAGCAAAAAACAGCAGCAAATCCACCACCTGGACTCCTTTCCTGCGCGCCCACGCTCGCTTCAGCCTTGTTCTGAGGCGCAGCCCTCCTGCCTGCCCTCAAATGCTGAAAACGCAACCTTGTGTTTTTATAGAAACTCCTCTTCAGGTTGGTTCTGCGCTCAATCAACCCTTCAACACTGCTCTGATACCATGTCAGAGTGCAGCGGTGCGGAAGCGTAGGACTGAGAGAGAGAGAACGCAGAGAGAGAAGAGAGAAAGAGACAATGGAAGCTGAAGATCTGCTGTATAAAGTGTGATGTATACAAAGATATGCATATATGTACACGGGCGCAGTGTGCTGAACTGCGTGTCTCCACCTCGACGATGCAACCTGCTGTTCACCTCGAAGTCCGCTGCAGTCTGCACTATCTCCTGTCAGAAATCTGCAAATAGAGACGGAATCTGCGCGTGCCACCAGTTTGTAATCTGCGAGCAAAAAAGTGCGAGAGACTGCTGAAAACCTCGGCTATAAATAGCCAGGAAACAGGGCGCCAGAAAAGACCTGTCGGCTGCATTAAATGCAGCTGACTGACAGGACAGGTCCGACTGCCACATGGCAGTCCGACTGCACCTGGACAGAAACTGTCCGACTGCACCTGGACAAGGTCTCTGACTGCTAACAAGTTTAACTCCATTTCCAGCTAGCTGATTGCCTTGAAATTCTTGATTGATGAAGAATTTAAGGCTATGTTCTTGCTTTGCACTTTGCCAGAGAGTTGGGATACATTCAAGACCGCTATGAGCAATTCTAAAGCGATTCTTTTGTATGCTGAGGTAGAGAGTGCTCTTCTCATGGAAGAAATGAATCGGCAGAACAATGCATCCAGTAAGTCTTCTAGTGCTTTGCATACTAGGGGCAGATCACAATAGACAGGCAAATATGATAACAAGGGACGCAGTAAATCACGTGGCAAGGATGTTGAATGCCATCATTGTGGCAAGAAGGGTCACTTTAAATGTGACTGCTACAAATGGAAGAAAGAGAAAGGAAAGGGCAAGAAGACAGATGATAGCAAGGAAAGAAAAAAGACAGTCCGCCTAAGAAGAGAAGTGTCAAAATTGAAGAGGTGAATGTAGTCACTCATGACAGTGACAGTGGGAATGACGTACTCTTGGTCTCTTCACACTTTAGTGCACATGCTTTACTTGCATATATAGATGATGACATGCATACTTAGATTCTTGATTCAGGTGCTTCCTTTCATGTCACCCCTCATCCTGAGTGGTTCTCTGCCTATACAAGGGGTCGACATGGTGTGATCCATCTTCGGGACAACTATGCATGTGACATTGCAAGTATTGACAGTGTGCAGTTGCAATTTCAGTATGGCTCTATCTTCACACTTCAACATGTACGGCATGTACCTCAGCTCAAAAAGAGCTTGATTAGCAAAGGGCAGCTAGATGTTGATGGTTTTCATACCACCTTTGGTGATGGAAAATGGAAGATTTGTAAGGAATCTAGGGTTATTGGCAGAGGTTGAAAGAGTGATACTTTGTATCCACTTCATGTATCTAGTGTGCGCAACCATGTTGTTGCCGTGACCAAGCAACCAAGTGTTTCTTTATGGCATGGCCGGTTGGGACACATGAGTCAAACATGAATGAAAGTGCTTTCTCGTTTGGGTTACTTGCCTTGTCTTCGTTATGCTGATTTTGAGCATTGTGATCATTGTATTTATGGCAAACATGCACAACGTCTCACTAAAAGTCTCTTTCTTTAAAATCTTCTCCTCTAGAGTTAGTACATTCAGATGTATGTCAGATGCCAGGATTATCTTTAGCGGGAAATAAATATTTTGTCACCTTTGTTGATGATGCTACACAGAAGGTATGGGTTTACCCTATTCGTAGCAAGAATGAAGTGCTTGACAACTTCAGAAAATTCTTAGCATTGGTTGAAAATCAAACTAATAAGACACTTAAGTGTCTTCGCTCTGACAATGGTGGGGAATATGTGTCCAAGGCTTTTCAGGCATTTTGTGACAGCAAAGGGATAAAGAGGGAGCTCACTGTCCCTCATAATCCACCCCAAAATGGAGTTGCAAAGCGTATGAATCGGACCAAACAGGATAAGGTCCGTAGTACGATGCTGTCTTATGCTGCATTACCCCATGGTTTTTGGGCAGAGGCTGTTGTGACAACCGTTCACTTAATTAATCGGTCACCAAACATGTCTTTTGGCGGAGGGGAGGGGAAGTTCCCTAGTAAGCGTGGTCAAGCAAGCCTCCTTCATATGCTCGTCTGAAAATGTTTGGTTGCGAGGCTTTTGTGCGCATTCGTAAAGAAAAACGCAACAAACTTGAGCCAAAGTCCTGTAAATGCATTTTCCTAGGATGTAGTGACGAGGGTGAAATGGGTTATAAATTGTGGGATCCTGAGAAAAGGAAAGCGGTACGCAGCAATGACATTATCTTCCGAGAAGATCACATGCATAAACAGCCCGAAAAGAGTTGTGCATTTGCTTTGGAAAGCTGAAGGCATCTATTGTTGGCTTTACGGATGTAGACTATGCTAATCATGCGGACTGCAGAAAGTCCAATTCTGGGTATGTGTTTACTTTCACAGGTGGAGCAGCCTCTTGGATCTCCAAGCTACAAAAGTGTGTTGCATTGTCTACTACAAAGGCAAAGTATGTGGCTGCCACTGAGGCATGCAAGGAGGCTTTATGGCTTTCATGTCTGGTGGGAGAGCTTGGCATCACAGAGTTACATGTTCTCCGTTGCGATAGTCAGAGTGCTATTATGCTAGCACAGAATCCTGTCTTTCATGCAAAGACAAAGCACATACAAGTGAAGAATCACTTCATCAAAGATGTACTTGGCAGCAAGAGCATTGAGCTTGTCAAAGTGCATACAAATGATAACCCTGCAGACCTTCTCACAAAGGGTCTTCCAGCAGAGCAGTTTGCTCATTGCCGACAAATGATGGGAGTTGGATAGATATATGTATTTCAGCTTTGTACATACCTAGACTTAGCTGATTCTTTTCCCCTCTTAAGGCACATTGCCTTTAGGTGGGAGGTTGTTGGGAATAAAGACCTCGTGCCTTTTAAATGTGCTCGGGTGTGAATACACCCTTAGCATTTGTACTTACACATATATATCTATCTAAAAACCTAAAGGTACATACTCATCAATGTACCTACAAACGTGCTCACTCTATACTCTGCTCTATCTCACTCTGTCTCTCACTACGCATATTGACTGTCTATCTCTATCTCCGTGCCTGACCCCATCACTACACACAATGTGATGGAAGCATCCCCTATAGTTACAAAGTAGCCTCATACTCAAGTAGCATCGAGGACATATGAAGAAAACTGACAAGAGTCATAGATGTCTACGCCCGTAAAGCATTCGCCACTTCATCAAACTCCCGAGGAAGCTTGTAGAGTACCGTACTAACAAGATGTGGCTCTGATAGGGCAGACTGCATGTGCGAAGCTGATCCTGGAGTTGGGTAACTCGAAGGAGAAATGATTAGATCATATCTTTGGGTTCAAACTTCAGTTGTTGAAGCTGGCAATTGAAAGTAACGGCCCTCATGGTGGAAGGAGCCTCGTACATCAACTGCAACTTCAACCATATGTCTCAAGCTGTCCTGCAAGAGGTGACCGCCGGTAGGACTTCTTTAAAAATACACCGAAGTAAGGCCGAATAAGCACGGGCATCATCCGAATCCCATGTAAGCACTGCCTCCTCATGGTTGCCTTCATCAAAATCAGATGGAACAAGAGAAGGCTATTTGAGGACGTGCCATAGCTCCGCCAACCACATACCATAACCGCTTTTGGATAAACTAGGCCTTCATCACCGCACTCCACGTGTAATAATCAGGTCTGACAAAAACAGCCTAATAATGCAAGCGCCCAACCAAGAGGAGATGCTGAGGCACCAAAACACAAGCTGAAACAAATGCACAGGTTGTACAGATACTGACATCAGCAAAAAACGCAGGTAAAACAGATCGCCTAGTTGGAGCAGCAGCCGCCTGATCAGCAAGGGTGAAAACAATCCTAAAATCAGCAAGAAAACATAGCAGGAGCACTAATCTTGAAATCTGATACCATGTCAGAAGTGGTGCAGCAATGAAAGCGTAAACATAAGATGTAATAAACTGTTGAAACACAAGACAAGAGAGAAAGGGAAAGAAAGCACACAATACAAATGAGAACTCAAATGTATGCTCGGGAAATGGAATCCATATACCAAGACATGAGACAGTATAGAAGAGTCACTGGCTATGGAGGCACTAGCACATGCTCCCTCTCTCCAAGAACTGTCAAGTGATGAATGAATGTGGAGGAGGGAGCTTGAGAACATATAGGCCAAATAAATGCCAAAAATATGATTGGTCGGCCAGCATTAAATGTTGGCCCACTGGCTGCAATAATGCCAAAACACAAAATAAATGCTGGCAAATAAAATGCCTAAAATATCTTTGTGCCCAGCCTATTGTACCACATGTACAGACTCAACCATGAACTAACTAATCTGCTAACACTATTGGCCACAACCCTGCACACCATGATTTGTCGTCACCATGACCTATCTAACCATTCATGCCCCTCTTCTTACATGTTATCCGCCTATCCCATCATCACCTGCTTGGCATACGAGCATGTGTATGTGGGAGATGCCTAGGCGCATTACACCAAACAGTAATGCTACCAATCAACTCTCATCTGTGACAAAGCCCTAAGTCCACTCTACTTGCATGTAGTTTGGGGCGGAAATCTTGCTCAAGTGTTGCCCAACAATGAGAAAGGAGTGACTCCTCATGGATGTGTTGAACTTGTAGTGTATTTGTTTAGTCAAACATCTTACATTGTAGACTTTGAGCTCAACTGTCTTAGAATAAGGTACACTCCTCAAATGTTCATTTTTTCCTTTTCTTTGTGTATTTTTTTCTTCTTTTTCTTCTTCTTCTTCTTGTTTGGGGGCCAGAGCCGGATAAGGTATTGAGGAAATGGATAGCATGCTGTTGGCATGTTCTTTTAGGGGTCTTAATTGTTTTTGTCAAACTTATTTGCACTTGTGACTGAGTTCAAGATAATACATATAAATGCCACACAAATAAGCATCCTCAATCACTCTTTAGCATCACCAAACATCACCCAAAATGAAAAAGCAAAGAACGATACCTCTTCAATCAGATGTCTCCGCCTCCAAGACCCTGCCCGAAGTCGGGTATTTCTGTTTGAAGAATATCTAGAATTTGCTGATCCAAAGGACAGAAACGAGTGTTCCATAAGCCTACAACAGCAAACAGCAGCATCCCTTCTTGTTATTGGGTCTTCATCCTCCAAGTAGGACACCACAGCTTCTCTTGTAAATTCCAACAATTCATGACCCTGTACAAAAGTTCACATGCACACAACACACATCACTCTCTTACTTGAAAATTTCACCTACCTAGAATCAAGTACTGACAACCCCGGATCAGAGATACAAGAAACAAACCATTAAGTCAAAGGTTGTTAACGTTCTCAGAGCCAGTTGTACCAAAGCAGATGCATTTATCTCTGATGGCTGTGGCGAGCTAGGAACTGGGGGCACACGGGTAGGTACAACAGTTGCCTTGGGCAAACGATATGATGATTTTGCCAACACATGGGAAATGGAATCCAACAAACGATCTTGGACGGTAGGAAGCAAAGAAGGTAAGCTAACAATCAACACAAAATGGTAGCTGTAAGGTTCATGAAGCAACCAGAAATTGCAAAAGGACATAAACCAACCAGAAATTGCACACCCAGTGTGACTGGGCAGTTTCAAAGTAAAGTATGGCAATAAAACAGTAGTAGTGCATCAAAACAGTTATCTTTGTATATAGTGGAAGTCATGCACAGTAATATGATCCATGCCTAATACCCAAAAAAAATTCCAGCAAGTCTGTAAAGTACCCAAAGTCTTTCCTGCAGTAACAAGTGTGCCTACCTGGAAACAATATTTTCAAGAGCTTCAACCAAAGTGGGAGACAACCCTGCTGCAAACATTGCATCCAATATGCCCCGTACATGCTCTTCCATAGCAGTCCCCATAGCTTTTGCTAGACTACCAACACAAGCCAGTGCTTCCATGGAAGGTCTGCCTCTACGGGGAGCAATCTGTATAAAAAGGTAACTTAACTAGCTATGATTCTCCAACAAATATTGTCACTAAAGACGATGGAAAAAAGCAACTCACTGCATCTCGTAAAAGACTTGTCACGACTGGCAAATAGGGCTCTAATTCACCACCCACAGCACCTGCCATCTCTGCCAATGCATCAAATCCACTGCCACGTTCTGTAGGATGCCGCATAACAGCAAGCAAATGCTCCATACAAATCTGTATAGTCAAATATTTGAAATCAAACAGGTAACTCCAAATGCATAGGAGATCTGAATTAGCTCAAGATCAAACCCAGGGATGGATGCACACCTTCAGATATGAAGAGACAAAGCGATCCCTTAAAAAATGGGCAATACGAGGAAGCAATGCAGTAATGCTTCTTCGAACTAAACGATCACGGTGTTCACGGTACTTGAAAACAATGTCTGCTACCTCCTTATACCGTGACATCATAAATTCACCAGTATTCCTGTTCAAAGGAGTAAGTTGTAAGGCACTCAAACCATGTATTTTGCATTGCAAACATAAAGAGCAGCATTATAAGTTGCTCACTAACCTTAAAAGTTCTCCAACCGCAAGCAATGACCCATGTATGCTCTCAACACTTGCATTCTTTCCAAGTCCATCTTGGGTTGCTTCAAACATGCGATAATACCTGCAAGTGAAGGATACTTATAAGTGAAACTCTCTTCTTTATATCCAGCCTCCTTTTCTAAGATACAAACAAAAGGATAGCAGGGGAATGCTTCTGGAACAGGGTGCCACGTTATGATAGAGATGGTCTGGGGCACTTTATGTCTAATATGCTCTGCATTTCAAACACCACTGAAAGCAACCCAAGTTTACCAGAAAAAGCACAAACGCACCATAATAAAACTTTTTCAGCTCAACCTACAAACTCTGCATCTGTGAAGTATCTGCTCTTCTAATCCTTGGGCTCTAAAAGCTTAGATATCAACTTCACCATTCATATATAGTAAACAAATTCCTCTGGCATAGATCATAAACATAGCTCCTTTGATTCAGCTGATAAACCAGCTGTTTAGGAAAACATTCAAGATTGCATACCATTGCACTCTCCACCGAGTTTCTCGTTTTTCAATCACACAGAGACAGGCCCTTAATGCCTCCACAGCCCGATCTCTCACATGTAACTTTTGGTCTCGCAAAGCAACCCATACTGCATCCACAAACTCAGGGACATGAACATTGAACATTGTTGGTGCATTCTCAGCCATCTCCTGCATTGGGTTACCATGATGATTATTGTCCATAACCCTGCACTAGGATCATACAATGGAAACAAGTAGCATGAATCAAGGCAATAACCGTAATAACAATCTGCACTCACTTTAAGGATAAGGACAGCTGCAAAGCGTCGAGATTCCACACGATCTCCCTGCAGCCAGTCTAATGCATGCTTTACCTGAAAGCATGCAACGTGTCAGTGGGCCATGCATTCAGGAAACCCTTGGAAACGGAAACACAGGAGGTCCTACGGACCTGGTGCTCTACTTCATCTGCCATCGTTGCCCCACCAGCTCTTGCAAAATGCCCCAGAACCTTGCTTGCAAGGACAAGAACGTCAAGATCATGTTTCTCCTTAAATATATGCTGTAAATGCACTGCAAAGCGTGAAAGCTTGGATGCTGTTTCGCCTAATTTGACATCGATAAGCTCGTCAATGGCACGTAGAGCTCCCAGGTTATTCGTAACTTCTGGGCTTTCAATCAAAGAACTAATTTTATGATACAGGCTATCCATGAAGCGTGTAAAGGCCTCTCCCCCAAGGTCTCGAGCTTCTTCTTCGATGTGCCTTCTGAGAAGAGCGGCAGCCCCATCCTGCAAAAGAGACAGTAAGAAGAACTGATCAACAGACAGAGAGGAGACAATGTGAGAAGGAATGTCTAATTATTGAGGTAAATCAAAATACAATAGGAGACAATGAGAGAGGGAGTGTAAAACTAGTAGACTTAATCAAGCACTGATCAACATACAAAGGTGCGACAATCAGAGGGAACGTCGATCATAAGACAGACTCCGAACCAACCTTGGGGGATCCTCGGACACCGAGGTCTGCGAGAAGGCGCTGCAGGGTGTCAGTCCCACCACCGGGCGGGCGGAGAGCAGGCGACGGCGGAGGGGGGACAGGCATCGTAGCCATGCCTATGGTCTGTGCAGACCTGAAATTTTAGCTCAGTTGCCAACTCCTAAGATCGGCCGGGGACGAGGGCAATTGAGTTGCTCCGCCATAGCTGAAAATTTATGCCAGTATCTGGATTATCCTCGATCCTTGGATGGTACCTGTCTGATTCCAATAGGGTTTAATCGAGATACAAGCTCTGATGCCAGCCTTGCGGAGGGTACGGGCGGGGGGACACGGACACAGCGAGAGAGAGAGAGAGAGAGAGAGAGAGAGTGTGTGTGTGTGTGTGTGTGTGTGTGTGTGATGAATTATGGAGCAGGAGTTGAACGCCCAAAAAAAAAAAGGCTAGAGTGAGGGATTTTCACAACAAAAAAAGGGAAAGGCATTGTGGAGGGTTTGGTGGCTTGGGGGGAGAGAGAGAGAGACTAGAGAATTGATAATCTATACTTCCATACTAATTTATACTTCTCTGTCTATACTATCAGCTTATTGTAGGATTTCACAAGCCTATATGGCAAATGTATAACTTTTTTCTTGATGCTTACATATACAATTGATTCTCCACTGCTCCTCCAAGTCAGCTTGGGTTTCAGTTTATCCATCACAACCACCACCATTAAGTCAAGTTTCCTCCTACCTATCAATCTTTTCCATGCACTCCTTTTCTCTGAATTGGAAATTATGTTGAGTTTGTCGTGCTTAAATACCTCTCTTCGCCTTCGTATACAATTTGACTAGGGGGTAAATTTTCTTTGTTATCACCCATCGATGCCTTCCCCTTTGGGTCTTTCTCCTCCACCTCTTTATCCTTCTCAACAAGTGGAGCCTCCTCCTTTGATTCCTTTTGCTTGCAATCCCAAGCAAAGTGCCCAGTCTTATAACACAGATAAGATGCATTTGGGAAGGGACTCAATTTTATTTCCACAAGAATTCAAATCCCTATTGGTCAGTAGTCTGCACGTCAAGGCATGGACAATATTTCCTATATAGCCAAACGCCAGCGATAATCCAATCTCTCTCTTGCTGGGTCCCCACAAGGGAAAAATAGAAACCTCTCCCAACAAACTTACACTAGCAAAGCAAAGCCCTCCCATGATAAGTGAGCAGAAACCATTTAGCAAAATCATCCTTGTTATGAAATTTTCCCATGAAGTAAAAGTACATCCCACATGCAATAAATCTGCATATTTATTCTTGAGTTTCTGCAAAGAAAACGAGGCTTGTGTCCTAAGGACCTTCACACCCTTCTCTATAATGGTCTTCTTCCTGCACTCGGAAAAAATTTCATATTTTGCCTGAGATTCCTCTCGATCTCTACCATGTCAAGATCATGCTACTTACTAGTAGCAACGAACAAATAGTCTAGGTCCATTAGCATCTTCTCCCTTTATGGCCTTCCTCTTTAGTTGTTCAGCCTCGCTGCCATCTTTTGCCTGAGCTGAGACTTGCGACATGGACCAAGCCACATTAGCTCGCCCTAGCACGCAACTTAATGGGCAATAAATGCCCTTAAATGCTCATGCCACGTCAGCTTTCCAAATTGTTACTCTCCTCTCCTCTCCTCCTCGAGTTGGAGATCCAAGTATTCTCTATTTATGGCCCTAATACCTCTGCTAACATAGTTGAATTATGGGGCACACTAGATCATGTCATTGATACGAAGAACACCATTTTGGTTGGGGACTAGAATATGGTCCTTGAAGAGGGAGATAGGTCTCATAGAAGTACAACCATTATCAAAGCTGAGAAGGAGAACTGGAGTACACTTTGTTATGGAGCTAGGGACTTATGGATGTAGCTCATATAAATGGGGGAAGGGAAGCACTCACACCTACATGGCATAACAAACAAATTGGTAGCTCTTGGAGAGCTACCACTACCGGACTTGATAGAGCTTATGTCAACAAGGGAGGTTGGTGGATTCCTAGTAGCCCTAGTAGAAGTTGTGGATTCAAATCACTATGTAGTGCAAATCATGTTTAAAATCACTTCATCCAAAGGTTCCATGGAGTGCCCCCCCCCCCCCCCCCCCTCAGGTTCATGTTTAACACTTCATTCTTAGAAAAATAAGAGATTTGTAAAGAACTTGCATGAGGTCTAGAAGTCTTCTACTGAAGGGTAGGTTGACCCCTTTCTAAAAATAGAAGGGGTAGTCAATAAGGTCACTGGGCTGGTCAAAAAGCATGGCAGGCTACATCCAAAAAGAAGGAGAAGAGAGTTTGACAATGTAGTGAAATTCAAAGCATGTATGTTGGATATAACCAAAGATTATCCATTGGATCAAAGGTGCAACTGAAATGTGAATATTTCATAGAAAAAAATGCCCCTACACCCATATTCTACAAGTTTCTGCAACAAAGGTATGACAAGGGAGCATATTGAATTGATTGAAGACGATGAAGGCAAACAATACTCAAATATTGTCTCCATTGCTAAGATGTTTGTTAAACACATGTCCAACATTATGGGAGCCAAGCCCAATGTAGAGGCTAATTATGGTGTCAAGATGTAGGAGGTCCTTAAGCGAATAACCAAAGTAATCAAGGAAGATGTAGCATTGATGTTGGCAAGGCTATTCACTATTGATGTACTCCAATATGTAATTAGCAATATGAAAAGTGGAAAATCTCCTAGACTAGATGGTTTGCCAATTGAGATTTACAAATAACTATGGCCCATCTATGATAGAGATATCACTAAGTTTGCTAATACATGTATGAGAAAGGGTACCATACTTGCAACTGTAAATTAAAGGGAGGATAAAGTGCCTATTAATACAGACACTGAGCTTAAAGAAAACTAGAAATTTTGGGAATGGTTAAATGGAGGGACATATGGAACCTTGAGAAGGGAGACTGATTGTCTACAAACCAATTCAAGACCAAGTTTGATATTACACAGCATGAGGAAGAATGAGTTAGAAGGGCGACTCAAAACATGAGTCAATCTTGGCCCCCACCTTCTAATATTGGATGCCATAAAATTTGGATGTCACTCACTAATCATACAGGCAAGCTAGCCTGCAAATTGGGAAAAGATTTTGCATGCAGAAATCTAGAGATACTTGTTAATGTGCATAGTAAATGGAAGAGTCAGTTTTCTCACACCTCTGTTGAAACCTAGAGGAGAAGGCTAGTCAAAGCATGGAAATCCACTCCTAACAAGAAACTAAATTTGTTGTTGTTGAAGGTGGTAATTATGAAGCTACCCACAAGGGATAGATTAGGTAGGTGCATACTAGTTGTTGGCACATGCTGCCCATTGCATTGTGTTCAAAAGGAGTCAATTGAGCATGTATTTTGGACTTGCAAAGAGATTATGCTGTTGTGGAAAAAGATAAAGGATTCGGTAAAACAAGCATGTCTAAATGACATTGTAAAGACGAAGACAATTCTTTTTGGTGTGCAAGGTTCTTTAGATGATGAAGAAATGCTAAAGATTTGGAACGTGATGAGGGCAATGGCCATGAATTGCATATGGTTGAACATGAATAGAGTTGGAATGAAGAAGGAAAAAAAATGGTCCACTATTGAGTTATTTATGCTGTTAGGACTGATTACCTAGCAATTTCTAGAATTTTCAGAAAGAAGCTACACTATTGCAAGATAGCCTCAAGGCTCTTGGAGAGAGCTTTGATGTCAAAAAGCTTTATGCCAATGTTGTAAATAACTACATGTTTTGACATAATATATTATTGACCACATTATCAAATATGTAATTTTTAAAAAAGTTTTAAAAAAATCTACACTCCATCGAGCCAACCCCCTTCATGCTCAACTCAAGAGACTCCCGCTCACACCTTGTAAACATGTGCTCTCATCCATGGGTGAATCAATCTCTCTCTCTCTCTCTCTCTCTCTCTCTCTCTCTCTCTCTCTCTCTCTCTCTCTCTCTCTCTCTCTCTCTCTCTCTCTCTCTCTCTCTCTCTCTCTCTCTCTCTCTCTCTCTCTCTCTCTCTCTCTCTCTCTCTCTCTCTCTCATATGTATGTATGTGTGTGTGTGTGTGCGTGCGTGCGTGCACATGCACGTGTGTGTACAAGGATGCAAGAGCAACCAAGGTGGTGGTAGAGGGTACTCATGATAGTGATGGTGGCAATGGAAGTAGTGACATTCCTCTGTTTTCTCGGACAACTCATTGGTGCATTGTTCATGTTATGCAAATTTGTGAAGAAGGTTAAAAACTAATAACATTAATACGATTGTCGACAAGGAGGAACTAGGAGTTGTTCTAGCTCCTACATTGGCATTTGCATTATCTTGGATTGGATAGCAACTTCTCCCTAATTGATATTTGCAATAGTCCCCACATCTACCTACATCATGTGAGCTTGCTTAACGACCTCAATTGCTAATTTTTTCACATGGGTGATGGAATTGCCTTCATCTCTCATGACTCCAAGGTAACATGATAAGATCTAAGTGGCAAAGCTATGGTGAGGTGGGTGAAGTGGGGTGGTAGTCAATACTAGTACCAAGTTGGCATCAACATTGGTAGCAACATATTCTATTATTGAAAGGTGACCAATAGGTTTAATAGCAATATCCAAATACTAATATTACAGTAGATGCTCATTGATATCCTTGCAATAGATGTTCATTTGAGACCAAGGATATATTTGAGACATAAGGCCGCCTGAAGATGACGGTGGCATCTATAAAGAACGATACAAAATGAGCCTCAAATTGAGGGAATGGTTGGCAGCCCACTTGACAACATGAGAAGGAGGGCCTTGTGAAACCCTCAATTGGACAAAAAGCTAAGAAAGGAGATCCTCGCATACCTCACCTATAATGCCTTTGATTGCAGCAATGTTCTCTTCTTAGACACTGATCTCTCTCCTTCCCCAAGCTCACCTCTCCCATACCAACAAGGAAATGACTTGTTGGGCTCAAACCTTTGCAGCAATGTCCTCTTCTTAGACACCAATCTCTCTCCTTCCCCAAGCTCACCTCTCCCATACCAACAAGGAAATGACTTGTTGGGCTCAAACCTCCAAGACCAACTACTCAATCATGCACTATTTCTATGCCTCATCTACATTGCATTTGACATCCACCTAGCCACGTGGCTCCTAAAGAGTTGCAACACAACATCCTCATGGAGTAGAGACTCCAACTAGATGGATTAACGGCAATGGCCACAAACATGGTCAAGCTAGTGTTAGACGGCCACCTTGCCACCAAAAAACACCAAATCTATGTGGACAACAACTTCGAGATGCTCTAACAAGACTCATTTGCAATACAAAAGCCTAACACAATGATAGGAGGTTACACGATTGATATCACCTAGATACCGAAGGACCATGTCAACATTATTATCATTGGTCATACCCTAGGTTGGGCCTTCATTTAGAAAAACATTCCTCCTTCCTTAAAACCCCAAAGTCCAAGTTGAGTAAATAATATAATAAACAAATCAACCATTGGTGGAAAAAGGTTGGACTACATTCAAAACTATAACCTTTAGAAGTTGGAATGGTATTTACTTTGAATTTTAATAAAATAGAACCAATAGTGATAGTTTTGTACGAGGAAGAAGTAGTCATATTGGTTATAAAGATTAGCTCACATTAATTCTATAATTGTCTTTCAAGGAAGGATCAACTTTGCAAGAGTATGATAGAGCTTTGTGAACATATAACGAAGGTAAACATACAAGGTTATTACAAAAGGTCTTTAAAAAGCAAGGTATAGTGCAATGGTGTGTTAAGTGCAGTCATATGTATGTGTTTGTGACAGACTGTGATTACCTTGATTTGGATTTGTGTATGTGTAGAAGAGTGAGAGGGAAGAGCACTTTCGTTGGTGATAGATAAATGGCAAATTTTTGGAATAACATTTCACTCTATGTAAGGGTGAGGCCTTACAACATGCAACAAGAAGCTATAGACGAGTTAAATATGCATGCACCAAATAATTAATAATGAACCCATGCACACAACATCCTTAAAGTGCAAAACCAAATGCACCTACATGAAACACTCGATCCAATCATGCACATACTTTAACATACAAATGTTTGAAGTGACTTACACATTCAATACTCACTTCCAAACCCACATATACAAATATGTGGGACATCTACACATATAGACCATGTGTGCACCTACACACAACTTTTTTTAATAAAACATCTATTAGTAAATCCCTTTGAATAAAGTATCTTAAGGCAAAGTACTAAGTACAAAACAACCTTATCAGAAGGGACTTCCTTTAAAACAAACATACAACAAGGGGAAGTCTATAACAAGGCTCCTATAGAGTGAACCTTGAATCCACATACCTACAAAAATACTTAGTTGCCTTGCTTTGTATATATCTTAAATTACACATACACACCTCTTGAAAGTACGATATTATCCACATATCTAAGGGCATGCACAAGTTATACAAATACCAACACCACATGTTGCATCTACACATAATCGTGGGACTTCAACAACAGACTTGTATTCTTTAAGAGTTTCTCCTCTTTCCTAGCAACACAAGCTACCTCTCACATATTTGGCTCATACTCTAGCTCCTAACCAATCATACTTTCTCTACTCAATCTCATGAGTGCAAGAAAGCAAAGAATGCTCAAAGTTTATAGAAGTAGACTCACCAAACTTACCTTTTCCATTGTAGTCTCTTCCCCAAATGGAGCTTGGTGGTCTCACAATTCCTGATCTACTACCTCAAGCTTGAACCATTGATCTAATATGATCTATGCATACCTCTAATGCCACCAAGAAGAATAGAGAAGAAAAATATGAAAATAAGCTTATCCTTCCCAATCCTGTGCTCTTATTTCCTCACTCTCACTTGCTTTCTCAAGATGGAAGCAATGGTTTCCTCAAACCTCCATAAATGGGTATTGCAAAAGAGGAGAAGAAAAATAAGAAGAGAAGAGCAAACAATGAGTAGAGGCTTCCCTTTACACACACACACACACACACTCTCTCTCTCTCTCTCTCTCTCTCTCTCTCTCTCTCAAGCTTTGCCTATGGTAGAACTAAAAGGGAGAAGAAGAGAGCAAGAGCTCAATGATTGCACACACAAGAATGAGAACCTCTATTAAGTTTACACATTATATACATAGGGTTTCTTGGATGGGTAGCCTCAACCCTTGGTCTCTCCCAAGTCTAATCATCATCTCTTTTACATGCCTTGGCCTTTTACATTATTAGCACTAACTTTTACTCGATGGACTAACTTGCTCATGGATTTACATGACTCGTGTGTCTTATATGCATACATTATAGATTTCAAAAATATCCATTAGTGACCCAAGAGATCTTTTAGTCTGTACAAGAGTAACCTTGGCTCTCACTTTTTACAAAAATACATTATTTTAGGATATGATGAAAGTTAGGCAAAAAAAGACATTTTGCTTGTAGATTCTTTGTACTACCTATGATTTTCTTTAGTACTTTCAAAAATTGACACTATGGTTTCCCACACCTTCTTAAACCTCCAACTAGCTTCTTTTGATTTGTTGGCCGCAGGCGACTCCTTTGACCTTATATTTGACTTCTTTGAATGATCCATTCACTTTGATTTTTCACATTCTTTTTTGCAACTTTCCCTTTGGTTCATGGATAGAGATGCTGAAGGAACTGGACTGGACATTGATGGTTGGGGTGCATATTTGAGCTATACCTATGCATAAAACTTTCTACTCTCTTCTTAAGAATCATGTCAAATCTAACCATGCAAGTGATGGGCGATATGCATAATGCAATTGAGAGGTGGGTCTAACTCTAGGAGGGGCAAAACTCGATATGTATATATATCGCACACTCAAGGACCCATTGGTTGAAGGGGTGGTGCAATGCAGTGAATTTT
The DNA here is from genome assembly GCF_053477565.2 of Lygodium microphyllum. Taxonomy (NCBI): domain Eukaryota; kingdom Viridiplantae; phylum Streptophyta; class Polypodiopsida; order Schizaeales; family Lygodiaceae; genus Lygodium; species Lygodium microphyllum. Next base: position 1,476,032 of record NC_141136.1, read on the forward strand.
GAGGTGACCTCCTATACTCAAGAGGTGCCATTGAGGTTGGAGATCGAGCTAGTTGACCAACATCACTAGGCATCTCTAACTTGAGGACCCTAAGTGTTTTGATCATATGTGCACCTAAATAGAGCATTTTCTCTCCTTTATTACTTTTCTTTTTTCTTTGAACTCTTATTCCTTAGGGAGGGGACATGATGTTTGAGTGAGGCAAGCCTCTCTCATTACGTACTCTTTTAGTGGCAATCACTTATGAAATGGAGATTAAGGAAAGGGCAAGAGTGATCAATGAACCAATGCTCGGTCTTTTTCTCTAGTAACTCCAAGTACTATGCTAGCAAGAAAGAAATGTGGAGGATTAGACTAGGCATGGCATTTTGATTAACTTTGGTATTTACATTAAAAAAAAGTCATTGGCCATTACCTTGTGTATTGTGGACTTTGTTTGAGTAAGAGAATGACAGCCTTAATTGGTTACAAGTAGCCAGCAAAGCAATATTTTAACAATGTGTAAATGTTCTAATAATAGCATTGAAGGATGCACCAAGTCCTTGGGTTGGAATAGATAGGTACTCTTGGGGTCTTTGGCATTAACACTAAATATTTTGGAAAGCTATGTCTCCTCCCATGCTTCTCATAATTGTATGAAGCTTCATGTCAACAAGAGTAAGTGTAGCACATAAAATATGCTATTTTTTCTACATTGATCACGTGGAAGGCAACGTTGATATCAAGAATAATGTACTTCCATGATGGATGGTCTACATATGCCTCCTTAGGTAATAGTGCATATTTCATGTGCCAAGCCTTTTTATATTACAAGCATGGACAAAAGCATATTATCTATTTTCTCAACCATCTTCATGCTACAAATGTGCCTATTGAGATGAGTTAATTGATTCTAAGATGGTAATGCTCTTATGATGCTCTAGAACGAGTGATGATGAGTTCAAATGCAATGAATACACTAAACTTTGACCTATGATGATTAGAGGATCTATATACATGCATCAAACCTATTCTTTGGCAATTGGGATCTCAAAATGGGATATTAAGCACATAATGGTGATAAATCTAAAACTTTGATTATCTTACTAACTATTTTTGTGTCTAGTTGTGACAATTGATAATCTATAATGGGCTCTCTACCAAGGGGTACTTTGGTATTCTCGTGAGGCCATTCTTCTAACTCCATGTAGCAAGGGTTATCATACATCAGCAATGGAGAAGCCATGTTGTTGCTAGGTGGCACCTATGCAAAGGGATGAGCACCTTAAATGGTTCTCCTTTGTGTGTACGTTGGCAGGATGAGCGCCTTAAATGGTTCTCCATCAATGCAGGGCATGTTCCTAAGAATTGTCTTATGCGAAAGGTCGATGGGGACGCCTATCCTTTCCCGACGTCGATGCAAGTGTGTGAACGCGGGTAGTACCATTTTATTCACACGAGTATTAATGCCTTCGTGAACTAATTATTGCATGGAATTCCAAATTAATTGATTTATGTGGCTAACTGCAATTATTCAATTGGTTATTATTCTAACATGATTTTTTGAATTTTTGGCAGCTGATGTGTAGAGCAAGGAGAATTGGAAAAAGCGCGCCACGCGCAAGCATTCTAAAGATTATTTCCCCAAGAATTTATTGGATTATTGTATTAGACGCACCGCTATTTCTTATAAAGCGTGCGCATAGCCTCTATGTAAATATTTATTATCAAAATAGATTGTTAGAAGATATGTTCAATAAAATATTAATGGTTCTAGAGAGTTGTGGGATACGCAACTACTAGCATCCATTAATTTAGATTACTCTATCTCTTTTTCAGTTCACTCAAACTCTTTATGCAAAGAGTAATTGTAAAGGGCCTAAATCTTGGGTAAATAAGATTTCATAATATTATTATAAATATGGCATGAAGGGAGCTGCCCACTTCATGTTGGGGGGAGATTAAACCCAATCTTGAGTCATTTCATCTTACTTTACCTTCCCTTTTAGTCTATTTTTAAATTCTCATGAGTCGTATGCAATTTTATGAGTAAAAGAGAGAAAGAGGGAGCTTCTTCCATTCGCTACATGCAAACCATGCATCCGTTGCTCGCAATAGTGGTATCAGAGCCCAGCTTACCTCTTGGGCTTCCAATCGCCTACTCTCTGGCATGAAGACGAGCCCTCTGTTATAAACGGGCTCTACGGTCTGTCTCATCACAAATTGACTACACGACTGGATTCCTAGGCCTTCAAACCCCAAACCCCTCTATCACAGTCAAGAATTTCTGTTGTTTTCCCAGACATTGAAGAATAGCCACTCTTACATCATGGTGCCATATTTTGTGATGAGTTAAAGCTTACAGATGCTTAATTAAAGCTTAAGAAAAGCTTAGCTTAAGCTTAAGCAAGAGCTTAAGTTCTTTTTTTTAAAATTCAGGGGGGGGGGGGGGGGGCTTTTTTGATGCCACGGCAGCATCCACGACATCATTTTGGGTAAAAACATCAAGTTTTTAGGCTTAAAAGCCTTATTAGGCAAGTTATATTACTAACCTACTCGATCAACTTCAACCTCTCTTACTTCATGTCATACACAGACTGTGCCAATCTTCATAAATCACAGCCGACTATCTCTCCCATAGAGGCAGTTCTCACACAATTCTTTCCAGCTTCATAAATCTCACAAAATTTCCATAAAAAATTTCCCTCTTTTCTTGCCTATTTCTATCCATAATTTCTTGTTCAAAGACCGTTTAAAAATTTGGTCTTACACATCCAAATTCTTCAACAACAAGCAAGGCATCTTTTCATTTGCAAGGCGTCCTAAATTTTCGGATTTCTCCATCAAGCAATCATGGCCAATTTCGACTCTGCATCACTGCTTTCTGAGCCAACCTTGGAGCAGCATATGGATTTAATATCCATGCAACTTGAAGAAGAGCGTCAACATCGTGTACAACTAGAGCAAGAATTGAAGTCCCTCAAGCATCCTCCCATTGAAATTTCTACCAATGACAACAACCTAGTTCGTGCCATCAACGCTACTTTGGATGTCCACGCTAGTCGAAAGGAGTCCAAGATAAGTAAGCGTACATTCAAATTTAATTCTTTTAATGGTCTTAAAGATGGTTGCAAACTTTTGTCATGGTTAAGTCGATTCGAAGCTTATTTTGACAATGAGAAATACTCAGAAAGTGACAAAATTAAATGTGCATCTCATTATTTTATTGAGAAAGCTGCATTATGGTGGGATGTCACTCGTAAAAGCATTGATCGTCCTCTCACATGGAATGACTTTCGCAAGAAGGTTCTTGCAAATTTTCTCTCTGCACAATTCGAGCTCTGCATGCAACAATAATGGGATCTATTCATGCAACGAGAACGTGAGTCTATCCCTCAATACATATAAAGATTTTGGAGCACTCTCTTGCAACTCCAAATGGTGGAGCCAATGGCCGAGTCTACCTTCAAGAGAAAGTATATGTCTGGCTTAATTCCATCCATCTAAGCTAAAGTCAACATGTTCAAGCCCAATAACCTAGATGAAGCCATATCCCTAGCTTACGATGCTGAAGAAGCAGACTAAAGACCAAAGGCAATTTCCGGCATCCAACGGTAACAACATGGGTAACTTTCATTTTAATTCTTTCCAAAACTTTAATTCTCAATATGGAAAGAATCGTTTTAATCGACGACCATGGATGCGAAATGTTCTTAATAATCATGGTCAATCAGTTTCCAATTCTAAACCTCCCAATCTACCTTCAAATTTGCCTAAATCTGGTGAACTTAAAAATGTTAACCCAAATGTCTCCAATGCCATTTCCAAAAATGTAATTTGTTATAATTGTAAGCATCCTGGTCATATCACAAGTCGTTGTCCCATGGGCAACACCCGTGATTGGAAGAAACCCACGGCACATCTAAATTTTCTTGGAGTTGAAGAATCCAATGAAGACCTTGAAGCAATGCCCGACTTCGATGAGGCTACACTTATCGGCAAAAATTCTAATGAACCTGAAGATCTTGCTGGTAAAATTTCTTTGCATGCCTTATTAAAGATGCAATGTAAAATTAATAATAATGATATGATTGTCTTACATGACAATGATAGTACTCATGATTTTATTTCAGAAAAAGTAGTTAGAAACTTAAAGCTATTCCATCTATCTATAAAATTAAGGTTGTATTTCTAGGACAACAATATAATGGTACTAAAGAAGTTCATAATTTAGAAATTTGTATTGGATCTTATAAGGAAAAGCGGAAATTTTTAGTAGCACCTTTGCAATCTGTTGGCGTAATTATAGGCATGCCATGGCGTCACCAATTCAACCCGAATATAGATTACAATGCACACTTAATGCACATTGAGCACAAATGTAAATAAATTTTACTTGAACCCCAATATAGACTACAACAATATAGATTACAACACACAATCAATGCACATTGAGCACAAAGGTAAACAAATTTTACTTGAAGGGTTAACAAAAACTGAATTATTTCCGATTATTAGTCATATACAGGCGAAGCAAGCTTTGCGTAAACAATCAAAAGCTTTCTTAGTATGGATTAATAAAGTTGATGTTACAAAAATTGAACTAACTCCAAAGCAACAACATTTTATTGCTAAATTTTTCGATTGCTTTTCTAATGATGCACCTTTACAACTTCCTCTCAAACTTATCGGATGTGTATAGATTATAGAGCACTTAATAAAATAACGGTTAAAAATAGGTATCCAATACCTAGAATAGACGACCTTTTAGATAAATTACAAGGAGCAATAGTGTTTCGTAAAATTGATTTAAAATTAGGATATCACCAAGTTCGTATGTCTACTTCTAACATTTTTAAGACAGCTTTTCGTACACAATTTGGACATTATGAATTCTTGGTAATGGCATTTGGACTTACCAACGCACCAGCAACATTTAGTAGAATGATGAATATAATATTTTTGCATTTTCAGCATTATGTAATAGTCTTTTTCGATGGCATTCTTGTTTTTAGCAAAATTGAAAAAGAACACAAAGAACATTTATCTTTAGTGTTTAGTTTATTAAAACAAAACCATCTATACGCTAACCCTGACAAAAGTTATTTCTTTCAATCTGAAATAGAATATTTAGGTCATATCGTATCTGCCAAAGGCTTACATGTAGATCCACGTAAAATTGAAGCAATTAAGTCTTGGCCAACACCTAAAAATGTCCATGAAGTTCGTTCATTTCTAGGACTAGCTAGCTTTTATCGAAAATTTGCTAGAAACTTTTCATTGCTTACTTTACCGTTAACTCTTTTGTTAAAGAAAGGTCTTGTTTATCGTTGGGGCGACAACCAACAACGATTGTTTGAAATACTTAAGCATGCACTCACACACGCACCAGTTTTGCAGTTACCTGATTTCAGTAGACCATTCTTTCTTGTGGTTTTACTGATGCAAGTGGTTCTGGCATCGGTGCAGTATTGATGCAAGACAATCACCCTATAGCATACTCTAGTTGTAAATTGAAATCATCTGAAGTTAAATATAGTACATATGACAAAGAATTACTAGCCATAGTTCATGCATTGCACATATGGAAGCATTATTTAATGGGTTCGGAGTTAATGATTAAAACCGATCAGCAGAGTATTAAACATTTATTGTCACAACCACAAATATCAGATAGACACATACAATGGGTATCATTTATTCAATCCTTTCATCCACTCATTCAATATCAACCATGTAAGGCAAATGTAGTAGCCGATGTACTTAGCCATAGACCATCATTAAACAATATCTCTCTTATTTCTACTTCTTCATTGGACACAATGAAAAATACTTATCTTCAAGATCCCGATTTTCATGATGTTTGGTTAAATTTATCTAATAATTAATGGATCCCTACTAATAACTTTTCTGTTTTCGATGGTTTTCGGTTTTATGAAAAACGGTTATGTATTACTAATTCTTTCCGTCATTTCATTCTGCAAGAAGTACATGAACCTCCTTATATGGGACATCGTGGTATTATCTCCACACATAAAAAATTACATGAAGATTTTTTCTTGCCAAATATGCAGCGTGATGTTTCCAATTTTGTTTCTGAGTGTATTGTATATCAACGCATAAAAAGACATCATGGTAAATCATACGGTTTATTACTTCCACTATCCCTAATTCACCTTGGGAGCTGATTTCTATGGACTTCATTACAAGTTTACCACAAACTTTTTCACAGAATGATATGATATGGACCATAGTTGATAGCTTTAGTAAACAGGCTTACTTCATTGCTTGTAAAAAGATCTTAACTGCTGTACAATCTGCTAACTTATTTCTCAAGCATATTTTTATGCACCATGGATTGCCAAAAATAATTGTAGATCCTCGATTCTGTAATAATATTTGAATTACCTTGTTTACTAACTTAGGAACTAAGATTGACTTTAGTTCTGCATTTCATCTAGGTGAAATAGAGGCCACAAATAGCACAATTTTGGATTTAATCCGCGCTTACACAATTTCTTCTCCAGCCACATGGGATAATCATTTGCACCTTCTACAGTTTGCTTACAATAATATCACTCACACTACTACACAAAAGGCACCTTTTGAAATTGTTTATGGTCACAAATTGCCAACTCCCACATTTCGCCTAACTCAAAAAATACATTCTGTTGATGATTGGATTCAAAATCAGTCAAGTATTTATGAGCAAGTTAAACAAATACTAGCAAAGGCCTAACAATCATATGTGAAACAAGCAAATAAAAAGAGGCAAACTATGATTTATAAAGAAGGAGATTATGTTTGGTTACTTGTTGAAAAACGTAGACTCCATAGTGTAGAAAAGAACCCAAATGTAAAATTAGCTCCTCGTTTCTATGGACCTTTTAAAATTCTCCATTGTATTAATCCTAATGCTTACAAACTAGAGTTACCTCATCATTGGAAAATCCACAACACTTTTCACATTAGTCTTTTACATCCCTTCAAAGGTTCTCTTCCTACTCACCCTGTTTATGACTCACTACCCTTGATTGCCGATGACCATGAAATCTTAATTCTTGAAACAATAATTGATGTTGACTATATGACTACTAGAACTGGAAATACTCATCCTCGTTATCTTGTTAAATTCCACAATCACCCTGTTGAGGAAGCTCAATGGATGCATGCTCGTGATTTGCGATCTTTTCTAATTTATTGTCTTCACATCTAGCTTAAATGGTTCTCCATCAATGCAGGGCACGTTCCTAAGAATTGTCTTAGGTAGAAGGTCGATAGGGACGCCTATCCTTTCCGGATGTCAATGTAAGTGTGAACGTGGGTGGTACCATTTTATCCACATGAGTATTAACGTCTTCGTGAACTAATTATTGTATGGAATTCCAAATTAATTGATTTATGTGGCTAGCTGCAATTATTCAGTTGGTTATTATTCTAACATGATTTTCTGAATTTTTGGCAATTGATGTGTTGAGCAAGGAGAATTGGAAAAAGCACACCACACGCAAGCATTCTAAAGATTATTTCCCCAAGAATTTATTGGATTATTGTATTAGATGCACCGTTATTTCTTATAAAGCGTGCGCATACCCTCTATGTAAATATTTATTATCAAAATAGATTTTTAGAAGATGTGTTCGATAAAATATTAATGGTTCTAAAGAGTTATGGGATACACAACTACTAGCATCCATTAATTCAGATTACTTAATCTCTTTTTCACTTCACTCAAACTCTTTATGCAAAAAGTGATTGTAAAGGGCCTAAATCTTGGGCAAAGAAGATTTCATAATATTATTATAAATACGGCATGAAGGAAGCTGCCCACTTCATGTCAGGGGGAGATTGAACCCAATCTTCAGTCGTTTCATCTTACTTTATCTTCCCTTTTAGTCTATTTTTAAATTCTCATGAGTTGTATGCAATTTTATGAGTAAAAGAGAGAAAGAGGGAGCTTCTTCCATTCGCTACGTGCAAACAACGCATCTGTTGCTCGCAACATATGCATAGTGGTTTTAATCTCATGTTTTGTTCTCCTTTGGTTCCTATGGTCTAGCACTAGAGATATAAGGCTCTCTTGAAGCGACTATTACTACGAATCCCATTTTTATGATTTCCCAATTTGTGTGGAATGCATCTCTATAAGCACAAATTTGAAGGGATAAGCCTGAGTGAGAGCACGAATAAGCAAAAGCAATGGAGAAGTGAGCTATGGTGAATTGAGAGAGAGAGAGAGAGAGAGAGAGAGAGAGAGAGAGAGAGAGAGAGAGAGAGAGAGAGAGAGAGAGAGAGAGAGAGAGAGAGAGAGAGGTGTGTGTGTGTGTGTGTGTGTGTGTGTGTGTGAGGGAGGGGCTAGGGTGGTCCCTAAATGTAGTGGTTGTGACGGTCATAGAGAATAAATGGAGGGATTTCATTTAAATTCATTTGATTTCTTTTTCACTTCTTCTTTTTTTTGGGTACAAGGGAGCACATTAAGTGACATCCTATTCATGGTCAGGGGCCAAGCTGTGGGGAGAGGCTTGAGGGATTTGCTTAGGAAAGGTTGACTTTGCATATAGATCTCCAAGTTGGTTCTTACATTGAGGGGTGCGATGGACAAAAATGGGTGGTTACACCCAATAAACCTACTATTGCTCATATCTTCTAATACGCTCATACTACAGAATGCTGGAAAGAGGGTGGCTCTCATCATGAGGCAGGTCATTGCATAGCTATCTATCCCTACATTAATGTCAAAGAAGAGGGGCAATAACGGCAAGATCTGAGTAAGAAGAGAAGTCCTTGTGAGGAAGTGTGCTATAGATGGGCAGAGGTCCCTCTTTATGAAGGTGTTCCAATTTAGAGGATAACACTCCTCTGCTTGAGGAATGGCCACATTAGGAACTTGTAGCAGCTTGGCTTAGAGTTTTCTTTGTACTACCTCTAACTGTTCTCTTTGCTTGTACCTCATTTCCACCATTCTCCTAGGGGTATGGTTTCCTCACCTTGCTCTTCTATTTGTGCTTGTCTTTGCAATGGGGGACTTGGTTCATGTGGGTGCTCTTCCTCATCGTGGTCTTGCTCTTGCTCCTCAAGCCCTAGCAATTCAAGTTCTTACATAGTTAATCTAGTCGTGATCAAATGAGCTCTTTGTTTCTCTACACCTAAGCTGGTGCTAAGTTTGGGCACCTTAGAATGGAGTCCATATTGAAGCGCTCTTCTTGCCAGCTCTAATTTCCTTCTGAGTTTATCAATAATCTCTTTCTCTCTTGTCTAGGTGACATTTAGTACCATATTCAAGAAGGCTTTTTGCTACACAAGCATCCTTGTCTTGTGCGAGGATAGTGATTACTTGCTCTTGCTCTCGCCATAATGTACTCATTTGTTCCTTCTCTTAGTTTTGGTGCTCTACCTTTTCCCTTAGGATGGCTTGCTATGTGAAGTTCGTTATACAGCTCCACTATCTTTCCCCTTGATTCTTGCTCATCTTGTGTCTTTGCCCCTTGTAGTTCTTTGGATAGCTATTCTCTTTGTTGCTTGCCAATGCCTCTACCTGGATTTTTTTTTTGGACATAAACATTCCAATTCACTTCATTTAGTGCATTTTTTGCAAGGCTTTCAAGTAAGGGTACTCCTATTCTAATCATAAGGGTGTTATATATTTTACTATAGAAGAGAGTGTGGACCATATTTGCTTGTAGTGTATGGTGGGCTAGAAAATATCAGCCAAGCTAATTCCATAATTTGTGTAAACTTTCTTCTTATCCACTCCTAACATCCCATAGATATCTCTCTTTGGTCTCATTTTTGGCTTGTCCACTAACCCCAAGGCCTTCTTCACGACTTCCTGTGTTCGACTTCCACCCTCCTAATAGTGGCATCACCTTGTTTGATTGTTACCATGCCACTGTTCTTCTAGATATCAAAAGGTTTCATAAATTTGGTGCATTTGCTATGATCTATATATTGGCCCACTTTCTTTAGGTACTTAGCAAGATTGTACTATTCTATTACATTTCTAACTATCTCTTCCAATGTCATTAGCTCCTCCAATTTATGGATGCTACGGTATTTCAGTTGGTTGAAGGCGTGTATCTTTGTGGGGCTATGCCGTATTTTTTGTGTTCTTCCTTCGAGAATAGGAGCTTGTTGGTTTTATCATGTTGCCTTGCCATTTGGGTTCTTGTTTGCACAACAATCCACAATGAGTTCTCTTTGAAAAATATTTCTTGCATAGTAGATAAAGTGATTAGAAAGAAACACTATCAGATAGTAAAATGTGTAAAACACAAAAGGAAATTTTCACATCAATCAATCCATACATTCTACGTAAGAACTTCATGTAAAATTTTTACTAAAAGAAAAAGAGAATTCAATTCATCCTTTTCTTTTGAAGTTCAACTCCTGTTTTGATAAGAGAGAAACAAAAGGCAAGAAAGGGAAAAGAGAGAGCTCATTTGGACATTGAGAGATTGAGAGAGAGAGAGCTATTGAGAGAAGAAAGAAAGCCATAGGTCAAGAGAGCAGCAACAACAGAGAAATTTGTAGTGTCATTGCATTCAGGTGTTTCAAGTATGCTCTAAGTTTTCCTTGATGTTTATTGAATGAAGTCAAAACCCTGGGTGCAGCAATAACTAGTGCATTTAGTTGATTTTTCGTCATGCGGGCATGTTTTTCTATTGCTTTAAAATGGTTTTCCTAGGACTCAAATGGTCGGCAGCCCTTGGACATCCGAGTAACTTTAGTCCCCCACTTGGACACTCAAAATTGGACAAGTCCATTCGGACACTCAAACTCAAAGAAGTCCACTTAGACTCTAATAATTGAGTCACTTTGGTCCACTTGGATGGCAAACTTGAACACTTGGATGGGCACCCCTTGTCCAAGTCCGAGCTTGACCACTCGAACACTCAGACTTGGACAAGTCCACTCGGACACTTAGACTCAAACAAGTCCACTTAGAATCTAATGATCGAGTCACTTTGGTCCACTTGGATGGCAAACTCAAACACTTGGATGGGCACCCCTTGACCACTCGGACAATCAACAGATCCCACTCAGATGGCCGAGTCTAGGACTCAGATGGGAAAACCTGCTACCTGGACAGGTTGTCTAGAACACAATTTTTGACAATTTTGACCATTCCAAGATGACCTACTAAGGCCAACATCTAGTTGCCCAACAATCCAAGTTGGAATTCAAACTTACAGATGAGACCATAGAGCTGATTGTCACTAGAACTTTAACCTAATGGCTAGGAGTGACTAAAATTACCGATCAATCATAGGCTGCTTACCCTCTAGTAGAGACTCAATTTGACTACCTAGGTTAATCACCCATCAAACCATCTACCAAAACCCATGAGGGACCTAAAATTGACTATTAGGAGTAATCACAATTCATGTGAAAGAGTTGCAACTGGATGAAACTAATTGGTAAAATTGTGGATGTGATTGATTTCATCAAAGGTTGCACCCTGCATCATAGACACTTAAGTGTAGGTAAAAACTGGAAAGGCTGATTTCACATAGCTCACATTGCACCACTCAAGTGTGTAAGTGTGTGTACACTTGTAGATTGATTGGATTAAAAAGGAATACACTAAAGGATATTAAGCTAAGAAATGAATCCACTAGTAGGAGTGCAACCCTAAAAATTGAATGAGTGACCCAAGACACCAGAGACAAAGATCTAGGAAAGATAGAACCATCAGACGACTGAGGGAAGGAAGAACAAACCAAGATTAGAGAAACATCTTTAATGGGCATAGTCAACCTCATAGAAATACTAGTGGGTCAAGAGACAACCACCATGGCTGGTACCAGTTCAAACGAGAATGAACTTGACCTTAACATAGTAGGATATCCATATGACATCCGAGGACTTATCATGTAGTATGACCAATAGACAAGGATAACACATCATGGGAGATCTACAGCCGATATCATAGCCAATATTGAGAAGGAGAGGAGGCTAGGAAGGATCGCATTGCAATGCATAGTGAGCTATAACTAGGAGCAACGGGCTTAGAGGTCATACCAAGAGAGAGAGCTCAATGAGATTCATAGGATCTTAGCTGTCTTAGGTGTAAAATAGAGTGAGAGGAAATGTCGATAAGGAGAGAGCCTTAGAAACAGATCTTACAATGATGAGCGAGCTGCTCACGAAGCAATTGTTAGACAACATTGACACCAAGCAAAGTGGAATAGCCTTGGTAGTATCATTGCTAGCTGGGTTTGGAGTTACTCCAAATACTAGGAGCCAAAAAAAGATACCAATAGCTACCAAGCAACTCAACAAATATCAAGTAGGCAATGATCCCTACAGCTTCATCAAGAAATTTGAGTAGGTGTGTAACTTTCAAACAAGATCCATCTCCAAGTTCCAAGCTTCAAGCTCCATAGCCATGTGTAAGAGAAAAGAGAAGAGAAGAAGGACAAGATAAAGAGCGGAGAAAAAGAGCTTCTCCACAGTCCCTCACTCTCACACACACACACACTCTCCCCCTCTCATACATAAGAATAAAGCAAGAAGCAAGAAACAAGAAGAGAGAAAGTTTGGCCACACACCAAGAATGAGCTTCTTCATTCACTTTTTGATTTTTATACATGCCCTACCCTCTCTCTGGGCAGCCATCCCCTTTTTGGACCAGCTGGCCTTTGTCCATTTCTCCACTCTTTTTCCTCATTCTTTCCTATTAGCATGGCCTTAACTCGTGCCTCTTATTCTTTACAACTTGCATGATGCTCTTTTGCCAAATAAATTACAATGTGCCTGGTGCTCTTTTTGCAAAAAGATAAAGGGGTGCTTATTCTTATGTACCTCCCTCTTATATTTAAAATTTTTTCCTATGCTTTGTGTCTTCAAAATTTCCTTAGTGTGCCTTTGTTCTCCATTTTTCTCTTGCATTGGGACTATCTTCTGCTTCTAATTTTTCAAATTTCCTATCTTGGTGTTAAAAACCTTCCTTTTGAGGCCATTCGAGAAATGGGAAATTGACTTTGTGGGCCCAATCGACCCTCCAACTAAAAGAAAGTAGAACAAATATGTTATGGTATGTATTGATTATGTGACAAAGTAGTGTGAAGCCAAAGCTCTCAAGCAAGATAATGGCAACAACGTGCCTCTATTCCTATATGAGAGTATTATCATAGGCTTTGGTAGTCCCTTGGAGCTGGTAAGTGATCATGGCACTCACTTCTTGAATAAGATCATGGAAGAGCTAACATAGGCCTACAAGATTTTCCATCATAAATCCACACTCTACTACCTTAGGGTTAATGTCCAAGTCAGAGTCACCAATCGCATCCTCTATTCAATCTTGATAAGGACAATTGTTGCATATCATCATCATGATTAGAATGGTAGAATTATAGAAGCCCTTTGGGTATATAGAATCTTCCAATATCCACAATAGGATATATACCTTTTCAGTCAGTCTATGATACAAAAGCCATCTTTTTTGTTAAGACGGAATTGCCTTCTCTACACGTGGTCATCACACAGAGTGTTAAGGAGATGATGAGTCTTTGGAGTATCACCTCCTACACTTGGAATTCTTGGAAAAAATACAATGGATGGCCTTATAGTACATGGAAGTCACATAGGCTCGATGCAGAGCTCACCACATGACATCTTCATCAAATAAAAATAATTCAAAAACGGTGATCTCGTCTCTCTTGGCCTACGATTCTCACTCTGGCAAGTTTCTTGGATTTAACAATTCTAGATGGGCCCTTACTATTGAGACATTTTCAATCACACCTACTTTAGTCCCTTTGTAAGGAGCAGTGAGGGCTCAGGACCAGAATCCCATATGCACAATAGGAGAAAGTGGCATCACTCAATTCCTATAAAGCATTGTACTTGCACTCTTTTTCTAAGGCAATGATAGTACACTTTTCTTTCTAGTCAAGTGTCCACACACAAGATTCTATTTATGAGTCCAAGTCTCAATCTTGGAACCTAATTTACTTGTGTGACAATTTGTATTTGTCAGGGTCAATGTCTTCATGAGTCTCTTCTTCCTCTTTCAACCTCCATAGTTTTCGCATCTGTTATGCTCTAGATCCTGCATATTTTAACATGGTATCAGAGCTCAATTGAGCATGGTCCATATCTCCTTTCGCTCCTCTCAACTTCTCTTCATCTCAATCCAACTCAAGTTGAGTGCATGACCCCCATTCCTCACTTGAATCTCACAGTCACCCATGGCAGCCATAGCCAGGGAGGACCTTGCCTCCTTGGAGCTTCCATATCTCTCTTTATAGGCCGTACCATTAGGAGCTCTCTTCTAGAACATTGTTTGTCTACTGAAGACGCTTCTCTATATCACCTCAGAACTTGACTATCCACTATTCAGCATTGTCATTTTTCTAAGGATATGTCATGTGGCCTCCATAGCCAGCAGGCGGTACCTAGTCATCTTGGAGCCTATGGATCTCACACTACAAGTTGCTATTCATCATGATGTCTTCTAGGGAAATCTTCCTTAACTTTAGGTGCATCTCTGTGGCACATCACACTGCAACATTGGCCATCATATGCTTTAGCATTATTGAAGATTCGTCACACTATCAAAATTTGTGCCTGTGCTGATCAAACACTTTGATCTATCCTTACACAGCACAATTTCAGTCGCACCATCATAGGGCATTGATAACCCATGAAGTAAGCTTCATCCTCAATAAAAAAAAATCAAAATGATCAATTATAGCTCCTATAATGTTTGAAAAATCAAACTGCCCCCAAAAACCCTAAATGTGACTCCATAGCCAGTTTCACCTGAAGCTAAAAAATCTCATCATTTTCTCTCTCCTGCCACCTAGAACAACCCACTGCCACTATGATCTACTGTCCTAGCATAAAATCAAGGAGGAGAAGAACCTGGATTCATTGGCAGAAGAACAACGACCCCAAACTAAGAAGATTTGAGTTCCAGACATAGTCTTTACATAGTGTGTTTTCACATTGTCATTACTTGTGTCTCTTGACACACTGTAATCTGCTCTTCCACTAATAAAATTTGAGAATTCTGGAGTTGTTTGTTGCTGCTCTAGTCATCTGACATGGGAAAAGACTCTCTAACTACTCACTTCAAAGGAGTCGGGTTTCACACTTGGCAGCCTCGCATCAAACTCATCCTGATGAAGAAGGGTCTCTGGGCCATTACTACTTGAAAAAAAAAGCCTCGTGATGCAGACCTTGCAGTCACTTGGCCAAAGAATGATGATAAGGCTCAAGCCATTATCAAATTGGAGCTAGACGACAGCTATATCCACCATGTGGATAATTGTGACACTTCATAGGATACATGGAAGAGACTCGCATCAAACTCATCCTGATGAAGAAGGGCCTTTGGGCCATTACTATTGGACAAGAAAAGAAGCCTCATGATGCAGACCTTACAGTTACTTGGCAAAATAATAATGATAAGGCTCAAGCCATTATCAAATTGGAGTTAGACGATAGCTATATCCACCATGTGGATAATTGTGACACTTCACAGGACATGGAAGAGACTTGACACTTTGTTTGGTGCACAGTCTAAATCATCAAAGTATGGTCTCTTGATTGAGTTTTTCAGGCTTGAAATGAAGTCTGGCACATCACTTGCGACACATCTAAATTACGTGGAAGGACTTCTAACCCAACTTGCAAGAGTCAATATTAAAATGGAAGAAGATGTTCGCATCGGTGTTCTACTTAAAAGTTTGCCTCCTAAATATAATAATGTATCAACAACCCTAATCAATATGCCAAACCCCAAAATTTTTGATATCCAGGCATCACTGTTAGAGGAGGAAAAGAAGCTAAAAATTGAGGAAGAACCAAGCACCTCTAGAGATGAACATGCATTATATGTTGGCAACAAGTATAAAGGCAAGAGGGATCAGCTCTTCTATGACTTCTGCAAAAGGACCAGACATATCGAGAAGTTTTGCCACATGGGGAAAAGGTCCCAAAAGGCCTATCTAGTTACAGTTAAAGAAGAAGAAGAAAACGGAGCAAAGGAAGAAGAAGAAGAAGAAGACCACCAGGAGAAGGACAAACCTCATCAGTCCTTCTATTTAGATAGACTTTTTTAGCTTTGTATTTCCTAGCCCTAATGCTTCGGACATAAAATTATAAACTTCTCATGTAGGCTTGTACTACAGCCTTTGTACACTTTGTGAGCCCTCTGCCACAGCCCTTGGATGTCCATCATGTTTGTGGTACCCACACTTAGCCTTTCTGTGACAGCCTCTGGATTTTTTCCATGTTTATGGTGTGCCCACACTTTGCAAGAGTTGCTCTCACTAATGCTTGTACACACTTTGTAGTTTTGGTTGTGATTGAGAAGGGGTGTTGAGATATTTGCAATCATACCTACTTCATTCCCTTTTGTAAGGAGCAGTGAGGGCTTAGGACCGGAATACCATACGCCACCACTCAATTCCTATAAAGCATTGTACTTGCACTCTTTTTCTAAGCCAAGGATAGTACTCTTTTCTTTCCAGTAAAGTGTCTATGTCACTGTCCACACACAAGATTGTGTTTATGAGTCCAAGTCTCAATCTTGGAACCTAATTCACTTGTGTGAAAATTTGTCTTTGTCATGGTCAATGTCTTCATGAGTCTCTTCTTCCTCTTTCAACCTCCATAGCTTCTACATTTGCCATGCTCTAGATCTCGCATATTTTAACACTTACAAGGTACTTGCAAAATCAACCCTAATGGCTCTATACAGATACAAGTCATAGATGTATTTGATGATCCATTTTCTAATCAATGGTTTTTATCTAAAGAAATATTTTCCTCCATGGGGATCTTAATTCCAAGAATCGCATGGTGGGGGGACTTGCTTGAGCTACTGTGCCAAACACACACTGTATACACAAGAGGAAGCTCACTCAAGAACACAAGAAGAGAGATGGAGGCCAAAACGTTTTCTTACTGATTTCTTCTTCTTCTTCCACACACTATACAATGTACACAAAGTATGATAAGATACAACATAAAGGAAAGTGTTCTATTAAGTCAAACAGTGCATAACAAACTATACTAATCGATTGGTGCTATATCTTTACCAGCTGTAGGTAGGTCTAACAAACTAAATATAATAAGTTAGTGGCCATGTGTATATCATAATGACCACCAAGGTGCTAAGTGTAGACATGTGGATCCATCTAGCCAGGTGGTCCATCATCAATGTCCGCACATGTTGAGCTTGCCATCTCAACACTCCCTCTCAAGCTCAACTCTATCTCTGCAACTCCAAGTAAGCTTCGAACCTTCCGAAGCTTCTCTGCACCCAATTCCTTGGTGAAAATGTCAGCTATCTGATCCTTTGTACTAACATATACCAAGTCAATCTCTTCTACAATGTAGCTTCTCTCTCACAAAGTGGTAGTGCACGTCAATATGTTTTGTCATAGCATGGAATACTGGATTCCTAGATACCTGTATGTTGCTCATGTTATCACAATGAATGGCAACTGGACCATCTCCTTGCACATCCAAATCACCTAATAACTTTTGCAACCATACCACCTCACATACTACCATAGCAGCACCTCTATACTCAGCCTTCGTACTCGATAAAGCAACTGTAGGTTGCTTTTCGTTGCTCCATGTAATTGGTGCATTACCAAGGGAAAACATAAATCCACTAGTGGATCTTTTGTCTGACATGCTATCGGCCCAATCGACATCTGTGTATGCAAAGACCTGTACATCCTTACTTGCCTCATAAAAAAGTCTATAATGTAAAGTGGACTTCACATATCTCAATATATGTCTAACTGCATCCAAATGAGGCTTTCTAGGCATCTGCATAAATTGACTGACAAGGCCAACATCATAGCTCAAGTCTGGCCTTGTGATAGTCATGTAAATCAAACTTCCTACTATCCTCTTGAACACAGTAGGGTCTTCTATCTCATCTTCAACGTCGACACTTAGCTTCACATTTTGCTCCAATGGTACTGAAAGAGGCTTACATGCTATCATACCATACTTGGATAACATATCCAAGCCATGCTGCCTTTGGGATAGCCATATACCATCGTCACATCTAATCACCTCAATATCAAGAAAGTAAATCCTTCATCTCAAACTTCTTCTTCAAGAAGTCCTTAACTTTAACAATCCCATTGTTACTATCACATGTAATAATCAAGTCATCTATATAAATGACTATGATGACCAAACTTGTATCTCCCTTTCTCACATAAAGTGAGTGATCAGTATCGGAAATACAAAATCCAATATTGACAAGATACTCTCCAATCTTATCAGACCATGCTCTAGGTGCTTGCTTCAGCCTATAGAGTGGCTTCTTTAACCTGCACACATATGTGGGATGCTCTAAATCCTCATAACCTACTGGCTGCTCCATATACACTTGTGGGAGCTTTCACTCAACCGCCAAGACCCACGGACCGCTTATTGATTCAAGCGTTCCAAGCCGAGCACTAATGGCTACCTCTCACATAGCCGACGCGCCATCCATATCTACGGGTGTAGTGAGCTTACCTCCATGCCGTTCGAGTTACCTCCTCTCCCACGCACTCCGGTAGCTCCACGATCCAAGTGCAAGCTTCAAGCAAGCTCCATCCTCAAGCTCCACGCTCCAAGCTCCATTGCCGCGGGCAAGAGAAGAGAAGAGAAGAGAAGAGAAGAAGAGAGGAGAAGATGGAGAGCTTCTCCTCCTCGGTCCCTCACCCTCACACACTCACTCCCTCCCACTCTCACACTCCCTCTCTCAAGCACAAGCTCAAGCAAGCAAGAAGAAGAAGAAGAAGAAGAAGAGGAGAGCTACTTTTGGCCACACACAAGAATGAGCTTCTCATTCACTTTTCAACTTTATATACAAAACCCTAAATTCCTTTTGGGCGGTCATCCCCTTTTCCCCTTTTTTACATGGCCGGCCATAGCCTAGTCCCTTTTTCCTGTTGTCATTCTGTCTTCCTAGCTTTCTTTCCACCGCCCGTCTATCTTTACAAATTGCACGGGTGAGAGCCCGACGCTCTTTGAATTAAACCATGATGCACTTGCGCTTTTTTACAATAGTTTAAATTGCGCTTTTCCTCGTGCGCCTTTGTCTTCCGTTTCTCTTTGCCTTGACCTTTGTCTTTATCTTTTGTTTTAGCTTTCCGGATTTTCCACCGCCTGGCACTCTTTTACAAGATTTCAGGGTGCGCCTTTATATTTTAAAATGCGCCTTTTCCCTTTTGCATTTCCCTTGGACTTTTAAGGTTGCCCTTGCACTTTTGGCCTTTTCTCCTCTTCTTTCTTCAATCGGGCTACCTTTTTTCCGCCTTTGACCTGCATCTTTTTTATTTCCTTTTGCTTTCTTCGTGTTGGGGTTAACATTACCCTCCTCCTAGACGAGTGCCAGTCCCATGGCACTTACCGTCATAGGTAGCAGGCTGTAGCATGCACTGAAGACGTGGGTGACAAGGATGCCTGTGGTTGCCATGATGGAGTGTTGCTAGTGGTGGGAAGGAAGGTCATTGGGGGCACGTTGGTGGGTAAGTGGTAGGTGGTAGGGCAATGGGAGTTGGTTGTAGGGTTGTTCTTTGAGGGTGTTGCATTGATGGAGTACAAGTGGCGGTTTGTTTAGGGATTCTGTACATGATGATTCTTGGCAGGCTTACAGGGTGAGAAGGTTAGGAATTCAAAGTTGAGTGTTGATGAAGAGCGAATCAACACCTTCGTTGGAGTCTTCAATGCCTGCAATTGGAAAACCTCTCATGTGGTCTCTCCTTAAGGGGTAGTGCTAGTCTTCTTATCATGCACAAGACATATTTTGATTAGTTTGAGAGACAGGTCGAGCCTGGAGTATTGTCCTGCACTTGAGGACCCAAACTGTGTATATACTTTGCTGCAGATATTATGTGAGTGCTCGTGCATACTTAGATATTACATGGTTAGAAGTTCGCGGGCTAGTTTCTCGTAACTATGCGTGGATGACGCAAAGTTGTCCATGTTGAGAAGAAGTACAAGAAGGTATAGGAGACATCCTTTGCATTGTGATTACACGACGTATCATAAGTGAATATAGGGACACCGCACATTTGGTAGCTGGAAGCTATTGGTTTTGCTTGATGAGGACGGTGTACTTTTCATGGCCAATCGTGCGGTGCTTACCACCACTGATTGAAATGGTAGTAAGGCAGAGCGCAAGAGAGAATTGTGCAAGTGGGTCAGGGTGACAGGTCTAAGTCGAGACAAGCTCCCTAGGTATGTCCTGCCCTTGATGTGCCCTGAACAATTGTGGGTGATGCTAAAGGGCTAGGGGACTAGGGACGGAGCCAGTCGAGCAAGGTCACTGGACGTACCTAATTTGAGGACCCCTAGGTGCTGTGCTGTGATCGTGGGTGATTCTTATCTTTTCATTCTTTTTTTTTTAAGACTTGCCTGAGTACAACGATTACAATATGTTGAGGCTATCAGCCTTTCAAATGGGTTGGAAAATGTCAAGCTTCGAAGGCTCAAGAAATGGATAGTACAATGATGATTGTGCCCTAGCCTCATTGTTAGAGAAGCCATTGTTGAGATGGGGAGACACACTTGAGATATTGCAACTTCCTTGCGACACACGCGATGTTGGTACGATTGAGGTAACGACTGCCGTGAGCCAACTATAGAGCTTGACCCAGAAGGGGAGCGTGACCCATAAATGTGCTTTGGGCCATGTGATGTAGGTTGTTGGCAGCGTGGCTTTGCCGCGGCTCCTTGTGGGGTCGATGGTCTTGCGGTGATCGGGCATTGAACACTTTCGTGCAAAGACTTATCTCATCCTGTATCCACTTATCGCTTCATGAGAGTACATGCATGGTCTTTGCCACAACTATAATAAACCAATGTAATGCAAGGAGACATCACTTATCTGAATTCTATGGTGTTGACTTAGACATTTATCACTTGCGCTTGATTAGCTTTTTCTTTTGCTAAAGACGTGAAATATATTAAACACAGATATGAAAAGTTCGTACAATTCGGGAACATGTCAACATTTAACCTTTTAAAGACAAAAAGTTATGGCCAGGTAGCATTTGATAAGCCCTTTATACAGCATGGGGCTACTCTATTTGTACAAGGCAGGGCGAGTCTGGGTGGCCGGGTGATTGGGGCTCTGCTAGTGTGGGGCTCCTGTGGGGTTGGGTAGGGAACATGTCGGCCGGGACATGAATGGTATAGTCTCAGCCCGCTACCGTCTCCAGAATGTCTTTAAACAATTCATTAAATTCTTCTCTTTCCCGAGCTGCCCTTTCTGCCCTTGAGCATTTGGGGCCCGAGCGTGAGTTGGGGGTTTGTGCCACTAGTGTTGCCACCTGTTGCGTGTTTTGAGTCTCGACTTTCTTGACTCAAGGATTCTTTGGCCTTCGCCCTGGACGGTGTCGCTTAGGTCCTCGCTTCTTGGCATACCTCTTGATGGCAGGGACATAGCGCTCTGGTGGAGGGGCGCGTGCCACATGCTCCCGTCTTTTGTGAAGAGCATCCTTGCATGCCAGGTGTCCATGGTTCTCCATGTGTTTTGTCTGGAAGCCTGCAAGATGCAACCCAAGGATTTAGACCTTGATACAGGATACAACTGTTCGTAGGAAGGGATTTTAGTGTGGGTTAGCAAGTGCATATGACAAGAAGGGGAGGGGTGAGGCTTGCAGTGTTTGTTGTAGAGAGATGGCCCCCAAGATGATGTTCGTTTTGCCACCAGTCATTAGCTGATATTGGCTTATGCTAAGTTGTGTGGACTGGCTGTCATGGAGTCGAACAGGTCACATCCTCGAAATGATAGACCAAAAAGGGAAGAAGGTGTATAGAAAGGGGCTACACCCTATCTACACCATCAAAGTTGTTGGTCAAGGCTTCCTATGGCGGCAATGTGGGTTGCATGCCCTTTACTTGGAGGTGGGGCTGGTCACATGGTTTTTGAATGTGTGATGAGAGGAGGACTTGAGGAGCTTAGTTTACCTGACCCCACTCTTCTCCCTGCGCTTGACTATCATTGCTTGTGTGTGTTGACATTGTTTATACATGGTGACACAAAAAGCAGTGTTTATTTATATACATATTTATACATCCATGTCACTTCACGAGGGTAAGAACCAAGTGTAGAACTTGGGGTTGTACCGGAGCGCGGCACACACATCTAGTATTTGCGGCAGCTTACTTAATACTGATAGATATTTTGCCATGTCGAGTAGCATGGAACCTTGACCGAGTCTACTGGCAATATGTAACTCCTCCTCAGTGAGAACCTTATCAATCAAAGGGCCCTGCAGCTTAAGTCCAGCTAAGTCCGTACCCCGAATGTCAGTCAGCACTCAAAGGGAAGTTGGTGCCACATAGGTTGGGTCTCTTTGAGACCGCCATCTGGCCAATCGCTCTTCTGAGACCGTCATGATCTGAGCCCCTAGTTCGGCCATTACAACACAGCTTTCGCACCAACGCTGCTCAAATTGACTTTGGCCTGCTGACAGTTGCTTTAGTTGCTCTATGTCTATGAGATTCGGTTGGCAGAGCATTTCATTGAATGTGATGGTTAAGCACAGTTCATCAGCCTCCTCGTCAGGGATGAGTCGCATGCGTTCATGCAGGAGCCTGTCGTAGTGCCCGTTAAGATGTTCTTGTTCTTCCCATGATAGAGGAAAGGTCAAGTAATCTCCAAGCTACTCCTTGGGGATTGTGCCCATGTCCGCAAGGACATAGACACGTGCAACCACTTTGAGCTTAGCATCCAACTCAGTTAAGCATTCTGTGACACTTCTATGTTCAACGAGGGCTTGCTCGGTTGCTATCTCATGCAACGTTCTAAGAGTTTCCTTAGGCTTCATCATGACTGGGGGCTCAGGCCTAGATGAGCAAGATTGGTTAGCGCTAGGATTTCTTATGCTCTTGGGGTTCTCATGTTTCTCCTGAGGTTTTATTGCTATTTTGTCATGGTTCTTCTTAGATGTGACTGGTATAGATTTGTCACCCTATTGTGACGACGTTGTATCCACTCTTGATTGGTCAATGTGAGTTCTATTGTCAGTGGATAGAGTGTTGCGATCAACTGTTGATGGCAACGGTTGCTTTGGTTTTTCAGAGCACATGGGTGCGTTTGAGGGCTCACCGCTATTAGGAGAGGCATTAACGGGTTCTTTGGTGGATGGACTCGATGCTTTATTCCCCAGTTCCCCATCGCTCTTGATCTCAATGCTCTTGGGGCCCACAACCACCTGTGATTGTTGTTGCCTTTTGTGTTTTCTCCTCTTTTTCTTGGTCAATGAAGGTGCATCGCTCAATGACTCAGGACCCTGAACTAGATCAACCGTTGATGTGCTTGGTTGGGCCTTAGTATTTTCTTCCTCTAGTATGTCCTTACGGGACATGGCCGTGGCCTGCTGAATAGCCTTGTTAGGTTGTGAGAGTACAATTACCTCCCTTTTTAGAGAGTCTAGCCCTTTAGCCGACTCCCTTGTGTTTAACCCCTCCAGCCTAGGCTTTAGGCACTTTGAAAGTGCTGGAGTCGTCGAGGAAGTTGGGTGCGACACCTCCTCCACAGGCGAACTATTAAGGACACGTTCCATAAGGGGCATTGTCATGGCCAAGGGCTGTGACTGCTGTGATCCTTGATTGGAAGTAGTAGCAACTAGTTTAGTGGACTTGCTACCCTTGGTGGATTGCGGTGTCAAGTCCCTAAGGCAATCAGAAGTGGTCGTGTCTTTTGTTTCCATTTGAACATTCACCTGTGTAGATCTCCAGTCACCTTAGGTTGCATAGGCATATCCTTGGGCCGAGAGCTACAGATGGTGTCATGTCCCACCTCTTGGAAATTCGGAAGCTTAGATGGAGATGGAGATTGGGACTGAGCAGCCGCCCTTGACAAGTGCTGTTGTGCTTCCTGTGTCCGTTTGGAAGAAGAGAATGTAGGAGATCTAGGACTCTTAGGTGGGCTTGGCACTGGCTGAATGATTTAGTCGAGGCTATTAGACGATTGTGCCATTTGTTTTGTTGAGCAATTAGCCTTGCCTTGAGTAATGTTGTGCCTATGATGCTTGTTCTCCCCTTGGGCAAGCAAAGACTCTTTGGGCACTAATGATTTTTGTGCATGCTCAATGGCTACATATGACATTTGTCTATTTAGCATGCTAGGTTGAGGTTCCTTCTTTCGAACAATCATGGCTGGTTTGTTGCCTTGAGACCTAGAGTTTCTCTTAGATTATCTCCTGTGCTTCATTGCTTTTAATGAGCTCTGGCCTTCAGTCGACCACCGAGGTTTAGCAAGGGGTTTTGGCACCCAAATCCATCGGTTTCCTGCATAATACCCTTGAGCATGTAGCAACGCTTTCGATATCCATCGCGGCGTTGTGCTGACCCTCCATAGATGCTTGCGTCTATAAGGCTTGAGCTTCTTTTGGGGTCTTCTATGATATTTGTAAGTCCAAAGCCTGCCCTTGGCATTGTCTCTTAACCTTTTTGGTTCAGGCATGGCCTCACTCACACTGGCTCTCGTCGCTCGACCTGTGCTTGTATTAACTCTTCCAACAAGTCCTTGCTCTCGTTAACGGGCTTGACTATTACGTCAGCACCTTCCTTGCCTTTCCCTCGGGGTTTGTTGAGGTCACCCTTGCTAAAGGTCGTGACAATCCTCACACCCGGCAGTGTCAAGTGTATCCTCTGAGCTACGTAGTCCGCCTCACACTTGGTAGTCTTTTTGAAGGGCTTTCCTAGGAGGATTTCCTTTCCACCATTCTCGCTATTGGGAGGGACATAGAACAGGAGTGGCAAGCTTTCTGTTTCAATTGTTACAAGGATTTTGCACTTCCCTAGAAGTGCTTGTGGGTGTTCCCCGTAAGGATTAAGAGTTGCATCCGTCGGTGTGAGCTCTGGTTGGCCTAGTAGGGTCCATGATTCATAGGTCAAGACATTAAAATCAGCTCCTTCATCAATTAGAGCATCAATAGTATGCTCTCTTTTCACGGTGAGTTTGACCCTAAGATAACCAGGTGGTACTATATCTTCATCTTCCAGGTCTTGGCTTGTAATTTTAAGCCTTCTGATAGATGCCCTTGAGTTCTCGACTGCACAACCAGATGTGGATTCTCCACTGCTGTCTTGGATCGTCAGTGGAGTGCTATTCAAGGTACATCTCTCGTCAAGAGTGTCGTGCCTAGTCGTCTTTGCATTTGTAACTTGCTGAAGTTGCATTTTGCTCTGACTAGACACGGTTTGAACACAATATCTTTGTGTTCCCGTGGTGTGGCCTTTTTGCCCTTGATGGATAGATTGGCCCATTGATGTTCTAGGGTCTCTGTTTCTCTCTGTTCGGGTATGGGCTTTTGGTTGTTCCATTGCAAGTGAGACTCCATGCTCGTGTAGAGCCATTGGTACGCTAGGGTCCAATTTGGAGGGTCTGTCACAGCACGCATTTTCTCTCCAACCTACCCGGGGGAGGTGAGGAGGGGGCAGAGCCCCCTCTGCAGGGGTCTGGGGGGGGCAGTCCCCCTCGGCCCGCAGGGCCGTTACGGTAAAAGCCATGCACAAGTTGGGGGACCGTTTGTAGCCAAATTTGAACCACTTACTCTCAGTTTTAGCCCGGTAATGGATCTATGATATAGTTTCGGCTCTATATGGTTTCTCGGTTAATTTCACGGTCTTCAAGTAAAAATTTGAGAAAATATAAATTCGGCCTAACAGGTCTGAATTGCAGGGTCCGAGTGGGTCACTCGGACGGTCCGAGGCGCATGGGCCGAGGGCGAAATTCGGACGATTCGGACTGGATCACTTGGCTGGGCCGAGGCACTTGGGCCGAGGGTCGAATTTGAGTCTCGGATGGGTCGACTCGGACGGTCCGAGGCCGACTAGGGTTTGGCCGAGTGGGCCGGGTGGTCCGAGGGCCGAGTCTGGGCCTTGGACCAGAGTCAACGTGACTCGGACACGCCGAACGCCGTGCGTGTTTTTGCCGCAGCTCGCAAAATTTGATGTGTAGGGCGCTGGGGGTCTTCCCCCTTGTTGTGCAACTCCAGATTGGTCCTACTACTGTAGGGGAAGGTGTAGAATTACCTAGGCTAGCTGACGATCTCCTTGATGCCAAGATCGAAGCGGATTTCCTCGCCAAGCTTTCCTCTTCTCTCCTGCTCTCCTGAAACCCTGCAATGCACAATGTGGCCTTTCTTGCCACTTCTGGCCCTTACATCCTCTTCCAGGTATGGTATTAGCACCCCCAATAACTCACTTACCGACCTTAGGCATCACAAGTAAGTTTGTTACCACTTTTGCACGATTCTTGCCCTGTTTCTGCCCTGTTTTACGTAGTAACCGTAATGCTTATTTTCTTTGTTTTTCTTTGTTTTCCCCTACTCTAATGCATCCAAATCACAAAATAAATACCTACACTACTCCATCTCACAACATAAATCTCAAGAAAAACAACAAACCTACTTGCCAAGGAGATCGAATACCATCTTCAACCCCCTCGCTTCCTACCTATCTCAAGCACCGGTTCAGGGAAACCCTATTCCAATGCTCGATTCGAAGCACACAAGTGCTCAAGGCTTGAATCCGTTGGTCTCGGCAACGGAACCAAAATGTGGGAGCTTTCACTCAACCGCCAAGACCCACGGACCGCTTATTGATTCAAGCGTTCCAATCTGAGCACTAATGGCTACCTCTCACATAGCTGATGCGCCATCCATATCTATGGGTGTAGTGAGCTTACCTCCATGCCGTTCGAGTTACTCCTCTCCCGTGCACTCTGGTAGCTCCACGATCCAAGTGCAAGCTTCAAGCAAGCTCCATCCTCAAGCTCCATGCTCCAAGCTCCATTGCCGCGAGCAAGAGAAGAGAAGAGAAGAGAAGAGAAGAAGAGAGGAGAAGATGGAGAGCTTCTCCTCCTCAGTCCCTCACCCTCACACACTCACTCTCTCCCACTCTCACACTCCCTCTCTCAAGCACAAGCTCAAGCAAGCAAGAAGAAGAAGAAGAAGAAGAAGAGGAGAGCTACTTTTGGCCACACACAAGAATGAGCTTCTCATTCACTTTTCAACTTTATATACAAAACCCTAAATCCCTTTTGGGCGGTCATCCCCTTTTCCACTTTTTTACATGGCCGGCCATAGCCTAGGCCCTTTTTCCCGTTGTCCTTCTGTCTTCCTAGCTTTCTTTCCACCACTTGTCTACCTTTACAAATTGCACGGGTGAGAGCCCGACGCTCCTTGAATTAAACCATGATGCGCTTGCGCTTTTTTACAATAGTTTGACTTGCGCTTTTCCTTGTGCGCCTTTGTCTTCCGTTTCTCTTTGCCTTGGCCTTCGTCTTTATCTTTTGTTTTAGCTTTCTAGATTTTCCACTGCCTGGCACTCTTTTACAAGATTTCAGGGTGCGCCTTTATATTTTAAAATGCGTCTTTCCCCTTTTGCATTTCCCTTGGACTTTTAAGGTTGCCCTTGCACTTTTGGCCTTTTCTCATCTTCTTTCTTCATTTGGGCTACCTTTTTTCCGCCTTTGACCTGCATCTTTTTTATTTCCTTTTGCTTTCTTCGTGTTGGGGTTAACAACACTTCTTCTTGCAATTCACCATGCAAGAAGGCATTCTTAACATCCATTTGCTACAAACTCCAACCTTTGGCTGCTGTGCCAATGCAATCACACATCTAACAATTGCCATCCTTGCAATTGGACTGAATGTCTCTTCATAATCTATGCCATATGTTTGAGCACATTCTTTTGCAATGAGCCTAACCATATACCTGCTAATGGAACCATCTACATTATTCTTGACTTTGTAAACCCACTTACAGCCAATAGATTTCTTACCCTTAGGCAAGGGTACTAAATCCCAAGTCTTATTGACTTCTAATGCAGCCATCTCCTCATCGATTTGCTGCATATCCTAATGAGCAGGACCAGCAACATCCTCAAAATAAGTGGGCTCAACATCCTCAACTAGTTTCACCATATAAGGATAATGGTGAGCTGCATAACCTTTAAAACCAAATCTTTTAATAGGGTATTTGACCCTGCTAGACTTGCGTACCACTGGATTACTCAATGGAGCCTTTACATTACTATGAGTTCTCTGTTCACCTGGTGTCCTGACTGAAGGAATACCAAGCTCATCATCCAAACTCTCTGAAGCACTAGAATCTCCATAAAATCCCAAATGACTAGTAGATGCATCATTACCATCTAGTACTTTCTTCTTTCCTTTGTCTTTGTCTACAACACTTATATATCCACCTGAAGATGTGGGGCTACTCCTTAGTCTCCCAGACCAAGGACTCACTATAGGTGTAGTACCAGTGATGTTTCTGGTCCACTAAGACTCCGCGATTCTTGCTTTTCTTTCTACACGTAGCTATCATGATCATTATCATCATCTAATATATCACCAACATATGCATACCAATTGCTCATCTCATAAAAAATAACATCCATGCTCACTCAAAACTCACCTATGACAGGGTTATAACAACGACACCCTTTCTGCTCTAAAGAGTATCCAATAAAAATGCATTTTTTAGCCTTTGGATCAAGCTTCTACAGTAGCTCATTTGGCACATGAACATATGCAACACAGCCAAATACCTTCAAGTGATACATCGGGCTTCTTGCCAATAAAGCATTCTTTGGGAGTCATCCCATGAACTATAGCTGTGGGAGTTCTATTCATAATGTAGACAACAATATGGACAGCTTTAAACCAAAAATATTTTGGCATATTCTTTTCAACCATTAATACACGTGTAACTTCTGTAATATGCATATTTTTTCTTTCTGCAATCCCATTTCGATGTGGGGTATACCTTCAAGTAAATTGCCTCTTTATCCCATGAGTCCTCAAGAAGCCACTAAACTCATTAGAGGGGTACTCTCCCCCTCCATCTGATCTCAAGCACTTCACTTTCAAGCCTGTTTCTTTTTCAATAGCTGTCTTGAAAGATCTGAAGTGCTCAAATACATCACTCTTTTCCTTCATGAAATTTACCCATAGCTTCCTTGAACAATCATCAATAAATGTGAAAAAGTATTTGCTATCACCAAGAGATAGATTCTATGTAGACCCCCAAACATTTGTATGTACTATATCAAGTATTTCTATGCTCACTTCTCTATCATGAGAGAAGGGTTGCCTTGCCTACTTACCAAACTAACATGCTTCACAGACTTTATGCTCACTTCTCTATCATGCAAGAAGGGTTGTCTTGCCTACTTACCAAACTAGCATCCTTCACAGACTTTATGAAATTCTACAACTCTAAAGGAGGGCAACCCTGTAACCAATTCTCTGAACTGCATTAACTTCAACCTTTGTATATTTGCATGTCCAATACATTTATGTCATATTTAAACGTCTGCAACCACTCCTTTTCCTTTAGCACACATAGGAACATCCATTGCACGAATTCCAACATCTAAAGTGAACATGCGGCCAACTCTACTTCCTTTTGAGACTAACTTGCAGTTATCATTAAAGTCTTCTACAAAACAACATTTTTCATTGAATCGGACCTGCAACCCTTGCTCTACCATTTGGCCAACAAACACTAGATTCTTTGTGATTGAAGGCACATGTAATACATCTATCAGACTCTTTGTCTATCCATCGTGCAAGGACAAGGGAACATTTCCAATATGTGAAATTGGGTGGCATGAATCATCACCGGTCTACACATAACCTAGATTTTGTAAGTCCTGCATCTCTCCAAACCATTCAACATGACTGGTCATATGATTAGATGCACCTTAATCCATATACCATACATCATCATGTGTCCCCTTTCTTGTAACTACATTCATCATATGCTGCATAACAAACAAATACTCATTTTTGTCTTCATTCTGTCATGAAGACGATGCATAGTTTCCTTGCTTCAATTTACTACTGCGAATATCATCCTTCTTAGCATAACAATGGGCTGCATTATGACATGTTTTGCCACAATAATGACAAACAATAACAGAATTTCCAAAACCTTTGTTCTGCCATCCACCTCTTCCTCTAGAGCTTCCCCTACCTCTAAAGTTTCCTCGACCTCCTGAAACATACATTTTACCAAATTGTTGATTGAACCTTTTTTGTTGGTTATCCCCAGCCGTCCCATACCACGTCCTCTCGAAGAGTATCTACCACATCCCCTTCCTGAACTTGAGTAAAATGCTTGGACCTGTTCACCATTTCTTTCAGATGAGTCACCCTATATATTGATCTCTTCGGTAATTATGAGAGAGACCAGCTCATCAAAATTTAGAAATGGCTTTCGTACATATATTGAAGTAATAAATGATTTCCATTCCTTCTCATTATTAAGGCTACTCAAAGTGGATGAAACCAAATCATCATCATCAGGCATTGTATCAATTGTTGCTAAAGCATCTAGAATGCTCCTCACTTTCAAAACATACTCATTGATAGACATTTTCCCTTTCTTCAAGGTATTCAACTCTTGTTTGAGTTGAATCTTTCGTGCCTTTGTATTTACTGAAAACATGTTCTCAAAAATTGTCCAAGCTGCATGTGAAGTTTCTGCATTCCTGATATGTCCCAGCGTAGTATTATCAATGACTACAGATAGCCAATACATCATCTTTTTATCTTTTGTATTCCATTCTTTCCATGCCTTTAATTCATTTGCAGTCGCGGAGGGATACCCAGCTTCGGCTCCTTTTCTTCACTTGAAACAAACTCATAAAGGCCCTTTTCAATGAGGAAGTTCGTCACACTAAACTTCCATGAAGGGTAGTTGTTCTTGTTGAGCTTCTCAATAATAAGATTTCCATTGTTCTTTGCCATTATCACAAAAAAAGGATACAACACAACAAGCTAGTCTTCTACAGCCTTTCACAACAACTGCACATCAATATACCAAGTAACCTTTTTCACTGATTGCTCAATAATACATGTAATTTGCAACTTGTTTGCAGATAAACCTTATTTTTTCCTCCTGGAAAACACCTCAAAAATTACAGATTCGAAATCTGTAACCTGTGCACCCATGTTCGATCAATATAGCTGAAATCACAGTGTATCCTAAAACTGTTGTTTGTAGCCTTGTGCCTCTAAAACGGGGCCTAAAACGGCCTCAAATGCCCCAAAAAACTGAGGCAAGCCCTAACGGCCTATCTAAAAATATACAATGCTCTGCTTGCACACCAAATCTCACAACAATTTGAGATTTTCACTCTATTCTGCTTCCGATGCCTCCACAGGCACTATCCAAGAGAAGGAGTGGAAGAATGGGAGAGCTTCTTACTCGTTGCTTGCTTGCTCGAACTTTGCTTCTTTTCCTTTACTTCAATCTCCAAAACCAGCCTCTCTCAATGGTGCGGCTCTAATACCATGTCAAGAATTGCGTGATGGGGGGACTTGCTTGATCTACTATGCCAAACACACACTGTATACACAAGAGGAAGATCACTCAAGAACACAAGAAGAGAGATGGTGGCCAAAACGTTTTCTTTCTGATTTCTTCTTCTTCTTCCACACACTATACAATGTGCACAAAGGATAGATAAGATATAACATAAAGAAGAGTGGCCTACTAAGCCAAACTATGCATAACATACTACACTAATCGACTGGTGCTATATCTTTGCTAGCTACTGTAAGGAGGGTGTAACAAACAAAATATAATAAGTGATAAGTCAATGGCCATGTGAGTATCATAATGACCACTAACATGCTAAGTGTAGACGTGGGGACCCATCTAGCCAGGTGGTCCATCATCAATGTTCGCACGTGTTGAGCTTGCCATCTTAATACTTAACAATCACCATAAATAGCTCATATTCTCCTTTGGTGTTGCTCCTTAATTCTTCTCATGCTGCTTCTAATAGTCATCATCATGTGGATTTGGTTGACGAAGTGGATGATTTCTAACGTACCAATGTCCCAATTGATGGTACTTTCTATACTAGGTATTAAATTATGAGCTTTTTGCTAGTTGTTGTATTAAAAGAGAGTTGATAGCTTGTGAAAATTTCACACAAAATGATGTGATAGAGAAGATGAATAAGGCCATTAAAGAAAAGGTCTATAGTATGCTCTCTAATTTTGTTCTCATTAATGGATTTTGGATCAAATTAGTAAAGACAATAACATTTTCTCAACAGGTCTCATAACAAGCTAGTGGATAGCAGAATTCTAAAGAAGTTATGACCTAGAAAGAATCCTAGCTATAATCACTTACATTTTTTCAATTGTGAGAAATTTATAAATACTTAGGGATAGTGGAGTAAGCTTGATTCTGGGATTAAAGATTACCTATGCCTAGCTTCCTACATTTAATTTGTACATAATACTTTCACACATGTATGCTACAGGTGGTAGCCACCCATCATTATCACTTTAATTTTTATTCTTTCTATGACAATAGAATAAGGGAAGGCAAGTCACACATTGTGATTGTTGGGGTTCCCACACACTGTCTTGCTTTGAAGCTCCATAGCTCTTACTTTTGATTGTGCTACGACCTCTTGATCCACCTTTCAACCAATATGAGAGTGGGCATTCATGGAGCTTCATCGACATGCACTTCAGCTGAGAAAGAGAGCTTCATTCATAGCTTCCATGGTAACCATTCAATAAGGTATGCATCAATTCTATTCTTCCCAAATAAGTTCCACCCCTTTCAACATGATCAAGACCTTCCCCAATAGTATTTGAGCATCCTAAGTGATCCTTGAGCTCCATAGTAGTCAACCAAGGCCCCAGGAATAATGCCATAATTTGTCTATAAATTTAGGGCTATTCTGTGATCCTCCTACCTCAACCATTGATTCCTAGAGCTCCTACAACTAATTGAATAACCTTTGAGGATTTTTCTTGGTTTCTCTGACTCTATCTTAAGCTCCATTTGCAAGGTTTTGGATTAGTCATTGCTCTATTTAGAACATGTTTGTTGTTCACTACTTGGACAATAAATATTCACTTGGCTTATGGTTATTGATGCTTATAGGAAAAGTTTCCAATGCCATGATGATGTATTGATGGTGGGGAAAGGATTTTGGATTAAATAGAGCTTATTTATCTTAGTTCTTGAAGGTCCTTTGCTATAATACCCTTTGGCCAAGAAGCATTCGCTCCAAAGGCTTACATAGTAAGTGCTTACACACATACTTTGGAAATGCAACATTGATGTATTGATTTTTTGCATTGGTTATTATGCCCAAATATGTTTATGTTGAGCTTTAGGCTTTGGTTTTTAGCTCCAATGGTTGCATATTTGCAATGGCTTATTGTGGGTACATGCTCTCAGATGTATTGTTTTATGTCATTGGACACCCAAATTCTATGAGGCATATGTATTGAGCTTTACTTTGCTCTAGGATATTTTAGTTTACTTTTGCACAAGCACGTTGGCTTTTTCTTTCAGCTAGTTACGATCTACATTTTTCATGCAGATAATGATGATTGTAGGGTGATTTAGCTTTAGCTTTTACACCCACTATTTCATCCTATCAAATGGGTTTGTTAGCTTTGGATGCATGCTTGATTATGTACTTGAGCCTTACTATTCATATGCAATTAATTAGTTGTAGATTTGTGGGTCTTTGTTGCTTTTGGAGATCTTGTATACATAGTTGGCTTATGTATATCCTACTCTTTTTCTTGAGATTGCATCTAGGTATCTAATATCTTTAGATCTCTAATAGCATTTGGCAACCTAGTGGTTTATGCCTATCTTGCATTACATCTAGGTCTCTCACATCTATGGATCTCTAACAGTATTTGGTACCCTAGTGGTTTATGCCTATCTTGCACTGCTAATTGCATTACATGTCTCAATTGCTATCTAGATATTCCTAGCAGTAGGAGCTTTGTGTTCTAGTCTTTTCTTTACAATTTACACTCATTTACTGCAATTTTGTGACCAGCCATGTTGAAATTTTAGTTTTGAGTAGTTTCTTTAAGAGCAAACACTTGTGTTCAACACTCTATGATTTTCTTGTAGTAGATAGTAGTGTTTTTGTATACACATTTTAGCTCAATTTCAAGGCTGGTTTGCTATTATTACAATGGTCCATTTTCTTTTTGATTGGCAAACATGATGGAAGGCGTTTCCAATGCAGGCAGTAGTATCTTTAACATAGAGAAGTTGGATGGCAATAACTTCCAATATTGGAAGACTCAAATTTGCCAGGTATTAGTGCAAAAAAAAAAAGTTAAGCCCTTGGAAACCAAGGATATAAAGCCAAAATTTGGAGTAGTTGGAGTAGAGAGGATTGGGATGAGCTTGATGAGCTATGTAAGTCAACCATTATATTATATTTGTTTAAGCATATATATTTCAATGTTATTATACGACTAAAGGTGGTGCTTATGATTTATGGAAAAAGATATGTGATCTTTATGACAAGGAGAGTCCTGCCTCATAGTTGTATTAGTTGAAGAAGCTTGTATACCTTCATATGAAGGAGGGCACTCCTATGTCCACTCATTTGAATGAGTTTCACTCCAATTTTATCTAGCTTATCTCAAGGCATTCAATTTGAGGATAGCATAAAGTATTTGTTCTTGCTTGTCACACTACCTGAGTCTTGGGATACATTATATACTACTATGAGTGTTAATCCTTCTAAAGATGGCTTTAAATGCTCCAATGTAGAGAGTGTATTGCTTACAAAAGAATTAAAATTACATCATATACTTCTCATGTACTTATAATTAGAGGTAGACATGATGGTAGAGGGAATAATAACCATGGTAGAGACTCATATTCAATAAGGGCAAGCCCGAGTCTTATGGGCAATCACACGGTAAGTCTCTTAGTCTGAAGTCCTCTCTCACTTGTCATTGTTAGAGGCAGACATGATGGTAGAGGGAATAATAACTGTGGTAGAGACTCACATCCAATAAGGGCAAGTCTGAGTCTTGTGGGCAATCACACAATAAGTCTCCTGGTTAATAAGTCCTCTCTCACTTGTCATTGTTCTGAGGTAGTAGGGTTACATAAGGCCACATTGCTTTAAGATGTGCAATGATAGTTGTAAAAAAGGTGAAGGGAAAGTGTAGGATAAAGCCAAGTCTTTTGATGATCACAACATTGTTCCTAAGTCCAATATTAAGATAGAAGAGATAAATGCATTGGAGTATAGCTCAAATGATTATGTACTTGTTGCTTCTTCACTTGATACTACTCAATTGCTTGATGTTTAATCTACTTACTCTCAATGTTGGCTTCTTGATTCAGGGGCTTCCTTTTATGTTACCCCACATTGTCATTGGTTTTATAGCTATTGCACTATTACAAGTTTAGTTAAACTAGGTGATTACCATGTATGTGACATCGTTAACATTGGCAATGTGACACTGTAGTTTGGTATTGATGCTCCATTTGTACTCCATGATATACGCCATATCCCAACTTTAACTAAAAGTCTTATCTTATATGTATCATGTATCTTTTGGTGATTTTGCATGGAAGATTACAAGTGGCAACCTCATTTTTACCAGAGGTGCCAAGATTGGTAGCCTATATCCCTTGCTTATATCTAGATGCGTTGATCATGTTTTGGTCATGACTAAACTTTCAAATGTATCTCTTTGGCATTACTGTGGAAATATGCTGGATCTAGGACATGGCAAGGAGTTATGGCGGATGGAAGATGAAGACCAAAATCATGATGACATAGACAAGTAGAGACAAATTGTTACACAAGTGAATTAGGTTCCAAGATGGCAGCTTGGACTCATAAACACAATCTTGTGTAGGAATGACAAAGACAAGACACTTAATTGAAAGTACAAAGCATCATGACATTGTATTCATTCCATATGTAAAGTGGTAGTCAAGTACAATGCTTTATAGTTGCTGGATGGGTAGCAGTTTTCCCTCTCCGTGCATATGGGATTACTGCATCCTGCATGTCTTCAACCCCAAACAACCTCATACAAAGAGGCTACATTAGGTGTGATTGCAAATATCTCAACACCCCTCCTCAATCACAACCAAAAAGTACAAAGTGTGTAGAGGCTTTAGTGAGAGCAACACCTGCAAAGTTTGGGCACACCATAAACATGGCAAAACACCAGAGACTGTTGCAGAAAAGACTAAGTGTGGGTACCACAAACATGATGGACATCCAGAGGAGGCTATAACATGGGGCTCACAAAGTGTATAGAGACTGTAGTACATGGCTACATGAGCAGTTTACAAGCTTATGATAAGACATTTTTGGCTAGGCATTACGAGACTGAAAAAAAGGTCTAGTAAAAAAAATTGGGTTAAGGATCGCCATCAGGCCCTTGCAGTTTTCAACATTTCTTTTGACATAGATATTCAATTCATTGCAGATGCCGATGTAGTCCAGCTTGCTCTTTTTGATCATGTACTTGTTCTTCACTTTGCTTGCCGCTTTAGAGTCTTTATGATTTTTTTTCTTATTCTTATTCTTATTCTTATTCTCTTTGATCTTTTTGTCCTCTTCTTCTAGGTCCTCTTTGCTTGCAACATGAGTTGCATCAATCTTCATGTTCATGTCACCAAAGGTATCATCTTTGAGGCAATAGAAATAACTTTAAACTTTTGCACTTTCATGTCTTCAAGATCTTCAAATGGGTACATTGATGGCATTTGGATATAGGCAGCTCCATGTCTTCCTGTAGGTAGAGTAACATCTTTATGTAGTGTAAATGGGCCATAAGATACATGTTACTCTTCATGAGAAGCACCCACTTAAAAATCTTCATGTTTGACATTGTAACTCAACTTCAAACCCTTGGCTTTTTGACTAGCAAAAAGAGTTGAAACCTAATGTGTCAAAGGACACAAGAAGGTAGTGTGAAAACACACTATGCTTAGTGCTAACAAGCACTATCTTGATGGTTATGCTTCTTGTCAGGATTGTGGGAGAGAAGGAAGGAGTCTCACTTGTAGCTTTCTTGCTTGCACAATGGGGGAATACACACACAGGTGGAGGCTGAAAAACAGTTTTCCTCTTCTTAGTTGTGTAAGCAAAAAATAACTCAAGTACATAGAAATAGAAGAACCCTGTATATGGGTCTCAAACCAAACTCAACTAACTAAGTTGGCATACTAACTGAGCCACGAACTAGAGTAGATAAGGATAGATGTCATCTAGCTATTATTCATGGGCGGTGTACCAACCGCATCTACAGCTAACAAGTCGGTGACATAAATGCACAATGGTCACCCTGGCATATCACGAGTGGAACTCGATATCTCAACACCCCCCCTCGAGCTCAATCCCAATTCCTGCACACCAAGGAGGTCTCTAAACTTGCGTAGCTTCTCTATGCCCAATGCCTTCGTAAATATGTCAGCTAACTGATCCTCTGTGCTGACATAAACTAGATTAATAAGACCTAGTAAAACCCTCTCCCGCATGTAGTCATAATGCACCTCAATGTGCTTTGTTCTAGCATGTAGACGGGGTTATTTGCCAAGTGTATACTACTCATGTTGTCACAATAAATGATAACTGGCCCATCTGTAGGCTGATGCATATCATAAAGTAGCTTATGCAACCAAGCTACCTCACATGCAGCCATTGCTGCGCCCTTGTACTCAGCCTCTGTGCTCGACAAGGCAACTGTAGGCTGTTTCTTGCTGCTCCAAGTGACTGCAGCACTCCCAAAAGAGAACACATATCCACTGGTAGATCGTCTATCACAAATACTACCAGCACAATCAGCATCAGTGTATCCATGCAACTGTATCTCAACCCCAGTCTCATAAAGTAGTCCATACTGCAATGTGGACTTCACATACCTGAGTATGCGTCTAGCCGCATCCAAATGCGGTTTCCTTGGAGCCTGCATAAATTGACTTACCAATCCAACAACATAGCTCAAATCTAGCATGGTAATAGTCATATAAATCAAACTTCCTACTATGCGTCTATACATAGTACGGTCTTCCAGAAGCTCACCTGCATCTGCACTCAGCTTCACATTCTACTCTAAAGGAACTGAAATAGGCTTACAGCTTGTCATCCCATATTTGGACAGCATGTCCAATTCATATTGCCTCTGCAAGAGCCATATCCTACTTGGTGATCTAATCACCTCAATGCCTAAGAAATAACGCAGCTCTCCCAAATCCTTCATGTCAAACTTCTGCTTCAATAGCATTTTCACATGAATGATATCTTCATCACTATCACTTGTGATAATCAAATCATCAACATAAATGACAAGCAGCATAATACCTTTCTCTGTTTTTCTTACATAAAGTGAGAAATCTGCCTTGGAAATCTGAAAGCCAATAGTGACAAGATACTGTCCTATCTTGTCAGACCATGCTCTAGGTGCTTGCTTCAAACCATACAAGGCTTTCTTCAACCTACAAACAAACTCAGGATGAACGGCATGCACATAACCTGGTGGTTGCTCCATATAGACCTCTTCTTGCAAATCACCATGCAAGAAAGCATTCTTTACATCCATCTGATGTAAAGACCATCCCTTTGATGCGACCATAGCAATGATTGCTCTTACGGTTGCCATCCTTGCAATCGGACTGAATGTTTCTTCATAATCAATGCCATATGTTTGTGCATACCCCTTGACTACTAATCTTGCCTTGTATCTGTTCACATAACCATCTGCATTGTGCTTCACCTTATAAACCCACTTACAACCAATTGCATTCTTATCTTTAGGCAAAGGTACCCATTCCCATGTAGCATTTGCTTCC
Source organism: Lygodium microphyllum (assembly GCF_053477565.2). Classification (NCBI taxonomy): domain Eukaryota; kingdom Viridiplantae; phylum Streptophyta; class Polypodiopsida; order Schizaeales; family Lygodiaceae; genus Lygodium; species Lygodium microphyllum. Next base: position 1,514,627 of record NC_141136.1, read on the forward strand.
AAGGCATCCATTTCTTCATCCATGGCTTTCTCCCATTTTTCTTTTCCCATGGCTTGCTAAAAAGAAGTGGGTTCTGGTTCTTGTGTCACTTTGACTATATAGGCATAGTGAATGGCTGTAAATCCAGCATATTTTAGCCTATCCACTAGATACCTAGCTCTGGTAGACCTGCGCAAAGTAGGCTCACTTCCAGATGCTCTCAAAACATCCCTGGTCTTCCTTACTCCAGGTGTAACAATAGAAGGAATACCCAACTCATCATCAATGCTCTGTTCTGAGCCACTGGATTCACCATCCACATAAGAGTGACCTGCATTCACATCAAACATGGGCTGATCTACCTTCTCTTTTCCTTTTCGTGAAACATACATACCACTATCTGCATTGTTTTGAGGAGATTCTCCTGATCTCAATCTGCCTATCCATGGCGAAGAATGTGAACCACTGCTAGAGGACACTCCAGGTCCACTAATGTTTTGTGAGACTGCTGCTGTGAATTCTGTGCAGCATTACCATTTTGTGCATCTACATCATCAATCACATTTACTGGTTTATACCAGCTACTCATCTCATAAAAAACAACATCTCTGCTCATTGTAAACTTACGAATAGAAGGGTTATAGCATCTATACCCTTTTTGACTGCAGAGAGTAACCAATAAAGATATACTTCTTAGCTTTTGGATCCAACTTGGATCTCAACTCATCTGGCACATGTACATAGGCAATGCAACCAAAAATCTTCAAATGAGAAATATCTGGTTTCCTACCAGTATACCTCTTCTCTGGAGTCATCCCATGCATTGCTGCAGTGGGAGTCCTGTTCATTATGTGAACTGCTATAGCAATTGCTTCAGCCTAATAAAAATTTGGCAAGTCTTTTTCGTTGAGCATGGCACGAGATACCTCTCCAATATGCATGTTTTTCCGTTCTGCAATTCCATTTTGTTGTGGGGTATGATTGCACGAATATTGCTGCTTTGTGCCATGCTCCTGTAGGAACCTTGCAAACTCATTTGAGAGGTACTCTCCCCCTCCATCTGACCTTAGGCATTTTATTTGCAGGCATGTTTCTTTTTCAACCATAGCTTTAAGAGTTTTGAAATGCCCAAAAACTTCACTTTTCTTTTTCATAAAATACACCTAAACTTTTCTGCTATAGTCATCAATAAAAGTGACAAAATAATGACATCCTCCAAGAGATGCAGCTTTAGTAGTCGACACATCAGAGTGGATTAATTCCAATGGCTTCTTACTCTCTTGAACATGTCTAGGAAATGGTTTCCTTTCCTGTTTTCCAAACTGACAGGCTTCACATACCTTATGCATTTCTGCAACCTTGAATTTAGGCAACCCTGCAACAATATTTTGAGCCTGCATTGATTTAAGTCGCTGTACATTAACATGACCAATGCGTTTATGCCATATATCAATATTTGCAACTACACCGGTCCCATGTGCAAACATTGCTGCACTCAATTCAGGCATGTCTACATCTAATGTAAACATTCTGCCCTTCTTTTTTCCTTTTGCTATTAAGCAACCTTTATTTTTCATATCCTCAACAAAGCATCCATGAGGATTAAATCTGACCTGTAAGCCGTGCTCAACCATTTGACCAACAGAAACCAGGTTCTTGGTGATATTCAGGACATGAAATACATTCGATAGGTATTTCTTTTTCCCATCCTGTATAGACAAAGGAATTTTTTCAATCTGCACAATAGGATGTGCAGTATCATCACCGGTCTCCACAAATCTTGGTTTTTCCATTTTCCTTGCATCCTGCATGACCTGTTATGTGGTTTGATGCACCTGAGTCAACATACCACACATCGTTGCTTTCTTCTGCACTTGTCACAGAATTGGTCATGTGCTGCACCATAAACAAATGCTCATTTCTGTCATCACCCTGTCTACTAGAAGATGCATAATTCCCTTGTTGCAATTTTCCATTCATGATGTCATTTTGCTTTTTATAGCAGTCTTTAGCCATATGACCCATTTTACCACAGTAGTAGCATTCAACATTGCTGTTTGCATTTTGGCCTCTTTGCCATCTATCACGACCTCTTTGGCTCCCCCTGCCTCTAGAGTTACCACGTCCTCCTCCATAGGACTGGTTTTCTTGAGTTTGTTGCATATCCTGATTTCTACTATGGCCTCCAGATCGGCTTTCTCTACCTCTGCCTCTACCTCTTCCAGCATTTGAGTAGAAGATAGTTTCTTTTGAAGTTCCTCTTGAAGAAGATGCACCACCATTTTTCTGCTCCTCAGAAATTAGAAGAGCAATCAACTCCTCAAAATAAGGAAATCTTTCACGGATGGAAATGGATGTTCGGAACTGTGCATAATCCTTTCCTAGACCATTCAAGGTCACGGAAACTAAATCATCATCTTCCACTGGCGACCCAATGGAAGTAAGTACATCTACAATCTTCTTCACCTTCATGTGGTAGTCATTGATGCTCATACTTTCTCTTTGCACATTGTGCAACTCTTACTTGAGCTGCATTTTCTTGGCTTGCGTATTTGTGCTATAAATTTTTGACAAAGTATCCCATGCCTCCTTTGGCATACTTGCATCCTGAATATGCACAATCATAGAGTCTGAAATATTGATAGATAGCTAGTACATAACTTTTCTGGCCCTCTCATGCAAAACCATCCTTTAAATGCTTGCATTTGCTGTTGATTGGGAACATTAGGAAGAACTGGTTCTTCTTCATTTCCTGCAACGAATTCCCAATATCCTTTTCCCATAAGAAAATTCGTCATTCTAAACTTCCATGCTTGGAAGTTTTTCTTGTCAAGCTTTTCAGTGACAATTTGTCAAAGAGAATCAGATGCCATTACAGAACACTGCAAAGAATTCTGTCACTGCAAAAAACACAGCTTCAGCCTCACAAGGGCAAATATGCAAAACTGACAAAAGTGATATTTGACCACACAGTCACTTCCTAGTGACGATTTTGCATCAACAGGCAACAAGGATGATTCTGTAACTCCCAATGTCTCTGCGCATAGGCATACGATGCAATTTCTACAGTAACTTTTCACCGACTTGTAGAACAGTGGTCGCACAACAATAAACAGGGCCTTTTCTTGAGTGCGTGCAGAAAACTTTCACCTCAAAAACAGGCCTCAAGATGGCCTCGAATCAAAAAAACAGGAAAAATAAGGGCCAAAGCCCTTTCCCGCAGCATATACTGCCCTCTTGCGACACCGCGAAGGGTGTCTCAATCGAGACAATGCACTCTTGCACTTTCCGGCTATGCTATGTCAAGAATGTGGGAGAGAAGGAAGGAGTCTCACTTGTAGCTTTCTTGCTTGCACAATGGGGGAATACACACAGAGATGGAGGCTGAAAACAGTTTTCCTCTTCTTAGTTGTGTAAGCCAAAAGAACTCAAGTACAAAGAAATAGAAGAACTCTATGTATGGGTCTCAAACCAAACTCAACTAACTAAGGTGGCATACTAACTGAGCCACGAACTAGAGTAGATAAGGATAGCTATCATGTAGCTATTATTCATGGGCGGTGTACCAACCGCGTCTGCAACTGACAAGTCGGTGACATAAATACACAATGGTCACCCTGGCGTATCACGAGTGGAGCTCGATATCTCAACACTCCCCCTTGACCTCAATCCCAATTCCTGCACACCAAGCAGGTCTCTGAACTTGCGCAGCTTCTCTGCACCCAATGCCTTCGTGAATATGTCAGCTACCTGATCCTCTGTGCTGACATAAACTAGATCAATAAGACCTAGTAAAACCCTCTTTCGCACATAGTGATAATGCACCTCAATGTGCTTTGTTCTAGCATGATAGACTGGGTTATTTGCCAAGTGTATACTACTCATGTTGTCACAATAAATGGCAACTGGCCCATTTGTAGACTGATGCATATCATAAAGTAGCTTATGCAACCAAGCTACCTCACATGCAGCCATTGCTGCACCCGTGTACTCAGCCTCTGTGCTCGACAAGGCAACTGTAGGCTGTTTCTTGCTGCTCCAAGTGACTGCAGCACTCCCAAAAGAGAACACATATCCACTGGTAGATCGTCTATCACAAATACTACCAGCCCAATCAGCATCAGTGTATCCATGCAACTGTATCTGAACCCCAGTCTCATAAAATAGTCCATACTGCAATGTGGACTTCACATACCTGAGTATGCATCTAGCTGCATCCAAATGTGGTTTCCTTGGAGCCTGCATAAACTAACTTACCAATCCAATAGCATAGCTCAAATCTGGCCTGGTAATAGTCATATAAATCAAACTTCCTACTATGCGTCTGTATATAGTAGGGTCTTCTAGAAGCTCACCTGCATCTGTGCTCAGCTTCACATTCTGCTCCGAAGTAACTGAAATAGGCTTACAGCCTGTCATCCCATACTTGGACAGCGTGTCCAATCCATACTGCCTCTGCAAGAGCTGTATCCCACTTGGTGATCTAATCACCTCAATGCCCAAGAAGTAACGCAGCTCTCCCAAATCCTTCATGTCAAACTTCTGCTTCAATAGCATTTTCACATGAATGATATCTTCATCACTATCACTTGTGATAATCAAATCATCAACATAAATGACAAGCAGCATAATACCTTTCTCTGTTTTTCTTACATAAAGTGAGAAATCTGCCTTGGAAATCTGAAAGCCAATAGTGACAAGATACTGTCCTATCTTGTCAAACCATGCTCTAGGTGCTTGCTTCAAACCATACAAGGCTTTCTTCAACCTACAAACAAACTCAGGATGAACGGCATGCACATAACCTGGTGGTTGCTCCATATAGACCTCTTCTTGCAAATCACCATGCAAGAAAGCATTCTTTACATCCATCTGATGTAAAGACCATCCCTTTGATGCGACCATAGCAATGATTGCTCTTACGGTTGCCATCCTTGCAATCGAACTGAATGTTTCTTCATAATCAATGCCATATGTTTGTGCATACCCCTTGACTACTAATCTTGCCTTGTATCTGTTCACATAACCATCTGCATTGTGCTTCACCTTATAAACCCACTTACAACCAATTGCATTCTTATCTTTAGGCAAAGGTACCCATTCCCATGTAGCATTTGCTTCCAAGGCATCCATTTCTTCATCCATGGCTTTCTCCCATTTTTCTTTTCCCATGGCTTGCTAAAAAGAAGTGGGTTCTGGTTCTTGTGTCACTTTGACTATATAGGCATAGTGAATGGCTGTAAATCCATCATATTTCAGCCTATCCACAGGATACCTAGCTCTCGTAGACCTATGCAAAGTAGGTTCACTCCCAGATGCTCTCAAAACATCCTTGGTCTTCCTTACTCCAGGTGTAACAATAGAAGGAATATCCAACTCATCATCAATGCTCTGTTCTGAGCCACTGGATTCACCATCCACATAAGAGTGACCTGCATTCACATCAAACATGGGCTGATCAACCTTCTCTTTTCCTTTTCGTGATACCTGCATACCACTATCTGCATTGTTTTGAGAAGATTCTCCTGATCTCAATCTGCCTGTCCATGGCGAAGAATGTGAACCACTGCTAGAGGATGCTCCAGGTCCACTAATATTTTGTGACAGCTGCTGTGAATTCTGTGCAGCATTACCATTTTGTGCATCTACATCATCAATCACATTTACTGGTTTATATCAGCTACTCATCTCAGCAAAAACAACATCTCTGCTCACTGTAAACTTACGAGTAGAAGGGTTATAGCATCTATACCCTTTTTGCTGCAGAGAGTAACCAATAAAGATGTACTTCTCAGCTTTTGGATCCAACTTGGATCTCAACTCATCTGGCACATGTACATAGGCAATGCAACCAAAAATTTTCAAATGAGAAATATCTGGTTTCGTACCAGTATACCTCTCCTTTGGAGTCATTCCATGTATTTCTGCAGTGGGAGTCCTGTTCATTATGTAGACTGCTGTAGCAACTGCTTCAGCCCAATAAAAATTTGGCAAGTCTTTTTCATTGAGCATGGCACGAGATACCTCTCCAATATGCCTGTTTTTCCGTTCTGCAATTCCATTTTGTTGTGGGGTATGACTGCACGAATATTGCTGCTTTGTGCCATGCTCCTGTAGGAACCTTGCAAACTCATTTGAGAGGTACTCTCCCCCTCCATATGACCTTAGGCATTTTATTTGCAGGCCTGTTTCTTTTTCAACCATAGCTTTAAGGGTTTTGAAATGCCCAAAAACTTCACTTTTCTTTTTCATAAAATACACCCAAACTTTTCTGCTATAGTCATCAATAAAAGTGACAATATAATGACAGCCTCCAAGAGATGCAGCTTTAGTAGTCCACACATCAGAGTGGATTAATTCCAATGGCTTCTCACTCTCTTGAACATGTCTAGGAAATGGTTTCCTTGCCTGTTTTCCAAACTGACAAGCTTCACATACCTTATGCATTTCTGCAACCTTGAATTTAGGCAAACTTGCAACAATATTTTGGGCCTGCATTGATTTAAGTCGCTGTACATTAACATGACCAATGCGTTTATGCCAGATATCAAGATCTGCAACTACACCGGTCCCATGTGCAAACATTGCTGCACTCAATTCAGACATGTCTGCATCCAATGTAAACATTCTGCTCTTCTTCTTTCCTTTTGCTATCAAGCGACCTTTATTTTTCATATCCTCAACAAAGCATCCATGAGGATTAAATCTGGCCTGCAAGCCGTGCTCAACCATTTGACCAACAGAAACCAAATTCTTGGTGATATTCAGGACATGAAATACATCGGACATGTATTTCTTTTTCCTATCCTGCATAGACAAAGGAAATTTTCCAATCTGCACAATAGGATGTGCAGTATCATCACCAGTCTCCACAAATCCTGGTTTTTCCATTTTTCTTGCATCCTCCATCCATTCTGCATGACCTGTCATGTGGTTTGATGCACCTGAGTCAACATACCATACATCATTGGTTTCTTCTGCACTTGTCACACAATTGTTCATGTGCTGCACCATAAACAAGTGCTCATTTCTGTCATCACCCTGTCTACTAGAAGATGCATAATTCCCTTGTTGCAGTTTTCCATTCATGATGTCATTCTGCTTTTTATAGCAGTCTTTAGCCATATGACCCATTTTACCACAGTAGTAGCATTCAACATTGCTGTTTGCATTTTGGCCTCTTTGCCATCCACCACGACCTCTTTGGCTCCCCCTGCCTCTAGAGTTACCACGTCCTCCTCCATAGGACTGGTTTTCTTGAGTTTGTTGCATATTCTGATTTCTACCACGGCCTCCATATTGGCCTCCTCTACCTCTGCCTCTACCTCTTCCAGCATTTGAGTAGAAGACAGCTTCTTTTGAAGTTCCTCCTGAAGAAGATGCACCACCATTTCTCTGCTCCTCAGAAATTAGAAGAGCAATCAACTCCTCAAAATCAGGAAATCTTTCACGGACGGAAATGGATGTTTGGAACTGTGCAATAATCATTTCCTAGACCATTCAAGGTCACAGAAACTAAATCATCATCTTCCACTGGTGACCCAATGGAAGCAAGTGCATCTGCAATCTTCTTCACCTTCATGTGGTATTCATTGATGCTCATATTTTCTCTTTGCACATTATGCAACTCTTGCTTGAGCTGCATTTTCCTGGCTTGCGTATTTGTGCTATACATTTTTGACAAAGTATCCCATGCCTCCTTTGGCGTACTTGCATCCTGAATATGCACAATCATAGAGTCTGAAATGCTGATAGACAGCCAGTACATAACTTTCCTGGCTCTCTCATGCCATGCTTTAAATGCCTGCATTTGCTGTTGATTGGGAACATCAGGAAGAACTGGTTCTTCTTCATTTCCTGCAACAAATTTCCAATATCCTTTTCCCATAAGGAAATTCGTCATTCTAAACTTCCATGCTTGGAAGTTGTTCTTGTCAAGCTTTTCAGTGACAATCTGTGAGAGAGAATCAGACGCCATTACAGAACACTGCAAAAAATTCTGTCACTGCAAAGAACATAGCTTCAGCCTCACAAAGGCGAATCTGCAAAACTGACGAAAGTGGTATTTGACAACACAGTCACTTCCTAGTGACGATTTTGCATCAACAGGAAACAGGGATGATTCTGTAACTCCCAATGTCTCTGCGCACAAGCATACGATGCAATTTCTACAGTAACTTTTCACCGACCTGTAGAACAGTGGCTACACATCATAAAACTGAGCCTTTTCTTGAGTGCATGCAGAAAACTTCCGCCTCCAAAACAGGCCCCGAAATGGCCTCAAATAGAAAAAACAGGGTCACCGAGGGCTAAAGTCCTTTCCCGCAGCATATACTGCCCTCTTGCTTCACCGCGAAGGGCGTCTCAACCTGAGACAATGCACTCCTACACTTTCCGGCTGTGCTACCTGCAGAGATCTGCTCCCAAAACAGAAAATGAAAGCAACACTGCTCGTCTTACTAGAACACCGCGAGCTTGGCTTGCTTTCTTGAGCTCCTTACCACGAACAAGGCTCTAATACCATGTCAAGAATGTGAGAGAGAAGGAAGGAGTCTCACTTGTAGCTTTCTTGCTTGCACAATGGGGGAATACACACAGAGGTGGAGGCTGAAAACAGTTTTCCTATTCTTAGTTGTATAAGTCAAAAGAACTCAAGCACAAAGAAATAGAAGAACCCTATGTATGGGTCTCAAACCAAACTCAACTAACTAAGGTGGTATACTAACTGAGCCACGAACTAGAGTAGATAAGGATAGCTATCATGTAGCTATTATTCATGGGCGGTGTACCAACCGCGTCTGCAACTGACAAGTCGGTGACATAAATACACAATGGTCACCCTGGCGTATCACGAGTGGAGCTCGATATCTCAACATGCTACCTGTAGAGACTTGCTCCCAAACTCAAAAAATGAAAGCAACACTGGTCCTCTTACTTGAACGCCGCGAACTTGGTTTGCTTTCTTGAGCTCCTTACTATGAACAAGGCTCTGATACCATGTCAGGATTGTGGGAGAGAAGGAAGGAGTCTCACTTGTAGCTTTCTTGCTTGCACAATGGGGGAATACACACATAGGTGGAGGCTGAAAAAAAGTTTTCCTATTCTTAGTTGTGTAAGCCAAAAAGAACTCAAGTACATAGAAATAGAAGAACCCTATATATGGGTCTCAAACCAAACTCAACTAACTAAGGTGGCATACTAACTGAGCCACAAACTAGAGTAGATAAGGATAGCTGTCATCTAGCTATTATTCATGGGCGGTGTACCAACCGCATCTACAGCTAACAAGTCGGTGACATAAATGCACAACGGTCACCCTGGCATATCACGAGTGGAGCTCGATATCTCAACACTTCTTGTGTGCCAGCTTGCAAATGCCTTCTAATCTTCTTTGAACTCTTCCAGATCTTCAAGAACCTCCAAGGAATGCAAAAAATTACTGCTGATAACTCCAATGAGAAGAAATAGTGAGAAGATGATGTACAAGAGGAGCTTGAGTTTTGATGTTGGTGCTTGAGGTCTTCCAGAAACACTTTCCTCCTTAATTAAGTGATGAATCTTGTTGGGTTTTTTTAGTGTGATAATAGATCACAGTGATAGTAAGTTTCTTGGACCGAGAGGAATGAAGAAATGATAGTAATTATGAGCTTTTGGTGGTTGTGGCTATGGAGGACTAGGTCTTCTGTCATTAGACAGACAATAGATTTTTTGTTTATAGTAGTGTGTACAGGCGATCATTGTGGAAGATATTCGGTGGGTATAAGGCTTATAAGGTGGGCTTCAAAAACCCTATGTGTGCAGGGAAGATCGTGGCTTGTGCGTGCAGCAACAGTAGTACGACTTGCTCTATGCCTTTTTGAGACAGCGATGACGAATTTAGGCAATGTCGGTTCCTGTAGTGTGCAAGTTGGGATATGTCATGATGAGGAGGAGCGCCTTGAGCTGGGAAATATATTCCTAGAAGAAATTGACTTAAGATATGGGTTGTAGAAGGAGATCAAGAAGCTCTAAGAACAGTAGGTTCTGTCTAGCTATGGCTGCCACAAGCTTAACTAAAGATGAAGTTGAAAAAATGAGGTCGTACACTGATCCCGAGCTAGATGTGAGTTGGGCAGAGATTAAGAGGAGCCAAGAGAGGTTGGAGAGGTAGTGCCATGCCTGACTGGGCTTTGATACCATGTGAAAATGTGCCGGATCTAGGACATGGCAACAAGGAGCTATGGCGTATGGAAGATGAAGACCAAACTCATGATGACATAGACAAGTAGAGACAAATTGTTACACAAGTGAATTAGGTTCCAAGATGGCAGCTTGGACTCATAAACACAATCTTGTGTAGGACTGACAAAGACAAGACACTTAACTAAAATTACGAAGCATCATGACATTGTATTCATTCCATATGTAAAGTGCTAGTCATGTACAATGCTTTATAGTTGCTAGATGGGTAGAAGTTTTCCCTCTCTATGCATATGGGATTCCTACAGGAGCCTACATGTCTTTAGCCCCAAACTGCCTCATACAAACTTGCTACATTAGGTGTGATTGCAAATATCTCAACAGTTACCATCTTGGGTATATATCCCTTAAATTAATTAAAGTCCTCAATCATTGGTAGTATTTACTTCCTCTTGACTACTCATGTTTTGACTCACTTTATATTTTTTATATGGCAGGTAAACTCTTAACTTACATAAAAACTCTAGTTCTACATGCATATGTGAGGTGGTAGTACTTGTGCATTTAGATGTTTCTGGTCCTATGCCATGTCAGTTCACTAGGTGGTGATAAGTATTTTGTCATGTTTATTGATGATTATTCGTATAAAGTTTGGGCCTATTCCATCAAGCAAAAATTAGAGGTGTTACTTACTTTTTGGGTTCTTTCTTGCTATGGTTGAGAACTAGCCTTGGCTAAAATGTCTATAATCTAATGATAGGAGTGAATATATCTCTAAGGAATTTGAGTAGTTTTGTGATGAGAGGGATATTGAGCATCGGTTAATCACCCCATACATCCCACCCCAAAATGGTGTTATAGAGTACATGAATAGGATTATTCAAGAATTCATAGTATGCTTAGCCAGGTAGGCTTCTCACAATACATTTGGATTGAGATAGTTAGAGTGTGGTTCATATGATTAATAGATCTTCATGCACTACTCTTGGTGATAGAGTTGTAGAGGTATGGTTTAGTAGACCTCCCTTGTATGCATACCTGTAAGTCTTTGGATGTGAGGCTTTCTACTATATTTCCAAAAACAAATGCAACACGCTAGATCCAAAGTCCATCAAATATATATTTCTTGGATATGGTGATGTAGGTGAGATGGGCTATTTCCTTTGGATCCACACGCTCGAAAGGTTCTCCATAGCCATGACATTGTGTTCCATGAGGAAAGGATGCATATGAGACCATAGCAGGTAGTTGAGATACGTAGGGTGATCTTTCGAGACAAGACTTCTATTACCATATAGGTATCACTAGTTAGATAGCCTACCTAGATGTTAATAAAGCAGTAGCCCCAAATCTACCTGTTGTGTAGGATCATGATACTAAACAAAGAGAAGAGGTAGTACATACCTCACAGTCATTTTTAAGACACTCTACTAGAGCCTCATGTCCTTGTCATTGTTTAATCCCTCTATGTATTAGGTCATGGTGATAGATTTTAGTGATGAGTCTCTCACTTTTTATGAGGGCACTATGCACATATGTAATATTCACTTTTAGTAGAGGGCCATGTAGTTTGAGTTTATCTCATTGTAGAAAAATCATACATGAGGTTTGGTTTTCCTTCCTAGATGGTAAATGTACATTGCTGTATAAGTGAATATATAAGTTGAAAAGTACTCATCATCTACCTAAGCTACCATATGAGGCATGTTTAGTTGCTAAGGGTTTTAAATAGGAAAAGGGACTTGAATTTGATGAGATATTCTCCCTTGTGGTCAAGATGACTACCCTTCGCTTGGTATTGGCCTTGGTTACACAAATGGATCTGAACTTGTACTAAATAGATCTTGAGACAACTTTCTTACATGGGACCTACATGAGGGGATATATATATGCGGTAGCCTAAGGGCTTTATGAAAAAGGGTAGGGAGACCTAGTATGCAAGTTGAAGAATATTCTTTATGGACTTAAGTAAATACATAGGGAATGGTATCATACGTTTTATACCGTTATGCATTCACATGTTTATTCTCATAGTGATATGGATTCATATTTATATGAAGAAGTCTTGTGATGGTAGCTTTATCATTTCGATAATATATATTGATGATATATTGATCTTGGTATACACATTACGCACAATTGTTGTAAGGGACTCCTCTACTTGTCACAAAATAAGTACATCCATATAAAGACCTTGAGTGGTTTCCATATTTTCCATATGCAAGGTGGCAAGGGTATTGGCTACCCATTACCTCTCATGTGAAGGTCAATTAGGTAGATTGTCTCCAATCAAATGATGCGAAGGCCAAGATGGCCAACTTCCCATATGCATGTGTAGTGGGAAACTTGATATATACTATGATAGCCACTAAACCTAACATAGCATTTTCAGTGGGAGTTGTGGCTTACCATATGGCAACATCCAACCAACGACATTGGGATGCTGTGAAAGATATTGTGAGATTCCCTAAGAGCACTAAAAATATGTACATTTATTATGGTGGCTAGGATATTCAAGTCATGGGCTATCCACACTCTAATTATGCAGTTGTGGACATGTAGATAGTAGGAAGTCCATCTCTAGCTATTTCTCTTCACCTCTACTAGACACCTCGTAAATAATATTACAACGGCTTGATCATAAATTTTCTTGCGTTATATTTGATTTAGTATTCCCAATTCCATCTAATGCGTCAAATATCACATTGATTTCGTAACCACAAGGCAAATCGCAAAAGCCTTAATTGGTAGACAAAGAACGTGCAAGAATGAGCATGATATTAAGTGAGTTAAGTCTCAAAGAGTATGGTATAACTTTATAAACTAGATAAGTCATGAGGTAACTTGGCCAAATGTAAAGATGGTTGCCACTTCAATGGAAATTAACATAGGACTAACATGAAATTCCGAATTAACAAGAAATGCAGGAAACTACAGCTTGCCCTTTCTTAATTCAAGATGTCTTACAACCAAGAAATTACAAGAGATGTTGAAGCCATGGAAGCTTGAGAATCAATTGATGATGGCTGCTGCAAGGAACTCACCCCTTACAATGGTGGGGAAGGAAAAACCTTCAAGCTCCAAGAAGTGGAGATGTGAAAAATGATTAAAAAGATAATTTACATTTTCATCCTCTTTGATTTTATACTCCAATCCAAACTAGGCTAATTTCCTAATTAAAGCAACATTAAAATTTCTTTATTACAATCCATCCTTGCCCAAAAAAGTTTTGTCCTCAAAACTTTGGAAGGGTGAAAGGACAAATGAATGGTAAGTGGTAAGAAGCGAGAGGCCAATGCTGAATATCTTTGTTGAAGTTTTCCACTGAAGAAGATAATCTTCCATTGAAAATAATCTCCAAAATGAGCTCAAAACAGTGGAAATTTGGAATGCTATTCTGAATAGTGTAGTGATAATAAATGACTCATAACTTTTGACTGAAATAGCGGATTGTCACATTTGAGAGATAGAAATGAAGTATACTTCATAAGGTATCCATCCATATCATCAAAATCCAAGTTTGATGTTGCTAGGTCAATTATTTTCATGATAGAAAATTAATACAGCAAGCTGTCCACTGTGCAATAAACTAACTATCTTCTTGAAGAAGCCATGGAAATTGATCCAAATAAGTAGCATGTTGCCAAGATGATTCTTCCCTAGGCAATCCCTTCCACTTGATAAGATACTCCATAACAATACGGTTCCTTAAAACCTTCTCTCTCTTATGAACAATTCTTTCGGGCTCATAGATGATTAAGCCATCTTCATCAAGAGGAGGTAGTTCTTCAAGAACTTGTATGTTAGGTTCAATGTACTTCCTGAGTTGAGACACATGAAAAACATTGTGAATGGGTGTGGTAGAAGGTAAATCAAGTTGGTAAGCAAGATCCCTAACTTTCTTAATGATTTGATAGGGACCATAATAGCGATGAGCAAGCTTATTATGTCCACCCTTGAGAGAAGCATAACGAGATTTAGGTACTTTCAAAAATACCCATTCTCCTTCTTCAAACGCCACATGCATTCTTTTATCATCCACATATGATTTCATTGTCTCTTGTGCCTTCCTGATATTTTCTTTGCATTGCTTCATTAAGGCTTCCATCTTTCCACGAGCAAGAGGATTCACTTCATCATGAAACAATGTTGAAGGTACTTGGACTTTATATCCATATAATGCCTCAAATGGTGACATACCAATACTCATGTGATGAGTACTATTGTAACAGAACTCTGCAAGATGAATCCAATGATCCCATGAATTTTGTGTATCATGGCAAAAGTGTATGAGGTAGATTTCTAACTATTTATTGACCCTTTCAATTTGGCCATCTGTTTGTGGATGATAGGTAGTACTTGGAGTTAGTTTTGTACCCATGGAAGTAAAAAGGCTTTTCCAAAAATGCCCCATGAACTTGGAATCCCTATCAGAAACAATATTCATAGGCAATCCATGAAGTCTGAAAATCTCTTCCATGAATTGATCTACCACCTGTTTGGCTGAATATTGGACTTTGATAGGTATGAAGTGGGCTGATTTCGTAAGACAATCAACCACAACAAAAATGCTATTCCAGCCTTACTTAGTGGTAGGAAGTTCTGTAATGAAATCCATGCTGATATCAGTCCATTTACCATGTGGAATAGGCAAAGGCTGAAGTAGACCACTAGGCAATAGATTTGAGTCTTTATTTTGTTGGCATGGTAAGCACTGCATCACATGTTCCTTGACATCTTTCCAAAATCCCTTCGAATAGAAGCATTTATGGATCTTATCAAAGGTTTTAAACAATCCAATATGTCATGCCAAAGGAGAAGAATCCATCTCTTGTAAGACTCGAGATCTAAATGATGACTGAGGGATCAAATATACTCTTTCTTTAAACCAAAGAATTCCATTTTGCCATTTGAAATTGGGAAATTCATATCCATCATCTTGTTGTAATTTCTTGATAATATTGGCAGTATGCTCATCTAAAAGATATTCTTCTTGAATGTCATGGATCCAATCCTTATGTATAGTAGAAATGCTAGAAACAAAACATGCCTACATCCTGGATAAAGCATTTGCCACTACATTATCCTTTCCTACCATATAAGAAATATCAAAATCATATCCCTAAAGTGTAGCTAACCATTGTCTTTGTTTGGGAGAAAGATTTGGTTGGGAGAGGAAATATTTCAGCACACGATGGTCGCTCTTCACCTTAAAATAGCTGCCATAAATGTAGTGGTGCCACTTCTTGATTGCATGAAGAATGGCTAACATTTCCTGCTCATAGACATGGAGCTCTCTTTCTCTATCATCCAACTTCCTTCTTTCTTAAGCAATAACACCATGATCTTGGAATAAAACAGCCCCAATAACTCTGCCACTAGCATCAGCAAATATAGTGAACTCCTTCGAAAAGTCTAGGCACACTAAAATAGGTGCTAAAATAAGCAGACTTTTTAGTTCATTGAAACTCTTAGTGGCTGTAGCATCCCAAAATAAAGCTTCATTTTTCAATCTATCAATAAGAGGAGCTGCTACATGGGCATAATTCTTGATGAATCTTCTATAGAAAGAAGATAGTCCAAGAAATCCTCGTGGTGAAGTAGAATTCTGTGGTATGGGCCAATCCTTGATGCACTGAACCTTCTTTGGATCAACCATAATCCCTTTCTCACCAACTATATGACCCAAGTATTCTACTTCATTAGGCATAAAAGTACACTTGCTTTCCTTTGCAAAAAGCTTGTGTCTTCTCAAGGTAAGAATGACTTCTTTGACATGCTTCAGATGTTTATCTCTATTCTTGCTATAGATGAGAATGACATCAAAGAATACCAAGACTGATTTATACAAGAATGGCTGCAAAATCTTGTTCATAAGAGCTTGGAAAGTTGCATGTGCATTTGAAAGTCCAAATGGCATAACTAAGAAGTGATAGAGACCTCTTTCTATTCTAAAAGCTGTCTCGTACTCATCCCCTGCTTTCATCCTGATTTGGTGATATCCTAACCTTAAGTCAATCTTTGTGAAAACTTTTGCATCCTTGAGTTCATCCAACAAATCATTGATGTAGGGAATCAGATACATGTTCTTTATGGTGCTCTTGTTTAAGTCTCTATAGTCAATACACATCCTGAATGACCCATCTTTCTTTTTGACAAGTAGTATGGGAGAAGCAAAAGGTGTCTGACTAGGCTGAAGTAACCTCATTTTCAGCAAGTCTTTAACTTATTTCTCTACTTCTTCTCTCTCATACTTGGATAACTTGTAAGGAGGTTTGTTGATGGGTTTAGTGTCAGGCATTAGATCAATAGGATGATCTACTTCTCGCTGAGGAGGCAATGATGTAGGTGGATGAAATATGTTCTTAAACTCTTCCAAGAGTTTACATAGACATGAATCTTGCTCCTTAGGTGAAGTAGATTGCTAATTTTCATCTGCCTTTGATAGAAGAAGTGTGAAAATACAAGACATAGCATTAATTTCCTTCTTCATCTTCTTCTTGCTGATTATTTCCACTTGCTTTCTCTCCATGCCATTAAGTTTTACTTGTTGCCCATTCCAAGTAAACTCTATGAACATATGATTTAGATTCAAAGAAAAATTTCCAAACTGTTTAAGCCAATCGCAGCTAATGATGATGTCAATAAGACGCATATCTAGGACAATCAAGTCCATCATAATAGTGCAAGTCTATGATAATTCAATAGGAGTCTGTTGGCATATCTCTTTACTCAAATCTTGGGCACCATTAGCTACTTGTACCTTCAGTGGAGCTTCTATTTCTTGAGGTAGTAACTTCAACTCATATAATGATTTGACATTGACAAAACTATGTGTGCTGCTCGTATTAATGAGAATATGGGCAACCTTTGAATTTATAGTACCCTTAAGCTGAAGTGTACTTTCACATTTTCAACCCATCCATGAATCCGGAGATATGGAACATAACATGGGTTGACAAGAAACCATAGAAGGATCATCAATCTCTGATTCACTAGTATCAAATGGACCACTTGGATCACAAGGAAAATTACTAACCAGCTCTAACTCCTCTTGTGTGTCCTAATCACATCATGCTCATGCATCTCATCAACGAAGTGCATCTACTTGCAAAAGATGCCCTTCTTGTGTATCCTCTTCATTAGAGTCTTCAATATTCAGCATATTAGACTTTGCCATAAATCCGTTGCACTTCTGCTTGTGCTTAGGAGACCATTTCTCCCCACATTTATAAGATAAACCCTTGGATTTATCATTAGGAAGTGCCTCGTTACTGTTGTTATTGGGATATTGCCTAATTGTACCTTCAGTCCTTTTGAAATCTCCTTTTGGATCAGCATTATATCTGAAATTATTGTCCTTTTTTGAAGCATATTCTATAGGATAGGTTGGAACCTTGCTGAAATTATTTTGAAACTTGTTTTTAGCTCTAAATCCTTCTCTTTGTTGGCTGAACTAATGTCCAAATCCCATACACTGATTTGATTGATAATTCATTTATGTTTTGGGTTGAAATAAAGTCAAATCTCTTCTATACTTTTGGTTGTACCTCTCAGCATATTGAATGGTTGCATGAACATTTGTAGGCTTGGCAACCCCTACTTCAGCCAATAGGTTTGGATCAAGACCAAAATTGTATTTGTTCAATTTGGCTGAATCAGAAATGCCTTTCACATACATGGAAAGGTTTAAGAATTGGATGGAATACTCGCTCACGGTAGAACCCCTTTGATTAAGATCATACCATTTCCTTTCAAGCCTTTCCTTCTCCATTGGTGATACAAACACTTGAGTCATAGCTGATTTGAAGTCGTCCCAAGACTGAAAATTCTCTCCAATCTTTCTCATGTATCTCCACCACATATGAGCATAACCCTCAAGGTGTAGGGCTGCATAACAAATCTTTGCTTGATCATTGCGTGGGTAGAGAGTGAAATACATTTCCAATTTGTTGAGCCATTCTTCAAGTTTGGTAGGGAAGGGTTATCTCCTTTGAAATTGGATATATGGATCTTGTCCTTGTATTCCTTATCATAATGATAGTGCTGCCCATTATGGTTGATATATCCAAAAGATTATTTTCTATTAAAATGTTCACTCATTGCTTGCTATCCATGATTAGGGATAGATGAATGCTGCCCATTTCCATTATTTCCAAAAGATTGACGACCAAATAATGAGTTTCCATGTGAATGTTGGTCATGAGTGGATATTCGATGTGCCAATCTATTTTCTTGATCTTCAGCATGCTGGAAACTGTCTCCTTTCCTTGCTTTATCATGTGCATATTGCCCTTGATCATCTCTTGTATGAGGAACTTGGGTATGTTGAGAACCAAAATCTTTGTAAAAGGGATGACATCCATGTACAAACCCATTTTTGTCATCATACAGGGAATAATCTTACTATCCTTTATCTCTTGAACTAGTAAAGTTGGGCATGTTCCTATTCCAAGAATTGGTATGAGGTTGAACTGAATCATTCACCTTAGAAAGTCATCCATGTTCAAAAGTTGATGGTATATGCTGATGGATTGTTGTGAACCTCACATTACCATAAACAATAGGTACATCTTTAGCATGGGAAAGTGAATTGCTTTGCAAATTGACTGAATATTGTGACCAACTGTTCAAATATAACATCCATTCTATGGCTTTGATGTTCCATGTGTGTAATCATTTTACCCAATTTGTCATCCATTGAATGTGTGAGCTGGATTAAACCTTCATTCATGTTACCAATTTGCTTTGATAACTATTGGAAGTCATTAGAATCATGGTTGACATTAGCTTCAATTCTGGGCTCATTGTCATAAGGAACCCTTGGCCAATGTGCATCTTCATTTGTTGTAATATTGCCCATAAATTATTGTCCTTAATTTGTGGATCCAATGGTAGGATTAGCTTCAGCATGGTAATCTTCTAAACCCTCATTAATGAGCTCCAATACCTGCTCTTTCTTCTTGTTCCTTGTCATCATAGAAACTGTGATAATTTAGGATTGCCTGATAAAGAATGGTCAATATCCAAAGCTATTCTCCTCCAATCTAAGTTCTTGATAGCTCCACACGAAGCTAATAACACGTAGATATACCAATTTTATTGAAATAACAACTTTGAAAGAGGTATGTGGTTGCTTCAGATCAAAACAGTGTACCTTGTCAACCAGTCCCAGTGCTGTCTACAGTGACCACCTGTCACTAACACGGCCAAAGCTTTTGATCTGTTGGTCCAAATGAAGTGTTCTATAGCTAGGGTCAAAGCTAACTTCGTCCTCTGCACATTGAGAATAAGAACCAATATTTTAGAGTGAAATATCCCATTTTTGTAATTGATTCTTTATGACTATCCAGGATTAGACAACAACCTGTAATCGCCTATAAATTCATTGTTTGGACCCTGTTTCAAACCCTTTTATCATTGATCATCAAGAACCACATGTGGCACTGAAGTATGACCTAGAAGCTCAATCATTCACTTGGAGTCAATTGCAAAGCACCTGTAGACCTATATATATGATCAAAATTGTCACTAACTACCGTGTTTTGCTCTGTTTGTTACCATGAGTCTTCAAATCTTCATCCACTCTTTCCAAAGTGGTCTTCCATGGTCCACCACCTGTGGTGAGGGATAAAACAATAGGACGGGCACCTAGATGGGCTCTAAAACTCCGAAAGGTGTGCAAAGTTCATTCCGGGCCAGGTTGTGGACCCTGCGGAGTCATAAATAGCAAGGGAGGGTCACCTCTCTTTCGTCTTGCTATCTCATCCGGCTTCGACCTTTTTCCTCGGGTCGGAATATACATGGCAAAGCTAGTGTTCTAACAATCAAGGCATGATATGCATGGCTAAATCACGATTTTTCCATTTCATGGTATGCAAGAATTGAAAGGTAAAATGTATGAAAATGTGGATGAGAAAGTTTTACCTATAGTAATCAATGACTCATTAATTTACCATGCTCACCTTTTACAAATTTATTGGGTATTCTCAATGGGTTGAATCACAAAAGACCCCAAAGTTAGAGGTTAAGCAATTCTTGAGCATCATTGAAAGGAAATTTCATGGGTTTATACTATGGGTTGATCAAGCAACAAAGCAAAGAGTAATGATTCAATCAATTGCAATGGCCTAATTAAAATTGGCATGATTTATCAATCAATTCATGCTTGGTCACTTGAACATTATGGTTCAATCGATCAATGATGACATTTAATTTGAATGTAATCAATCAACAAATGCAATAGTACTCTACTTAACCTCTCCTTCAGCAATAGGAAATGCAACAACAATTGAATGAGGGGTTGGAGAGATTAAAGAAGAGTAGTAGGAATACCTCTTTCAATGATTGAAGAAGAATACGTTGTTTGAGTCCTTCCTCAGTAACAAAGATTGATAGATCTTCTTCTTGAGTACAGCCATTGATCAAGAGAAGAATAACTCCATAACCAATTCATTAGCTCCAAATTTGATCCAAGAATGGAATATAGATCAAGTCTTCAGCTCCATTGAACATCATAGATGATAACCCCGGAAATTTAAAGCCTATTTGATGAAGATTTCAGTAAAATTTCTTCAATCCCTGTCATCGTTGCAATCCAAGAGTAGATAGGTCTTCAATCTTGAATAAATTGCTTGGATTCTTCAATATCTTGAGTGGTTGAAGTAGAAGGAAGATCCCTGGAGTGGTTTAGAATAAAAGCCCCATGAAATTGAAGAAAATAATCTAGAATTGGATTCTTAAAGCTTGCTGCCCTGTTTTGACTCCATAGCCACCATTCTTTGAAGCTTCAAGTCCAAGAATGCATCAATGTCAGTCCCTTGAGTGTTGAGGAAGCTCCAGGAAGCTTGATAGAGTAAAAACCCTTTGATCTTTTGAAGAAATTTCACAAAAAATCATTGCTGTCATAAGTCTGCCATAGCCAGGGTTTGAGAGCTCAAGAATGATCAAGAGAATGAGAGATAATTCAATATGCTTGCCGGAAGACTTAAAGAATCATTGTCAAAGCTTGCTAAAGCCATAGCCAATGCCATATGCTGCAGATTTTTGTGAAGGAAGAGATGATCAGTTCAACGTAAAAAGTACAAACTCAGCCTCATGTACCACCAGATGAAATTTGCCTTGATCAAGGCATATGGCTACTCTATGGGAAGCTTAATGCATGAAGTTTACAGTCTTGGAGGTCACTTGAGCCATTGAAAGGCCTGGAAGGAGGACAAAGCCAAAATCCACCATGAAAGCTTGAAGAAAGCTTGAGAGAAGGAAGAGAGAGAAGCTAGTCTCAAAAAGTAATCAGGGTTAAACTCTTGTAATTCGAGTTTAGACTCCAGTTAGAGTCAATAACCTTCAAAATGGGACTCCATTTGACCACGACCTGCTATTTCGGCCAAAAAACCTCCATCTTCCTCAAGTTCTCCAACAAGAAACCTTCAAAATTAATCCTAACTTGTTACAGAGAACTCTGATGAGTCACGGTTTGAACTGTACCAAACCCTATGACCAAATCTTGGTACTCTAGTTGCCTACTACCTATTCCTGTGAGTAAATTCTCCATGAAAATGACTCTTCCCATGGATCAAAGTCCATGCTTTGATACCAATGTAAAGATGGTTGCCACTTCAATGGAAATTAATACAGGACTAACATGAAATGCTGAATTAACAAGAAATGCAGGAAACCATAGCTTGCCATTTCTTAATTCAAGATGTCTTACAACCAAGAAATTACAAGAGATGTTGAAGACATGAAAGCTTGAGAATCAATTGATGATGGCTGTTGTAAGGAACTCACCCCTTACAATGGTGGGGAAGGAAATACCTTCAACTTCCAAGAAATGCAGATGTGCAAAATGATTAAAAAGATGGTTTACATTGGCACCCTCTTGCCTTTTATACACCAATCCAAACTAGGCTAATTTCCTAATTAAAGCAACATGAAAATTGCTTTATTACACCAAAAACCACTATATGAAGTCATTTTGAAGAAAAAAAGATGTTTTTGAAAAAATAGGTCGAAAATCATGATGTTTTTAATTCCTAGAGGTAGAGAAAGCATTTAAAAACTATCCCGTGCCACCATTCAACAGGTAGGCAATCAAAAAGTTTTTTTTATAAAGCTTACTTAGCTCTTGACAAGTGGTCAAAATAATGAGTCGACTGTATGCTCCCCCTCCTGGCTATAAATATACCTCCTCTCATTCATAAAGAAAGCAAGAAGGAAGACCTCCTAATGATGGAAAATTTTCTCTACTTCTCTTTTTCATTGTAGCTTTAAGCTTGAAGGAGGAAAATACCCCTCTTCTACCTCATTTTGGTTTTCTCTACCCCCTATTACGCCTTTCTCATACAGTCATATCGCTAAGCAAAACGCTGGCAAAATTTTTATGGACAACCATCAACTCTCCCTGAACTACGATGTCAATTTTGCATGACATTCACGGCTCCACGAGGTTGCAAAAATTCAAGAAGGCCATTCGAAGCAGAAGAAGCAAGAAACGCAGCTAATGGAGAAAATGACGCGATAGGAATTGGCAAAATCCCCATTAGGTAACATATTGTCGGTTTGGAAAAAAACAATATTTTATAAGCTTATTGCTATATTTGGCTTTACATGATTATAAACGCATTCTAAAGAAAATGCATATGAACTGTCGCTTAGAAAAATAGCTTAAGTATTATAATAATTAACTATTCAGTGAAAAGACTCTTTCACTTGGAAAAGGATTATATGTCTATCATTAAGAAAATATCTTAATTATGGTTTATTTTGTTATATTTATTGTTATTTCATTAATGACACATGTTATTATAATATTTAAAAAAAGGTAGACGCTGTTGTGGAAAATTCAATAAATTTTCCATGAAAGTGACTATCTCTATTTCATTTTGTTAATGATAAACAAATGCATATAAGTTTTATAATAATTTATAGAAAATTATTTAGATAATATCATGAAATAATTAATGCATTAAATCAATAGACAATTGCATAGGAAAATATATACTAGATGCACATAAATTAGTTGCATGAAAATATAATTTGATATATGAAAGATGAAAGAAAAATTACACTTATGATTTTTGCATTGCTTAGAATAAAGTTTTCAGAAAAACAATAAGCATTGTATTTAGGACATAGCTAAATGAAAATTGATCTTTCTAGATAATGTTGAAAGTTCAACAAATGGTCAAACATCGTCGACTAAACCATGGAATATGAGTAGAATAAAATAAAAATTATTTTCTTACTGAAAACACACGCAATGTTAATATTAATGATTGTATTAGCAAGAGCATCAATATCATGATTTGATCCACGTATGAATCAACAAGAAAACCTAACCTGAAATGTTGAGAATGTTGAAGCAAAAATAATTATGAAATACTCGACAACCCTAAAACTATGAGTATCAAGAAATTAAATAAATATCGGAAGTCTATATGACTTGTTGGACATTGATAAGAATTTGTCAATACAATTTCTAAAGTCTAAATAGACTTGGAAAAGTATTTGAGATCCTGCTAAGCGTGGGTTAGGGTAGGACAGTGCATGAATTGCCTGCCATAGGTATAAATGCCCATATGATCTTTTAGGGTGGAAATACCAAGTTTTTCATATGGATAAAGTAGACTTTAGATTCATGAAATAACTTACGGATCCCGAAAAAGAGTTGCAAGTAGGAAGTGAAACCCTAAGAATAAGGTGGGACCTTAAAAGAGAAACCCTAGATTTGGGTGGGGCTGCTTCCTATGCTAAAGACACTTGCCGTTGTTTCTTTTTTTATTTGTGCATGCATTGATGGTTGCACATGAAAGATTGATTGTGCTTGTAGTAGTTAGGTCTGATTGTAAATATATATTTAGGATAATAAGAGGAAAGATCGTGCTATGCCTCCCACACAGCTAGACGCGGAACCCTGCTCCAAGGGTGATTTTTTTGTACCGCCACGAGAAGCTTTGGACCGGCCCCGATAGGGAGAGGTCGCTCGATGATGAATTTGTTAGGCATGAGGAGACAGGAGTGCTAGGGGGACTTTGGCCGTAAATCTCTCGATCGCTCCTAGGAACTGCTTGACCCTCACACGAATTAGGATGGGATCCTGGAGTCCCCAGTACTAGTGAAGGGACGGAAATCTTGGAGGGTTTGTTTTCTTTTGCACAGATAGAGGTGATTTTCCGGTGAACAGAGGTTTATCTTTTGCATAGGCAGAAGGGGAAAAGCATTGTAAATAACTTCGTGAAACATGTTTTGCCAAAAGTCTGTTTTCTCTATCTTTGTGTTGTGCCATAAAATTATGCGAAGGAATATGTGATAATGGGTTAATTAATGAAGTTGCTTTCTTATGTCATAACTTAATGTGATAGGTAATTAGAAAACTAAAGAAAATCATTTGTGGAAAGCAGCTGTGCGAGATCCCTGACAGATCCGTCCTACGGATGGGTGGTCCCAGTAAGCTGGGAGCTTCTCTCAAGAGATTGAATGAAACGTTAATGATGAAAAATTAGGTAGAGTTGAGTGTTGAATTACCTAGGGTCAGGTCTTAAAACCTTGATTAGTAATTATCTTAGGGGAAAGGTGCGGCGGCTGTGCCAGAACTTCATTAAGGTTCCTTGAATCCTAACCAATCCCTAGAAAAAAGTGTTGCACTCCATGAACCAAGGGTAACTATGATCGCTCCAGTTGGACGAGAAGCCTTTGTGGGACACCTCTGATGGATCTAGCTAATGCATCGAGACCTCAATTGTCAAATTAGGACCCTAAGCTAGCTTGCAAGTTGATCCTCGTGGGGAGGGCCGATACCTTTTGTTACGGGGTGGACTCTGGGAAACCTAGACGATATTCTCGTGAGTGTCGGGAGAAACCATCTAGGATAGTTCCCCGATGGACCACTAAAACATGCTGCTAGTGGGTAGGCACGTGACATGTGGTATTAGAGCATAATTGAAATTAAAAATATCTATGGTTTTTAAGATCAACCCTTCTATGTAATAATGAGCATGCTAATTGTTGAGGGATAAACTTTGGTAGAATAATGAAGCCTGGAACCAGTTCCTTGTTTTTCGAGCAATGTACACATTTGCATTGAACTCCACGGATGATGAGTAGAGAAGAGAAATGATGAGGATACTCAATCACCTATACAATCCATCCCCTGTGAATCGCGAAAGAAGATGATTCTGGGATGATCATTATTGTTACATCGAGGCTGATCAATTCTTCAACATGCAAACTAATCTAAAATGCCTTGAATGGATGGAAAATTTAAAAGTAGTTGAGACCTTTATCTTTTGTCCATCCAAAAGGAATCCACTTATGATTACCAGTGGTCGACAGATACGTCTAGACCATTATGTTTATAGACAAGGTACTGAAGGTAATCCCGGTCATCAATAGGATTATAATCCAATGATGTCGTAAGTATCGAGATTACCATATCCATGGTTTTCCTTTTCTAACATTTTCATAGTATAGGTTTTTGGACATAGACAGAAATTGGCCTACTTTTTTCTACATGAATGTAACTAATATCCATCCCTGAAAAAGAAAGATATAATGATATCAGGTTTTGAAAATTGTACATAGCATCCAACCTATCCTATCGATGCTGATGCATCTCTACATGTAAACATCTACCATTTGTAAATGTCCCTTGTAAAAATCATAGCATATGATAACAATGGCTAGTTTTTATAAAAATATTGTGTCTTTGGCCGATCATTGTTTTACAAAACTAATAAGATTTGTTAATGTGAAAATGAAGCTGAAAAGTTTAAGCGCTAAACTAATTCGTTAAACTTATGATAACCTAGGGTAATATAGCTATCACTAGTCCAAATGAAATTCAGGAGAAGAAGTATCTCCTTAAGCAGGTTAAGCCACCGAAATTTGATGGCAAGGGCAAAGACGTTGAAGTCGAGACAGAGATTTGGATTGAGACCATGGAGGACTACTTTATTGCTGCGAGAACTATCCCTGCTAATCAGGCTATGATTGCCAAGTTGAAATTGACCGGTGAGGCACGCTTGTGATGGAAACAGTGGTGTAAAGACCAGGGACTCAAGGACTCACTGAGACAACTATTACCTGGGAAAAGCTGAAAGAAGTTGTGCGTGGTCGATATTAGCGACTAGCTTACTGCACACTAAAAATGAATGAGTTCTTTAACTTAAGATAGCTGGGAATGAGCCTATAGAGGCATATTACTCAAAGTTTATCTCACTGCTTAAATATGCGCCTTCCATGACTATTGCTCAGTAGGTGTCTAAGTTTTGTCACGGATTGAATGCTCCTCTGAGTACATGCCTTGAATCTATGTGCCCAATTGATTTTCAAGATGCTTTGATTTGCGCAGCACCTCTTGTTTAAAAGATTCAGTCAAAGCCAATGAATAATAGACTTTGGAATCAAAACAAAGGGACTCCATGGGGCTATATTAAGTGAGCCCAAGGTTAGTGTCCTCCTGGTCAAGGAAAGAGGGCCAAAACAAATGCAGTATTATTGAGGTCCAGTATGAACTTCTCGTAGGTATGAAGTTCTTCATATCCTGGTCAAGGAACTTCATACCTACGAGAAGTAATTTAGGAGTACCTAGGTGTTTCCACTGTAATGAGCTAGGCCACTTTAAAAGGCAGTGGCCAAAGCTTGGCCAAATTCCTCGCCAAGGACAATATAGAGGTCAGAATGAAGCTTCAATTACAAAAGGAAAAGCATTTGCTATAATTCTTAAAGAGCTTGAAGAAAAGGGAAACCCAACTATGGAAGCCGATATGGAGAGGGCATTAGTTCACACCACCCTCCATAAGAAAGGCCCAAATCGCCAATTTTCAGTGATTCAAACACCAATAGAATATGAGGGTAAGTCCTTTAAAATTTTGATTGACTATGGAAGCACACACTCGTTCATGTCACCAAAGTGTGCCAAAAAATTAGGTATAGACACAATACCTATATCTAGGTTACTTGTGGAACTTGCTAATGGAAAAGAAATCCAGTCTACTCAGTAAACTTGCAAAGTGACATCTAGCCTGTGAAGCAATCTCTCTAAAATGGGATTTAGGATCATGAATTTAGTGGCCTACGAATGTCTATTGGGTATGGACCAATGACACACATATTCAATGCAAAAAATGCCAGGTGACTTTTCAAAGCCTAAAGGGGGAAAAAGTGATGACCCAAGGTGAGGTAGGAAAACCCAAGGTTCAACTAGCCAAATCATCTTGCATAATAAAAGGGTTAAGAAAAGGATTACCCGTGTATCTCATAAAATTAAATAAGGTTGAGCAGAATAAACAAGACGAGAGAAAGCCATATTGGTTGAAGAAATATGATGGTATCTTCCTAGAAGAGCTAACTGAATTACCACCTCAAAGAGAAGTCGATCACAAGAATAGACTTGAACCAGGAGTTGCTCCAATCGCTAAGAGTCCATATAAAATGTCTATCCCTGAAGCAATTGAGCTGAAAGAGTAACTCAAGAAGCTATTGGATCAAGGATACATTAGACCTAGTAATTCACCATGGGGAGCCCCAGTATTATTTCAAAAGAAAAAGGACAGAACTCTCCACCTTTGCATTGATTATTGAGGTCTAAACCAGGTAACAGTCAAGAATAAGTATACGATCCCAAGAATAGATGAGCTACTTGATAGGCTCCAAGGGGCAAAAATCTTTCCAAGATTGATCTCTAATCTGGTTATTACCAAATAAAGATAAAGGAAGAAGATATTCCCAAAACTGCCTTCAACACCAGATATGGTCATTTTGAATTCCTTGTAATCTCTTTTGGTATAACTAATGCCCCTACTACATTCAATAGATTAAGGCAGGACATTTTTTGACCTTATATTGATGAGTACGAAGACCATGAGCTGCAATTGCGCATTGTGCTAGACACAATGAGGACGCACAAGCTCTATATGCAAAGAAAAAGAAGTGTGCCTTTTTGAAAAGACAAATGGAATATCTTGGATTCATAGTATCTGCTAAAGGAATCTCGGTAGATCTAGCCAAAGTTAGAGATGTTCAAGAGTGGCAACCTCTAACGATAGTTAAGGAAGTGACAAGTTTCTTAGGGCTGACTGGATGGTATAGAATTTTCATAAAAAATTACACCCTAATAGCTACACCTCTCATTGATTTGCTAAAAAATCAAACTACCATTATATGGATGCCCATTGAGCAAGCCAATTTTGAGCAGCTCAAGAAAAGTTTAGTAACAACACCCATTTTAAAGCTACCTGACCTAAGTCAAGAGTTTGAGGTCATAACAGATGCAAGTTCTCTTGCACTAGGTTGTGTGCTTATGCAACAAGGTCATCTGATAGCCTATTCCTTAAGGAAACTGAAAATCCATGAGAGAAATTACGCCACGCATGATCTTGAGCTGTTAGCTATGATCCATGCTCTCAAGCAAGTTTACTTTGGTCAGTGACCACAAAAGTCTCAAATGGATATTTACTCTCACCAGACCTCAAGATGAGGTAGCGTCGGTGGATTGAAGTCTTGCAAGAATTTGATTTTGAAATCAAGTTCAGACTTGGGAAAGAGAATGTGATTGTTGATGCATTAAGTCATAAAGCTTTTTGGAATATCATGGAAGAGCCATCTAAAGGAGAGACTTTAGCTACCATGATATCGATGCCTAGCAATCCAGTCATTGAGCTAGCCAAAGAAGAGGCAAAGAAGGATCCTAAGTATCAACTAATGCTTAGAGAAATCCTAGTTAAGAACATAATCCTAAGCTCAAAGTCAAATACCAAAATTTCATTGGGAAAGTTCAAAAAGTTGAGTCCAAGGTATTGTGGACGATACAATGTTCTCAAATGCCTAGGAGCTAATGCCTACAAACTGCAACTTCCTGATCATGTGAAAGTCCACAATGTATTTCACGTTAGTCTTTTCAAATCTTATGTGGCCAATCAAGATCATATTCTTGATGACTAGCAAATTGTTATGCGTAGTCAAGGAGACCTTGAACTCCATCCTGATAAGATCCTAGATGTAAAAGAGAAATCTCTGAGAAACAGAACCATTGGAGAGTATCTTATCCAATGGAAAGTGTAAGGTGCCCGCCCATCGGCTTTCCAGGCACTCTTTTAGCGGTCTATCAAGAAACGAATCTAAGCGTCACTGCCCAGCACTCCCAAGGAATGTTTCGAGTTTTGTCGCCTAGGGTTTCTCGAATCCGCCTCACAATAGAACGTTCATGACCGAACCCACTTGGATCAACCTGAAATTCGTGTTCCTAGTTGTCAAGGTCTCCTAATAGCATTCTAGCGTCGAGTTTTGGACATCCTACTCTACGCAGAGATACCCAATCCGAAGCAAACCCATGCTGCACTTGGTTCAAAGAGAATGGGAAATGAGAGAAATGCACCGCTCAACCTCTCTGCCCGTAGGGCACAGTCCCATTCCGATCCCCTTAAACGGCATGAATCGGGTTCTAACCTAACAATACCTAAAGGTCGGATGATGATAAAATCTTGTGAGAAGCCTCCCAGTTCTCTGGGACCACCCTGCCGTAGGACAGACCCGTCGGGGGTTCCGCCCACCCACTTCCCTTAATAGCTTTAGTTTTCTAATTAGGTCCTACCTCATTTATGTGTAACACTTAAAGTCAGCTTCATTAATTAAGCCTTTTAGAGAACAGGGTTCATTCGCATAACTTATATCACAGACACAAAAACAGAGCAAAGCAATCTATTGACAAACAAGATTCAAACAAGTTCCTTAACTTATCTTCAAGTTAATCTTTGTCTCCTGCCCATATAAGAGAAATTATGTATCCCTTCTGTCCAACAAAAGTATCTCTTCTGCCCTGCAGAAGTAACCAGTCCAATTCACATGGCACCACAAACTCAATCCTTTATCTAGAATAGGATCTCCCAACATGCCCAGACGTTTGGGGCCACGGAGGTCTTCAACTCCATTCTAGACCTAGCAAGGGGTGTCCAAAGCTCCAACTGACCCGCAAGTTGTCTAGGAGCAAAACATCATTCCATGGTTGGCCTTTTCACCACTCGACCTTCGGCCCATGAATCGAGCAGTGCCCTCTCGGGTTAGCCCACGGTGCGATCATGGAGGTGATCCACCCGTGCAATATATCCTTCCTTAATTAAATCCTTTTAGAATCAAGTACAAACAAGGCATTCAACCCTAATATCATTTTCGAGGAAAACATTACTTTATTCCCATGGCGACTTGTCATCACAGACCCTTGCCATGCATTTACCATAAATCACAAGCACGGAATAATCATCCAAACAACAACTAACAACCAGTTGAATGTAAAAGCATTTAGGATGTTGTTCGATCAACCAACAAAACCAATTGCATTCTTTCCAACCAATGCAAGAATAGACGATATAACATTTCCATCGTATATTTGCTCTCCCCCTTGGGATCTAAGAGCAATACTATGCAAAAATGTTTCTTAACACTTCATTCCTTCGGCTAGGGCATATGTTAAGGGTTCAAACACTATTCATGATGTAAGTTCTATAGGTCAATTATCTTGATTGATAACCCAACCATGAATTGGATTATAGTTATCCAATGGATCTCAAAACATCTTAGCTTTAATCCTTATTATTAATTTCTTGTACTAGCTCTTAGTCAAGTCATGAGGCAAACAGGAAATTATTCTCATATATCAAAACATATTATAGACATAACGTGTAAATACTTGATAAGATAAGTGTGAGATGATCTCAAGTAATTAGACTCCAACAGGCCTTGCATTGAGCTAAAATCCAGTTTTTCTTAATATTTGGGCTCTTAGGCTAAGTACTTTTGAAGTATTTAAACTTTAAACTAGTACTTTCTATTCATGATTCTCAATGTCATATTCTTTTAGTAATTATGCTATTTGTAACCCTTGACTATACTTTAATCTAGCACTTGTCTACACAATCTTTTAATGTCATTCTTTTGACGACTATGCCATTCATAACCCTTGACTAATTCTTCCTTGTAATTGCTCTATCAGCAAATAAGTCATATGTAACTAGGTGCAATTATCTTCCCTTGATATATGCACTTCACAAACTCCATCTTTCGAGTAGGTGAGATGAAATTTATCCTTTCCCATGACCTATACTCGTGCATAGTAGTATGGGGCCTAACGTATCTCATACGAGAATCAAAGCAAGCATCTATCAATTTGAAAATATATTACTTACGACCAGAACCGCAGTTGGATTGACAGTGATGCCTTTGCCCAAAGGCTTGTTGCTTGTTGCAGGATTGTCATCCGTACGCGATATTCTTCGCTTGGAGGCCATCGTCCGCAAGTAGACTCAAGAGATTAAGAAGGTGGAATAGATTCAAGATGGAAGAGCGTAAGAGAAGATGGTTAAGTCGAGGATCAAGATAGAGGGAGTTGAGCTAATTCTCTTCCTTGCAGCCTCTCGGGGTGACTCTTCTCTCTCTCTCTCTCTCTCTCTCTCTCTCAAGCTCTCTTTCAAGCTCTTCCTCACAATATCTTGGAGGGATAACCTTCTCCCTACCTCTCTCTCGTAGCCTCTCAGGGTCTCCTTATGCTTCCTTATGCCTCTCACATGCCTCATATTTATAATGAATTAGAGAAGAGGGCTTGTGGTTGAGAAGTGGAGCTCTTTGTGGAGGGGGATCTTGGAAAGATCAGTGATTTGATGCTCAAATCATAAATCTAATGGTTCCATTGGCTCCGAAAGGGGTTAAAACTTTAAGACACTTGGTTAGAAAGCTCTTAGTTCACTCCTTCTTTTCTCTGTTCGAAGTGCTGTTTTCTGTCTGTGGATTGCGATTGCGGCGTGCGCGATTTTGCAAATCACTTTTCTTTATTTTTTTTTTTATAAATTCTCCAAAACTAACTAAAACATCACTTGTCTTTTCTTTTAAATGACATCCAGTTCTAAAAATCTCCATATATTTTTTAGGATAATATCTAAAATATCTAAAATAAACTAGTTTTGCCCAAAATCTAATATTTTTGGACCATTCCAAACTATACACATTAATATTAATGATTAATATAGCTCATAAGTCTCCTTCACGTTGTAACTTACGTGAAGGGTGGCCACGGTCCTTATCAATCTGAGAAAAATATCGAATTTATGACTCTCAATTTTTCTAAATAAAATATTTTAAATTAAATAAAAATCCTTAATTATTATTGTTTATTAGTTTTTACCTTAATTAGTCTTTAGTTAGTAACATTACTAACTTATTAATTGACTAACTAACTTTTGAACTAACCAACTAACTTTTATTGTGCGGAGATATTACAGAAAGACTATCTTGAGAAGGATGCCGCGTGGATAGAAGAGATGGCTCTAGAAAAATAGTTGCCCCAGTTCTTTTCGAGATGAGGACATCTTGATTCCTCTAAGGAGGAGAGGATGCAATATTCTCTCAACAAATTTGGGCTTGAGATGTTTTAAAAATTACTCATCGAGCTATCACATAAGTGACCGCACGTAAATTTTTTAATATCGAGTCTTGCATTCAATCAATTCCGCAATCTAACACGAAAAGACATCTCAATGTTTCCAGTTAATAAGAAGCAAAAACACCTCATAAATTATATTACAACTACTTGATCATAATTGTTTTCGCATTATATTTGATTTAGTATTCCCGATTCCATTTAATGCATCGAAGATCTCATTGATTTCGTATAAATTGCAAGACAAATCACAAAAGCCTTAATTGGTAGACAAAGAACGTGCAAGAATGAGCATGATATTGAGTAAGTTAAGTCTCACACAGTATGGCATGAATTTATAAACTAGATAAGTCATGAGGTAACTTGCCCAAAAACCATAAGATGAAGTTGTTTAAAAAAAATACGTTTCTAAAAAAATAGGCCAAAAACATGACATTTTTACATTTGGAGGTAGAGAAAGCATTTAAAAATCGTCCCCATGCCACCATCCAATAGGTAGGCAATCAAAAAGCATTTTTTATAAAGCTTACTTAGCTCTTGACAAGTAGCTAAAAGAATGAGTCAACTGCATGCTCCCCCTCATGGCTATAAATACACCCCCTCTCATTCACAAAGAAAGCAATAAGGAAGACCTCCTGATGATGGAAAAATTTCTCTATTTCTCTTTTCCATTGTAGCTTTGAGCTTGAAGGAGAAAAATACCCCTCTTCTACCTCATTTCCATTTTCTCTACCCCTGTTACACATTCCTCTCATATAGCCATATCGCTAAGCAAAATGTTGGCAAAATTTTTCTGGATAACCACAACTCTCCCTGAACTACCATGTCAATTTTGCATGACATCCATGGTTCCACGAGGTCACAAAAATTCAAGAAGGCCATTCAAAGCAAGAGAAGTAAGAAATGCGGTCGATGGAGAAAATGACACGGTAGGAATTAGTAAAACCCCCATTATTGCAAACCTGATAGAGGTAACATATTGTTGGTTTGGAAAAAAATAATATTTTATAAGCTTATTGCTATATTTGGCTTTAAATGATTATAAACACATTCTAAAGAAAATGCATATGAACTATCGCTTAGGAAAATAGCCTAAGTAATATAAGAATTAACTATTCAGTGAAAAGACTCTTTCACTTGGAAAATGATTGTATGTCTTAAGAAAATATCTTAATTATGGTTTATTTTGTGATATTTATTGTTATTTTATTAATGACACATGTGATTATTATATTTAAAAAAAGGGTAGACGGTGTTAGAAAAGGAAATATTTAATCATTTATTCCTGAAAGTGACTATATCTATTTCA
The DNA here is from genome assembly GCF_053477565.2 of Lygodium microphyllum. Taxonomy (NCBI): domain Eukaryota; kingdom Viridiplantae; phylum Streptophyta; class Polypodiopsida; order Schizaeales; family Lygodiaceae; genus Lygodium; species Lygodium microphyllum. The sequence goes on from NC_141136.1 coordinate 1,548,520, forward strand.
TTTTGCTAATGATAAACAAATGCATATGAGTTTTATAATAATTTATAAAAAATAATTTATATAATATCATGAAATAATCAATGCATTAAATCAACAGAAAATTACATAAGAAAATATATACTAGATGCACATAAATTAGATGTGTGGAAATATAATTCAATGTGTGAAAGATGAAAGAAAAATTTCACTTATGATTTTTGCATTGCTTAGAATAAAGTTTTCAGAAAAACAATCAGCATTGCAGTTAGGACATAGCTAAATGAAAATTGATCTTTCTAGATAATGTTAAAAGTTCGACATCGTCGATTAAACCATGGAATATGAGTAGAATAAAATAAAAATTATTTTCTTACTGAAAACACACGCAATGTTATATTAATGATTGTATTAGCAAGAGCATCAATATCATGAGTTGATCCATGTATGAATTAGTAAGAAAACCTAACCTAAAATATCGAGAATGTTGAAGCAAAAATAACTATGAAATACTCAACAACCCTGAAACTATGAGTATCATGAAATTAAATAAATATCGGAAGTCCCTATGACTTGTTGGACATTGATAAGAATTTGTCAATACAATTTCTAAAGTCTAAATAGACTTGAAAAAGCATTTGAAATCCTGCTAAGCACGAGTTAGGGTAGGACTGTGCATGAATTACCTGCCATAGGCATAAATGCCCATATTATCTTTTAGGGTGGAAATACCAAATTTTTCATATACATAAAGTAGACTTTAGATTTTCGAAATATCTTTGCAAATTCCGAAAAAGAGTTGCAAGTAGAAAGTGAAACCCTAAGAATAAGGTGGGACCTTAAAAGAGAAACCCTAGATTTGGGTGGGGCTGCTTCATATGCTAAAAACACTTATTGCTATTTCTTTTTTTTATTTGTGCATGCAGTAGTTAGATCTGATTGTAAATATATAATCATGATAATAAGAGAAAAGATCGTGCTATGCCTTCCCCACGGCTAGACAAGGAACCCTCCTCCAAGGGGGATTGTTTTGTACCACCGCGAGGAGCTTTGGACCAGGCCCCGACGGCAAGAGGTCGCTCGATGAGGAATCCGTTAGGTAGGAGGAGGCGGGAGTGCCACGGGGTTGTAGCCGTTAATTAGGAAAAATTAGGTAGAGCCGAGCATTGAATTACCTAGGGTTAGGTTTTAAAACCTTGATTAGTAATTATCTAAGGGGAAAGGTGCAGCGGCTATGCCACAACTTCGTTAAGGTTCCCTGAATCCTAACCATTGCTAGAAAAAAGTATTGCACTCCGTAAACCAAGGGTAACTACAATCACTCTAGTTGGACGAGAAGCCCTTGTGGGACACCTCCTATGGAGCTAGCTGATGCATTGAGACCTTAGTTGTCAAATTAGGACCCCGAGCTTACAGGTGGATTCTCATGGGGACGGCCGATACCTTCTATTATGGGATGGACTCTGGGAAACCTAGATGATAAACCTCGTGCATTTTTGCGAGTGCCGGGCAAAGCCATCTAGGATAGTTCCCTGATGGACCACTAAAACATGCTGCCAAGGAATTGTTAGGTAGGCATGTGACATACATTGAGATCCATTAACAATTCATTAAAGAGGTGATTGAGGACAAGAGCTTGTAAAGATCTTAACTTATGAGAATCCTATAGATTTTCTCACTAAAATTTTCCTAGTGGAATGTTATGCCTTCCTTTACAAAGATGATGGCCATAGAATGAGATTATGTGTATTCCTCATGTCGTTATACTTCTATGTGCACATTATACTTTGTAACTTTTTTTTGTTTTCTATGGAGTTTTGCATGAGGGAATTTATATGTAACAACCTAAAGGGCTTATTGTGAAAGGCAAGGAACACTTGTTATGTAAGCTATATAAGATCTTATATGGTTCGAAATAGGCTCTAAAGGAATAATATCATAAGTTTGTGTAACGTGCCCGCCCCTCAAATTGCGGGACACGTCTTAGTAGCCCATCGAGAGATCAATCTACAAGATGCTGCCCGGAACTCCAAAGGAATGACACGGGGTTTGCCAACTAGGGTCTCTCGAGTCTGCCTCGCAACGGAACTTATCCAGCCGTTCCCACTAGGATCCCTGAAGTCTAGGTTCCTAGCAATCGAGTCTTCCCAACAGCCTTCTAGCGTCGATCGAAAGCCGCTCCACTTTGCGTAGATACAACTAGACCCAAACAGACTCACACTGCACTTGGTTCAAAGAGAACGGGAAATGAGAGGGACGCATCGCTCGACCTCTCTGCCTGTAGGGCATAGTCCCATTCCCGTCCCCTAAAACGGCATGAATCAGGGTTCTAGCCAACATTGTCTAAGGTCATCGACCGAATTTTTCCTAACATTTCTCGTTAACATTTCCTTTGAGGAAAGCTCTCGGCTAACCGAGACCACCCTTCCGTAGGATAGACCCAATGGACACATCCACCATGCTTCTCTCGGGGGTTGTTTTAGTTATCTAATTACCTACCACATTATGTTTGACATATAAAACCAACTTCCTTAATTAACCCGTTAATCACAGGTTCCTTTACGTAATTTAGGGCATAGACACGAAGACAAGATAAAACAAGATCAAACATTTCCTTAACTTATCTTCAGATTAAGGTTTATCTCCTACCCATACAGGAGAATTAAGTGTTCCTTTTTGCGGGAAACTTGCAACGCAGGGGGGGTGCAACGTCGGTGGACGAGCTAGAGGGGGGGTGCCTGCACATCACGGCTAGCAGGAGGGTTGCTGTGTGCTCCGTCCGAGGGGGGGAGCTTCTGCCCCCTTATAAGGTGGGGGGAAGGGAGATGGTTATGGGGGGAGGACGGAGCCCACCATCTGTCGGGGCTGCATGCCGCCCCTTCTTCATTACTCTCACTCTCTGTCTCTCTCTCTCCACCATGCAGTCGGCTAGGGGGAGAGAGAGGGAGTAAAAAAATTTGAAAAAAGTTTGAATTTTTTTTTTCGTAAGGGGGTGGGTTCTCATGGGGGAGGCACGGGGAGGGGGGAAGCATGGGGGACATTACATCCTCTCCCCCTTAGAGGAATCGAGATGTCCTCATCTCGAATGCGCTAGGGTTTATTGATGACAAGTTATCATTGGGTTCTAGAATCTATGGGTTAGGACCCATCATGCTTCTACTGGGCAACTCTAATCATGAGGCACAGCCCTTAGCTTAAGCAGTTTTGCTCTGATACCACCAACTGTAATGTGCCCGCCCCTCAAATTGCGGGACACGTCTTAGTAGCCCATTGAGAGATCAATCTACAAGACGCCGCTCGGAACTCCCAAGGAATGACATGGGGTTTGCCAACTAGGGTCTCTCGAGTCTGCCTCGCAACGAAACTTATCTAGCCGTTCCCACTAGGATCGACTTGAAGTCTGGGTTCCTAGCAATCGAGTCTTTCAAACAGCCTTCTAGCATCGGCCGAAAGCCGCTCCACTTTGCGTAGATACAACTAGACCCAAACAGACTCACACCGCATTTGGTTCAAAGAGAATGGGAACCGAGAGGGACGCATCGCTCGACCTCTCTGCCTGTAGGGCATAGTCCCATTCCCGTCCCCTAAAACGGCATGAATCAGGGTTCTAGCCAACATTGTCTAAGGCCATCGACCGACTTTTTCCTAACATTTCTCGTTAACATTTCCTTTGAGGAAAGCTCTCGGCTAACCGAGACCACCCTTCCGTAGGATAGACCCAATGGATACATCCACCATGCTTCCCTCGGGGGTTGTTTTAGTTATCTAATTACCTACCACATTATGTTTGACATATAAAAGCAGCTTCCTTAATTAACCCGTTAATCATAGGTTCCTTTACATAATTTAGGGCATAAACACGAAGACAAGATAAAACAAGATCAAACATTTTCTTAACTTATCTTCAGGTTAATGTTTGTCTCCTACCCATACAGGAGAATTAAGTGTTCCTTTCTGCCTTTGCAGAAAAATCCTTTCGTCTCCCGGTAATAAAACACGAAGGTTTATCCTACCAAGATTCTGCCTTGTAACTAGTATCAAGGCCTCTAGATCCCATCTCGAGTCACATAGAACACTTGTGTAGGGCCCGGAGGCATTGGGATTTACGGCTAGAGCCCCCACTGGCACCCAAGCATCCTCCTATGCCAAGTAATTTCCACGGAGAGACCTCTCGCGACGGGTTTGGTCCACATTCCTGGCGTGGATTCATAACCCCCTTGGTTAGGGTTTGGCGGTTCGCGGGGGCTGGCTAGCGCCATCCTTCCTTGATTAACCCTTTAGGAAATCAACCACAGCTGAAGCAACCAGCCTAACATCCTTTAACTAGGAAACCATCCTTTTGTTCCCATGGCAGTCAATCATCACAGACTCGGCCATAAAATCATCAACCACACCCCACTTGGGTTAACATCCAAAACCACATTAACAAACAGTTGAATGCACAACATCTTGCTTCAAGGCATCGCAATCCCATTGCATGCACAACTAGAATTTAACTTGGATGTATCAAAACACTTTTACAACCTTCTCAAACAACCAAGCATAACTTGGGTCAACAATCCGTCTTTAACAAGATCAACCTTCCTTAGAACCCATTTGAATAGTTCCAAGCAACATGCTTAGCATAAATCAATTACCCTAAAGTTCGCTCTCCCCCCTTGGGTTAGGGCTTCGCAAGGTCAATTTAACAAATTCCTTCTAGATCCTTTAAATGATCTAAGTGATTTCACCTTGACCTTTATTAATCATGGCCACCTATTTAGGGTAGAAGATCAACCCAATTCCTAGAGTAGCTATCTAAGATCACAGGTCACCAAGTGCTAACCCATATTGCTAGTACATCACCAAGAGTACATTAATGAGATTCCAACCTGATTAGCCATAGGTTATCCAATCTTCATCTATAGGCTAGAGTTCAAACAAGGATCTCTAAATGGAATTTCTTTTAGAACTACTGTTCTAACAATGTTTATCGTGCAATCCCATTGTGTGTGCAAGTTAACATATATCGACATGTGTATGATCTAATTGTTACTTTAATATACCCTATCATCCTTGCGCATGAAAAACTGGTTTGCAAACTTAGGATGCTATTGCATTTTTTTGATAAGGGAGTATTTTTATCTCTTTCGATGTGAGGCTCCAATCCTTTTAATGAAAATAATGCAAGATTCTAGCTCTTTCTAAATGCAAACTAAGGTAATCCAATCAGTGTATAATACAAAAATATCTTCTACTATTAATGAGTAGAATGTTCTTCATGCACGTGTATGTGTGAGGCATTTCGGCATCTTATAATGTGTTTTCCTTAATCAATTTTACCTATCATTTCATTGACCATAAACATGAAATATCTTATGATTATTACAACTATCATAACTAGATTCATGCCTAGGTTCTTTACCTATCAAACCATGCAATATGAATTTCATTATGATCCCCTATCCTCATGAGATAAGTAAGACATCGAAGCAATACCTGATTGTGGGGAGAAACTTTAGTGTTTACCCTTGGCAGCGTGTTTGCATGGGTGGTGGCATCTTGACCCGAATCTCCATCCATGGTTGTGGGATTCCCATTCACTAAGATCTCTGCTTCAGGGCCATACACAATTATGAGATTCTCCGAGTCGTGGAGAGAAAGTCCGTAAGAACCTTAGCCAAGAGACGATGTATGAATAGGGAGCACCTATTGGGAGCCTTTATCTCATACACGAACTTCGGTAGAGAGCTTTAATGGGACGAGTCTTCTTACGTAGGGATTGCAGAATTCTAGCACTCCAATGCCACCTGAGCATTTCCTGATGATGAAGATATACACCCAAAGGCACAAAAAGGGAGCTTGGGCGTGAATTGGGCTTAGGGGGAGGGAAGGTTGGAAAATTTCTAGAACCTTCTCTCTCTCTCTTCTCCGCCTTCTTTCTCTCCCTTCTTCTCTTCTTCTCCTTCTCTTCTCTCCCTCCTCCTTCTTCTTCTTCTTTTTTTCTTCTCTCCTTCTCCTACTCTCTCTCTCCCTCTTCTTCTTCTCCTTCTTGTCTTCTTCTTCTCCTTCTCTCTCTCCCTTCTCCGTATCTTCTTCTCTCTCTCTCCTCTTCCTCTCCTTCCCTCTCTTCCTTCTTCTTCCACTTCTTCTTCTTCCTCTTCTTCTCTTCTCTCTTCATGTTCTTCTCCTTCTCTCTCTCCCTCTTCTCCTTCTTCTTCTTCTTCTTCTCCTCTCTCTCCCTCTTCTTCTCCTTCTCCTTCTTCTTCTCCTTCTCTCTCTCCCTTCTTCTCCTTCTCTCTCTCCCTCTTCTTCTCCTTCTCCTTCTCCTTCTCTCTGAAACGGAGGGGGGGGCGCAACATCTGCGGACGAGTTGGAGGGGGGGCGCCTGTTGAGATATCGAGCTCCACTCGTGATATGCCAGGGTGACCGTTGTGCATTTATGTCACCGACGTGTTAGTTGCAGATGCGATTGGTACACCGCCCATGAATAATAGCTAGATGACAGCTATCCTTATCTACTCTAGTTTGTGGCTCAGTTAGTATGCCACCTTAGTTATTTGAGTTTGGTCTGAGACCCGTATATAGGGTTCTTCTATTTCTTTGTATGAGAGTTCTTTTGGCTTACACAACTAAGAAGAGAAAAACTGTTTTCAGCCTCCACCCTTGTGTGTATTCCCCCATTGTGCAAGCAAGAAAGCTACAAGTGAGACTCATTCCTTCTCTCCCACAATCTTGACATGGTATCAGAGCCTTGTTCGTGGTAAGGAGCTCAAGAAAGCAAGCCAAGCTCGCAGTGTTCTGGTAAGAGGAGCAGTGTTGCTTTCATTTTCTGTTTTGGGAGTAGATTTCTGCAGGTAGCACAGCCAGAAAGTGCAGGAGTGCATTGTCTCAGGTTGAGACGCCCTTCGCGGTGAAGCAAGAGGGCAGTATATGCTGCGGGCAAGGGCTTTAGCCCTTGTTGACCTTGTTTTTTTGATTTGAGGCCATTTCGGGCCTGTTTTGGAGGTGGAAGTTTTCTGCACACACTCAGGAAAAGGCTCAGTTTTATGCTGTGCAGCCACTGTTCTACAGGTCGGTGAATAGTTACTGTAAAAATTGCATTGTATGCTTGTGCGCAGAGACATTAGGAGTTACAGAATCATCCCTGTTGCCTGTTGATGCAAAATCGTCACTAGGAAGTGACTGTGTGGTCAAATACCACTTTCGCCAGTTTTGCAGATTTTTCCTTGTGAGGGTGAAGCTGTGGTTTTTGCAGTGACAGAATTTTTTGCAGTCTTCTGTAATGGCATCTGATTCTCTTTCACAGATTGTCACTGAAAAGCTTGACAAGAACAACTTCCAAGCATGGAAGTTTAGAATGACGAATTTTCTAATGGGAAAAGGATATTGGGAATTTATTGCAGGAAATGAAGAAGAACCAGTTCTTCCTGATGTTCCCAATCAACAGCAAATGCAGGCATTTAAAGCATGGCATGAGAGAGCCATGAAAGTTATGTATTGGCTGTCTATCAGCATTTCAGACTCTATGATTGTGCATATTCAGGATGCAAGTACGCCAAAGGAGGCATGAGATACTTTGTCAAAAATGTATAGCACAAATACACAAGCCAGGAAAATGCAGCTCAAGCAAGAGTTGCACAATGTGCAAAGAGAAAATATGAGCATCAACGACTACCACATGAAGGTGAAGAAGATTGCAGATGCACTTGCTTCCATTGGGTCACCAGTGGAAGATGATGATTTAGTTTTTGTGACCTTGAATGGTCTAGGAAAGGATTATGCACAGTTTTGGACATCCATTTCAGTTCGTGAAAGATTTCCTGATTTTGAGGAGTTGATTGCTCTTCTAATTTCTGAGCAACAGAGAAATGGTGGTGCATCTTCTTCAGGAGGAACTTCAAAAGAAGCTGTCTTCTACTCAAATGCTGGAAGAGGTAGAGGCAGAGGTAGAGGAGGCCGATTTGGAGGCCGTGGTAGAAATCAGAATATGCAGCAAACTCAAGAAAACCAGTCCTATGGAGGAGGATGTGGTAACTCTAGAGGTAGGGGGAGCCAAAGAGGTCGTGGTGGATGGTAAAGAGGCCAAAATGCAAACAGTAATGTTGAATGCTACTATTGTGGTAAAATGGGTCATATGGCTAAAGACTACTATAAAAAGCAGAATGACATTATGAATGGAAAATTGCAACAAGGGAATTATGCATCTTCTAGTAGACAGGGTGATGACAGAAATGAGCACTTGTTTATGGTGCAGCACATGAACAATTCTGTGACAAGTGTAGAAGAAAGCAATGATGTATGGTATGTTGACTCAGGTGCATCAAACCACATGACAGGTCATGCAGAATGGATGGAGGATGCAAGAAAAATGGAAAAACCAGGATTTGTGGAGACTGGTGATGATACTGCACATCCTATTGTGCAGATTGGAAAAATTCCTTTGTCTATGCAGGATGGGAAAAAGAAATACCTCTTCGATGTATTTCATGTTCCGAATATCACCAAGAATCTGGTTTCTGTTGGTCAAATGGTTGAGCAGGGCTTGCAGGTCAGATTTAATCCTCATGGATGCTTTGTTGAGGATATGAAAAATAAAGGTCGCTTGATAGCAAAAGGAAAGAAGAAGGGCAGAATGTTTACATTGGATGCAGACATGTCTGAATTGAGTGCATCAATGTTTGCACATGGGACCGGTGTAGTTGCAGATATTGATATATGGCATAAACGCATTGGTCATGTTAATGTACAACGACTTAAATCAATGCAGGCCCAAAATATTGTTGCAGGTTCTATCTAATCGTGTATGCTGACATATACCAAGTTAATCTCTCCTACAAGTATCTTCTCTCTCACAAAGTGGTAGTGCACCTCAATGTGTGTTGTCCTAGCATGGAACACTGGATTCCTAGCTAGCTGTATGCTGCTCATGTTGTCACAGTGAATGACAATTGGACCATCTCCATGCACCTCCAAATCACCTAATAACTTTTGCAGCCATACCACCTCACATGCTGCCATAGCAGCACCTCTATACTCAGCCTCTGTACTTGATAAAGCAAGTGTAGGTTGCTTTTTGCTGCTCTATGTAACTGCTGCACTACCAAGGGAAAACATGAATCCACTTGTAGATCTTCTGTCTGACATGTTACTAGCCCAATTTGCATCTGTGTATCCAAAGATCTGTATGTCCTTACCTGCCTCATAAAAAATTCCATAATGTAAAGTGGACTTCACATACCTCAATATACGTCTAACTGCATCCAAATGAGGCTTTCTAGGCATTTTCATAAACTGACTAACAAGGCCAACAACATAGCTCAAGTCTGGCCTTGTGATAGTCATGTAAATCAAACTCCCTACTATCCTCGTGAACATAGTAGGGTCTTCTATCTCATCTCCAACATCAGCACTCAACTTCACATTTTGTTCCAATGGTACTGAAAGAGGCTTACATGCTGTCATACCATACTTGGATAACATATCCAAGCCATACTGCCTTTGGGACAGCCATATACCATCATCACATTTGATAACCTCAATACCAAGAAAGTATCTCAACTCACCCAAATCTTTCATCTCAAACTTCTTCTTCAAGAAGTCCTTAACTTCAGCAATCCCATTGTCACTGTCACCTGTAATAATCAAGTCATCCACATAGATGACTATGATGACCAACCCTGCATCTCCCTTTCTCACATAAAGTGAGTGATCAACATCAGAAATACAAAATCCAATATTGACAAGATACTCTCCAATCTTGTCAGACCATGCTCTAGGTGCTTGCTTTAGCCCATAGAGTACCTTCTTTAACCTGCACACATATGTGGGATGCTCTAAATCCTCATAACCTGCTGGCTGCTCCATATACACTTCTTCTTGCAATTCACCATGCAAGAAGGCATTCTTAACATCCATTTGCTGCAAACTCCAACCTTTGGCTACTGCCAAGGCAATCACGCACCTAACAGTTGCCATCCTAGCAATTGGACTGAATGTCTCTTCATAATCTATGCCATATGTTTGAGCATAGCCTTTTGCAACTAGTCTAGCCTTATACCTGCTAATGGAGTCATCAGCATTATGCTTGACTTTGTAAACCCACTTATAGCCAATAGCTTTCTTACCCTTAGGCAAGGGTACCAAATCCCAAGTCTTGTTGGCTTCTAATGTAGCCATCTCCTCATCCATTGCTATATCCGAATGAGCATGACCAACAGCATCCTCAAAACAAGTGGGCTCAACATCCTCAACTAGTTTCACCATATTAGTATAATGGTGAGCTGCATAACCTTCAAAACCAAATCTTTTAACATGATATCTGACCTTGCTAGATCTGCGTACCATCGGATCACTCAATAGAGCCTTTACATTACTATGAGCTCTTTGTACACCTGGTGTCCTGACTGAAGGAATACCAAGCTCATCATCCAAACTCTTTGAACCATTGGAATCTCCGTCAAATCCCAAATGACTAGTAGATGCATCATTACCATCCAACACTTTCTTCTTTCCTTTGTCCTTCCCTGCAGCACTTATAGATCCACCTGAAGATGTGGGGCTACTCCTTAGTCTCCCAGACCAAGGGCTCACTGTAGGTGTAGTACCAAATGATGTTTCTGGTCCACTAAGACTCCGTGATTCTTGTTTATCTTTCTGCACATAGATGTCCTGATCATTATCATCATCCAAAACATCACCAGCATGTGTATACCAACTTCCCATCTCATCAAAGATAACATCCCTGCTCACTCTAAACTCACCTGTGACAGGGTTATAATAGCGATACCCTTTTTGCTCTAAAGAGTATCCAATAAAAACACATTTTTCTACCTTTGGATCAAGCTTCTTCCGTAGCTCATCTGGCACATGAACATATGCAACACAACCAAATACCTTCAAGTGCGATACATAAGGCTTCTTGCCAGTAAAGCGTTCTTCAGGAGTCATCCCATGAACTGCAGCTGTGGGAGTTCTGTTCATAATGTAGATAGCAGTATGGACAAGCTCAGGAAAAAAATGTTTGGGCATATTCTTTTTAGCCATTAATACTCGTGCAACTTCTGCAATATGCCTGTTTTTTCTTTTTGCAACACCATTTTGCTGTGGGATATACCTGCAAACAAGTAAATTGCCTCTTTATCCCATGAGTCCTCAAGAAGCCACTGAACTCATTAGAGAGGTACTCTCCCCCTCCATCTGATCTCAAGCACTTCACTTTTAAGCCTGTTTCTATTTCAACAGCTGCCTTAAAACATTTGAAGTGCTCAAACACGTCACTCTTTTCCTTCATGAAGTATACCCATAGCTTCCTTGAACAGTCATCAATAAATGTGACAAAGTATTTGCTGCAAATACATTTTGTGTAGGCCCCTAGACATCTATATGTACTACATCAAGTATGTTTCTGCTCACTTCTCTATCATGTGAGAAGGGTTGTCTCGCCTGCTTACCAAACTGGCATGCTTCACAGACTTTATGCAATTCTGCAACTCTAAAAGAAGGCAACCCTATAATCAATCCTTTGGACTACATTAATTTTAGCCTTTGTACATTTGCATATCCAATACGTTTATGCCATATTTCAATATTTTCAAATACTCATTTTCCTTTAACATACATAGCAATATCCATTGCATGAATTCTAGCATCTAAAGTGAACATTTGGCCAACTAGATTCTTTGTAATTGATGGCACATGTAATACATCTGTCAAACTCTTTGTCTGGCCATCATATAAGGACAAGGGAACCTTTCCAATGTGTGAAATTGGGTGGCATGAATCATCACCTGTCTGCACATAACTTGGGTTTTGTAAGTCCTACATCTCTCCAAATCATTCAACATGACTAGTCATATGATTAGATGCACCTGAATTGACATACCATACATCATCATTTGTCCCCTTTCCTGTAACTGCATTCATCATATGCTGCATAACAAACAGACGCCCTATTTTTGTATTCATTTTGTCGTGAAGACGATGCATAGTTTCCTTGCTACAATTTACCATTGCGAATATCATCCTTCTTTGCATAGCAATGGGCTACAATATGGCATGTTTTTCCACAATAATGGCAAACAATAGCAGAATTGCCAGAACCTCTATTCTGCCATCCACCTCTTCCTCTAGAGCTCCCCCTACCTCTAAAGTTTCCTCTACCTCCAAAAACCTACATTTTACCAAACTGTTGATTGAACCTGTTTTGTTGGTTATTGCCAGCACGTCCCATACCATGGCCTCTCGAAGAGGATCTACCACGTCCCCTTCTTGAACTCGAGTAAAATGCTTGGACCTGTCCACCATTTCTTTCAGACGAATCACCTTGCATATTGATATCTTTAGTAATCATGAGAGAGATCAGCTCATCAAAATCTGGAAATGGCTTCCGTACATATACCAAAGTAACAAATGATTTCCATGCTTTCTCATTGTTAAGGCCACTCAGGGTGGATGAAACCAAATCATCATCATTCGACATTGCATCAATCGCTGCTAAAGCATTTGCAATGTTCCTCATCTTCAACACATACTCATTGACAGTCATTTTCCCTTTCTTGAAGGCATTCAACTCTTGCTTGAGTTGAATCTTTCGTGCCTTTGTATTTACTGAAAACATGCTCTCAAAAATTGTCCAAGCTATATGTGAAGTTTCTGCGTTCCTGATATGTCCCAGCATAGTTTATCAATTACTGCAGATAGCTAGTACATCACATATTTGTCTTTCACATTTCACTCTTTCCATGCTTTTAGCTCATCTGCAGTCGGAGGGATACCCAGCTGTGGCTCCTTTTCTTCACCTGAGACAAACTCATAAAGGCCCTTTCCAATGAGGAAGTTCATCACACGGAAATTCCATGAAGGGTAGTTGTTCAGGTCGATCTTCTCAATAATGGGATTTCCATTGTTCTCTGCCATTATCATAAACAAGGATATAACACAGCAAGCTAGTCTTCTACAATCTTCCACAACACGTACACAATAATACACAAAGCAACCTTTTTCACAGATTGCTCAACAGTACATGTAATCTGCAACCTGTTTGCAGATAAACCTTATGTTTGCTTATTGTAAACACCTCAAAAATTATAGATTCGCAATCTGTAACTTGCGCATCCACTTTCAATCAATACAACCAAAATCATAGTGTACCCTGAAACTGTTGTCTGCAACCTTGCGGCTCTAAAACGAGACCTGAAATGGCCTCAGACGCCCAAAATAACTACGGACAAGCCCTAAAGGGCTAGTTGTCTGCTCACACACCAAATCTCACAGCAATTTTGCTTGACCCTGCTTCCGGTGCCTCCACAGGCACTATCCAAGAGAGAGAGTGGAAGAATGGGAGAGCTTATTACCCGTTTGCTTGCTTGCTCGAACCTTGCTTCTTCTCCTTCACTTCAACCTTCAAAATTAGCCTATCTCAATGGCGCAGCTTTGATACCACATCAAGAATCGCGTGGTGGGGGGACTTGCTTGAGGTGCGGCGCCAAACACATACTGTATACACAAGAGGAAGCTCACTCAATAACACAAGAAGAGAGATGGAGGCCAAAACGTTTTCTTGCTAGTTTTTTCTTCTTCTTCTACACACTATACAATGTACACAAAGTACAGATAAGATACAACATAAAGGAAAGTGGCATACTAAGTCAAACAATGCATAATCGACTACACTAATCGACTGGCGCTATGTCTTTGCCAGTTGTAGGTAGGTGTAACAAACTAAATATAAGAAGTGATAAGTCAGTAGCCATGTGAGTATCATAATGACCACCAACGTGCTAAGTGTAGACGTGCGGACTCATCTAGCTAGGCGGTCCATCATCAATGTCCGCACGTGTTGAGCTTGCCATCTCAACAAGAGGTTGTTGGGGTAAAGGTCAATAACCAATAGTTGAGTGAGCATCCCTTGTATAAGTACACAATGTACAAATATATATAAGTAAAGATAACAAAAAATAAGATTACTATTTATTATATCCACTAAACTCTCTTGTGAATATATAATGCCATAATGCTGAAAATAATTTTCTAAAACTTGAAAAACATGCATTTTACAAATAAAATGGGATTTTTTGTCATTTCAGGTTTGAATAAAATGAGGCATGAGGGATGAAATGTGAAAAATGAGTGATTCTCAGTTGTCATAATCAGAAAAACTAGAAAATTCCAGTAAATTCTCTGTTTTCTTGATAAATAAATAGAAAAAATAACAAAAAAGGGAAAAAATAGGTTTTTGTGCTTCTAAAAATAAGAAAAATAATGATTAATGTCTGTGAATGTTTAGCAAGCTTGAGGCATGAGGTTAAGCCTCACCTCACCCTTTTTTTTTTTTTGGTTTAGTGCATTTTTTTTGCTTTATACATTGAAAATGACAAAGAAAAATCCCTACACTTATGCAACAATGCAACACATAAGCGGTATGGGGAAAATGAGGGTTTATGGAAACGTTTAAGTGCGGAAAATGAAGTAAAGTCTGACCTTTTGGTTGTGCACATCATATAGGACGATCTTTTGTTTAAGGTTAAGAGGCTAGTAGCATGAGGTAACTCAGTGCTAGTCTCTAGCAACGCAGTAACAATGCATAGATTGAAAATCATTGAAGGGTTGATTTTTACACTCCACTGTGTATGAGGATTCCTAGGCTGTAGGATAGACGAGTGGTTCTTCCTTGGGGTAAGTTTACTGAGGAAATAGCAACTCCTGGATCATTCGATAAATCAAAGAGTGGAGCTTGTACGTTTGTTTTCATGTTGAGACATTGCATCAAGGGGCCAATCCCCGAGATGTAGGAGAGTTGCAGTGAGGCCATGGTGTTTCAGTCGAGAGGTTGCCTCTTGTGTATGTGATACGAGGTATTATACCTATGTGTTATGGAATATTTCTCTAAGGAGTAGGGGAAGGTAAACATTGGACTATGTCCTATTACAAACGCAAAATCAATATTAGAGCTTAGTATAGCGTGTGCCTTGAACGCTCCTAGCCGTGAGGCTATGTGGGGTGTCTTGTGTGTCTTAGAGGTCCGGCGGGCCCATTTTAGGTCCTGACAGGTGGTGCATTTGCCGAGAGTTGCCAATATGTGGTGTTTCCGAATCTAGGGTCTCTAGGGACCAAATAGTTGGTTTATGTCCTTTGACAAGAATCATCAAGTCGAAATACAAAAATAGGGACGTACTGAGAGGGATAGACGACGAGCTAACATTCTAAGGCGTTATTCTTCTCAAAGGAGCAGTCCAATACGCATAAGCGATAGTGGTTTTAATAAGCTAAGTGTCACAAGCAGCCCTTTGAGTGCAAGAGGAAGTCTTAATACTTCCCCTCTTCTAGTCAATCAACCCACTTCAAGTGGGGGTGTAATTTTACCTACACAAACTCCTATTGTCAATCTGGTTGTAGCCATGGCACAACCCATTGCAATTCCAACAGGGACACTGAATTTACTGGCATCATTAGGAGCACTTTGCCCATCTTCCATGGGTTAGCAGAAGAAGATGGAGAACTCCATATTAATGAGTTTCAAAAACTCATGTTCAACTATCGAATCCAAGACAAAGGGCATTTAATGATGTTCTTCAATATGACAATAAAAGGAAGGGCAACAGTATGGTATCACGGTCTAGAGGCTGGAACCATAACTAGCATTGACCAATTATTCATGGACTTCTGTAGAGAGTTTGCCCCTGAGAGGGGTGGATAGTAGTGGTTGCCTGTCTTTAATATAACACACCAAGAGCCAAATGAGAATGTCCAGGCCTATGCCAAGAAACCAAAGCAAGTTCTTCGCAAACTTGATACTTATATTCCCATTTCTCTAGTTGCACAGTTGCAATATTTCCTACATGGATTAGATTTCAACATCCAGGTGCAACTTAGTAGTGTTGCTTTGCTCGACATTGATACTAGTATTACCCGAGCAAAAGGAGTAGAGTCGCGCTTGTAAGCAGCTTATGCAGCAAGGGTAAATTTTAATGGCAATAATTTGGCACTAAACAATGGGAGTCAAGGGGACCCCATGTCAAATGCAAATGGAAGAGGGAGTATCATGCCAAATTTGCCTATGTTACCAGCTCCTCCCAGTGTGACTATGCCTATGGCTAGTCAGACAGCCCCATTGAATGGTGGTGACCAAACAACAAACCTAAATATTGTCCCAGTAAGTCAGCGATCGATTCCCAATCAAGTGATTAGGCCAATGGGACGATAGATAGCCGATCACGGCTATGAGTCAAGTGCCTCAAATGTCCTTGGTGAAGTCAAGGATATGATGAAGCACTACACTGACATGATTACTAAACAATATAGACAAATAGCTATGGATGTCAATTTCCTTAAGAAGCAGCACAATTTGATAGGGAGTCGATGCCCTGAAGAGGGTGCCCCCTCAAGATTTAGCTGTAAGTGGTGTGGTGACCAACATTTTCCTAGGAATTTTCCAAATGTCAAATGCGATATTTGCGAAAAGTCTAGCCACTTAGCTGCTACTTGGTGGAGTAAGATTAGTTCCCTCCAACAAGGAAGTAAACAACCAGGTCCAGTTAACCATCGTGCACAGGGGAATAATCTCCAGCAAGATGATGGACCAAGACAAATACTGCAAAGAGGAAAGGCTACTGTAGAGGAGTTGCCTCATGGTAGTGGAGTCAGCCTTATCGAGGTTGTATGTGTCAATGACACTAAAACTTCTAATCTACGAGCCATAACAAGAGGTCAAAAGACTCGAGAGGGTGACAAAGGGATTGTAAAACCTGTTGAGGGAAACCCTAAGCAATATGCTAGGGGAAAGCAAGTCTTGAATCCTGATATGGAAGGTGGACCTCTAAGACCTATTGATAGTAAAGTTGATCCCGAGAAGGATAAAAGAATTGCCAAGAAAGAAGGCAAAAGTTAAAAAAAAGGCACCAAAGCTAGTCCAAAGACCAAAGGAGAGACTGGTTTGTGAGAGTAGAGAACTTTGGCTAACTACCACAACTTTGATTTAGCAAGTTCTCTTTGTGAAGTTAAACCAGACGTGAATCTCCTGCAATTGATTAAACTGTCTCCATGAGTACGCAAGGAATTCAAGAAAATCCTGTGTATTGGGTATATTGTAGAACTTTTGGGCATAGCATGAGTAGGAGAAGATTGGTTTGATCATGCTTAAAAGCATTGTCCCAGGGTTTCAGCATATGTGGATGGAATATTAGTGGAGTAAGCTATTGTGGACACTAGATCCTCTGCCAATATCATGAGTTCAGACTTGATGGAGAGGCTAGGTCTAGAAATCCAAAAAGATGGCTCCATACTTCTTAGGATGGTTGATGACAATCTAAGGCAACCAGAAGGTTGTATCACTAAAGTCCATGTTACTATTGCAAGAGTGGAATGCTATTTGTACTTTAGGGTGATAAGGTTTGCAGGACGTCCTAGCTATCAAGTTTTGCTAGGCAGGCTATGGATTTTATGAACAAACTATAAAGTCGATATACCCGCTAGTCGAGTGATTCTAGGTAGAGGTGCGAATTGTGTGATAGTGGATGCTTACCCTGAGTCTCCTCAGAGTCAGAGAGCTCTTTTATCCTCTATTGAACTAGAAACAGTAGATGGTCCATCTGTAGTGAGACGTCATTGAGCGATGGATCTAAAGAAGGGTCCATTACAGAGGACATTTATCAAATAACATTGAATAAGTCAATAGAGCCTCAAGATAGAATAAGAGATGCGGATGTTATTGAGCTAGACCTCAGTACGCCAAACGATTCGCCGCAATCAAACTAGATTACATGCTCAATTTGAAAGAAAGAGAGGACTATGTGTCCTTAATTTGAGAATTCTATGACATCTTTGCTTGGAGCTTTGATGAACTTAGAGGTATTCCTCCCAGCCTGGCTATGCATACCATTCCTCTAAAGGAAGGAAGTTGGCCCATACATCAGAAAGTAAGGCGCATGCCTTTTGAACTAACGGCAGACGGCTGGGTTGTTTGAGGAGCTACAAAAGTTGTGAAAATCAGGTTTGATCTTCCCTATTCAACATACTAAATGGTGTTCACCAGTTGTGATCACGAAGAAGAATAATAATAAAATCTGGCTTTGTGTAGTCTTTAGAGAGTTGAATAAGCAGACTGTTAAAGACTACTACCCATTGCCATTTATTGACCAAATTTTGGATCAGATAGAATGCTACTATGGACGAAGAGTATTCATCTTTGGCTGAAAATGGAACATGGAAATTGGTTTAGTTGCCTGAAGGCAAAGTCCCCATTGATTGCAAATGGGTGTACAAGGTTAAATGCAAGTCAGATGGGTCATTGGAGCGCTATAAGGCCAGGCTGGTTGCAAAGGGATATGCACAATAGTACGACCTTGACTATGAGAAGACTTTCAACCCTGTGGCTAAAATGGCAACTGTTAGAATAGTCATTGCATTGGCAGCGTCTAAAGGCTAGAAGTTATGGCAAATGGATGTGGAAAATGCCTTTCTGAATGGTGATTTACATGACGAAGTTTATATGGAGTAATCTGAAGGCTATGTGCATTCGGACTGTCCTACACATGTATGCAAACTGAAAAAGGCATTATATGGGTTGAAACAGGCACCTAGAGCATGGAATGCTTAAATTAGCAGCTATTTACATCAGTATGGATTTAAGTTGGGTGATGGAGATGACAATTTATTTGTGAAGAAGACAGATCATGGCTATGTGTTTCTGGTTGTTTATGTAGATGATTTAATCATCACTGGAGATGATGAGAACGGGATTGCTGAAATTAAATCATTGTTGTAGGTTGAATTCAAAGTCAAAGATCTTGGTGAGTTGAAATATTTTCTAGGAATTGAGGTAGTGTCTATGCCTCAAGATGGCTGTCATAGAAGCAATATGCTTATGAAATGTTATAGAAGTATCATATGGCTAAATGTAAGGCTATGGATACATCCCTAGACCAAAATGTCGAGTTGCAAATTGATGTTGGGACAGAAATTGAGAATGTAACCATGTATAGATAGATGGTGGGCAACTTGATCTACTTAACTATTACTCAACCTGACTTGAGTTATGTTGTGGGGCTGATCAGTCAGTTCATACAGAAGCCTCGCAAGCCGCATTTGGATGCAATCAAGAGGATCATGAGATATGTAAAGGGTACTACAGATTATGGGTTGTTTTATGCATATGGAAAACCCCTTGACTTGACAAGGTATACCGACACTGATTGGGCTGGTTGTGCCTATGATAGGAAGTCAACCAGTGGCTATGCATTTGGATTGGATAGTAGCATGATCGGTTGGCAAAGTAAAAAATAGCTTACAGTTACATTGTCTAGTACAAAAGTTAAGTATAGGGGTGCAGGGCCTTAGCGGCCTATGAAGCTATTTGGTTGTGCTAAAGTTACTGAATGACTTGGGGATACACTTGGACAGCAAAGTGAAGCTGCATTGTGATAATCTTAGCAGTGTGATGCTTGCAAGCAATCCTGTCTACCATGCAAGATCTAAACAAATTTAAGTCCATTACCATTTCATCAGAGAAATGATACTACTAGAGCAGATTAGCTTGATGCATGTGAAGATTGAAGACCAGGTAACATATATCTTTACCAAATCACTTGGTAAAGAAAATTTTATCTATTTTAGGTAGCTACTTGGAGTATTGTAGATGGTTTGAGCTTGAAGGGGAGTGTTGGAAATCAAGCTGGAAATCAAGCTCCACCCCATCTCTCTTTATGTCTGTGTGACTTACTTACATTAGCTGGATACAGTTGTACATGTGTGTGTCATTGAATAAGTCGGTAGACTTGACCTAACCATAGTTAGATGATGGTTAGTCAAACCTAGTGTAACTCTCTCTTTTAGTGTGTGACTAAGTGGATGAATAATGAGAAGATAATGAAGATGAGCTAAAGGCTCATGGTTCTGCTCCACTCTTTGTCTCTTCCTCTCTTCCAATAAAACACACAACCCATACACAAGAGGAAGCTCACTTGAGAACACAAGAAGAGAGATGGAAGCCAAAACCTTTTCTTGCTAGTTTTTTTTTTCTTCTTCCATACATAATACAATGTACACAAAGTATAAATAAGATACAATATAAAGAAAAGTGGCCCACAAAGTCAAATAGTGGATAACTGACTATACTAATCAACTAGCACTATAACTATGCCAATTATAGGTAGGTGCAACAAATTAAATATAATAAGTTATAAGTCAGTGGCCATGTGAGGATCATCATGACTACTGACATGTTAAGTATAGAAGTGCGGACCCATCTAACTAGATGGTCCATCATCAATGTCCACATGTGTTGAGCTTGCCATCTCAATACTCCCCCTCAAGCTCAAGTGTATCTCTATAACTTCAAGTAAGATTTGAAACTTTCAAAGCTTCTATGCACCCAATGCCTTTGTGAAAATGTCAACTATTTGATTTTGTGTGCTGACATATGCCAAGTCAATCTCCCCTACAAGTACCTTCTCTCTCACAAAGTGGTAATGCAGTTCAGTGTGTTTCATCCTAGCATGGAACATTGGGTTCCTAGCTAGTTGTATGTTGCTCATGTTGCCACAGTGAATGACAATTGGACCATCTCCTTGCACATCCAAATCACCCAATACCTTTTGCAGCCATACCACCTCACATGTTGCCATAGTAGCATCTCTATACCCTGCCTCTATACTTGATAAAACAATTGTAGGTTGATTTTTGTTGCTTCATGTAACTATTACACTATCAAAGGAAAACATGAATTCGATGGTAGATCTTATGGCAGACATGCTATCAGGCTAATCTGCATCTATGTATCCAAACACTTGTATACCCTTACTTGCCTCATAAAAAATTCCATAATGAGGCTTTCTAGGCATCTACATAAATTGATTGACAAGGCCAACATCATAGCTCAAGTCTAGCCCTATCTTCCCTTATTCTATTATCATGTCAATAATAAAGAATAAAGTGACAGTGATAGGTAGCTGCCATTTGCAATGTATAGGTGTGTAAGCACTAAGTGCATAGTAAATGTAGGCAACTAGGCACGAGTGGCATTTAACCCCCCAACATGAATCTCTTATCCTTGTTGTGTACATGCATATAAATGGTACTATTACTATAAGATTTAGCGAGTTCTTTTATGCAACATAAATGAAACTTTTCCCAATATTTAAATGCCCTAGGGTTTGGTCAAATGTGGCTGTAGATAGGATTGTGAACACCCAGGTTGCTACATGTGTTTTCATTTGATTAAATGTGTGGTTTAGTAGGTTTTTTGACATACTAGGTTCTTATAGTAAAGGGTGCCATCGTTATAAGATATGATAAGTTCTTTTTATGTAGGATAAAAGGAACTTTTACCATGTGTTTGAACTCACTAAGGTTTGGTCAAACATAGCTATAGAGAGGATTGTGAACATGCAGTTTGGAACATGTATTCTCATTTGATCAAATGTATGGTTTAATTGGCTTGTTGATGTGCTAGGGTTATGTTCTTGTAGTAAAAACATGATTTTTTCTACATAGGTAAATGCGATGTAGAGCTATTTAACAAGATTATGAATGTTCATAAATGCACTTGACAAGTATTTCTGATTTCTTGTTTCTTATTCATTTTAATTTGATTTTGTCATTTCTTGTTTTTCTCAACCTTTAGTATGAGGTGGATCCTCAATTAATAGTTTACAATCAAACAATTTCTTTCTTTAGCAATACGCCCTAGTGCAATCATGATTCTTATAGACACTAGCTTTGTTTTATATTACAAACAATCTATGAGTACACATGCTCAAGGCAATCATTGTGTGCAACTAGGCTTTACTCTTCCATCAAAAATTGTGATGCACAAAGGATGCAATATAGTTTTAACACTATGCTCTTTTTGGTCTTGGTTATTCTTGAACTCTTGTTAATAATAAGGCAACACCTACAAGCTCTTTTTGGTCTTGGTTATTCTTGAACTCTTGTTAATAATAAGGCAACACCTACAAGCAACATAGTTACCCTAATCTTGAGGTAAGTGTTGTAATATCTAAGGGTCATGCAAGTCGATGCACCTCACCTTAGATGATGATTAGCTCTGAGATATGTTACTCTAGATTATGTGCCAAAAGAGTGGATTGATTCACATACTAAGGAAAAACCCTAAGGGTTGGACTTTAAGTCAACGGAATCTCAAGTTGACTTGATTGACAAAGTTGTGGGTAACCCCTAAGATGTGTGTCCTTTGGTGAGTCCAATTTTTATGTGTTGATAGCATACTTAAGTGTTTGGCATGGTACTGCTTCTAAGGATCCTAATGTGTGTGGGTCTTGTGTTGTTTAAGGTTGAGTGTTGGCACTCCACATTGGATCTCAAAGTTCTAGCTAGTCCTCTAGTAAACCCTAAGACAATGAATATGCAAGGACAAGTAAGACTCCTAGAGTATTTCACGATGAAAAGGTTAGGATGCACGTCTAAAAGGCTCTCTAAAAGATGTTGATCCTAAGAAGGCCATCAACCTCAAGTGATTCCTATGCTAATTTAGAGGTCTCCTTCAATCTTTTCAATCTGTGGAAGCAAAACAATTTTTGAGTGCACATGATCAAGGTTTGGTTTGGCTTAGTTCTTGTTTCTTGTTCATATTAATTTGGTTTTATCATATCCTTATTTTGGTAACCCTAAGCACACTAATAACTATTCACCTTCTTCTTGTGAGAGGTTAATAAGTTTTATTCTGTCTCTCATAATTTAGTATACTATTAGTATCTAAACTTAGTTCTAGGTTATGTTTGGAATGGTTCTTAGTGCAACCTATTCTCTTTGGCTATATAATTGTATATTCATCTAATTGTTATGATGGAATGATTATTAGTGAATACTAAATATTTGAAGGTGGGTAAAATTATTGTAGATTGCTCTTATGATGCATATGAAATACTCTTGATAAACTAATTCTTATGGTTATAGTTGAGAGAATTTTGTATGTACATATTGAACTTATCCATTTATTACAAGATGTAGCTTTATGATAACTTTTTTTTTCAAGGATTGCAGTATGGAGAATGTGAAATTCAAACACTTATGGAATTATCTTCCATATGATGTCCATCTCATTATATATCATAGCTTGGGATACACTTGGAAGCTTGACCTTGATAAGCATATAGTGTATATGAACTCATATAATTTGGTTCTATCACTAAGTTGGAAAGATGATTTGACGCATCTTCAAATATGTGCAAATAGTGATGGGAGATCAAGTGTGCTTTAATTTTTTGAGGCCTATCATTGGGTGGGCTTAAACTAGTGGTGGGTCTCACCTACAATAATAAATTACATTGTTAAGTCATTATCCCCCTTCCTTGGATATCAAGATACAAGAGCATGTCAATGAGTGGCCAGTCTCCTTGGAGCCTAAACTTGAGGAAAAGCTTGAAAAGTTTACCCCTACACTATGTGACCTTGTTCTTGAAGACCTATACAACTAGAATGCATAGTCTATATTTCATGTGTAGGTATAGAAGAACACTATTAGTTTCATTATAAATTGGTTCTTAATTGTAGTTTTGAAATATTTGAGGTAGTGTACTTATTATTAATTGCATTGTGTTCTTTTTTATGCTACTAATATATAATATGTCACAATTTGAGGGAGACTTGGAAGAAGGGTGGTGGATGATACATACTATCTGAAGTTGTAAAACTTGTACTATCAAATCCAAGTAGCATGCCAAGTACTTGAAGCCATAATAGATGACTGAAAATCATGTAAACATGATCTTTTGTACATTTTGAGTAATAAAAGCCATTTTTACTCATTTGTGTCATGTACATTTAATTATCTCAATCTATATTAATGTGTGTAGTCTTTTCTTAATACGTGAATGCAATTTGTAAAATTAATGACCAAGAGCATGCAAGAAGGACATAAAAGAAACTAGGGAGCTATTGGTTGTAGACCTATGGCTCTAGCTACAATTCTATTACCAATAGTGCCCTAGTTTTTCCTTGCCTACATAGAGAGCACATTTAAAGTCACATGAGGAAGCATGTAAAAATTGCAGGCAAAGCATGTTAAAACGAGTGTTTATAGTACCATGAAAATAATGGGTCAATCACATTTAAATTGGTGCAAAAAGATCATGCTTATATAGCATGACATAAACATGATTTTTTTGGACATGAGTTTGTTGCTAATGCTTAGTTAATTAGGAATTAGACATGCATGTAACTTGTGCTTATATAGCATGACATAAACATGATTTTTTTGGACATAAGTCTGTTTGCTAATGCTTAGTTAATTAGGAATTAGGCATGCATGTAACTTTTTTTCCAATTCAAAAAATGTGTCAATATGGTCATCTATGGGCCTAATCCTTTGTAGTGATTGCAACAAATATAAATGGGATACTTGAATGTGTAACACAACAAAGATGTTATGAAGTACTTGAAAGTAGGAAGATAATACAATTATATCAATGAATAACAATAAATGAATTATTATGAATCTAAATGATTTAACCTACAAAAAGGACACAACACAATGTCTATATAAAACTATAACTCTTAATGCTAGAACTAAATATCTCTATATTAGAGAATGATGAGATCCCTAAGCAAAGATATCATACTCTCACAATCCCTTCTCATCCCAATGTTGCAATAAGAGAAAAACATAGATCATAAGAACTCTTGAATGAAAAATAGAATGCAAGCTTGTTAGTATATAATAAGCAGCTACCTCTCCTCCACACAACCAAAGCCTCTCCACAAGCAACATAATCCCATGTCATGTTGCATACTCTTTCTCCAACTTGGTTGTTGAATAACTACTGTAGCCATGCTAGAAAAATATATAAACAAACTAAAGTATAATACTTGCAAATTTTACTTCTCCCAAGATGAAGTGATCAGCTAGTTGCAACTTGCATGTGTGTTGCCCCCCTTTTGCTACTTCAACTTGCAAGATTTTTCTTTATGTCATTCTTGATTTTCTCCATTGGTCTTGATCAAGCCACCCATGCTTTCTTAACTACTACATGACATGTATGATTGATGATTAAGTATGATATGTTAGGAGGAGTCCGGGGGTTCCTATGCTCATAGGATGTAGTAGTCTCAAAGTGAGGGGGTGATCACTACTAGCTAGGTTTATGTGCCGATAATCCCATCTCCCATGGCCAATGGCTTGGTAAGGCATGGTGAAGATGGGGATGCGACCTAGGCTCTGGCCGCCACGGGATTGGTGAAGGATGGTAGAATGAGAGCTTGGCATAGTGTAGTGTGTAGAGAACCTTGGAACTAGATTAATAGAATTGAAACTTGCAAAGCCATGTTCGTGTAAGTTTGGTGTTGGTCCCACTAGGTGTAGGTGAAGATGGATGATTGGTCATGTTAGGTGGATGCGATGGGCTGATGAACTAAGGGAGTGAATGGACATGTGGTGGCCTTTTGGTCTATGAGGTTGAGGGAAGGAGAGAGCATTGAGCTGAGCACTATTAAGGTGGTGAGATAACGTCATTGCATCCATAAGCATTGCAACCACATAGGTTGTGAGAAGCTAAGGAGGAATGATGATGAGTACATTGGCTATGCATGACACTATGACCCAATTACTCTAACTTTGTGCATGTGAAGGAGACCTGGCAACAAGGACTCTTGAGCCATTGTGGCAAGTTGTGGTCCATACTAGCCATGAAGCATTGCATCTTCTCATGTATAGTGGCAACTCATGTTGACAAGTGTAGTAGCAACATGCATAACAAAGAAACAAATCATTATATAGTATTCTTCCTCTCTCCCTCTCTCTTTTTCTCTCTTTTCTCTTTTTCTATCCCTCTCTCCTTCTTCCTCTCTTGCTCTTCCAATCCCTTCTCTTACTCCTACTCATTGATTAAGATATGTCATTGCGACAAATTGTGGATCATACAATTGACTTATATGCAACTAGATGGACTCCAATAATCAAAGGGTTTGAATTATTATATGAAAATGTGGAAATCATATTAAATGCAACAATTTCTCGATATTCTTTTATATACAAGGATTTAGGTGTCTAAAGATTATCCTCGACTTCCTCGTGGCATAAATAATTAAAACCATCTGAATCTATATGTAACTCTCCACCAAGAGAAAGCTCCACCTCCTCTTCATTGAGATCCTCATCCTCACACCATACAAGCAAGTACTTGATCCTCCTCCTCCTTGTGAACACTTATTTTAGTAGACCGTTTCTCAGGTCATTGGGAGTATCCATCTCTTCATTTGCATTTGAGTCTAGTTTGTCCATTTGAATAGAGTCACAGCTAGTATGCTCTTCATCCAACCAAAATGTGCCACTACTCATCTAATGGATTAGGATAAAAAATAACCTTTTAAAAAAATACTCCATATGAGAAAGATGAGAATAAGACAATTGAGTGGTAGGTAATAAATTCTATATGTATGTTCACATTTTTTGGGGATCACAAAGTTCCATCCATAAACAGATTGTGAGTTCAGAACGATAAAGACGTCTTTAGCATGGATACTCTTGATCCATTGTGTAAATACCTCTTTCTTCAAGCCATAAACACAATATTCATTCTCATTGAGGAGATCATCTATCATTTGACCCATCTTTGGCTCAATTGGATCCATTTCTAGCTCAATTGGCTCATGCTCAACCCCCCTATTGGATGCCTCCTCCTATGCTTTTCCTTTTTAAGCATTTGTAAATGGCTAATCACCTCCATTTGTTGCACTGACTTGGCACCTTCAAACACACTCTATTGTTCAAAGGCTATGTGTCTTCATGAGAACTCCTTATCCTATGGTTCATGAATGTTTTAATTATGATCATTGTTAGAAACATTGGTTTGAGCCTTGTTAGCCCAAGTTTTTGAGCATATGAAGCTTTTAAGCCTAAGTTTATTATAACCTAGACTATTAATCCAAGCTACTCAAGTTAGACTAGGTATTTCTTTTCTTTTAAGTTTATTTGAAATAGAATTTTTAAATGTCTATGCGTAGCCTAGAAAAGCCCTCACATTTATTTAGCCTACGTCAAGTACAAATCTACTTTAAGCATAAGTGACGATGTTTCTTACACATAAATTAGTCTAGCATAACTTGGATTTCAACTTGTACCCAATCTATATATGAACATCACCTAGCATAGTCCTAGCCTAGGTCTAGCTTATGTTTACTCTAGGTATAGGTGTAGGTTTCACTCACACTATCATATGCCTTAAAAATAATTAAGTCCTATTCCTCAAAAATGAAAACTTGTAATCTTAATTAAAAACTTTTAAAAATACATAAATTGTAAGACTATCTCTATCCCTAATCTTTATTCTATTTAATAAATTTTGAAAATAATTGAGACATAAATTTCATATTATTCCCAATCCAAATTCTAATCTTGATTTAAAACTTGTAAAAATATTAATCTTCAAAAGATTACAACTATGTTAAGAACTATTAAATGAAGCAATAGTGGGATGCAAGGTAAAAGATATGGAGTGCAAGAGAGTTGAGAAAGAGAGAGAAGCACATTCTGATTTTTCTAACATACAATCATCAAACATACAGCAAATAACATTCCTACCAATTTTCATCCAATATGATTATCATTTGGCCAACCATTCCATCTTCAGCCCCCCAAGTCGACTCGAAAGCGATTCGGTACCACACCAGACAAGCATTCACCACCCGGGCTTCATCTCCCTTTACACGCAGGAAGTGTCCCTTGTAAGAGAGAGAATGAGGAGAGAAAAAGACTAAAAAATCAGATTTCTCATTTCTCCATCATATGATGCATGCTTACAGCCAAAACGGAGAGCACCTTTTGTGGATCGGTAATCCATCTTCATCTCTCTCACCTGGACAGCAATGAAGAGGCACCAATCATCGAAGCATCATGAAGAAATGTTCCCCCTTATATATCAATAGTTTCATGAGTTTTTTCCCCTTTTAATCATTCATTAAGGCCTAAAGACTAAAATAACCGATTCGGCCTTTCTTGTTCACACTGCCCGACAAATGGATTTTTTGATTTTGAAGGCCCAAATGAACTCTAATTTGCAATCCGACTGAACAAGCGGCTTCGTGGCATCGAACTCCATCAGTGTAGTATCTCCCACTCACTTTAGAGCTTCCCAATCTGGTAGCTGCTTTATAACTTCGAACCTTGCGGGGATTAAATGGGGGTTCAAACGACTTCCAATTGACGAACCAAGACTTGCGTTGGGTTCCTAACATCAAAATGCATCTAGGAAAACTCTAGCTCGGCCATCCACCACCGTTTAATTTTTCATGAAAATTGACTCTTTAACGCCTCTCAAGCACTTTTCGGCTCCAAAACAAGCTCCAGCGCTCCAAGAACAGGTCCAAAAATCTAGCTCTCATGTGGATATGGTGGTGGTAGTGGCGGGTGCTAGGAGAGTAGGAATGGGGCTGATTGGGGGCTTGCCCTTGCCTTCTTGCATTGCAGGTGGCACAAGTTCGGGTATGTGGGTACTTGAGCTCGGTCCTTTATCTCTAAGCGGGCTTATGGGGTCCGGCTCGTCCTGCCTAGTGGACTGTTATGCAATGGACTTGCGTGTTGCAAGGGCTATGTCTTCCTCATCCTTTCTTTTCAACTCCTCCTCCTCCTCTTCCTGCTTTCTCTTTCTTTTTTCCTTGGCCTTTTTGGAATCCCTGCGAGCCTTTTGTAAGTCCACTTTCTCTTTTTTCCTCCTCTCCTCTTCTCGCTTTTCCTTGCAATTTTCTTCTTCGTCTTCTTAGCCTCTCCCCGGCTAGACTGCTCTTCCTGTTCCCTATTTTCTTCATCCTCATTGAGCATCCTTTCGCTGGATTGTGCCTCTTGTTCCTACTAAGTGGTGATCTGCTTGGTGTCTCATCAACTCCTTCTCCTCCTCCCTACCCTTTCCCTTGCCCTAAGGCTTCTCTGATGATGGCGGTAATAAGGACCCACCGAATCCAATGGTTGAGGCCTTTGAAGATGAAGCTTTCCTTTTTAGCCTTGGTGGCAAGGGACTCTCCTCCAGCGGGCTGTCCTCCTGTTGCCAAAGCCTTTGTCGAGGTCTCGATGGTCTTCCTCACAAAACCGTTAAGGTTCACCTCATCTAGCAATCATGCTGCAATACTCTCTAGCAAGGGAACATTAATGCGGCTCATGATTGTATTGTACCTCTAACTAGAGAACAATGTGTGCACCATCTTGGCTTGGAGTTGGATTTCAAGATCCGGAATATCAGCCAAGCTGATGTCGTCGTTGGTGTGGACCTTCATCTTGTCCATTCCCAGCATGGCATATACATCCCTCTTGGCTTTTCTCTCTACTTTGTTTGCCAAGCCCAATGCTCTTTCTACCACTTCCAGGGTCAATTCAATCTTGCACTCGGCAAGTTTCTTCTCCCTCTTGCATGGTCACAGTGCTGCAGTTCCTATGAAACGTTTGTAAGAATTCTATGCAGTGGATGTAATCCAACCCTTGGCTCACTGCTTCATGTATTTCTGCAAATTGCACTGCTCAATAATTTGCATGATGGCCCATTCTTCGATGGCTATGTCCTCTAGGTTGAAGATATACCAGAATTTAAACTGATTGAAAGCACTCGTCTCCACCACTGAGAGGCCGTATTTCGCTTGTTCTTCTTCTAAGAAAGGCAATCTGCCAGTCTTTTCTTGGCCTGCCATGATGGTTGCCTATCATGAAGCCATATTCGCCATTAGTACTTTTCAAAAGAATTACTCGTAGAAGGAAAGACTTCATGATTTTGCTAACTTGAGATGCTTAAGCACATTAGTAGACTTTTCCTTCAAGCAATCCATTCATTCTAAGATTTCATGACATTTTTTCTCAATTTACAAATTATTATTGTTTTCCATCTAATTTGGCCAGTGACGGAGGCTTTTTAGTTTTCCTTGTGTTTTATTCACATTACTTATTTGATTTTACCTTTTGATTTCACCTTACCCCCTCCCCCCTTGAGAATGAGAAGGATCCTTCCTTGGATTAGAGGTTAAAGGGTTAAGGGTGTTCAATGCCTGTGCACAATGCTTCACTTTCGCATGAGCCAAGCATAGAAGTTTGGATTATATTCCATTTTGGTGTAGTGGTCCATGTCAATAGGGCAAATGCCTACGTGAGTGATGTAGGTAAGGATGCCCATTAGGAAGTCATCGGAGCCAATTCGGCTAGCAATGTGTAACTCCTTCTCAGTTAGAATATGATCTAAGGACAGATGGGTTAGGAGGTGCTCTTTTAGGGGTCTAGTACACACTGTTGTCAAGACCCTATAGGAGGTTGGAGCTACATAAGTGGGGTCATACTCCAAGGTTTTGATAGCATGTCTCTATTCAGCATTAGTCATGATTTGACAGCCCTCAAATTCCCATTGAAGTCAGAGAGCATACCATTTCCTCAAGAAATAAGAGTCATTGTCAGCGAGCTTCTTTAACTCTTCGATTTCTTGGTCAGTGGCATATGCAGTGCGCTTGCCATATGACATGATGAGGAGTCGTTTTTCATGCTTGCTCGCGGGAAATCTCAATGGTGATCAACTCCTCAACTACTTTGGTAGCCTTAACGAATACAAATTTGGATTCTTCCCATGAGCAAGGTAGTGTATGCACCTCCGTTGTGAAGGGCTCTTCCAAAAGGTCTATGACCGCTTTTAGCAAGTGGCCAAGGTTAGAATTGATCTCCACTCATAAGAGGGTCTAAGGCCTGCAAGTGGCCGAGGCTTGTGGCTGGGGCAGCTTGATTGAGAACTAGAGAGTTCAATAGTTTATTGTTGCAGCTCTAGTTTCTTTTGCGGTTGTGGCTTGGCCTCTTGTTCAATAGGCTGGGGTGCGGTTGCTAAGGGTGCTTCTGAGGTTTGAGGGGCACTAGTAGGCTCAGGCTGAGACAATTTGTTAGTAGCAGGTTGCGGTTTAGGCCTACCAATTTTTTTAGATTTTGCGAGGCTGGGCTTCAGAGGTTCCATGGATTTAGTAGCCCGAGTCTCTTATGACTTGAGTGTCTGATCTATCCTGATGTTTTGTGTGGTCAAGCTTGAGGGTAGCATTTGAGTAGGGCCTTTGGCTGTTTTGGCTCTAGGTATCAAGATCTAGGTGTTACCCTCATAGTGGCCTTGTGCTTGCAATAAGGCCTTGGGAACCCATTGCAACTTGACCTACATCGATGTCTATGGTTTCATCTTGTCCTCCTAGGTTTCGAGTATGGGTCCTTAGCCGTGCAAGGTCAGGGATGTGTGTTCCTAGGGGGCATGCCTTGATGTTTAGGTATCCATTAAAGCTGTGGTTCAGGGGTCTTAGTTTTGGCTTCAGCCGTTTGCAAGTCTTTAGGTTTGGCGGGTGGTGACAAGTCACAACCCCCTCCTTAGACTTGACAATGGGTTTCTCTACTGATGACTTTGCGGTCTTTGAAGGAGTCACACAACCCTTGCTATTGAAAGTGGTGACTATATGTACATTTCCTATGGCGAGGTGAATACGCTGGGACTCGTAGTCCACATTGCAATGAGCATGCTTTTTAAATGTGCATCCTAATAGTGATTCTGTACCTACATCTTTGGTGTTTGGCAACACATAGAAGATTATTGGTATGCTTTTAGACTCAATAGAGATTGCAACCTTGCACTTTTCCAAGAGTACATATGATCGGCCCCCATATGGGCTGAGTTTGGCATTGGTGGCTGCAATTGTGGTTTGCCAATGTGGGTCCAATGATCATGAGTTAAGACATCAAAGTCAGCTTCCTCATCAATCAATGCATTGAAGGTGTGTGTTTGCTTGGCAGTGACTGTTATGCTTAGATAGGCTGGTTCTACTGCTTCCTCATCCTCATCATCAATCTCTATGATAGTGGCCACACTCACCTTGACATGGGGTTCTAGCATTGGTAGCTCATGCACTGGGTGCAAGGGAGGGTAGTTCTTCTTTATGCAGCTACCATTGAAGAAACATATGCCCTCACCTTCTAGGGTTTCGAGTTCCACATTGCGAGTTTGACTGATGGTGCAAACTCAAAAAGGCCCTAGCCCTCTGAACTTCATCTTTTGTTTATGACCCTTGACAGAATACAAAAGTATGAAGTCTCCTTGTTTGAAATCTTGCTGCTTGACATGCTTGTCAAACTAGCTTTTGCGTCTTTCCTTCTCACATATTAGCACATGGGTGGCTAGAAGTCAAGTTTTCGATAGGTGTTCTAGCTCAACTAGGCGCTATGTCCATGCCTCCTTTCCATCCCATCTCTCTTGATAAGCAACTCTCACGCTAGGAACGAAGAACCCTACATGTAGAATTGCTTCAGTTCCGTAGGTTAACATGAAGGGAGTCTACCCCACACCCGTTTTATGAGCTATGCGGTAGGCCCATAAGGCTGCCATGAGTTTGTTATCCCAATCGCTGCACAAAGCAAAGACTACCTTGGTTAGGACATTTACTAGAATTTTATTCGTAGACTCAGCCTGGCCATTAGTCTAAGGATAGTATGGTGAGGATTTCTAATGGATGATTAGAAAGGTGGATAGGAGATGAGCAATCACTTCATTGATGAAGTACGTGCCTTGGTCGCTAACGAGTTCGATGGGCAGTTAAATCTTGACTATTGTTATATCTGCTAGAATAGTGGATTTTCCAGCTTTGGGATTCGCTTTACCCATCTTTAATGGGTTAGCAGAAGAAGACGTGAAACTGCACATTAACAAATTCCAGAAGTTGATGTTCAACTGTTGGATTCAAGATGAAGGACACTTAATGATGTTCTTCAATATGACTTTGAAATGATGCGCCACAATGTGGTATTACAACCTAGAGGCTGGAACTATAACCACAATCAATTTATTCTTTGTGTCCTTTCAAAGGGAGTTTGCCTCTCAAAGGGGTCGTCAATATTGGCTATGTGTACTAAATGTGACACGTTAAGAGCCACATGAGGATATCCGAGCATATGCCAAGAAGTTAAAAGAGGTCTTTGGCGAATTGCAAGCCTCTATCCCTATCCCAGCAGTGCCCAACTGCAAATATTTTTTGCATGGTCTGATTTCAACATTCAGGTGTAGTTGAGTAGTGTCACTTTGTCGGATATAGACACTACCATTAGACAAGCACAAGAAGTAGAATCCTGACTACAAGCGGCATGTGCCTCTTGAACCAATCATAATATGGGTCTAGTTTCGGGAAATAATCTGGCATTGACCAATGGCAATGGAAGTCAAGGGTAGTTATGACTAACCTGAATGTGAGAGAAAGCATGGTCCAAAATGTGCCTTTATTGCCAACCCCTCCTAGTGTGGCTATGCCTATGGCTAGTCAGATGGCTCCACCAAATGTTGGAGGCCAAGCATCAAACCCTAACATTGTTTCTATGAGTCAAGAACCAATGCCCAATCAAATTGTTAGGCCAATGGAACGACAGATAGACGATCACGGCTATGAGTCAACTGCCTCTAATGTCCTTGGCAAAGTTGAAGCACTACACTGACATGATTTTTGAACAATATCGGCAAATAGCTGTTGATGTCAATTTCCTTTAAAAACAACAAAATCTGATAGGAAGTAGATGCCTTGAAGAGGGTGCACCATCAAGATTTAGTTGCAAATGGTGTGGCGGCCAGCACTACCCTAGAAATTGTCCAAATGTTAAATGTGATATTTGTGGAAAGTCCCACCAATTGGCTGCCACTTGTTGGAGTAAGATTAGCTCTGTCCAACAAGCTAGTAGTAGACAGCCAGGTCCTGTTAACCATTGTTCGCAAGGGAACAATCTTCAATAAGATGATGGGCCGAAACAAATAATATTTCAAAGAGGTAAGGCTACTGTAGAGGAGCTACCTACTGGTAGTGGAGTTAGCTTCATTGAGGCTGTACGGGTTAATGGCAATGAAGCTTTGAATTTTCCGACCATTATGAGAGGTCAAAAGGGTAGAGAAGGAGACAAAGATAATGTGAAACATGTCGATGGAAACCCTAAAAAAGACAACAAAGGGACAAAAGTCCTTAACCCGACACAAAAGGGGGACTTTAAAACCCATAGAAGGGAGTAAAGCTGACACCAAGAAGGATAAGGAGTTGCCAAGGAAAAAAGGCAAAAGCTAAGAAGAAAATACCAAAGCCATTTCAAAGACCAAAAGAGAGAATTGTCTGGCAAGAGAAGAGAGCTCTAGCAAATTATCACGAATTCAATTTGGCAAGCTCTCTTTGTGAAGTTAAACTAGACATGAATCTCTTACAATTGATTAAGATGTCTCCAGGAGTGCACAAGGAATTTAAAAAGATCCTGTGTACTGGGTATATCATGGAACCTTTGGGTATAGCACGAGCAGGAAAGAGCATGCTGAAAAGCATTGCCCAAGGGTTGTAGCCTACGTTGATGGAATACTAGTGGATCATGCTATCGTAAATGTAGGATCATCTGTTAACATCATGAGTTCAAAATTTATGGAAAGACTGGGTCTAGCAATCCAAAAGGATGCCTCCACAATTTTGCAAATGGTTGATGAGAGTTTAAGACAACCTGAAGGTTGTATTACCAAAGTCCTTGTGACCATTGGTAGTGTGGAATGCATTATGGACTTTACGGTTATTAGGTTCGCAGGACGACCAAGCTATCAAGTATTGTTAGGAAGGCCATGGATCTTGCAATCCGACTATTAAGTGGATATACCTACTGGTCGATTGATATTTGGCAGAGGTGCTAGTTGTGTGGTAGTAGATGCTTATCCTGAGTCTCCTCAAAGCGAGAGACCTCCTCTATCCTCTACAGAATTAGAGACATTAGAAGATGTATCTACTAGTGAGACGTCATCAAAGAGTGATGAATCCAAAGAAGGGTCCACTATAGAGGACATCTATCAAATAACTCTGAATGAGCCAATAGAGCCTCAAGATCAAATAAGAGATGCAGATGTAATTGAGTTGGATCTTGGTATGCCAAATGATCCGCAGTCAATTAAATTAGAGTCCATGCTCAATTGGGAAGAAAGGGAGGACTATGTGTCCTTTATTCAGGAGTTCCATGACAACTTTGCCTGGAGTTATGGCAAGCTGAGAGGTATTCCTCCCAGCTTGGATGCTCATACCGTCCCTCTAAAGGAAGGTATTCATCCTATGCATCAGAAAGTAAGGCATATGCCTTTCGAACTACGGGATGGGTTGTTCGAGGAGTTACAGAAATTGCAAAAAGCTGGTTTGATTTTCCCTATTCAGCACACTGAATGGTGTTCACCTATTGTTTTATCAAGAAGAAGAAAAATAATCAAATTCGACTTTGCGTAAACTTTAGAGAGCTAAATAAGCAGACAGTTAAGGACTACTACATATTTCCCTTTATTGACTAGATTTTGGACAAGCTAGCAGGCATGGAAATATATTTGTTTATGGATTGCTTTGCAGGATACAATCAGATGGCAATTACAGAAGAATATAAGTTGAAAACAATTTTCATTAATGTCTTCAGGACCTTTGTGTACCATGTGATGGCCTTTAGTTTATGCAATGTATTTGGTTCATGGCAACAAACATCAAACAAGACCTTTAGTGACATCTCCTTAGAGGAGTTGAAAGTATTTATCTATGACCTGGGGGGCAGCCACCATAAGAGAAAGATAGTTGATTATTTTAAGAAAGTGTTTTAAGTGTTGCAGACAATTTTGCGTAACTCTTAACCCACAGAAGTGCGTCTTTGGGGTGCCTTATGGGCTATTGCTAGGCCATCTTGTCAGTTCAGTTAGGGATCGTGACGCGATTGACCTTGAAAAGATCAATGTTATAGTCACCATGAGTCCATCATGCACTCCAAAAGAAGTACACAACTTTTTGTCATCAGTAGGGTACTGTTAGAGGTTCATAAATGCCCTAGCAGAAAGAACGTTGCCACTAACAAATTTGTTATCCTTTAGCTATCTATTTGTATGGAGCAACCCTTGTAAGGTAGCTTTTCATGATGTGAAACAAGAGCTAGTGAAAGCATTAGTTTTAAGAGCACCTAAAGGAGGCAAACTATTCTATATATTTTCAGAAGCTACCATGCATAGTGTCAGCTGCTATTTAGCCCAAATCTGGGAGGAAAAATGGTATCACTCGATAGCCATTGCTTGTCGAAAGTTGGGCATATTAAAAATCAACTACACCCTACATGGAGAAGTTGTGCCTTGCAATGGTATTTGTAACAAAAAAATTTAGCCACTACATCCTCTATGAGAAGGTAGTTTTCTATACAAAGGCAGAAGGACTTAGATTGTTGATGAACAAGCTACAACCACTTGATTGTTTGGCAAAGTGGTTAATCACTTTGCAGGAGTTCGATTATGAGATTAGGAGTAAGCCACCGAAGCTGTAGGATATTGTGGAATGTCTTGTGGATTTCAGGGAGCCTAAAGAGACTTTGGCTGAAGGAAGTGACATTGAAGAAATGTTTAAAATAGATACTGCTTCGATCCCATCTTGGTATGTTACTATCATGCATTACCTATCAACAGGAGAGGCTAGAGCCACTTCATCAAAATCTGAGAAGCAAAAAATAAGATAACAGGCTTTGAAATTTTCCTTGATCGCAAGAATATTATATCGGCACGAGGTTGATGATATCTATCATCGACGTGTAATGCCTGACGATGTTCCATTCATTTTGGAAGAGTGCCATGACTCCACTTATGGAGGGCATTTTGCGAGACGGTTGATTGCCCAGAAAGCTTAAAGAGCCGAATATTGGTGGCGATCCATTTTCCAAGATGCATTCAAGTATGTTAAGAGACGCGATACTTGTCACAATGACATGATAGTAGAGAGAATATGAAGCGACCACTTACTGCAATTATGGTTATACTTCCATTCAGGAAGTGGGGCATAGATTTTGCAGGTCTTATTACCCCGTTGCCTACCATGCAAAAGAGATATATCATGGTGGCGACTGACTACTTTATGAAGTGGTCAGAAGCACGAGTGACAAGAAAGGATGATGCAAAAGGGATTGTCAGTTTCCTACTAGAGTAGATTATATGCCGATTTGGTCTGCCAAAAGAATTAGTATCGGACCATGGAACCCATTTCCTAAACAAGGTGATTAAAAGCATGACTGAAGCATGGAAAATTAAGCACAATAACACAACTCCTTATAACCCACAAGCAAATGGGCAAGTTGAAAGTACTAACAAGCAGCTTGTGGGTATTCTATCAGAAATAGTGTATGAAAAGAAGTGAGACTAGTATAAGAAAGTGTATGTGGTGGTGTGGGCATATAACACAATGTTTAAACGAGCCACTGGCCACACCCCATTCAAGTTATTCTATGGGGAGGAGTGTGTTTTTCCCTTAGAGATTGAGTTTCCAACTATAAGATTCACAATCAATCATTCTTTGGGTGATGAGGATGCCCTCTTCGAGCGCTTTACAACTCTGGCCCACTTGGATGAGCTCAAATTGCAACGTTTTTTGCACTAGGTAGTGGCTAAACGTCGAATGAAGCAATTGCATGATTTAAAAGAGCGAAGAAATATACGTTTAAGAAGGGATGGCTAGTTCTATATTATGATGCACATAGAGAGCTATTTCTAGGAAAACTTGAGCCCAAATGGGACGGTCTCTTTCTACAAGATTGTAAGAATAGGGAAAAATAAGTCCACGGCATTACTAGCTGATCTTGAGGGAGTGGAGTTTAAAAATAAGATTAATCTTAATAAGATTAAACCTTATTATCTCTAAATACACTAACAAAATAAATATCTTGCATGTCAATGCAGGGCTGATCAAAATCTTGCAAGAGAAAATATTGGTTGATGGAGCGGCTTATTCCTTACTCGAAACACTCATACTTGGAGCAGCGATATCATCTGGGAAAGCTTATCTGATGGAGTAAAGGATATAAAGTGATTGAGCAAGAGGATGGATCATTTGTTTGGGAAATAAAAGTCTTATGTCATCACTGCTTACGAATTCTGACAAGCATCCCTATTATATTCAACGAAGAAGGAGGGATGGAGCCTTTTGTACATCCTCTGAACATGCTAAATTTTATTTATCATAATTTTGAGTAGAGGTGATGATGGCTAGCTATGTGAACCCATTGTGGACATTGACATTGCACTTTGATGGAGCGTCCAGGGGTCCCAACAAGAAAGGGAGTATAGGGGTTGTTATTAGGGACCCCACATAGAATCGTGATGAAATTAGCTATTTATCTTGGGGTTGGATTTACCAATAACATGGAGTAATACAAAGATTTAATCATGGGATTGAATATTGCTAAGAGAGGTGGTATTCGTCAGTTATTAGTAAAAGGGGATTCCCAGTTGGTATTGAACCAACTAAATGGGACTCACATAGTATGAAATCCCATTCTTTCTATGTATTATCGCACTACTATGACCATGCTCGACAGGTTTGAGAGAGTGTCTCTTCAGCTGGTTCCACATTATTGGAATTAGTTTTTGTGGACTCATTAGCAAATTTTGCTTATGAAGAAGACCTTTTCTTCAACTGTGGTCCTAGTTTGGGTATCTCTATTAATGATGAGATAGGACCCAATCAATTATAGGGGCTTTTATCAGAACATGCTCTATATGGCAAGCGATGGTTAGTATGGGTGATGCAAAGAGTGTCCGAGACCCATTTTCCTTTGTTATCTTGGACCCATAGGTTGGTTAGACGACACGTTATGCATACACCTCTTGCTATTTGTGTAGGAGGCATGGGTCACAATTTGATGCATTTAGTTTAAGGCAAGAGTTATATTTCCTCCTTGGGACAGAGCATCTTGTTGTATATTAGCAAGATTTCAAAAGGGGGGATATATACGAACTGTTTCGTTTTATTCCATTAGGCCAAGAGGGCCGGTTCTTTTTAGGCTTTTAATGCTTTGTTTCATAAGGCCAAGATGGCCTTTGTCGAGTTCAAATGCTTTATTTCTTTCGACCAAGAGGGTCACTTTTGTTGGGTGTGAAATGGAATATTTCCTTAGACGGCCAAGAAGGTCATATGTCTATTTAGTACATGTATGTTTAATGGTTTTCTATTTTAGTGATTACATCACACAGGTTGACAAAGTCACTAGAGGGAGCCTTTGCTGCAGAGGAGCTTCTTGTGGCCATTCTAGGTGGTATCGTCCCCTTTCTAAGTTTTTCCCTTAAGTAGACAATGTTATATGTGTATGTAGAGATTAATTTCTTTTCGTTTGTTGGGGACTGGCAATCAAGGCATAAAGTCCCAGGTTTAGGTCACGTATGTCTAAGGAAGGTCTGAGTAGTCATTACCTCCTGTCAAAGGCATCGTCAAGCATTAAAAGACTTGTTTCAGAAGGTAGTTCTAATGATCATGTTCTGCTGACCTACTAGGCAGCTGTTCTAGGAGTTTCTATTAGTTGTGAGGCAGTTAGAAAAGCCTATCGAGAAAAAATACACAAAGAAAAAAAACCCTGAATATCTAAAAGGAAAGGTAAATATATAGAGGTGTGTAAAAAGGGGTTGGAAAAAATTCCTAGTGCAGTGTCTATCGCCTTGCAAAGGCTTGGTAGGTTCCTAGGGATGAGTCACAGTCATCCCGAGGACATCCTGAGGCCAATGCCTTGCCTTTCCTTAGGGTTACATCTTGCTACAAGAAGAAAAGAAAAGGAGGGTTGGAGTGAAAATAAAAGTGAGCTTTAAAAAAGGATCAAGCGTCACCTTGCAAGTGCTTGGTAGGCTCTTGGGTACTGAGTCAGGATCTGAGGCCAATGCCCTATTCTCCTTAGGTCACTCTATGCTCAGCTCCCTTCTTTTTACACACCC
Organism: Lygodium microphyllum; assembly: GCF_053477565.2. Taxonomy (NCBI): domain Eukaryota; kingdom Viridiplantae; phylum Streptophyta; class Polypodiopsida; order Schizaeales; family Lygodiaceae; genus Lygodium; species Lygodium microphyllum. The sequence continues at coordinate 1,588,170 of NC_141136.1, forward strand.
AAGCATGAAACCTTGAATGGAAAATATGTTACAAGAAGAATATGATGACTAGGCTATAGGAGTCCTCGCCTAGTAAGAGGTATTGGTCCAATTGTCTTAAGTTAGGTAGGTAGTTCACACCACCACTAGGATGACCTCTTTGATAGGCTTTTTAGCCAGCCCATGTTTGAGCAGTTGGTTAGAGACTCGCTCTAGATTTCTGTCAAATTATGCTAGGCCTATCCCTTGTGGATTTTCATGCCTTGATTCTGTTAGGGGGTAGGATAAGAGTTGTGGAGTGTTTTGTTGTGTAACTTTTTGTATCAACTTGATGCTCTTTATGGTTGTGTTTGTGCAGATCTATTCGTGGGATTCAATGGGCTGAGTCACTCTATCCTGTGGTCGCCAATGAGAGCAGAATTTAAAGACCATTAAAGTGCGGGAAAGATGCAGAGAAGAGCAAATTTAAGATGGGAATTGGACCTCGTCTCGGAAGCAATAAAGATAGATTTGGCAATTTTTATGGGTCACGGAAGACGGGATTTCAAAGCGATTTCAAAGAGCACTTACGAATTTTTCATAATTTTTCTAGATGCCAAATCGAGGTAAACCAAGTGGCCAGCAATATGAGACCCCAAGTCGGGTTGGCAGAAATTTTCAGAGGTCAATTTGGAGATGGGGCAGGCAAGATTTGCGAGGTGGGCATTACGAAGGCTAGAAAAAGGGCCAAAGTTAAAAACTTTGGGGCATTGGCATTGTCAAGGGCCCCGAATTTTTAAAAAAAATCATGATTATGGGGGGGGAGGCACCTTTCAAATCGGCACCAGGCAAAACGTGCCACCCCCTCCACAAGGCGATGATTTGGATGAGAGGCTCATGGGGGGCCGCTGAACACAACAAATGCAACAAAGATCATCAATGACTTCCTCGAATTTCTCGCTCCCGATCACCACCTCTACCTCATGAAATGACTATGTGAACAAAGAGAACAAAAATGAGTCTTTCTCTTCCTCCATCTCTCTTCCCCAAGAGGCATTTCACACACAGAAAATCAAGAAGAGGATACGATGAAGGATGCTTCTCCAGCGTGGACCAGATTGCTCCAAGATCGAACAGAGGATGAGAGGCAATGTCCAATGCAATTGGGGAACTGATAACGAGTCTATTGGCTGCCTGAAACCATTTCATAGAAACACGCAACATGCAAATAAGTGGTATGCCCAATTTTTACAAAGAAAATCTCATTGCTTTGATGTTTGATGGCTTTAATGATGTACGCAAGGAAAGAAAATTTGTATGAATCATGTTTGAAGTATATTTGAGGGCTGCACATGATAAAATGCAAAACCCATAGCCATACATAGTCGTGATTAATAATTTCAAAACTCAAAATGTGTCATAAATGAAGGGAAATGAGGGGTTTTCCATTTTGGCTTGGGGAATGGAGTTCATATGGGATAAAAATTTGACAAAAATCAGTGTTCAATCAATATGATCAATCAAGACACATAAATAAAAAAATACCACATTTTTATGAACAAATAAATGGGGAAAATAGAGAAAATAAGAAAAAAAAGTTTTTGTGCCATAAAAATTTAGAAAAAATACATTTTATGTTCATGAATGTATAACAAGACTGGAGAATGAGGATTAAGTCTCAATCAAGCCTTGTTTCTATGTTAGAGTATGGTTTTATCGATTTTTACATGGAAATTTACATAAAAATGAACATTACATACCTACCCAACGAATGCAAAACATAAATGGTAGGAGGGAAGAGGGCAAGTGAAAGTGATTAGTTGCTGAAAATGATTCAAATTTCGATCTACTTGTCTATGCATAACATATAGTATAGACTATCATTTAAGTTAAGGAGACTAGTAGCACCAGGAAACTTGGTGCTAGTCTCTAGCAACGTCGCAACATACGATTAGATGGAAAATCATTAAAGGGTTGTTTTTGCACTTCACCTAGTTGGTTTATAATGATAAAATGCTTGAGCAAAATGGTCATCCACACGCATTGAGCATAAGGTATCAAACCTGGATACATTGCAATTGTTTTCCAAACATTGACCTACATGGAGTGTGTAAGGAAACCCGAGCTGTAGGGTAGATGAATGGTTTCTTGGGGCAAGCTTGGTAAGGAAATGTCAAATCTCCTGGATTTTTCAAAATATATAAGAGTGGAAATTTCTTGTGTGTTCTTTATGTTAGAGCAGCACATCTTGGGGCTAATCCCCAAGGTCTAGGAGAGCTGTAGTGGGCCATGGTATTTAGTTGAAGTGGTGTCTCCTTTATGTTTGTATTACATTGGTGTACTACTCCAAGATGTGTGGAATCTCCCTCTAAGGAGTAAGGAAGGGTAATCATTGGACTACATTCTACTACAAATGCAATAATTACAGTAGCGATTAGGGCAGTGTGTCCCTTAGATGCTCCTACCCATGAGGCCGTGTGGGGTTGTCTTATGAGTGTTATAGAGGCTCGACTAGTGCCTATAGCCAATGTTGGGCCCGTTTTATATCCCAATATGAAGCGATTGTTAGACAATGCTTTCATTGAGCGAAGTGCCACTGCAATAGCAACCTCGTTGCTTACAGGATTAGGGGTTACTCAGGGCTCCAAGAGCAAGTCTAAAATCCCTATAGTCACAAAGCAGTTAGACAAATACCAGCTAGACAATGACCCTTATAGCTTCATGGAGCAGGTCGAGAAGGTGTGTAAAGCCAATGGCCTTACCAATCTTGCTCAGCAATCGCAAGCCTTCGACTAGGCAACAAGGGAATGACTTGGTATACTAGTCTAGATGCTACAGAGTGCAACAACTTCAATGACCTCAAGAATCTCTTCATTAATAGATTTTTGAAGGTTGTGGGTACTCAGAAAACCTACTAGTACGGCTAATTAATGTCAAGCAAAGGGATAAGGAAGATATCTGGGATTACATGACCCATGTGAGGAGTCTCTTCAAGAGAATCCCAATGGGTGAGTGACCAATTGAGAGAGTGGTGTCCACAATATTCATCAATGGAATACGAAGCGAAGAGCTCTACAAGGCCTTGGCAGGCAACTCGAGCTTATAGCAAGATGCACTAACAAGGGTCTTTGAAGAGGCCATTAGAGTGGACAATAGCTCAAGGAGAGAAACTCCAAGAACTCGAATCGAGAGAAGACTACCTCTAGGAATTCTGAGAGAGCTATGATGATAAGCAAAAGATTAGGCCCAAGTACTCAAGATAAAGGCAAGGGCACTGACTCAAGCCAAGAGCTAGCAGAGATGAAGATGGAGCTAGCTAGATTACAAGAGATGATGAGACGACCAACATGTCCTCACATCCAATGTGTGTATTGTGGCGGAAACCACTTGCTGTGACTGAGTGTCAGGACCCTTGGTTCTGACCTTGTGCCAATTGTGGTAGGTTCGACCACAATGCCATACATTGCAAACTACTGAGAAGACTCCCATACTCGCAACAATATAATCATCCATACCTAGCAAATAGGCTGCCAAACTTCTTCGGAAGGGGAGTCCCACTAGCAGTCCTTGCACTTAATGACACCAAGCCAGCCATTCCTAGGATGGAGATAAATCCTAAGGGCATACTTAGACCACTTGGACCCTACATGACCCATCCACGAAGTGACGCTCCAGTCCACTACATGGAGGAGCCGAATGACGAAGAGCCTTACATGCATCCTTACGTCTCGTATGACGAAGAGGGCAATGCAGTCCTTGTGGACTATTGACCAATACCAGTGATGGCATTAGATAGAGGAAGAGGTAGAGGCTTAGGAGGGCAGACCCAAGAGCCAATGTTGGACTTGCGGTCACCCATGACATATCTCTTCGTGCTGCCCTGAAAGGGAGCAAGCTGATCAAAGATGCGTCGAATGCAAAATCACACGCCTCTTTGTTGATTGCCGAGACAAAACCCATCCTCTAAATCGACAAACAAGCCATCAGCCACATTGGGGTTATTCAAGGTCAAGACACTCGATGGGGAGGCCACACCTATCCCGTTGCATGTCATGATCCGCTCATAGACAAAGCAAGTGGGCATATCATTGCCAGGGCCTAGCAACTTAGACGCAACCTCAATCGAGAAGAGGAGTTGTAGGAGAAGAAAGAGAAAACTGTTAGAATATCAAGCTCCCGTTACTCTTCAGTCAGTCTATCTTTATGTGTGTGACCAACATTAGCTAGATACAGTTGTACACGTGTGTGACATTCAATAAGTCTGTGTAGTCAGTGACCAATTAGTCTTGGTTAGTCATACCTATGTGTGTAAGTCTCTTTCAGTTTGTATGATGGAAGAATAATAGAAGAAGAACAACAATGAGCTGAGGCTCATCTTCCGCTCCACTCTGTCTCTCTCCCTCTCTTCCAACATGGTATTAGAGCCTGAATGCCTAAAGCCTGAAGGCTTAGCAGTGGCCATTTGACATCAAGACATCATATCTGAAGAAAACATCATCAAAGGAGATTGTGCTTGCAACCTGTTTTTTTGCAAAAGCTATATCTTGCTACAGAAATGGTTTTTGGAGAAACAACCATTAATTCCTGACCGTTTCAACGTGATCTACAACTTTGCAGAAGAAAGTTTTTCCAAATTCCTCACAGATTTTGAGATATTCAGCACAGACCTGTGAAGACTGACTATTTACTGGAGTAAATAGCATGTGATTCCAGGGCACTTGTGGCTTTCATCCTAACAATGTATATGCCCTTATTATCATGCATTTAAGCATGATATTGGAGTGTTAAATGCTCAGTTTTGGAGCTTATTTGCAGGTTGGGAATAGTGAATTGGTTGCTGTCCTGATTTTGGAAACAATATACCTACAGGGTTGAAGTATCTGTGATGCTCATTTGCTACTGACAAATGCTTGGATCATACCACTTGATGGTAGATGCTTTTTGGGATATTGTGAGTGCTGAAAGTCCAAAGTTTGGACTGATTTATTGCTGGTTATACCAGTGTATTGACTGGTTATTGTCTGCAGGAAGGATACATATCATCTTCACTTGACATATATGCAATATATTCTGACCGGTTGGACATGTATCAACTCCTGCATATAGTAGCAACTAAATGAGATGTGTTGGGGCTGTTTTGAGGTCTGAATACTCTTGTTTTAATAGAGAAAATACTGTTGGTTATAGCAATGGGCTGGCTGTATTTGGTATTGGTACTTATATACAGTACAAACATTAATACTTGTATGGACATAGTTTGTTGTTGGGATGTTTTGCCACTACCATAGAATGTTTTGAACTTATTTGAGCTTGGTTTATGCTCAGTTGATTGTGTTTTTTCATTGTTGAAATACAGTTTGTAGCAAGATGGTTGTCATGAAAATTGTCATGAATTGCAGGAAACTATGATGAATAGCGGGAAACTGATCCTGAACTGTAGGAAAAGGGGTCAGATACTTACAGATTGTATACATCACTGAATACCTAAGCTGCAACTATGGCAAATGCTCAAGGCACTGACAATATCACTCAAATTGTGGGAGAAAATCTAGACAACAAAAATTTTGCTTTATGGAAAATTCGTATGAAGAATTTTTTGGTTGGTAGAGGTTATTGGGACTTATATAGTACAAGTGATGAGACTGAACCTGAAATACATGAAAGGAATCCAACAAATGATCAGAAAAGGGCTCATAAGCTATGGACTGAGAGAGCATGCAAGGTATTACAGTGCTTTTCCTTATGTATATCAGATGCTATGGTTATACAGATTACTAGATGCAATTCTCCAAAGGATGCATGGGACATACTCATGAATAATTATGAAAATTTAACACATGCAAGAAAGATTTAGCTAAAGCAACAGTTCAATAACATGTCTAGGAATGGCAGAAGCATTCTACACTACAGAGATCAAGAACATAGTGGATCGGCTTCCACCATTGGATCTTCAGTATCTGAGGGTGATATGATTGTAGTGACATTGAATGGACTTGGCAAAGAGTATAAAGCATTTGATACATCTATTTTTTGTGAGAGCTGAATCCCCTGATTGGGATGAGTTGATTGCTTTGCTGCTGCATGACAAAGTTAAGCTTGGGATGAATACAGGTTCTAGTACGTCTCAAAGCAAAGACATTGTTCTTTACTCTAGCCAGTGTGGTAGAGGCGGTAGAGGCCCTGGCTCTTTTTGAGGTCGAGGAGACACTCGAAACACTTATGGATAGCATCAACAGAATTCCTGGCATGGCACAAATACAGAGGACTAGAGTGGATCCGGTGGCTTTAGAGGCAGGGGGAGATCATCCCATGGTAGAAGTGGTGGATTTGGTTCATAGCAGTCAAATGTTCAGTCAAATAGAGATAAGGACTTTCATTATTGCGGTAGATATGGACACATTGCAAAGGATTATTACAAAAAGCAGGGAGATATGAAGGCAAAGGGCAAACAACATGGGCACTATACATCTTCTAGCGATGCTCATGATGAGCAGGTTAACAGATTGTTTGCCATGTAGCATGTGTCTAAGAATGCATCTAGGTAGAACAGAGATGAGAGATGGTACATTGATTCAGGGGCTTCAAATCATATGACACCCCATGGAGAATGGTTTGATGAGATGGTTGCAGGTTTGCATGGACATGCTTGTACTGGGGATGACACCCAGCATACTATTCAGCATAAAGGAGTTGTACCTTTGTTGATGCCTGATGGCAAGAAAAAGAACCTGCATGATGTACTATATGTACCTACAATAGCTAAGAATCTTTTGTCAATTGGACAGATGGCAAAACAGAATCTACAAGTGAGATTTAATAGAGATGGATGCTTTGTTGAAGAATATGGTAATGGCTGCAAATTGATTGCTAGAGGCCAAAGAGATGGCAAAATGTTTACTCTTGATACATCAATTCCAAAATTGAAAGCAGCCATGTTTGCACATGATGATGGTGATATACGGGATGTTGAGTATAGCATAAGCGGATTGGCCATGTGAATGTACAAAAGTTGAAATCTATGTAGCAAAAGAAGATTGTGCTTGGACTGCCTAAGTTCAAGTATCATGACTTTGGACATGTATGTGATGCATGTCAGTTTGGAAAGCAAGCGCGGTTACCATTTATGAGACATGTATGGAATAGCTCACAACTCTTACAGTTGATACATTCAGATATATGGGGTCTGTCTCATAATGCTTCATTTGGTGGTGCTCGTTACTATGTATCCTTCATTGATGATTTTAGCATGTATATTTGGCTTTACATAATATTGAAACATAAGGATGATATGTTTGATACATTCAAGGACTTCAAGAAGCATGCTGAAAATGAGTTGAGTTGTAAAATTCCGTGTCTTAGATAAGATGGAGGTGGAGAATATGTCTCTAATTACTTTGACAAGTACCTTGCTAAACATGGGATCAGAAAACAGTTAACTTGCAGCTATACACTACAGCAAAATGGTGTAGCAGAAAGGAAAAATAAGGTACTGATGGAATCGGCAAGAGCGATGCTGAATGAGAAGAGTTTGCCAAATGGTTATTGGGCTGAAGTAGTAGTGAATGTTGTCTATGTGCTGAATAGAACCCCTACAGTAGGGATTCATGATGTAACTCCATATGAGCAGTTGTATGGTCATAAGCCTGACATTTCATACTTGAAGGTATTTGGCAGCATTGCATATGTGATGTTCCTGATGAAAAGAGGAAGAAATTGGATCCTAAAGCTATCATGAGTGTGTTCCTTGGTTATGCACAAGACGGGAAAGCTTACAAGTGTTATCTACTGTCTGCGCATGAGACGTTGATTAGCAGAGATGTTATTTTTTATGAGCTGGCATCATGTAATGCTAAAAATACACATACAGTGAATACATCTATGAGTGGTCCTACAGGTGATGGGTCATCTACAGTAAGTCCTTGGTCAGGAGGCTTGCAGAGTTGTACTCCTACATCCACTGACATGGATATGTCAATGAGGGGGAGATTGGATAAGGGAAAAGAAAATATGCTTGAGGATGTGACAGGTCCACTTACAGTAGGTTATGAGTCATCCAACAGTGATAGTTTGGATAGTGAGTTGGGCATTCCATCTTTTATGAGGCTTGGAGCAAGGCAAAGTCGTTATGTAGCGCCTCATGAGAGGCAAGCTCAGAGTGAGCCACAGTTACGGAGATCTGAGAGAGTCAAAGAGCCAATTGAGAGGTTTACATACACTAATTATTCAGCCCTCCATTATGCATATATGGCTAGTGTGACAGGTTACAAAGAAGCTACAAAGTTTGATGATGCAGTTACAAATGATAACTGGCGTGCTGCCATGGATGAGGAGTATGCAGCCCTAGCTGAAAATGAGACATGGGAACTGGTTGAGTTGCGTGAAGGCAAAGTCCCCATTGGCTGCAAATGGGTGTACAAGGTTAAGTGCAAGTCAGATGATTCATTAGAACGTTATAAGGCCATGCTAGTTGCAAAAGGATATGCACAGTAATATGGCCTTAACTATGAGGAGACTTTCAGTCCAATGGCTAAAATGGCAACAGTCAAAATTGTCATTGCTTTGGCAGCATGCAAAGGCTAGAAATTATGGCAAATGGACATCAAGAATGTCTTCTTGAATGGTGATTTGATTGAGAAAGTATATATGGAGCAACTTGAAGGCTATGTTCACCCGGACTTTCCTACACATGTATGCAAGCTGAAATAGGCACCTAGAGCATGGAACACTCGGATCATCAATTATTTATAGCAACATGGATTTAGATTGGGTGATGTAGATCACAGTCTATTCACGAAGAAGGTAGATCATCGATATGTGTTTCTAGTGGTTTATGTAGATGATCTTATCATCACTGGAGATGATGAAGAGGGCATTGCTGAAATTAAATCATGTTTATAGGCTAAATTCAAAGTCAAAGACATTGGTGAACTAGAATATTTTATTGGGATTGAGGTAGTCTCTACGCCTCAAGGTATATGCCTGCTACAGAATCAATATGCTCATGACATGTTACAGAAGTACGATATGGCTGAATGCAAGCCTATGGAGACACCTCTTGATCAGAATGTCAAGCTGTAGATTAATGTTGGGAATGACATAGAGAATGTGACCATGTATCGACAGATGGTAGGCAGCTTGATATACTTGACTATTACCCATCCTGACTTATGTTATGTAGTGGGGTTGATTAGTCAATTCATGCAGAAACCTTGCAAACCACATTTAGATACAGTCAAGAGGATCATGAGATATGTAAAGGGTACTACAGGTTATGGGTTGTTTTATGCACATGCAAAATCCCTTGACTTGACATGATTTACTGATGCTGATGGGGCTGGTTATACCTATGACAAGAGGTCAACCAGTGGTTATGCATTTGGATTGGGCAGCAGTATGATCAGTTGTTGGTAGAGTAAGAAACAACCTATTGTTGCATTATCAAGTATAGAAGATGAGTACAGAGGAGCTACCTTAGCAGCTTGCGAAGCAGTTTGGTTGATGGAACTATTGAAAGACTTGGGAATACAACTGGAAAGCAAAGTGAGATTGCATTGTGATAACCTCAGCAGTGTTATGTTGGCTAAGCAATCATGTCTACCTTGCTAGGTCTGAACATATTGAGGTTTACTACCATTTCATCAGAGAAATGGTTCTTATAGGACAGATTGACTTAATTCATGTGAAGACTGAAGACCAAGTAGCAGATATATTTACCAAGTCTCTTGGTAAAGAAAAGTTCATATACTTCAAACAGCTACTTGGAGTTTATCAAATGGTTTGAGCTTGAGGGGGAGTGTTAGAATATCAAGCTCCTGTTACTCTTTAGTTAGTCTATCTTTATGTGTATGACTGGCTACAAATGTACACAAGTGTGACATTCAATAAGTTGGTGTAGTCACTGACTTAACCACAGTTACTCTTGGCTAGTCATACTTATGTGTGTAAGTCTCTTTCAATTTGTATGATGGAAGAATAATGAAAGAAGAACAACAATGAGCTGAGACTCATCTTCCGCTCCACTCTGTTTCTCTCCCTCTCTTCCAACAAAAACTAGACACAAGGGTCACGTTGAAAACAGAGAGTGCCACAATGCTGCCTTCAGGGAAGAAAGTAACGGACGCAAATGTAGAAACATCAACCAAGGATGGTTGAGAAGGGAAGTGCGAAGGTCGGGGAGTACCCCAATCCAAAGCACCAACTCAAAGCCATTGAAAAGGCAAAGGAGTGGGTGAAAGAAGCCTAGGAACACCTAAAAGATGCCGAACGTATATTCGAGGATGAGATCGATGATCTTTCAAGCATGAGCACACCAGTGTCACCTCCATGACCAAAATCGAGAGATGTGACTGCACCACAAGCAGTTCCACAGGGACAAAGTCTAAACACTATGGGTCAACAAATTAGTCAAGGCCATTGGCTAGGAAACGTAGGGACAGGAGAGCGACAAGCAACTAGCAATCTTCTCACCTCACTAGTGACCACCCTCGTGATGCTAAGCCTTGGAGATCTGCTTAGGAAACATCTACCGCCACTGTGAAAGAGCTAAAACAATGGGTTGAAGGGTCAATGGAGCAAGCTGTCTTCATTGATTCGCACCAACCTAATGAGTGTTCCTACTATCTTCAGGTTTTAAAAAATTTTATGTCTATAGATATATTTATGATTAGACATTTATTTATTCATGTATGCGTATACGGAAATAAAGGATTCTATATGCGCGATAATTTAACCTACTTGAGACACAAATACCGAGTTTGATGATGCATTCAATGCCAAAATCCTTACACGTCAATGCTTTTTGGGAGGGAACTGAAATGAATGTAGTCTTGCTGGTCTTAGCTCTAGGTGATACTGCAAGGAAAGGAATTCTAGACACGAGAGTGGGAGTCATTGTGCTAAGCCATGAAGTGCTCTAAACCTGGGGTTACCCACCGGTCGAGAGAGCCAGGTTTAATGTCACACTAGCTAATGGGATGAAAATGAAGCCATTTGGCATATTAAAGAACTTGCCGTTCAAGATTGCAGAAGTCCGATTCTCAGTGGATTTTATAGTCATGGAGTAGACTATGACATCCTACTAGGCCGACCCTAGATGCGCAATGCGAGAGTCATAGAAGATTGGGGCAACGGTCTGATCTTCCTAGGCAATCGAACAAAAGCAGTAAGAGTAGAGATGGACACATGGAAGACTACACCAGTCAACCTAGATGCCATCTCCACTACCCTAAAGGGTGACAGCTAGAATAAGAAATATTACGGGCCACTACCTAAGTATATCCCTTATCTGGAAGAGGAAAAGCGAGACTTGATGCATGTCCTTGCTACAGTTGACCTACCGTTCTTGGACAATGAAGAATGCAAGCAAGCTGCTAAGGCAATGGGCAAGACCTGAGAAGAGCCCTTAGTGGCAATTTTCATGATGGCTAGGAGCGCACAAAGAGGACCCAATCTGATCCTATTCCAAGTATCGAACAACAAGCAAGAGCTCCATGATATCTTAGAGCACATGACCGACAAGTTAGCTAGTAACCCATTAGCAAGCCTTAAACCACTCAAAGATCTCTTGAATGAACCTAAGTGGCAATGGACCAAAGTGCACAACTTAAACTTGATCCACAATTGGGCCTTAGTCATTGACGAGAGGGACGAGACATGTCAAGACAACCTAGGAGATAACAAGAAGTTGGACGAAGATAGCTCTAACAACGAATATGAGGACTCTTGTTCCTTCAGTGATGAGAGTGAAGGGAAAATTGACACAATAGAATATGGCACTAGAGGATGGTGGGTGATAGAGAAAATACAAGAAAACTTCAAACCACACAAATGCCTTTAGAATCAAAAGAGGAGTCATGCGCATGGATTGCGATCGCACCTTGTTGGAGCACGTAGGTGCAATAGACTTTGAGCAAGCAGGCCTAGTCCAACCAAGTGCCGTGCCATTGCTTAAGACAATGGATTTACCATTGAAGCTACAACCACCCAAAGAGACTCCCTCTTCTAGCGAAGATAGAGAGTTTGATTCTGAATCAAAAGTAAGCTCAAATAGTGATCTCGAATTAACTCGAGCTCCTAAGACTAGATGCACCAAAGGGGACTTACCCCCATCCAGCTCAAAAGCCGGAGGTTAAAGGAGGAAAGAAGGAAACAACCTAAGGATGTGCAGGCAGAGGAGCAAAGAACACCACAAGACTTGATAAGGATATTTACTAAGTTCAAGAAAGGCAACAAGGTAGTGATCTTGCTGGGAGCCAAACGCCAGGGGCAATTTGGTCAATAAAGGGGAGACACCTCGACCTATCTTTACATCCAATGGCTTGGTTGAGGAAGAGAAAGAAAGTCTCATTGCTCTCTTATGAGAGTATGTAGATGTGTTTGCTTGGTCCCTCGATGAGCTAAAAGGGGTAGATTCGAGTGTAGTGACTCACAACATACCCATGATACCCGATGCAACACCGGTCAAATAGCAAACGTATCCAATGAATCCCAAGCATGCTCACGCAATAAAAGAAGAGATTGATAAGCTATTGAGAGCAAGATTCATTTACGAGATTGAGCACATGCACTAGGTCTCACCCATAGTGGTCGTGCTGAAGAAGAACAGAAGGATTAGAGTGTGCTTCAACTACAAAAAGGTAAACGTTGCTACGAAGAGACATAATTATCCATTGCCTTATTCCGAGCACATGCTTGAGAGATTGGTTGATAAAGAGGCCTACAATTTCCTAAGAGATTTGATATTTCCTTACTAAGCTTGCCTTAGGAAACCGTTCATCTACCCTACATATCATGTTTCCTTACACACTCCACATAGGTCAATATTTGGAAAACAATTACAATGCCTCCAGGTTTGATACCATGTTATGCTCAATGCAAGTGTGGATGACCATTGTGCACAAGCATTTTATCATTAGAAACCTGCTAAATGAAGTGCAAAAACAACCCTTCAATGATTTTCCATCTAATCGTACATTGCGACGTTGCTAGAGACTAGCACCGAGTTTCCTTATGCTACTAGTCTCCTTAACTCAAATGATAGTCTCTCCTATATGTTATGTATAGACAAATAGATCAAAATTTGAATCATGTTCAGCAACTAACCACTTTTACAAATCCTCTTCCCTCCTACCGTTTATGTTTTGCATTTGTTGGGTAGGTGTAACGTTCGTTTTTATGTAAATTTTCATGTAAAAATCGATAAAACCATACTCTAACATAGAAATAAGGCTTGACTAAGGCTTAATACTCATGCTTCAGCCTTGTTATACATTCACAAACATAAAATGTATTTTTTTCTAATTTTTAAGGGTGCAAAAACTTTTTTTCTTTTTTTCTTATTTTTTCCATTTATTTATTCATAAAAATGTGGTATTGTCTTATTTATGTGTCTTGATTGATCATAGTGATTGAACATTGATTTTTATCAGTTTTTTATCCCATATGAACTCCATTTCCCAACCCGAAACGGGAAAATCCTGATTCCCCTTCATTTATGATGCATTTTGCGTTTTGAATTATTAATCACGACTATGTACGATTATGGGTTCTACATGTTATCATGTCTATCCCTCAAATATACTTCAAACATGATTCATACAAATTTTCTTTCCATGCTCACACCATTAAAGCCATCAAACATCAAAACAATGAGATTTTCTTTGTAAAAATTGGGCATACTGCTTATTTGTGTGTTGTGTGTTTCTATGAATTGGTTTCGGGTAGCCAGCAGACTCATCATTAGTTCCCCAAATATGCTAGACATTGCCTCTCATCCTCTCATTGATCTTAGAGCAATCCGGTCTACGTCAGACAAGCATTCTTCATCGCATCCTCTTCTTGATTTTCTACGTGTAAAGCATCTCTTGGAGGAGAGGGAAAGACTCAGTTTTGTTCTCTCTGTTCAAATAGCCATTTCACAAGGCCGAGGCGGCAATCAGGAGTGAGAAATTCGAGGAAATCATTGATGATCTTTGTTGCATTTGTTGTGTTCAGCCCCCCATGAGCCTCTCATCCAAATTGTCGCCTTATGGAGGGGGGGCGGCACATACCTGGCACTGATTTGAAATGGTGCCCCCCCATAACCACAATTTTTTTAAAAAATTGAGGGCCCAAGGGCCCCCCAACAATGCCCATGCCCCAAAGTTCTTAACTTTGGCCCTTTTTCTGGCCTTCGTAATAATGCCCACCTCGCAAATCTTGCCCATCCGGCCTCTGAAATTGACCTCTGAAAATTTCTACCTGCCCGACTCGGGGTCCTGTATTGCCAGCTACTTGCTTTGGCTCTGCAAGTGCTCTTCGAAACCACTTTGAAATCCTATCTTCCGTGGCTTGTAAAAATTGCCAAATCTGTCTGTATTGCTTCCGATGAGGTCCAATTTCCATCTTAAATTTGCTCTTCTCCACATCTTTCCCACATTGCAATGGTCTTTAAATTCCACTCTCACTTCATGAGGATCTCACTCAGCATAAGATCTTCTTCTAATGCTCTGTCTCTCAACATCATGGCTTGTCCTATTCGTGCTTGCTAGCGCTAGCACACCGCTGAATTTCACACACCTCCATGTTATGCCACAAGCTTCTGGCTTACTGCTCCTGATTGTAAGTCACTAGGCATCGTAAGGCCTCCCATGCTAGTCTCTTCTCCTCTCCCAAGTCTACTATGACATCCTCGAAAGTCCTACCATGGTGGTCTGTCTGGGCCTATAGATTGTAATTGGCAACCAGCCACTGGATTTGTATCGGGAGACCGCCTAGGTCGAGTTGCTCGTCCCATTCGTGGTTAGTGCTTGTCTCTGCCATGTCCGCGGTCTCATGCTCCACCAAGTTGCCGATGAGATTGATTAGGTCGACTGGATCCACTTCTTTGAGATGGAGACTTCCCTTTCTACGCTTGGCTTCTCTAATACATTTTCAGCTAGGTCCTATGCTTGGGGTTTCAATCACTCAGCTATGTTTCACGGTCTTCTCCTACTAGTGGGTTCCTTCATGTTATTGCATCTAAGCGAGTTTCTTGTTAATTGCGGCAATTATCAATCTACAATCACTCTATGTGTGTGTGTGTGTGTGTGTATGTATACTATTTTCCATGCATTGTGTGCAATCAAGCTTTCCGCTTTTATTAAGTGTACTTCAAGTGCTGAAAAATAATGAGTGCGAAGACAAGATGACTATTTAGCTTTCACACTCCTCATGTTCATGGCCTGATGGGGCTCTAAGCTCGGTTCCTAGTCTTTCTTGTTGCTTGCTAGGATCTTTGTCGTGTCGTTCAGTTTGTTCAAGGTCAGTTTGGGGTCTCCTGGTCAGGCTAGGGTCCTAAGCATGTCGAATTTGCTATTAAGTGCGTAAGCATTGTTCCTAACCATTCGGCTACGATTTCTAGGTCTAGAACTTCCTATAAGGTATTTGATGGATTCTCCTGTTGCAGGTCGCACTCCCCATTGTTCGAGATGTGTCAAATTCCCCAAGTTTGTCAGTCTATGTGTGTTCAATTGTGCAAGGTCCGATTCTGGAAATCATATGTCTGATTTACCATTGGTTCGATTCATGTATGTTCGATTGTCAAAATCAGACAGGGTGTGTCCAATTGTCAAAATCAAACAGGGTGTGTCCGATCGGACAGGGTAGCTAGTCCAATTCGGGTGTGTTCAGTTTCAGGGATCGGATGCAGTCGAGCATCCGTGAGTTCCCCTATCCAATTCTCAGAATCGAATAGGACAAGGTGGTCCAATTGATGACATGGCAGGGTCCGATCTTAGTAGTTTGATTTTCAGGATTAGACAAGGCCTTTGGTTTGAGTGTTCGATTCAATGGAATCATACGTCTGATTCTAGGAATCAGACATTGGGAAGCCCATCCGATTTTGCACCAAGAGCAGCCAAAACACAAGTCGACTACAATTTGACAAAAATTTCCACACTCGAGCTATGATCACCTACAAGACCACCTAGAAATCAAATACGGGTGTAGGACAAGGATCTCATATACCTGAATCTTGCAAAAAACTCCGGCACACTCCAATCGATCCAATGAAAACTCATGGCCTGCAATCTCTCTCTCTCTCTCTCTCTCTCTCTCTCTCTCTCTCTCTCTCTCTCTCTCTCTCTCTCTCTCTCTCTCTCTCTCTCTCTCTCTCTCTCTCTCTCTCTCTCTCTCTCTCTCTCTCTCTCAAAGCTAAGATAAAAAATGAGGCTTTCCCTTGCCTCCTGGGGTCTTAAACCCTTGTTGGGGCATAACCTTAATCCTCCCGATCACCCCCCTTGCGACTCCAACACATGTAAGCACTTATTTTTTTCATTTTTTCCTTGTTTGTGCCCTGTTTGGGCCTGTTTTACAACAACAAACCCTAAGCTTTCCACTCTAATTTCTCGATCCTAATCTACTCTTAATGTAAGAAAAATCAAAAGAAAGTACTGAAATGATTTCTTCCACTCAACTAATCATCAAAAACCAAAAATACTTACTTGTAGCACAGATTAAAACCCAAAATCTCTTATCTAACTCAGCTCTACTGGTTCGGGATGAAACCCTTACTTCGATGCTCAATTTGAGGCACCGTACAAGTGCTCAATTAGTAACAATGGAACCAAAATATAGTAGGAGCTCACCGCTCAACCCCCAAGACCCACTGACCACTTATTCCTTCAAGAATTTCAAGCAAGCACCTATGGCTATCTCTTACCTAGCCGATGTGCTTTCGATCCTACTGGGGTGTAGTGAGCTTAGCTTGGTACCCAAATGAGTTGCCTCCTCCCTCAAGCACTCTGATAGCTCCTTGATTCTTGAGGCTAGCTCAAGCCTCCTCCTCCAAGCTCCATCCTCCATAGCCACATGCGAGACGAGAGAAGAGAAGAGAAGAGAAAAAGAAGAGAGGAGATTATGGAGAGCTTCACCTCCAAGATTCCTCACTCTTACACACTCACTCACACTCCCTCCCTCAAGCACTCACAAGCAAGGAAAGAGAAGAGAAGGAGAGAAGAAGATGAGTCCACTTTTGCCACACACCAAAGAATGAGCTCTTCATTCACTTTTCAACTTTATATACAAAACCCTAAATCCCTTTTGGGTGGTCATCCCCTTATCCCCTTTTTACATGGCCGGCCATGGCTTAGGCCTTATTTCCCATTGTCCTCCTATCTTCTTCTTCCTAGGTCCCTTTCTATCGTCCATCTACCTTTACAATTTTCACAGGAGCTCTTTTATAAAAAGTTTTAAGGGCGCTTTGTGTTTAAGAATGCGCTTATGCCTTTGACTTAGCCTGCACTTTTCCACTTTTTTTGTTTTCTTTTCGTTCTGAGGTTGATAGCCACCAACCAAGCCAACAATCCATTGCTAGTATATTGCAATCCACAACTTTCCCTGAGGCCCACCAAGCCGAATGAGTCGATATTGCATTGTTGCATCATCTTTCATGACTGCACACCTCCATATGCAGCACAAGAGCTTATGCTCATCTTGGAAACTCTTGTGCACATACTATGATGTGTGTATTTGGAGACTTTGTTCCCAATGAAATCAACAAGATCTCTCCCTTCCTTGCATTACGTTGTCCGGACCACCATTGAACATTGTGCGAATGGCCCTCCAATTGGTAGTTGCCTCGTCTGCCATGAATCCTCGAAAATCAGTGCTTGGGTGTCCACACTTCTCCGTCACTTCATTCATCTTTGTCCAAAAAAGAGCTTCTGCATATGTATCATGTTCCTTCATCTCACATATTGCCAGAATCATCAACTCTTGTACACTAAAGAAACACAAGAAAGGAATGGGAGAGTAAGGAGAACTATGCTACTTAAGTTCGTGTTGTGACGGTAGAATCATGTAAGAGAAACTACCTTGGGTCACACACATGTGCTGCAATGGTGGTCCAACCATTAATGCAATGCACGTGGTCGACGCATACCCAGCTATTACATAGGTCCTCAATGCCATTCCTTCGCATAAAATTCACTAAGTCAAACCCTGAGGCTGGCCTAGTCGTTGAAATTTTGAATATAAAGCACCTACTATCATTGTCAACGACTTGCCAATGAAATAGACTACCATGGAAAAATCTGTATGCACAATGTTGCTTTAACTTTTGAAGACGAGATTCCATTCCTTGATCACTCTTAGCGCATGTTGCACGGACCATGTGTTTGAACCTACATGCACATAATATTGATCTTCATATGCATGGCTTTCTAATGATATTTTGGAATGTGTTGTGAATGGAATAATATGTTACATGTTCCTCTGAATGAGTGGTTGGAGTTCCTGAAGCATCGTCGAGAGTTCAGTGTCAGACATGGGGACACCTTGCTCACAAACCAAGGCACCCATCACTAGCCTTCTAGCCATAGTCATTTGCAGGTATCGAGGTCCACCAGCTATAGTAAATTTAGTCTCTTACCATTTTTTCTATGATCCTTCACACCTCTTTGCCATTAGCTCTACATGTGCCTCTTTGCACCTCATGGTTATGTATGCCTTGATGGATAAACAAGTTTGACATTGGCCTTTTTGACATCACATAATACACTACACACTCACACTTGGAGAGCAAGATGGGGTGGGGTTCTCATAATAGAAGCATCCAAGGCTTTTCAAGACCATCAGCTGACATTTCTATAGTCGGTATGCTGGTACTGAGTTTACCAATATGCCATGTATTGGGACTTGATTAGTATGATTTACTTACAATAGGGTAGTAGAACCATGTCATGTGACTCTGCAATCATTTTAATGATAGTAGAGCAAATGAAGAATCTTGTAACTGTCCATGCCACCTTGGTTTGGGAGCCAAAAATCAACATACCAGCACAATCTCTATTGGGACACTCTAGCTTTTCGATACATTTGCTTCTCAATAAATAGTATTGAGGAATACCATCAATGTTAATGTGGGATTTGTCCACCAATGGCCATCATACTTTTTCTCCATACCCTCCATTGGATGCATATTGTCTGCTACTAGTGGAAGCTCGTATGCCACATTGCCATCATAGAAAACTAGGAACTCCTCCACTCTCTCTATAGCACTTGTATTCTGAAGCAAATGACGTAACACTCGATGTCGGCCCCCTAAAGACATTATGTAGTCGATCACACTTATAGCATAAGAGGATTGCCGCATCCCCTCCTCCTCCACATCAAGCGTGATAGGGATGTTTTTTTTTTTGTCAATGTCCAAGGGGGGTGGTGAGGCTTCCATGGTGATTGTTGCTTTCTCAATGCTGCAAGGGCTCTAGGTGAGGTCTATGGTTGGGGAAGGCTGTAATGTAGGCCCATTTCCTTGTTAGACAAGATAGTCTTGCGAGACTAAGGTATCCAGAACATATATCTAGACAGCCTCATGGTCATTGTTACAATGGATCGACGTGCTTTGTGTTCAGCAATTTGCATGGGTGATAACAAGAACACGGTAGCCATTGCCATTGCAAATGTCTTCCTTTTTCAACATCAGGAACTGACTACTTGTGTAGTGCATAATAGGTTGGCAAAGAGGGAGGATACATATGGGGATGCATGTCATATACAAGAGAGGGAGAGAGAGAGGGGAGGATATATAAAGCATGTGCATGAGAGAGAGAGGGAGGGAAATAGAGAGTGTAAGTGCATGTGTGTGTGCGCGCACGTGCAAGTGCTAGATATATAAAGTTTTGCAATGTAGACGCGCAGGGATGCGTCCCCACACTTAAGACCTTAACGGATAAGGTGAACCGAGCAACATGGACCTAGGACCACGCCATAGACCATCCACTAACGTCCCCACACTTAAAACATGACCGTCACGGAGAAACAGAAGGTGTAGGGTTAGAAAAACTTGGCCCATTTTGTCAAGAATCAAGGTTGAGTGTGACAGATGGCACGTCCTGTGTTGTTGTCGGCTGCTGGAGGTACCAAGGCATCTTCTCGGTACACGTCTGTCATGGCAAGGACCACGCGGCAGCACCCAGGGAGGTAGCTGATGGAAGGAATCGCAGGAAATTTGTCGATGATAAGGAATACTACACTCCACTCATAGTCACTCAAATGAAATGAAAGAACAGTCACTTGTCCCATGACTAATATCACTCGAGGAATAAGGATTGAAACCCATATCTCGTACCCGGTTGAGAAATCGACAGGGGAATGGTGCAGAGGAAGTATGCCAGGGTGCACAGTTGATGGTGCATTAGTGCGTCCAACCCGTCTAGCATAAGTGCAAGGAGGAAGGCAAGGGAGCCTTAGAGTGCAGTGTACAAAACATGGTGATGTGTTTTGTGATAATGGCAAAGACCCATCCCGTGGGTGTATAGGGAAACGGGAACATACCTGACTCCAAGTGTTGTAACGTCCCTCAATCTCACCTCTCGGTAATTGATTGAAGAAACTCCAACCACACTCAGCCCACCCTCTGTCTCACGCTCTGTTGATAGATACAGGAGGGCAGCCATGTCCTGAAACCCATTGATGTAATCCTCACAGTCACTTGTGCAAAGGTTGTATGCCTTGTGCGCATTTGATGGTGCAACTGTGCATCCTGCCCTGTGCCGGCATACGGTGCGAGAAGGAAGGCCAGGGAGCCTTATGGTGCAGTGCACAGAAACAAATTGTGCTTTGTGCATTGAGAGGCCCGTCCCGTGCATGCAACACTTCATTCACACTTCTCACCTCTCATTTGATTTGAAGGCAAAAGACTGGTCTCTCGCCCCACCCTCTGTCTCATTTGATTTGAAGGCAACCATACTCACTTCCCCATTCAGTTAGGATGAAAGCTCACGTCACTCGATTGTTTGTCGATGAAGATCGCGTCGTCAGTTGTTAAAGAGGCATACCTAGGGAGGTAGCCATCAAATCGAACATTGTGTTGGATAGGAACATGTCGTCTGCTAGAGGACAGTTAGACACTCTGCAGAGAGGCCCAGGACACAGCATACCAAGGGAGGCAGCTTCGGAATTGGATCCTGGAAATATCAATTGATGAATCCACTTCTTGGATTACTAGGTGTTGCCACCTTTTCCACAGCCAGCTTCTCGCCCAAGGGTGGTTGCCACCTTTTCTTGGAACGAGGCCTACTATGATAGGGAATTGCTTCCTTTTCTCCCATAACAGTTTTGTTTTTCTTGTTTTCGTTTTTTTTTTCTTATTTTTTTTTCTTTCTCCTTTTTTTTTTCTTGTTTTTCCCTATTCCCGAGGGTGTTTCCACCTTTTCTCGAAGAATAGGTCGGCATGACATGGACCTAAGTCCTTTTCTCCCATGACCGATATGTATATTTTTTTCCTTTTTTTTTTGTCTTTCTTTTTTTCTTTCTCTTCGAATTAAGCAAGGGAATGGTAGAAATACCATTTGTTAAGACCAACCTCGCCACTGTTGCTGGTGAAAAATAGAGGATAAGAGATCAAGGCTGGAAGGTGGGATTAAGGGGACAAAGGGTTGTGTCCACCTCATCAGGAGTGGCTGAAGAACGGCTATTAGAAGTAGCATCATAAGAAGTACAGTGCCACGCCAACGAGGGAAAGGATCAAGTGACTGTAATTGTCAAGATCCCCAAGGAGGGAAGTACTTCTTCAGACGATATCCATTGATCAGGAAGGGATCATCAAAGGCATCAACGATTTGCACTTGGACAGAGCCATTAGGGTTGACGGCAAGTACCTTATATGGGCCCATCCACCACTGTTGGAGCTTGCCAGGAAACTTGCCAAATCGTGAATCATAGGCTAGGACCAAATCACCTTCTTTGAACTCCTTGTGCTTGATGAAGCTGTCATGGTAAGCCTTGCGTCGAGCTTGCGTGGCTTCCATGCACTGTAGAGCCATCCTATGAATTTCGTCCAAACATTCCAAGTGTAGGAGATGGCGTTGCAGTGAATCATCATCCCCCAAACGCTCTTTGATAGCCACTCTCAAAGAGGGTAATTCCAGTTCAACAGGGAAAACAGCTTCTGTACCATACACCAGCTGGAAGGGTGTCTGTCCTGTTGCTGCTTTATGGGAGGTTCTGTACGCCCAGAGGGCCTCTGTAAGTCGATCATCCCAATCACGACGATGTGCAGCAATTGTTCTTGTCAGAATCGAGCAGAGGATGTGATTCGTGACTTCGACTTGGTCGTTGGCTCTAGGGTAATAAGGAGTGGACTTGCAATGGTGGATCTTATACAACTCTGTCAACTCTTCCATGACTTTGTTAAGGAAATGAGTGCCTCTATCACTTACCAGCTCTAAGGGACTTCCAAAACAGGTGATGATATTCTCGTACATGAACAGGGCCACGCTGTTACCATTGTCCCGCTTTAGGGCTTTAGCTTCACACCACTTTGTGACATAATCCATACATACGAGGATGTATCGGCTCTGCTTCCTTCTAGTGGGAGGATCGATTGGGTCTACGCAGTCGATGCCCCACTTCTCAAACGGCTTCAAAGGAAGAATAGGCTGCAATGGCATGGCACTTGTCTTGGTGGGTTTCCCCATTCTCTGACAAGCATCACATCTTTTACAGTAATCATAGGCATCCTTATGAATGGTAGGCCACCAGTAACTTGCTAGCAGAGCCTTCATGGCTGTAGCTTCTCCTGCAAAGTGACCTCCACATGGCTCGTCATGGCAAGCCTTCAGAACAATCCCAATCTCATCTCCTGCAACACATCTTCTAAGCACTTCATCTTTGCCTTTCTTGTACAGTGCACCACCTAGCAGGGTGTAGGGGGCTGATTCTAGCATAAGCTTCTTCCTTTCCCGACTAGAGATACCAGGAGGATACTGTTGGGTTGCCAGTAGATTGGCAATGTCTGCATACTAGGGGGTTACAGTTTCTACCAGGAAGAGGGAAGCATCAGGAAGGTCTGGATCATCCTGCTCCTCGTCTGCAGTTTGTGGGATACACGACAGATGATAAGCCAAAACATGGGAACGACCAAGCTTAGTAATTACCTCAAAGTCGAACTCTTGGAATAGAAGGAGCCATCTCATCATTCGTCCTTTCACATCTGCTTTGCTCATCAGGAAGGACAGGCCCTCATGATCCACATAAAATTTAAAGTGGGTGGATAGGAGATAGTGGCGGAACTTCTCTAGGGCAAACACCATTGCCAAGCACTCAAGCTCTGTCACTGTGTAGTTCCGTTCCCTATCAGTGACCTTCCGGCTTGCATAATAGATCGGTTGATCCAGCTTTGAGGAGCCCTTTTGGTAGAGAACTGCGCCTAAGCCTTCAATTGATGCATCAGTGTGTACATGGAACTCCTTCATCCAATCAGGAGGTTGAAGAATGGGTGCCTCAATCAGACACTGCTTCAGAGTGTGGAAGGCTTTGTCACATTCTTCTGTCCAAGTAAACTCTGCATCTTTCCTCAGAAGCTTGTGCAAGGAGGTTGCCTTTGTTACAAAATGGGCTATGAACCTTCTGTAGTAACCCACATGGCCTAGGAATCCCCTCAACTGTTTGAGGTTGGTGGGTGTTGTCAGAGTTGCGATCTTTTCGATCTTTGCAAGGTCTGTTGATATCCCTTGTGCAGAGACAATGTGGCCCAATAGAACTCCAAAAGAGACCCCAAAGATGCATTTGTCGGGGTTGAGGGAAATCCCATACTCCCGACATCGGTTAAAGCATTGTTCCAAATGTCCCCAGTGTTCACGGATCAAACTATAGACACAGAAGTGATCCAAATAGACCTCAATAAAGTCGTGCAAATGATTTTGGAATGCGGCCATCATGACTCGCTGGAAAGTAGCAGGGGCATTGCAAAGCCCAAACGGCATCACTCGATAAGTGTAGGTTCCCCATTCTGTGGTGAAGATTGTTTTGGATTGGTCCTCTTCTGCTATCTGCACTTGGTTGTATCCGCTGAACCCATCCAGAAGGGAATAAAGCTCATGTCCTGCCACTGTGTCCAACAGTTGGTCTGTGAAAGGGATAGGAAAGTGATCCTTCTTCGTTTTGGAATTGAGCTTGCGGAAGTCAACACATATTCACAATTTGCCATTCTTCTTAGGTACAACCACGATGGGTGAAACCCATTCACTATTTGCCACTGGATAGATGAACTCGGCTTCTAGAAGCTTCAGCAGCTCTACTTTTACCAATGTGGAATAATTTGGGTTCATTCGCCTCTATCGTTGCCGTACTAGCTTGGCATCAAGCTCCAAGTCAATATGATGCTGACATATTGTGGGATCAATCCCCTTTAGGTCTTTGTAGGACCACGCAAACATGTCCAAATTCTCTTTCAACAAGTTGTACAAGGTTGACAACTCCTCTTCTAGGAGACTGCTACCCACCTTCAAGTGGCGTTCAGTGCCATCTGCATCCACAAAGGTTAACTTCCTTTCACCTTCTACTTCATGGATGAAGGTCCCGCGGACTGCTTCTGGATACAGATCTGACTCCTTCAAGGGAGTGATATCCTCTTCTGATGTCCCACTAGAACCAACTTCTTCTTTTGGTGGAGACTTAGGGTGCTCCTTGAGAATTTGAAATGGGATTAGAGCCGTTTCAGGTTTGGTTTCAAAATTAATTACCTCTTGGCTTGAAGACTCATCTTTTGATGACACATCCAGGAACGTCACATAATAGGGATCCTCTGATTTCTCTTGGGTTTGTGGGACTGGTGCTTGTTGGCACGGTGCATCATCATCATCTTTCTTTGGCAAGGATGGGTGAGGACGGCATGAGCCACTGCTGAAAGACGGCTTGTTCTTCTTAACCCATTTCTTATTAATATTTTGCATATAAGAAGATCCATTTACCAGACCAAATGGTACCATCGCCATTCTGTCCCATAGCATGATCTCATCTGCTTCTGATGCTTCTGAAACTTCTTCTCCAAATGTATCCTCTTTGGATGGGATAGATTCTTCTGGCTCACTTTCATAACCTTCTTCGTCCATATCATCTCCATCCTCTTCTGTCTCTGTCTCTGCTCCTGTCTTTGTCTCTGTCTCTGCTTCTGCTTCTGCTTCTGCTTCTGCTTCTGCTTCTGCTTCTGCTTCTGCTTCTGCTTCTGCTTCTGCTTCTGCTTCTGTAAGAGCTCTATAAGAGAAGAACAGGTTCTCTATTTCATCTTCTGCCTCTGTCTCTGGCTCTACTATAGCCATGTAACAGGAAGAGTAGTACATCCATGCTTCTATCTCACTGTCAGAAGTGATTTCGGAAATAGTTCCTGGTTCAGGCAGGAAGTATTCTCCCATTGACAATGGCTTTGCATCTTTTGGAAGTTGTCTTACAATATCCACTGTTAAGGAACGTGCCACTGTTTTCTTGGGAAGGATCTGTTTGACAGCATCTTGTCTCTGCTGATGTTCCATCCGTAGCCTCATTAGTGTTGAGATATCGAGCTCCACTCGTGATACGCCAAGGTGACCGTTGTGTATTTATGTCACCGACTTGTCAGTTGCAGACGCGGTTGGTACACCGCCCATGAATAATAGCTACATGATAGCTATCCTTATCTACTCTAGTTCGTGGCTCAGTTAGTATGCCACCTTAGTTAGTTAAGTTTGGTTTGAGACCCATATATAGGGTTCTTCTATTTCTTTGTACTTGAGTTCTTTTTGGCTTACACAACTAAAAAGAGGAAAACTGTTTTCAGCCTCCACCCTTGTGTGTCTTCCCCCATTGTGCAAGCAAGTAAGCTTCAAGCGAGACTCCTTCCTTCTCTCCCACAATCTTGACATGGTATTAGAGCCTTGTTCGTGGTAAGGAGCTCAAGAAACCAAGCCAAGCTCGCGGTGTTCTGGTAAGAGGTTCAGTGTTGCTTTCATTTTCTGTTTTGGGAGCAGATCTCTGCAGGTAGCACAGCCGGAAAGTGCAGGAGTGCATTGTCTCAGGTTGAGACGCCCTTCGCGGTGAAGCAAGAGGGCAGTATATGCTGCAGTAAGGGCTTTAGCCCTTAGTGACCTTGTTTTTTTGATTTGAGGCCATTTCGGGGTCTGTTTTGGAGGCGGAAGTTTTATACACACACTCAAGAAAATGCCCAGTTTTATGCTGTGCAGCCACTGTTCTACGGGTTGGTGAATAGTTACTGTAAAAATTGCATTATATGCTTGTGCGCAGAGACATTGGGAGTTACAGAATCATCCCTGTTGCCTGTTGATGCAAAATCGTCACTAGGAAGTGACTGTGTGGTCAAATACCACTTTCGCCAGTTTTGCAGATTTTCCCTTGTGAGGGTGAAGCTGTGGTTTTTGCAGTGACAGAATTTTTTGCAGTCTTCTGTAATGGCATCTGATTCTCTTTCACAGATTGTCACTGAAAAGCTTGACAAGAACAACTTCTAAGCATGGAAGTTTCGAATGACGAATTTCCTTATGGGAAAAGGATATTGGAAATTTGTTGCAGGAAATGAAGAAGAACCAGTTCTTCCTGATGTTCCCAATCAACAGCAAATGCAGGCATTTAAAGCATGGCATGAGAGAGCCAGGAAAGTTATGTATTGGCTGTCTATCAGCATTTCAGACTCTATGATTGTGCATATTCAGGATGCAAGTACACCAAAGGAGGCATGGAATACTTTGTCAAAAATGTATAGCACAAATACGCAAGCCAGGAAAATGCAGCTCAAGCAAGAGTTGCACAATGTGCAAAGAGAAAATATGAGCATCAACGACTACCATATGAAGGTGAAGAAGATTGCAGATGCACTGGCTTCCATTGGGTCACTAGTGGAAGATGATGATTTAGTTTCTGTGACCTTGAATGGTCTAGGAAAGGATTATGCACAGTTTCGGACATCCATTTCAGTTCGTGAAAGATTTCCTGATTTTGAGGAGCTGATTGCTCTTCTAATTTCTGAGGAGCAAAGAAATGGTGGTGCATCTTCTTCAGGAGAAACTTCAAAAGAAGCTGTCTTCTACTCAAATGCTGGAAGAGGTAGAGGCAGAGGTAGAGGAGGCCGATATGGAGGCCGTGGTAGAAATCAGAATATGCAAAAACTCAAGAAAACTAGTCCTATGGAGGAGGACGTGGTAACTCTAGAGGCAGGGGGAGCCAAAGAGGTCGTGGTGGATGGCAAAGAGGCCAAAATGTAAACAGTAATGTTGAATGCTACTATTGTGGTAAAATGGGTCATATGGCTAAAGACTACTATAAAAAGCAGAATGACATCATGAATGGAAAACTGCAACAAGGAAATTATGCATCCTCTAGTAGACAGGGTGATGACAGAAATGAGCATCTGTTTATGGTGCAGCACATGAACAATTCTGTGACAAGTGCAGAAGAAAGCAACGATGTATGGTATGTTGACTCAGGTGCATCAAACCATATGACAGGTCATGCAGAATGGATGGAGGATGCAAGGAAAATGGAAAAACCAGGATTTGTGGAGACTGGTGATGATACTACACATCCTATTGTGCAGATTGGAAAAATTCCTTTGTCTATGCAGGATGGGAAAAAGAAATACCTGTCCGATGTATTTCATGTCCCGAATATCACCAAGAATCTGGTTTCTATTGGTCAAATGGTTGAGCAGGGCTTGCAGGTCAGATTTAATCCTCATGGATGCTTTGTTGAGGATATGAAAAATAAAGGTCGCTTGATAGCAAAAGGAAAGAAGAATGGCAGAATGTTTACATTGGATGCAGACATGTCTGAATTGAGTGCAGCAATGTTTGCACATGGGACCGGTGTAGTTGCAAATATTGATATCTGGCATAAACGCATTGGTCATGTTAATGTACAGTGACTTAAATCAATGCAGACCCAAAATATTGTTGCAGGTTTGCCGAAATTCAAGGTTGCAGAAATGCATAAGGTATGTGAAGCCTGTCAGTTTGAAAAACAGGCAAGGAAACCATTTCCTAGACATGTTCAAGAGAGTAAGAAGCCATTGGAATTAATCCACTCTGATGTGTGGACAACTAAAGCTGCATCTCTTGGAGGCTGTCATTATTTTGTCAGTTTTATTGATGACTATAGCAGAAAAGTTTGGGTGTATTTTATGAAAAAGAAAAGTGAAGTTTTTGGGCATTTCAAAACTCTTAAAGCTATGGTTGAAAAAGAAACAGGCTTGCAGATAAAATGCCTAAGGTCAGATGGAGGGGGAGAGTACCTCTCAAATGAGTTTGCAAGGTTCCTGCAGGAGCATGGCATAAAGTAGCAATATTCATGCAGTCATACCCCACAACAAAATGGAATTGTAGAAAGAAAAAACAGGCATATTGGAGAGATATCTCGTGCCATGCTCAATGAAAAAGACTTGCCAGATTTTTATTGGGTTGAAGCAGTTGCTACAGCAGTCTACATAATGAACAGGACTCCCACTGCAACAATACATGGAATGACTCCAGAGGAGAGGTATACTGGTAGGAAACCAAATATTTCTCATTTGAAATTTTTTGGTTGCATTGCCTATGTACATGTGCCAAATGAGTTGAGATCCAAGTTGGATCCAAAAGCTGAGAAGTGCATCTTTATTGGTTACTCTCTGCAGCAAAAAGGGTATAGATGCTATAACCCTTCTACTCGTAAGTTTACAGTGAGCAGAGATGTTGTTTTTGATGAGATGAGTAGCTAGTATAAACCAGTAAATGTGATTGATGATGTAGATGCACAAAATGGTAATGTTGCACAAAATTCACAGCAGCAATCACAAAATATTAGTTGACCTGGAGCGTCCTCTAGCAGTGGTTCACATTCTTCGCCATGGACACGCAGATTGAGATCAGGAGAATCTTCTCAAAGTAATGCAGATAGTGGTATGCAGGTGTCACGAAAAGGAAAAGAGAAGGTTGATCAGCCCATGTTTGATGTGAATGCAGGTCACTCTTATGTGGATGGTGAATCCAATGGCTCAGAACAGAGCATTGATGATGAGTTGGATATTCCTTCTATTGTTACACCTGGAGTAAGGAAGACCAGGGATGTTTTGAGAGCACCTGGGAGTGAACCTACTTTGCGCAAGTCTATGAGAGCTAGGTATCCTGTGGATAGGCTGAAATATGATGGATTTGCAGCCATTCACTATGCATATATGGTTAAAGTGATACAGGAACCAGAACCCACTTCTTTTGAGAAAGCCATGGGAAAAGAAAAATGGGAGAAAGCCATGGATGAAGAAATGGATGCCTTGGAAGCAAATGCTACATGGGAATTGGTACCTTTGCCTAAAGGTAAAAATGCAATTGGCTGTAAGTGGGTTTATAAGGTGAAGCACAATGCAGATGGTTCTGTGAATAGATACAAGGCAAGATTAGTAGTCAAGGGGTATGCACAAACATTTGGCATTGACTATGAAGAAACATTCAGTCCGGTTGTAAGGATGGCAACCGTAAGAGCAGTCATTGCTATGGCTGTATCAAAGGGATGGTCTTTACATCAGATGGATGTAAAGAATGCCTTCTTGCATGGTCATTTGCAAGAAGAGATCTATATGGAGCAGCCGCCAGGTTATGTGCATGTTGTTCATCCTAAGTTTGTTTGCAGGTTGAAGAAAGCCTTGTATGGCTTGAAGCAAGCACCTAGAGCATGGTCTGACAAGATAGGACAGTATCTTGTCACTATTGGCTTTCAAATTTCCAAGGCAGATTTCTCACTTTATGTGAGAAAAACAGAGAAATGTATTATGCTACTTGTCATTTATGTTGATGATTTGATTATGATAGGTGACAGTGATGAAGATATCCTTCATGTGAAAATGCTATTGAAGCAGAAGTTTGAGATGAAGGATTTGGCAGAGCTGCGTTATTTCTTGGGCATTGAGGTGATTAGATCACCAAGTGGGATACAGCTCTTGCAAAGGCAGTATGGATTGGACATGCTGTCCAAATATGGGATGACAGGCTGTAAGCCTATTTCAGTTCCTTTGGAGCAGAATGTGAAGCTGAGCACAGATGTAGGTGAGCTTCTAGAAGACCCTATTATGTACAGACGCATAGTAGGAAGTTTGATTTATATGACTATTACCAGGCCAGATTTGAGCTATGATGTTGGATTGGTAAGTCAGTTTATGCAGGCTCCAAGGAAACCACATTTGGATGTGGCTAGACGCATACTCAGGTATGTGAAGTCCACATTGCAGTATGGACTATTTTATGAGACTGGGGTTCAGATACAGTTGCATGGATACACTGATGCTGATTGGGCTGGTAGTGTTTCTGATAGACGATCTACCAATGGATATGTGTTCTCTTTTGGGAGTGCTGCAGTCACTTGGAGCAGCAAGAAACAGCCTACAATTGCCTTGTCGAGCACAGAGGCTGAGTACAGGGGTGCAGCAATGGCTGCATTTGAGGTAGCTTGGTTGCATAAGCTACTTTATGATATGCATCAGTCTACAGATGGACCAGTGGTCATTTATTGTGACAACATGAGTAGTATACACTTGGCCAATAACCCAGTCTATCATGCTAGAACAAAGCACATTGAGGTGCATTATCACTATGTGCGAGAGAGGGTTTTACTAGGTCTTATTGATCTAGTTTATGTCAGCACAGAGGATCAGGTAGCTGACATATTCACGAAGGCATTGGGCGCAGAGAAGCTGTGCAAGTTCAGAGACCTGCTTGGTATGCAGGAATTGGGATTGAGCTCGAGGGGGAGTGTTGAGATATCGAGCTCCACTCGTGATACGCCAGGGTGACCGTTGTGTATTTATGTCACCGACTTGTCAGTTGCAGACGCGGTTGGTACACCGCCCATGAATAATAGCTACATGATAGCTATCCTTATCTACTCTAGTTCGTGGCTCAGTTAGTATGCCACCTTAGTTAGTTGAGTTTGGTTTGAGACCCATATATAGGGTTCTTCTATTTCTTTGTACTTGAGTTCTTTTTGGCTTACACAACTAAAAAGAGGAAAACTGTTTTCAGCCTCCACCCTTGTGTGTCTTCCCCCATTGTGCAAGCAAGTAAGCTTCAAGCGAGACTCCTTCCTTCTCTCCCACAATCTTGACAATTAGGGGAGTCAGAAGATAATTCCAAGGAGGTGGATCCATGTCCTTTTTGAGAACCATATAGCTTCAGCACCACTTTGTTGGGTCCTCTACCCAAGATCAAGGTTCCTTTGAACCAATCCGTCCTTGCTCGGGCTTCAAAAAGCCATGGTCTGCCCAATAACAGAGGGTAGGATGTACCATAAGAGTTTGGCTTCACCACCAGATAGGTTAGCCAATAATCTTTTCCAGCCACTGTAGTCTTCACATATGGGAGAATGCCCAAAGGCTTGATTCTGCTCTGATCCGCTAGTCTGATGAGCCATTGGGTGGATTGCACACCTTGTAGGCCTAGATCCTTCATTGTCACATCCGTCATAATGTTCACTGATGAACCTCCATCAATCAGTGCATTTGCAATGAAGGAGCCTTCTATCCACACGCCAATCTCTGGGGTACCCGAATCTAGGAAGGCGTTAGCTACATCCACTTCTTTGACAGGCTCTGGAGCTTTGTTGGACTTTGTCGCTGTTGAGGGAGCAATCCTTAAGCCACGTCTTCTTGTCAGTATACTTTTGAATCTTTTTCGGCAACTGGGAGACAACATCAATAATTGTCAGAATGTGAGGTTTGGTTTAAAGGTATCTAGATCGTATTCCTTAATAGGATCCACTGGCTTCTCTAATCGGTTAGGGAATGGGGCAACACCCATTTTCATTTTCCCTCTTTCTTCCAACAGAGGCATCTTGGGAACTTCTTCTACCACTTGTGGCACCTCCTCCTCTTCTATCTCCTGGACCTCTGGTCCTGTCTCTGTAACTGTCTCTGTAACTCTCTATGGCACTGTAGTGCTCTGTACGGCACTGTCAGGCTCTGTTTTGTTCTATTCTTCTGGTGGAAGATTGAACTTCACTGTTCTGGCAGGAGGGTTATTTTTTTTCTGGATAGGTGGTTCCTTCTTGTTTGCACGTGTGATGGCAGCAACTTCCAATTCCACTAAATTGGAGGTAGGCTCTTGGGCCTTAGTCGGACTGTCAGTAGCACTATTTTTCACTGGGGCTGGGCTTGGACAGTCTTTTGCAGTGTGGCCTTCTCCTTTGCATCGACTGCATAAGGGCTTGTAATCCACTGACCTTCTGGGATTTGGACAATTTGGTGAAATGTGTCCCTTTTCTCCGCATCTGTAACACTCCACTTCTGATCTCTGACCACCGCCAGACTGTCTTCCTCTGTAGCTTTGGGATGGAAACCTTCTTGGACCGAAATTAGGACCAAACTCTCTAGGCTTGGGTCCAATATCCTGTGTTATCATTTTGGATTCCAGCAAGTTGAATCTTGCATCTTCTTCCTTTCTTCTCCTTTCATGCATCTCCTTCAGAGAGCAAATGTCCTCTATATGGTTCTTCCGCAAACAGTAGGAACAGAAGGCTCCAGGAATGGTTGGTTTTCGTGTGCATTCAGTGGCTAAATGGCCTACTTGATGACACTTACCACACCAAGTATTTGACCGCATCACATCTCTTCCTGCTCCTGCCACATTGGATATACTAGCAATATTCACTTTCAGCATCTGTAGCTGATCTGTAATCACATCCATCAACTCCTTTTTGATGTTGTCAACTAAGTTGGATAAGTAATCCTTCAAGCTTTCTCCTCCTGAGGCACTGGCAGGAGGGCTTTGAGGAGTCTCTGTAATCACTGCATAAACAGGTTGGGCTGGTGCAGAGGGATCTCTGTTCTGATTCTGATTCAGAGCTCTAGTTTGAACTGTTGGCTGTTGGCTCCAGTTGGTAGGGTTCCACTGTTGCTGCTGATTTGGCATTGGGAAAATTGGTTGGGACCATTGTTGTTGTGGTTGAACCATCATTTGAGGCATTGATTGTGGCCACTATGGATTTGGTGCACTGTACTGTGATACTGAGGGCATCTGTGGGTAAGGGTAGGGGACAGTCCCTGGGACTGCATTTGGTGGATACATCATTCCTGGCATCAGAGGAGGTAGGACTCCTCTTCCTGGATTCATCACCATTCTAGCTTCTACTTCATCGTACAGTCTTGCACTTTCTGTTGTAGCTTGCAGTGTGGCTGGTCTTTGCAGCTCCACAAACTTACAGACTTCTAGTTGTAATCCTCTGAGAAACACCCCCTTCTGAATGCCATCATCTAGATTATGGTTATTCCATCTCTTCAGGATGGATTCCAATCGTGAGACATAAGCTTCCACTCTTTCTCCAGAGGACTGACTTAAATTCATAAATTCCTCTCGCATCCGCTCTTCAAAACCTTCATGCCTAAATTTAGTGAGGAAGGCCAACTTCAGGTCATCCCATGTGCCAAAAGTTCCTACTACTTGTCTCTCATACCACTGAAACGCCGCGCCCTTGAAAGTGACGGGGAATATTGCTAACCAATGCTCAGGGGTTCTGGCATTGTTAGCCACACATGCTACCATAAACTCTGCTACATGAAGATCGGGGTCTTCATTGTACTCTCCCTTAAAAACTGGCAATGGAACTACATTCACTGGCCTGTCATCAATATTTCCAGGACGGATCTGGCTTGGAAGTGGACCTCCAGCAGGAGGAGGAAGGGCTTGATGTGCCATTGGGACTTTTGTAAAGAGTTCCGCAAGGGCGTCAAAGGTGGCTTCTGCTGCGAGCTCGTTCTCAGCTTTGATTTTTGCTTTCTCTCTTCTCACGTACCTCTGGACTCGTTCTAACGCTCGCCTCTTTATTGCGTCATTCATCAGGGGGTTGGCTCCACTCTGTTGTTAGTGCTCCACAGAGGGTTAACAGAAGGCTTTAGTCTCTGGAGGACTCTCTTGCTAACATTTGTTCTACTTCTTCCTTTTCCACGTCTCTAAATTCTGCTTTCATGCCACTGCACAGAGGAAGGTATTCGGTTCTGAAGGTGTCAAAATGCATCCGTCTAAGCATTGTGGTGGTGCCATCATCATAGTAATACCAGCTTCTGATGGTTTCAACAGTGTATGTTGTGAAAAACACTCTGTCTACCAACTTCCAGTGGGTTGCTAATTGAACAAACAGAAGGTTATCAGTGCACCAAGCATCCCATGTATCTTGTTGTTGAGCATCCACGAACAAATTCCAACTCTTTTCCTTCTTGTCTCTGTGAACCTCCACAGACCAAGACTCCTGAAGCTTCTTCACAATCTCCCACTTGATGATGTCTGGAAACTTCTCAGTGAATGCCAAATCTTCCATGGATGGTCATTCTCTTTGTTTCTTCTCTTCAGTTTGTCCCCAAACAGTTTGCCACCAAGATGCAAGTTTCTGCTGCTTCAACAGGAAGAGGAAACTATCCACCACATAGAGCATGCATCATGATGGTGATGTGTTTCCGCCATTATGGGATAAACTTCTTGTGGAAAGTGGATTTTATTATGAGAAATTCCAACTCTTCAGTGGAAGAAGGAACTTTACAAACATCCATTGAATTCTTCTCTTCTTGGCAATGCCATTTCCTTCATTTTCCACCTCTTCTCGTGCTTGTTGATAGCAAGATTCCCCGGCTACGCACCAAAAACATGGAGCCCCAAGAGGAACACCAAGGAAAAGTGAATTCTATTGCAACAAAATCTATCTTGTAACATCAACAAGCTTGTTTATTATGTTTCATATGATCACAATGAAGAAAAGAACACCAGGCACAACAAATCTTCATGCAACATCATGTAGATCTCCCACGGATTTGATAGAATCAACCATATTCTTCAATATCTTCACAAAATCCATCAACATAACAAAGAAAGAAAAGGAATACACCATCTTTGAATGGAAACACATCACATAGTATTCATCTTCAACATCTTCATAGTCTTCTCTCTCAATCTCTCATATACAATCACTCTGTTTTTGTAGAATTGGCTATCTCTGACTCTCTCTCTCTCTCTCCATCAATAATACATCATATCCTCACTACAATCTCTCATAATCACTCTCAATAATCCTTCTTAGGTCGTGGATACCCCTCCCAAGAGGTATATCTTATATGAAGAGTCACTAGAGCCACTACAGTGTCCTTTCATAGCTCACTACTGTCACTTCACTCTAGTCTTCACTTGAGTCTTCAGAAGCTACTTCTTTCAACTCTTTTGCACTTGTATTCACCTCTTTCCAAGGCTAGAAAACTTTCCCAAGCTACACTCTCATCCATCAGAACACATACAGAAGCATATAGAACAGTCACAGAACAGTACCAGAACAGCTACAGTACAGAACAGAACAGAGACAGAAGCTCTACAGAAGACCTACAGAAGGTTACAGAAGGTCATCAAAACCACTTAACTCATACTCAAACCATTCCAAACTCTCAAAAACCATTCAATAAACTTTCACAAGATCTCAATATTCATTAATCAATACTCCATCCCTCCTTATAAAAGACAATCAGAACAAAACAGATCAAAACAGAAGCTATACAGAAGGTATACAGAACCAATCAGAACCAATCAGAACATCACAGAACCACTAATAAACATCATAAACTTCCAAAACACAATCAATATCATCCAAAACACTCTCAAACCACTTCCAAACCAATCAATCATCTCATAAAATCAACCATTCAGCTCTCAAAAACAACAAAAAACAGCCAAAAAACAAATCATTTCAACACTCAACAGAATGAGATGAAGAAGGCGGCAAAACCAAATGCCAAGAAATGGAGGCAGGCCAACAGAGCTAGGATGAGAGATGAGAATGAAGATGCCTCCAAAACCCCCCAAACTCAAGTCATGGCTAAGGACAAAGCAACCCTAGCTTTTGATCCAAGGTCACATCCCATCCCAGCCAAATCGGATCAAAGTAGGAACCAAGTGCACTTCAACTATGGAGTCATTGGCTATGCCTTTGAGCCCGAAGAGGGAAACCCTTATGAGCTTGAAAAGAAGGAGTATGAGGACAAAGCCTTGAAGAAGTAAGAGCATGAGGGAGTTCTCACAATATGGTCCAATCAAGGTAACTTAGTGCCATGGAAAGGAACCTTGCTAGTCAAGCCTTGGAGAACTCTCCAACTCACTCTTAATGTGAATGCCTTTGGACTATGGAACCCATTGGGACCATACTCAATGCTAACAAAGATTGAGATCTCAGCATTTAGGCCACAAGCAGTTAAGGGGTTGTCATCCCGATCTTATGGATCCGTGACACACCAAGTACCACCAATACTATGGGTGTCACCCAAATAACTTCAAGGATACCTCTACTTCTGCAAACCAAAATCCGGTCTAAGTGTGACGACTTAGTCCATTCCCTGCCAAGAACCTCAACTCCAAATGAGGCTAAGAAGAGCCAAAGAGGTGCCATGCACCAAGACTACACCTTCCATGCGAGAAGGCAAGCTAAACCAACTAGCTTGTCTAAGTACAAAGCAAGCAAGAAAGATCCCCGGCAAAGAGGCCAAAGAAAACAACCCAAGTACTTGACTTGGCGATGAGGGTGAAGCATCTTGGCAAATGAACCAAGAGACCCAAGTCCCCAAGGCCCAAGGTGACGGCACAAAGAGAAAGGGAGCCCCGATGCAAGGAGCAACTTAATGGACTGCCTCCCTTAAGGCATGGCACAACATGGCAACAACCGCGCTACCACATCTTGACCCCAACATTACAACAACTTGGGATCGCACCTACAAAGTTTGGCATGCAAAGCCTCAAGTTAGGACTATGAAGCCTCCACTCCTCAAATGTATTTGAGTCGAGGGTGGATTGGAATGCAAAAGCAATAAAAGAACTAAGTCTAGATGGGTAGGACTCTGGCCAGCTTGATAGCATAAGTTGTGTTTAGACCCCCAAGTCATAGTGCGGCAGACACTAACCAACTTGATAGTATAAGCTGTGTTAAAACCATGGAATGAGTCAAGAAACCACCCTTAATTGCTGAGGACATCAATTCATTTAGCCTGGGTGAGTGTAAGGGTATGGGCTTTGTAGCTATACCATGGCATATGAGCCAAAAACACCTATATAGGGAGTAGTTGTGACTTTGAGCTCATCTTGGTTTCCATTCTACCGGTGATTCCCTATACTCAATGGTGGTGAACCCTCATATGTGCGGCATCACGACGGTGTAGTCCTAAGATGCCTCAATGTTGTATCTTTCGATATCATGAATACACAAATTCCTTATTGATATATCTTGTGTGCCATTCTGATGTGCCTTTTTTTACCTCATGATAAGTTTTACCATGAAATCCCATGAAGGTTCATGGGCTTTGTAGCTATACCATGGTGTAGGAGCCAGAAACACCTATATAGGGAGTAGTTGTGACTCTGAGCTAAGCTTATTAGCTTCCACTCTACGTGTGATTCCTTATACTTAGTGGAATCCTCATATGTGTGCCATCATGAGGGTGTAGTCCTAAGATGTGCCTCAATGTTGTATCTTTCGATATCATGAATACACGGATTCCTTATTGATATATATTGTGGCAGGTGAAGGTCCATAACACTTTCCCACACAAAACCTCTTGCCCCCCTCCCCCCAACAAAACCTCTTCCCTCCCCGCCCCCCTCACCCCCGATAAGGGTATGGGCTTTGTAGCTATACCATGGCATAGGAACCAGAAACATCTATACTAGGGAGTAGTTGTGACTCTAAGCTCAGCTTGGTTTCCACTCTACATGTGATTCCCTATACTCAGTGGTGAACCCTCATATGTGCCGTGTCACGAGGGTGCAGTCCTAAGATGTGCCTCAATGTTATATATTTCGATATCATGAAAACACAAATTCCTTATTGATATATCTTGTGTGCCATTTTGCTATGTGTTTTTGTGCCTCATGACAAGTTATGACTTGAAGTCCCGTGAGGGTCCGTAACACTTGGTAGCAGAGCAACTCTAGCATAGAGCATACTAGCTCGAAGGGAAATAGGCTCACAGATGCAAAGGAGATCCTACCATAACACATCGTGCTATGCGACACCATGACCCTAACATGACACTACGTGACACAACCCCAACACGACATGACACAACACAACATGGTGAGATGCCCCACATCACGACATCCTTCCGGGTGAGTTTTTTGCAAAAAATTGGAAGAGAACCTGATGTGCCAACAAAGTTGAGAGGGAGCCGTGTTGTGATGAGCTATGTCGCTGGCTCAAAATCACATACAAGAAGAAAAAACTATGACTCAAAATGATCGAGCAGACGAAGAGGACCATCAAGATGCTAAGGAAGACCCAACAAGGAGCAGACGTCTGGATGATCTCAAAGAGAAGGTTGAAGAGGTGGATGAAGACTTGGAAGAGGTTGGCTACCAATTGATCATGGTGGGAGAGAGAGCCAGATTGTGGCAAGGGAAGATGGCCTAAGACCTTGACACGAAGTTACAAGATAGAATCATACTGAGGTGGGACTGGGAGGCTGCCTCTAGATTTAAAGAAGCCCCAGGTGCATGGTGGCCTGCCTTATCGCAGCCACCCGACTTACAGGCCTCACAAGCCCAAACTAAAGGGCCACCACTCGAGACACTTCCTCGGGAGACAAGTGACGAGCTTGAATGACAACTACGACTCCATTCGATCACTTTTGAGGTGAGCGAGGAAGCAGGTGGTGTCGTGTAGCCAAGGTCTCACGCCCTAATGCCAATCGCGCATGGGAAATCTCTTGCCGCACGAAAGAGTTCGGTGAGCCATGAGGTTACTCTTCCCTCCGAACTTGGTCTCAACTCGTGTAACCACGAGGTGGGTTCAAAAAACAACAGTGCCATGGTGCACTTCTTCAAGAAATGGGGTAGCACGTGTGGTGACATTTATGATGCCCACACCTACTCTATCGCAAGGGAGTATGCGGTGATGCATCTGGTACCTATGTACACTTGCCGCAGAGGAGTGTATTGTGAACATTGTGCGTATTTTACTCAAAAATGTGAAAATCGGTAGGGTTTTTTCCATGTCCAAGTGAAACTTAGGCTAACTCCGAGTACCTCTCAATGGATCGATTGGACTGTGGGGGGCTTGAGGGGTTGATGCCGAAGATGTTAAGGTTTTCGACTACCCTGTAGTGGGACAGTTCAAAGATAGGTCTAAGTGACTCGAGATGCCTCTATGGGGGTATTTCGTCATGGAAACCAAAAGTCCAAGAGGTGATGAGATACGCCAAGTGAAGGAGTTGTGCAACAATCTTGGATGGCCCAAGTGATTGCAAGACCCTCACCTTCTCAAAGATACCAATAAGAAAATGGTGATACGCCAAGTGAGGAGCTTGTGAGAAGGGCTTGGGAGCAACATGATGTTATATGGCTCCCAACATATCAATTGCTTCTTGATAAAAGGGAAATATGTGCAACTTGTCATACTACGGATGGAACATATACAATGAATGATCAAAGGGAGGGATGTAGGATTGCGGCCCCGAAGCAAGAAGGCTAGAATAGCCATGATGGGATGGGAGGACCCATCAAGGATGTCACAAGCAGAACAACAATATGCAATCATATGGAAACCCACTTCTCGCAGTGGTGCACCATAGGTTATCCATTGGGTCTCCTTGGAGAAGATTATGACACTCAATGAGTAGAACTCAGCCAACTTGTGGCAACCATTGCGGGATAAACTCGGATGCCCTTAGTGCAGCATCCCAATCCCAAAGAATGATAAAGTAGAGACGAGTGGATGAAGCATAGGCGCTCCCCTTGGGCCTGGTCAAGTTGGAAGGTGAAGGAAGTGACACAAAGACATATGATCCATTGAAGAACTCAAGGGATGACGACAAGCCAAGGGACCTCTAGAAACCAAGGCTAATCCCCAGGAAGAGGGTTGATGTCAAGGTCCCTAAAACCGCCTCATGTGACAAACAAGATGGATCTCAGGGAAACCAAGGCTAATCCCTAGGGAGTGGATTGACACCGAGAGATCTCAAGGTGCATCATAGCACTTGCCCTAGGTGATCGGGTTGCGATAGGGGGCAACCCAAACTGCCTATGCACGAGTCCATTTTCAATGGTAAATGAGGATCTTAAGGCAAATGGACTTGAGCACATATGGTCCCATGGAGCTGCAAGGCTCAAGTGTGAGCAAGAACTTGACCTCTATCCTCTAGCTGCTCCAGAGGGGTGCTACTCCCTCACCGCTTGGATTCGAACTCTGCTGGTGTGTCTATATAGATTTGGATGCACTAATAGGTGGGTGGTGGTTCTCGTAATGAGTTCAAGGTCTTGGGCATGGCTTTGTTGAAACCTAAGACAGTATGGCATGCTGATCTGGGGTTGGTGTCATGATATGCATGTTCCAACCGCAAAGGGGTGTTAAGAGGTGACGATGCTCTAGGGTGATGGATTGCACATAGCCTACTCACGAGTCCCAAAACTAAAAAGAGAACACGTGGAGCCAGGGCGGGATTGCTTGACACATTGCCCTCCTTGAACAAAAGTGTTCCTAGTCCCCCTAAAATAGTCGTGCCAGTCGGGACTTTAAATTGGAGTGATGGAGAGGGTGGAAACCCAAATCCCCAGGCGTGCCATGATCAGAATGGTAGCCATCCTGAGTACCCAACTAGCATTGTGGCCCTAACGTCCTCTCGGAATGAAGTGAATGAGAACCCATCGGGTCCCATTTACATCCCATTGCCAAATGAGACAGGTGTATTACCTCGCAATCAAGGGTACTATTGTGGGAATAGAAGGAGTACAACGACGTATGCCTCATTGACGAAGCTCCCAAGTGGCCAATAAAGCCTCGATTGTGACTCAAAACATCGATGCCTAAACAAGAGGGCACAGAACAACCAATGTCCATAATGGCGACACAATTGCCTCTGCCATGGTGGGAACCTCAATGCCTCGTGATGAGACCCACCCTGTCCTTATGGGGAGGGACAGAGACATGGCCCTAGCGTTAAGGTTGACAAGCTTGCGTACATACCCGAGAATTGTGATATGGGGGGCTAGAAGCCTCACAGAATGGTCTATGTGGGGCACCTTGAGACATATGCTCCGATCATATCTATATCAAAAGGTAAAGAAGTGCGATTGAATCAAATGCTTGCAAAACCAATTTGTGCGTTTCGATGTCACAGTCGAGTCTCCTGAAGAGACCTTGAGCATTTTGATTTGTATTAAGGAAGAACATATGTTTTGTCGGTGTGGAGACTCGCTTGTTGATCCCTTTTAGAGAAAACAAGGTTGCGGCCCCATCTCATAGACAAGCCAAGGCCTTGATAAAAGACCTGACTTTGCAAGTCTGAATATTAACACTCTTTGCTCCAAGCGAGATGAACTAGATATGCTAGCTCAAAAGGAACACTAAGATGTGATTGGACTGCAAGAGATGCGAATTGTCCAAGGCAGATGACCATTATGGCTGTATGGATACGACTCATTCCAACGCATGGGTTTGAATAATTTCAACTAAAGAGGATTGGTCACCATAATCTCTCAGGATTACCGAGCATTTGAGCTATGCCAATCGACTCCCAATCACTGCCTACAAGTGCAATTTTTTCCCTGTGGTGCAGGGAAGCAAGGCCTATGGATCCATGGGAACGTGTATATTCCTTAGAAGCAGTTGTGCACAACAAGAAGAGAAGTCCTAAAGGATGTGTGCCAGAAAATGAAGTCCCTAAATTAGAAAGGCATGCCAATCATAGTTGGGGGTGATTGGAGCTGTAAGCAAAGGATACCGAGTCGGTATTTGGAGGCACACTACCCAAAATCTTTATATTACGCACTATTGGCTCTAAGCTTACATACCATTCCAAGATGGGGCATGGAAAGTTGGATCTTGACTTCTATGTTGGGAATGATACCGTGATCTCCGGACTCTTAGTAGCCCATGTCTTTAAAGCAACTAACATATCCGACCACTGGCCTGTCACCTACAAGATGCAATCAGTGGACAATATGGTGATGACCCCAAGTCCCAATACTCCACCGTGCCTTGCATTAACGTGAGCAGGGTAGATGCGCCAGTGAATGCCTTCCTATCTAGCAATAGATGGGTAGCATTAATTGAGCTCAAGGAGGAAGTAGAGGGAGAGGACCCGCTCCTAGATCGATTGACGAAGGCCTTCACTAACACAGTGAAGGCCATCGCGCAAGAAAACGGAATCATGTGAGTGAGACCCCCGCCACCACCCAAGAATCGTTATAGACTCAACCCCAAGGCACGCTAAGCTATCAACTGAAAAGGAAGGCTTGGAAGCAACTTAGGTCTCACCCTAAGATGTTTGAAGAGTACGTTGAGATTCGGAAACAATCCAAACAAGCTTGTTGTGATAGCGAGAACCAGAGCTTCTCTCGTGCAATTGCCAAAGGGAAAGGGCTACAAGGAGCCAAGTTGGCTTACAAATGGTGGAAGCTCCAGAAAGGCATTGCGAGAGTTAGGAATCGGGGTGGGCAAAAAGCTCAACCCCTCAAGGACTCAACCGGAACTCTGCAGCATATGGATACATGCTTATGTCTAAGGCCCCACATTAAGGACCTAGACATTCCTATTTTGTGTGTGTTATGAAGTCCAACATGCTCAGGAAACTTAAATGACACAAAGCTGCATGCATAGACGACATCCCTCCAGAGGTATTCAAGATTGCGTACAAGGATGGTGGATGTCGTGGACAAAGGGAGATCCCAAAGTCCCCTTATGGGCCAGCGATCTTATAGACACTAAATGCAAATTTTGAGTCTGGTAAGATTCCGGAGGCGTTGGAATCATCCATAGTGGTTTCCATCCTGAAGAAGGATGATCTTACCAACCCCGACAATTATCGCGGCATATCTCTAATATCGATACTACTCAAAGTGCTAACGTCGATTGTGGTGTCTAGGATCTATAAGGCCCTAGAGAACTACAAGTTCTTCCTCAAAGCACAAGCCGAATTTCGTGAACACGAGGAGTGTATTGGACACGTCACATGCCTCGAGGAGATTGTGATTGACTGATATGTTGAGGGAAATCCCACATACATCGCCTTCATCGATTTCAAAAAGGCATATGACACGATGCTGCACCAAGCCTTGTTTTGTAAGTTGCGAGCTTGCGGAGTGGAAGGATGTTGTATACGGTTCATAGAGGGACTATACCAAACTTCTAAGATAAAGGTGAAGGTGGGAGACCTCCTGTCTAAAGCCATATCAGTGAAGCAAGGCGTACGCCAAGGGTTCCCCAAATCCCCCATCCTATTTAACATATTTATCAATGATATCATAAACGAGGGTGACGCATTTGGGGTCAACGTTCTTGGTCTTCGAGGGAAAATTCAAGGGTTGCTTTTCGCAGATGATTTGATTTTGCTTGCAGAATCCGCCAAGGAGCTACAAGCAACGTTAAACCGGTTGAGAATGAGTGGGCCACCAAGTGAAGAATGAGCTTCAACCTATCCAAATGCAACTCCATGGTATTCTTTGGGAACTTGCAATCTCTCAGGTATCGACCACTCTACTTAGGGATCGAGTGGATCGAAGTCTGTGAGAGGTACACTTATTTTGGCATCGTCTTGGATAGTGAATTCTCAATCGAGACAATAATTTGGGAGAGGATTGAGAAAGGTCATAAGACCCTTCATGCCTATCAGACCTTCCTCTCTTCCTGTTCGATCCCTATGTGGACTAGACACAATGTCTTTAAGGCATGTATGCTTCCCATATTTACGTATGGAGCTAAGATTATGAGAGGACATCGTCAAACA
Organism: Lygodium microphyllum; assembly: GCF_053477565.2. Lineage (NCBI taxonomy): Eukaryota > Viridiplantae > Streptophyta > Polypodiopsida > Schizaeales > Lygodiaceae > Lygodium > Lygodium microphyllum. The sequence goes on from NC_141136.1 coordinate 1,631,611, forward strand.
CTCCTTCACCGTTGGAGACAATGGCAATCATGGGGACGAAGTGGATTCTGGGCAAAGGGGCTAAGTTGACTATGGTTGGCGGGGCATCTACCTTGCATAAAGAATTCAATATCCCCCTTGTTCCATCGTTTTTTTTGTGATGGGAAACGTGTGCATGCTTGTGAGAAGTGACCGAGACTCAAGACATGGATTCGAGAGCTTGCGAAACCATCGTTGTTCACTAAGAAAGTCCACAAATGGACTTGGTCTTCCAGGACCAAGTGTTGGCTGGAAAAGTATGTCCCTGAAGCACCTCTACTCACTGTAAGATATCATGTTTGGAAGAAATGGGAATGGCAACACGAGTGTTTGAGACTCTCCTCCTATAATGAGAACAAGTTCGAATGCTCAAGGAACTATCTCTTTCACACAAATCTGTCGAAGAACGTCAAGGATTTAGAGGAGCGATTTCTGTGCCTAGCACGAGTTAGCAGTGTGAAGATGGCAGATAGCTATTGTCACTCGCGTCAACAAACCTATCTTGTGTGCGGCTCCCTCGAAGCAGGAATCTCTTATGCACACATCCTGCTCACCTGTCCCACATTGCCCGATGAACGTAATAGACGCATCTCGTGTATTATAAGTGAAGTTCGCGACCTTTTGTCCTACAGGAGTACCTTACAGGATGAAGCTACACTACTCCTTGGTGGGGAGGTTGGCGGGATGTGTTTACCCAATTGGGTGAGCACTCATCTACACTTGAGGAATGTTGTTCCTGGGCATCACCTTGTAGCAACATTCCTTGACAAGGCGATGCCTCGATACTTGGGAGCATTGCATGTGTGATCCCTATTCTTAAAACGGATAGGGAAATGACGATATCCTCCCTTTGCAAACTTGTACACAAGCACGTACTTGTACCAATGATAGCACTGCCTCGCCCAAGCAAGTGAACACTGTCGGGAGGCAGTGTTTGCTTGATGGGACACCACCTTCGAGTCGATGCCCAACTTTGGGGTATGGCATCTCTTTAAGGGAATCCACCGAGATTGGCCATTTTAGTTGGTGAGAGTCCACCCCTAAACTGGGGTGCTAGGTGCCTAACCACGCTCTACCCTTTGGGTAGAGTCTTCTAAGGATCTCAATCTTGAAGGAAGTAGCGAAATCATAAGCTAGTGGCACATGATTCTACCTTTGAGTCTGATGAAGATAAAGATGAAGAAGTAGGTGAAGAGATAGAGTTAGAAGATGAGAATGGAAGGGCGAAAACACTTGCGACAGGGCATCCGCTACATGGAACCAAGACTTCTACTTTAGATGATGATACAATTGAAGAAAAAGATAAGAGAGAGGAGTTAGAAGAGAAGAAAGAAGAAGAGGGAGAGGATGAGCTCAGCCTAGATCTTGGAACACCTCGACCTCGACAAGAACCAACCAAACCCTCACAGTTCAATGATGATAGGCTATGAAAAGAGTTGAAGGAGAGAATCATGAAAATATGGGATGAGATAGAAGAAGATGATAGGAAAGAAGAAGAAAAACATTTGTTAGATGGAGCCATAGAGAAGATCAAGGAAAAGATGAGATGAGAAAATAGAAGAAAAGAGATAGATGACCAAGTAGAGTTAGCTAGGAAGAAGCTAGAAGAAGAAGAGAAGCTAGATCATGATAGGAGAAAACAAGAAGAAGAAAGTCAGAAAAAAGATTGAGCGAGAAGGAAAAGATAAAGAGAGCAAATTGAAAGAACAAGTATGGAGAGCTAAGAACCCAAAGGAAGAAGATAGACTAGAGCAAGAAGAGCAAGAAAAGATAGATGTTGTGGGAGCTCACGCTCAACCGCGAAGACCCACGGACCGCTTATTACTTCAAGCGTTTCAAGCGAGCTCTAATGGCTATCTCTCACCTAGCCGACATGCCGTTGATCCTACGTGTGTAGTGAGCTTACCTTGATGCCGATGTGAGTAGCCTCCTCCCTCGCACACCTCGGTAGCTCCACAATTCTTGATCCTAGCTCAAGCATCCTCAAGCCTCCTCCATCTCCAAGCTCCATCCTCCATAGCCGCATGCGCGAGAAAAGAGAAGAGAAGAGAAGAGAAGAAGAGAAGAGGAGATGGTGAAGAGCTTCACCCTCTTGATCCCTCACTCCCACACACTCACTCCCTCACACTCTCACACTCCCTCTCTCAAGAGCACACACAAGCAAGGAGAAGAGAAGAAGAGAAGAAGAAGAGAGCTCTTGTTAGCCACACACCAAAGAATGAGCTTCCATTCACTTTTTGAACTTTATATACGAACCCTAAAATCCCATGGGCACCCATCCCCTTTTTTACATGACCAGCCATTGTGGCAAGGTCTTTTTTCCATTTCCCTCTTTTAGCCTTATGCCTCTAGCCTATGCCCATCTAATATTTTACAATTGGCACAGGAGGGAGCCTGGCGCTCTTTTACAAGAGTTTTCAAAGTTTTTCGAGGCGCCTTTCATTTAAAATTGCGCATTTGGTCTCGGCTTAGCTTCTAGAGGTTGCCTGCGTGTCTTTGCTCTTTTTCCATGCTTTTTCTACTTTTCCCTTCATTTTTCACCATTTTCTGCCATCTCGACTTGGGGTTAACATTACCCCCCTCCGAGACGGGTGCCAGTCCCATGGCACTTCTGTGTTGTTGTAGGGTGGTAGGCATTTGGGCAATGATGGTGTAAAGGGAAGGGCCACATGTAGATTCCGGTGCGTGTGGAAGCTGATGTTTGTCGAGGAAGCTGGATGGATAGCGAGTGGTTGACGGGGGCCTCTGAAGTTGGTGGTTTGCCGCTTGTGTGATGCCTAAAAGGAGAAGGTGCGGTGCTCTTCCTAAGGGGAGTGTCTACCTTACTGTGTTAGTATAGTGTGCTCGTGCTAGTGGAATGGGGAGGTGGGTCTAACCGCAGGCAAGCCTGGGCGATGTTCCACACTTGAGGATCCCATTTGTATTAAGGGAGGTGCGGTGCAAGTGGCTTAGGGTGACAGGTCTAACCATAGGCGAGTGTTAGCTCCCTAGGTAGGTCCTGCCTTTGATGTGCCCTAAGCATGAAGTGGGGAAGCAAAAGGGGCTAGGGGGTTAGGAGCGGAGCTAGCCGACCGAAGCCACCGAGCACGCCTAACTTGAGAACCCCTAGGTGCAGTGATAGTGCTCTATGTGGTGTTTAAGTGCTTCTGCAAGTGAGTGCTTGTGTGCTTTTCCTTTCATGTTATTCTTTTCTTTACTTTGACCCTTTTTTTTTCTTTTTCTTTTTGCAGTTGTGGAATGACAGCCAGGCCTAATTGTCATCATCTGAATGAGGAGGGGAAGGGGGTCGGATGGATTTGCTCAAAAACTGATGACTTTGCATGTAATCTTTCAGATTCATGCGGACATGAAGAGAAGTGGTGGAGAGGAAAGGGTGATTGCACCTAGTGAATTGGCTGTCATTCATATCTTCTAGGAGGGCTAGGCAAAAAGAGGGGACGAGACTAGCCCTCATCATAAGATGAGCCATGGCACAGCTATCAATAGCGTTAGGGTCAAAGAAGAGGGGAGGTAGGCCGCACTCTTGTGGAGTCGGGTCCTGCTTAAGGATTAGCTTAAGTAACCTAAGATAATTACAGGTTGTTATAAAGGCGGGGTCAGGGCATGAGGAGAAATCCGCAAGAAAGCATGTCATAGAATCATCTAGGCTTTCGAAGGTAAAGAGAAGGGCATGCTCGAAGGATACTATATTAGAGTTATAAATAATAGGGAAGTCGTACTGCCCGTGGAGGGTGGCATCAAAATCCACACCTACCCTTCGAGGATATGCCATGTAGGTGGGGTTGTTCCACTCGAATGGTAGGGTGTTACAAAACGCCATCCAGGAGAGCATATTGATGTCGCATACTCGCCTCCTCCACAGGGGTTGGCTTTTGTAGCCCTGTATAGTGTGTGGGACTTCAAAAACTTTGTTTTGCCAGTAATCAGCCGCTTCTGTGCCCCAAGAGGTCGGGGTTTTTTCTCGCTCTTCTAGCCATCTTTGCCCCAACCAGCCACTGATCACAATCACCTCATCCATTACCTTGAGCGACAAGGCCCTCCGCAGACTGTTGGGTAGGAGAAAACTAAAGGTGAATGGATCCTTTCCTTGTTCTTGTATCTTCCATAGCACCAGTTCTGTGTGGAATCCCGCGAGGATATCGTCAGGGCAAGGTGAGAGGGGTGCGGATGGCAGCACGGTTGGTTTGGCTCTCAGCTGTTTACTAGCTTCCTCTACTAGCTTTTTGCATCTTTCCCTAGATGCGGCTTGTCTTTCGGGTCCTCTTATGGTGGCTCTTGAGACTACGGTGAGGAGGGTTGTAGGACTACATCCTCCCTGAATCAATTCATGTCAATCTCAAGTTCTGCTTCCTCCCCCTGCCGTTCTCCCTATGGTGCTTCCTCTTTGAATCCAAGGGCATCGATTTCCTGGGGGGTTAGGCCGGCCAGCAATAGGTATTTTTGTTGCTCGTCCATACCTCTGCACAGGTAGGGGTGGCATTTGCAATCCAGCATGTAAGGCTCTGTGTACAATGTTGAGCTTTCTTTGCGTCACCTCCAACGACTCTCCTTGCGTTGAGCGGGTGGTGTCCAAGATGGTGTCGAGGAAGGCTTTCTATTGGGCACTGAAGGCCACTTGGGCGGCTTCTGCCTTGCTCTCTGCAATGATTTTCTCCTTCTCTACCAAAGCAAGGCGTCGTGCTAATGTCTTTGCTCTCATTTCATTGTGCACAGCCCACTCCTCTACTCTTCTGTTCATTTCTTCCAAGCTCTCTCCTTGCTTTAGGGTTAGTATCATGAGTTTCTACTCTTGGTCCTCCAACTCCCTAACCAGCCTCTCTTGCTCTTCTTTTTCATAGTTTAGTTGATCTGTCATGCGCTCAATCTCCTCTTGCTGCTCCTCTATGTCTTGTTTTCTCTCCGCATCTCTGGCATTCAGCTCAGCCACAAGCGCATCAACCTGAGCAGATTTTGTAACGAGCTCCTGGTATTGCACTATCAGGAGCTTGTGCTCTCTTTGCATTTTCACTAGCTCCTGTGTTTCGTTTTCAAGCTGCTGTCTCTAGTGCTCCTCCCTATCATCCTTAGCCTTCATTTCTTGCTTGAGATCTGCGATCTCCCTTTGTTGCATGGCTATCATCCTCGTTTTATCCAGCTGGAAGGCGGCTACTGATTCCTTCTCAGCTGCCAACTCAGCCACGGCTATCTTGTGTTCCTCCTTAGCTTTCTCCAATTGGGAGAGTAGCTCATCGACATACTCGTCATAGTTAGTTGATGGCATCATCATTGTGTGGATGGGTGAGGTTGAGGCTTCCACCTTTTGCCGTTTAGGATCTTGCCTGGATTCCGCATCAGCAACTGGCCTCTTTTGTCTTGTCGCTGTGGTTTCTGTGCTCTGTCCCTGGGCCATCTCTTTGTGGATGAAGTATTGCATCCATGCCACGAAATTTGATATGTCGGCACTGGTCGGGATGCTAGGGGTGATGGCGGTGGGTTCAGTGGAAGACACCAGGAGGGTAGGAATTGGATGAATTGGGGCCTTTCCCTTGCCCTCAATGACTGCAGGTGGCACAATCTCCGGCACTTGTGTGCTAGACCCTCTCATTTCTTCTCTCTGTGGGCTCCAATTCCCCAATTCATCAGCTCGGCTTTGTTGCTCAATGGACCGGCGTGTGGGTTTAGCCAGGTCCTCTTCTCCTTCCTTCTTAGTTCTTCCTCTTCCTCATTTACCTTTCTTCTCCTTTCCTCCTACGCTTTTCTCTACTCTTCCTTCTTTTTCTCTTTTTCTTCTTTTTCCTTTCTTTTCTTCTCCTCTACTTCCTGTTTCGATGCCTTCTTTGCTTTCTGTAATTCTTCTTTTTCCTTCTCTTCCTCCTGTCTCTTTTTCCTCTCTCTCTCCTTGGCCTCTTTTAGGGACTCTTTCTTTGCCCTTTCCAAGTCTTCTCTCTCCTTTCTGCCTTCGTCATCCTCCTTCTTTCTCCACATTGTCTTCTTCTTGGGCTTCTTGGTTGTCTTTTTGCTTGTCTGTCCTTCCCCTTCTTCCTCTGTCTCAGTTCTATCGATGGACCTATCCTTGTCCTGGTGAGAAGGTGACCTTTTTGGCATTTCTCCTTCTCCTTCTTCTGCATCCTGTGCTTCCTTGACTGCCTCTTGGATGAGCGCAGTCAAGACACCTCCATACCTGATGAAGGAGGCTTTGGAGGAGGCTTTCTTTCTTTCTATAGCTTTAGAGGCTGGAGATTCTCCTCCTGCTGGTACACTTCCTAGGGCCAACGCTTTGGCTACCTGGTCGATCATTTTTCGCATATACCCGTTCCAGTCCACTTCATCTAGGGTATGGGCTGCTACATTCTCCAGCACAAGTACGCTAATTCGATGCATCAATGAATTGTAGCACTAGCTGCAAAAGAGCACATGTATCAGCTTGGCTTGCATCCTGGCTTCTGCATCGGGGATATCTTGGATACTTATGCCGTCATTTCTGAGCACATCTTCCTTCTTCATTTTAAGCATGGCATAAACATCCATTTTCTGTTTCCTCTCCGTCTTTGACACCAACCCTAAAGCCTTCTCCACCAAGGTTGAGTCTAAGTAGACCTGTACTTGCTTTGCATTTTCTCCTCTGCCCACCATCACAGTGCCACATTCTTGATCTAGGTTGTACGTTCTGAGGAACTCCATGCACTGCAGGTGGTCCGGCTCCTGAGAGAACTTTTCAAGATACTTCGCGAGGTTGCATTGTTCAACCACCCTCCTAGCTGCTTCCTCCTTGGCCACCACAACTTCTATGTTGTGGATGGTTCGAAATTTAAGCTGACTGAAGGCACGGTTCTCTAGGTGGATGTGGTATTGCTCCCTTTTCTCGTCTGTGAACGGGAGTCGGTGGGCACGGTCTTGCTGCGACATTTTATGTTCCTAGCATAAATCGTAACTTTCATTAGTGCTTTCCACATATTAATTCGCTAGTTGCTGGAAAAGAAAAACTCTATGCTTTTTGAATGAATTCATTAAGAAACAATGTAGATTTTCCTTTTTAGACTTGGACTTTTTGCCCTTTACTTCAAAGTTTTCATGCCCATTTTCCTACCCCATCTGTTTTTTCATAATATATATTTATGTTTTTCACTAATTTTGCTTTGATTTACCCCCTTTGATTCATTTCTCATCTGATTCATTTCACCTTACCCCCTCCCCTTCCTACTTGAGAAGAATCCTTCCTAGGATTGAGGGTCAAAAGGTCAAGAGTTTCGGCATGTTGGTGTAGGAGTGACTTATGAAGGAGCCAAGTATATTCCAATTGAGCTGCGCAGTCCAAATCAAAGGGTTGAATTTCCACGTGCATGATGTATGTGAGAACATCTGTGAGAAAGTCACCAGAGTCGACACGGCTAGCAATGTGTAACTCTTCCTCAATCAGCAAGTGATCGAGGTAGGGGTGTCCTTTGATGTGTTCTTCTATGGGTCGGCCCCGAAGAGTGGTTAACACTCTGTACGAGGTGGGCGCGACGTAAGTGGGAACATACTCTGCTGTTTTGATGGCGCAGCGTTACTCAGCGTTGGTCATTATGTGACATCCTTCAACTTCCCATTGCAACCTAAGAGCATACCACTGCCTCAAGAAAGGTGATCCAATATCAGCGAGTTGTGATAACTCCGTGATTTCTTGGTCAGTGATAGCAGAAGTGGTTCTGGATCATATGACGTGATAAGGCGCTGTTTGATGGCTTGCTCCTTGGGGATTTTGTTGTTAATCAACTCAGTAGCGAAGCGAGAAGCTTTTGCAAAGGCGAATTCAAAGGTTTCCTAAGAGCAAGGCATATTTTGCACTTCAGTTGCAAAGGGTTCTGGTAATAGACCTAAGTCCAAGCGGTCGTAGCTCAGCGCGAGTGACACGAAAGTGTCATCTAGTCTTTTAATACAATCGGCCACATTATCCCCGGTGTCCTCAGCGAGGTCAGCAGCTAGCGCTAAAAAGGATTTTCATTCATAGGAGGGCGTAAGGCCGACAGGTGGTTGAGGTTTGACAGAACAAGACCTTTTGACCACAAAGATGGCCAGTTCGGAGGGTTCATAAGTTTGTGGTTGGGCCGCTTGGGTGTTGAGTGGATTAGGAGCAGCCATGATCGATAGGCTGCTGCATTCAGGTTGGAGTTGGGGAGGCGGATTGACTTTGGCGGGTGATGACTCTTGTGACAGAGCCTACGGTTTGGGCCGGTAGGCATGTGGGACTCTCTTGGGCCTAGGCGTGGATGAGGTGGATGCTTGTGGTTCAAGAGAGCACTGCGGCTTGTGGTTTTGAGGGTTTATGGAACACGGTTTGGTCAAGCTTGAGGGCGGTGTATGAATGGTGCCTTTGGCCGTGTGAGCCTTAGGGATCCACAGCCAGGTATTTCCCCCATAGTAGCCTTGCGCATGTAAGAGGGCTTTAGGGACCCATCTTTTCTTGATCATGCAGCACTTTCTGCAACTGCGTCTTGGCCTCTTAGGTTTAGAGTTTTTGGTCTTATGAGGATAGGAGCGTCAACTCCTAGGCGACGGTTGCGGCTACTTAGGCTTCCACTGAAATCTAGACTATTGAGCCTTATGTTTTGCTACTGTGGCCTATGATTCCTAAATTCTAGGAGGTGGCGGCCACGCACTACCCCCCTCCATAGATTTGATCATGGAGAATTCTATCGATGGCTTTGCGGACGATGATGAAGTCACGCAGCCCTTGCTGAAAGCTGTGACAATGCGAATGTTGCCTATTGCGAGGTGGATGCGCTGCGACTCATAATCAACATTGCAGTGAGTATGCTTTTTGAAAGTGCGCCCTAGCAGCGACTCCGTGCCTGAATCTTTAGCATTTGGCAACACGTAAAAAATCATTGCAACAGTCTCAGACTCGATAGAAATGGCTACTTTGCACTTGCCGAGTAGTGCGTCGGAATGGGCCCCATAGGGGCTTAATTTAGCATTCGTGGGCTGAAGTGGTGGTCTGCCAAGTTTGGTCCAATGATCATGAGTTAGGACATTGAATTCTGCTCCCTCATCGATCAGAGTGTTGAAAGCGCAAGTTTGTTTTGCAGTGACCGTTATATGGAGGTATGCGGGCTCGACGGCTTCCTCATCCTCATCATCAATCTCAATGATTGTGGCCACTCGTACTTTGACAGGCGGTTCTGACATCGGGGGCTCGTGCAAAGGATGGGTGGGAGGGTAGTACTTCTTGACACAATTGCCATTGAAGAAGCCTATTCCCTCACCGTCTAAGGTTTCGAGTTCGACATTGCTTGTGCGGCTGATCACACGAACTTTGAAGGGTCCAAGGCCTCGAAATTTCATTTTCTGCTTATGTCCCTTAACAGAGGAGAGGAGCACTAAGTCGCCCTGTTCAAAGTCACGCTGCTTGACATGCTTGTCAAACCAACTCTTGCGATGGGCCTTCTCACATATAAGTTCATGGGTGGCTAGAAGACAGGTCTGTGATAGGCGTTCAAGCTCGACCAGGCATTGCATCCATGCCTCCTGCCCTTCCCATCGTTCTTGAAGGGCTATTCTCAAGCTAGGAACAAAGAATTCTAAGGGTAGGATTGCTTTTGTTCCATAGGTCAGCTTGAATGGGGTTTGACCGACAGCCGTTTTATAAGCTATATGGTAAGCCCACAAAGCCGCCATAAGTTCGTTGTCCCAGTCGCTACGTGAGGCTGAGACTACTTTGGTCAGGACATTGACGAGAATCTTATTCGTGGATTCTGCCTAACCATTTGCCTGAGGGTAGTATGGCAATGATTTGCGATGGATAATGAGAAAGGTGGACAGGAGATGTGTGGGAGCTTTCGCTCAACCGCCAAGACCTATGGACCGCTTATTGCTTCAAGTGTTTCAAGCGAGCTCTAATGGCTATCTCTCACCTAGCCGACGCGCCATCAATCCTACGAATGTAGTGAGCTTACCTTGATGTCGATGTGAGTAGCCTCCTCTCTCGCACACCTCAGTAGCTCCACGATTCTTGATGCTAGCTCAAGCATCCTCAAGCCTCCTCCATCTCCAAGCTCCATCCTCCCTAGTCACACATACGAAAGAAGAGAAGAGAAGAGAAGAGAAGAAGAGAAGAGGAGATGGTGAAGAGCTTCACCCACTTGATCCCTCACTCCCACACACTCTCACACTCCCTCTCTCAAGAGCACACGCAAGCAAGAAGGAGAGAAGAAGAGAAGAAGATGAAGACTCCTTTTGCCACACACCAAAGAATGAGCTTCTCATTCACATTTGAACTTTATATACAAAACCCTAAATCCCTTTTGGGCAGTCATCCCCTTTTTTACAAGGCCGACCATTGGCCTAAGCCCGTTTCTCATTTCCCACCATTCTAATTTATCATATTCCCAACTAATGCGTACAATTTGCACAGGAGCGAGCCTGGCGCTCTTTTACAAGGATTCGGGAGCGCTTCCACATTTAATGTGCGCCTTTTACTCTTTTGTTGTCTCGGGGTGACACTGAGACTTTCTTAGGGTCGTGCCCGAACATTTAAATTTTTCAGGGTCCGGTTACTGGTCAAGGTGCCTTTTCCTTCTTTTATCCTGTGCCTTTTTTTGCTATTTCCATTTTTCCACTCCTCTGCTTCATTTTCCCGCTCCTCTGTGCTGCGGTAAACACGGTAAACATTACCCCCCTCCTAGCCAAGTGCCAGCTAGTCCCATGGCACTGCGGTGGGAAGTAGTGGCTAGTTGGGTCTGCTGCTAGGTAGAACTGGTAGGTAGATGACACTGATTCAAAGGTGATTGTGTGAATGAGAGGTGATGGAGTTTAATGACGATGACTAGGAGAGATTCCGGTGTGCTTAGGCTTCATGAAGATGCTCGGCATTTCTCACACAGTTGTGGCTTCCATTCTACGATGGCTAATAGGGGTTCCAGTTGGCTGGTGGAAAATATGTAGCTGGTCGTCCCTTGAGCATCAAAAACGCTTGATCAATAAGCAATCCCTTAGGAGGATGGTATTGGAGGGATTTATCCTGGAGGAACCCCCCCCCCCCCCCCCCCGAACTTTGCCTTGACAAAGATATGGTTTGTCTTCGCATTGAAGACCTGTGTCTTTGATTTGAAGATCTTTGTCTTTGATTTCAAGATCTTCAATGCTGTGTTGAAGATCTTCACCCTTGCATTGAAAATCTTCAGGCTTGGGAAATCAATAAGCAATCCGTAGATCTTGAGACATTAGGCATGCATCTTTGGAAGATGAGGTTCCAAGATCTATGCCAATGGCAGATCTATTACTGAGTACTCCTTTTGCTTGATTTGGTTTAGTCATGGTAGCCATCAGCAGCCAGACGGTTGGCGACATGAAGCATGTTGGTCCGTCCAATCCAATGCAGAAAAGCTCCTGAAACAGCAGCAATGGTGTCATGTCCGGCACATGGAAAAAGTTTTGGTCATAATAGGATGTCGAGGGTGAACTTCTTTAGTTGTGTAGCCAGTTCCTGAAACACGAACATAACCTGCAAGAAAAGTTGTGCACTCCCTAAGGGGTGTGTTTGCCTCTCCGTGTAGTGCATGGTGCCTGTGGTAGTGGAACTGGGAGATGGATCTAACCTTGGGCAAGCCCTTGGTAATGTCCCACACTTGAGGACCCCATTTGTGCCAAGGGAGGTGCGGTGCGAGTGGCTTAGGGTGACAGGTCTAACCATAGGCGAGTGTTACCTCCCTAGGTATGTCCTACCCTTGATGTGCCTTAAGGGTGAAGTGGGGGAGCAAAAGGGGCTAGGGGGTTAGGAGCGGAGCCAGCCGACCGAAGCCACCAGACATGCCTAACTTGAGAACCCCTATGTGCAGTGATAGTGCTTATGTGGTGATTGAGTGCTTCTACAAGTGAGTGCTTGTGTTGTCATGCTTTCTGCTTTGCCTTTCTTTCTTAGCTTTTCTCTTTCTGTACGTTCTTTGCTTTTCTTTTCTTTTCTTTTCTTCTCTTTTTTTTGTTGTTAATAAGGGAAGAAGTTACAGAGGAGGATATGGCTACTGTTGCTCACTCTGATCATGTTGGGAAGGAGGTTGGGGTTTGGGGGATCTATTAAGGAAGGGTCGGCTTTACAGATACCTACGTAGATCGAGGCGGGTTTGGAGTGTGGTGGTGGAGAGGAAGGGATGACTACAAGTTGAAAATCGGATGTTGCTCATATCCTCTAAAAGGGCTAGGCAAAACTCGGGTAGGAGCGTGGTTTGCATCATGAGACGGGCCATGGCACAGCTACGAATCATGTTAGGATCGAAGAAGAGAGGGGGTAAGTTGCGCTCTTGTGGAGTGGGATCTATCCTAAGGAGAATTCTAAGTAGGCAAAGGTAATTACAAGTGGTGATAAATGCTGGGTCAGGGCAAGAGAAGAATGTGTCTAGGAAGTGTACAATGGCATTACATAGATCGCTAGGGGTGAAGGTAAGAGCATCCTCATAATTTGTACAATTAGGGTTGTAGACGATTGGGAAATCATACCTTCCATGGGCACTTGGGTCAAAATCAACTCCAATCCTCCGAGGGTATGGCATGTGAGTGGGATCATTACGCTCGAAGGGGAGTGCATTGCAAAAGGTCATCCAAGTGTCCATATTCATCAAGCATAGCCTTCTCCTCCACAGAGGCTGGCTTTCGAATCCTGGCACAAATCTTGGCGGTTTGAATACCTTGTTCTGCCAGTATTTGCTATCTACATTGCTCCATGCAGTCGGATGCTGCTCTCTCTCCAGCAACCACATGTCTCTTAGCCTTCCAGTGACACCTATGACTCCGTCCACCACATTAATGGGTAAAACTCTTCTTAAGTTCGTGGGGAAGCTGAAAGCGAAGTCATAGGGTTGTCTATTCAGCTCCTACTACTCCTAGGTAGTGATGTCTCCTTGGAAGCACGCAAGGCGCTCTTCTAGGGTGGGCAGAATTGGCGCTGCGGCCGCTATCACTGGCCGAGCCCTCTGTCTAGCCTTGACCTCTTCAATAAGCTTCCTCTGCCTTTCTTCTTGAGCGGCTGCTCTCTCTGCGGATGGGTCAGTGGGGCGGCTGGTCTTCTGGTGGTGGCAAAGGGGGTGGATGGACCAACTCCTCCTCTTGAGGCCCCATTTCGAAATTGAAGTCGGTCTCATCCCCCTCTTGAGTTGCTGCACTGCCTCTGCTGTGAAGCCCAATGAGTCTATCTCCTAGGGAGATAGCCCTGCCTCTAGTAGTGAATTACGTTGTTCTTCTAGGCTTTGGCTGGCTCTTGTCGTTTGAGCCGACAGCTGTAGTCATGCTTTTAGTGCTCTGCATGCCATGCCTAGTTTCTTGCAGGCTGTTTCCACAGTCTCATTGTCTTTTGGCAACTGTTACGTCTAGCAGGGTGGTCATGAAAGCACGTTGTTGAGCATTGAAGCTCATGAAGACAACACCTACCCTGTTTTCCGCCATCAGTTTATCTTTCTCCAGCTATCCTAGGCATTGGGCGAGAGTCTTCACCCGCCTTTCATTGTGAGCGGCCCACTCCTCGGCCCTCTTTCTCATATCCTCCAGACTCTCACCTTGCCTTTGAGCTAGCATTGTCAGTCGTCGCTGCTCTTGGTCTTGCATGTCCTTCTTCAGTTGTACTTGTTTCTCTTGCTCCACACTCAACTCCTGTTTTAAATTTTTCATCTCTTGCTCATACTTACGAGCTCTCTCTTCTCGTACCACCTCTAGGTCATTCGCAACCTTATGGATCTTCTCCCCCTGGGCTTGCAAATCCTCACAAAATCCTATAAGTACATCATTCCACTGTCTTAAAGATGCCATGACCTTGGCGTCTTCACTGGCCTTGGTCTCATACTCGACTTTCGCATCCTCCTTTTCCTAGAGCTACCCTTTCAGCTCATGTAGTTCTCTCTGAGCTGCGACTAGCTACTTCGTTGTTTCCAGCTGGAAGGCAGCTCTAGCCTCTTTCTCAGCTTCCAGCTCAGCAGCCGCTACTTTCTTCTCTTCCTTCGCCTTTTCTAGCTGAGCCAGCAGCTGCTTCACGTATTCATCATATTCTTGTGCTGGCATGCCTGTTGTGGGGACGAAGGTGGTGGAAGTTTCTATTTTTTGTCTCTTTGGGTCCCTTTGCGATTCTGCATCAGCAGCTATAGGTCTCTTAGTTCAGTGCAAAGGGCGTGACCTCTCCTCCTCCTTGGCCCATCTGTTTGTCAACCAAAAACTGCACCCACTCCAAGACATTACTGAGATCAACCTTGGGAGTGGAGCCTTGGGTGGCAGTGGTAGTGGGCATTGTTGTGATGAGAGTGATTGGTGTGGTAGGTACAAAGAGAGGGGAAATTGGCACCATTGGTTCTTTGCCTTTTCCTTCTGCTGGGGGCGGGTGTGTGATTTCCGGCACACTGGTACTAGGACCAGGTGCTTCTGTTCTGCGTGGGCTCTTTGTGCCCTCCTCATCTCTTTTGTGTTGCTCCTCAATGGAGCGACGGGTGGCCGGCGCTATTTCTTCCTCTTCCTTTCTTCTCAACTCCTCTTCAATCTTCTTCCTCTCCTCCTCTGCCTTCTTTGATTCCATCTCAGCTAATCTTGCCTCCTCTTGCTCCTTCTTTTTTCTCTCCTCCTCATCCCTGAGTGACTCCCTCCGAGCACTCTCCAGATCTTCCTTTTCTTTCTTCTTGCACTCTTCTTCCCTCTTTCCATGCAGGGCTTTCATTGTTTGTTCTGTGTGCCTCTGTGGGCTACCCTGGGACTCTCCCTCTTCGTCTTTGTCAGTCTCTATTTCATCTGAGGACTTGTGATGTTCTTCTGTGTGAGGTGGGGATTGTGACGGTGACTCGTCACTTCCTTCTTCGTCTCCCTTCTTATCTTCTTCTTCCCGTCCTTGCCCTAGTGCTTCTCAGATTATGGCAGTAAGGACGCCTCCAAACCCTATGGTTGAGGCCTTGGAGGATGATGCCTTGCATTTTGATCTGGACGATGGGGATTCTCCTCCAGCGGCTCTTCCTCCCGTTGCTAGAGCCTTAGCTGAAGCCTCTATGGTTCTCCTCACAAACCCGTTCAGGTTTACCTCGTCCAGTGATTGTGCCGCAATGCTTTCGAGCAAAGGCACGTTGATCCGGCTCATTATGGTGTTGTACCTGTGGCTCGAGAACAAAGTGTGCACCATTTTTGCTTGCAGCTAGATATCTGGGTTTGGGATGTCTGCCAAGCTAATCCCATCGTTGATATGGACCTTCACCTTGTCCATTCCCAACATGGTGTAGACGTCCCTCTTTGGCTTTCTTTCCACTTTAGTTGGCAGCCCTAGTGCCCTCTCCACCAATTCTGAGGTCAACTCAATCTGTACTTGCCGGGTGGCTTCATTCTTGCGCACTGTGATGGTGTCTCTGTTTCTGTTAAAGGGGCGCAAAAAGTCAGTGCACTGGGTGTAGTCCACCCTCTGGCCCACTGCTTCTAGGTATTTCTATAGATAGCACTGGTCTATAATCTGGCGCACCGCCGGCTCTTCGATGGCCACATCTTCAAGGTTGAAGATGTGACGGAACTTCAACCTGGCTAAAGGCTCTAGTCTCCACCGTGAGCCCGTACTTTGCTTGCTCCTCCTCCGAGAAGGGGAGCTTGCTAGCCTTGTCCCGACTTGCCATGATAGATGCCTGCAAGTTCAGCCATTTCCACTATTAGTGCTTTTTGACAAGTAACTTGCTGAAAGAAGAAAAGCGTAGCAGATTTTATTGATCTGAAATATTTTGAGTATAGCCTTAACTTTTCTTTTCACGCTTTTACCATTACATTTTACCATTGCATTTCAACTTTTATTGACATTTCATACTTGGTTCACTTTTTAAATTCCACCCTACCCCCTCCCCCTTTGGAACGAGAAGAATCAGTCCCAGGATTGGAGGTTGAGAGGACAAGGGCATTCAGCATATAGAGCGTCGGTCTATTTGTGCAAGAGCCAAGCATAGAAGTTGGGGTTGTACTCTAGCTGAGCTTCACGATCTAATTCGAATGGATGGATGCCCACGTGTGTGATGTATGTCAGAACATCGGTTAGGAGATCGCCAGAATCGACGCGACTAGCAATGTGGAGTTCTTCCTCTGTTAAGAGGCAATCAAGGTAGGGATGCCCCTTGATGTGCTCTTCCATGGGTCGGCCACGAAGAGTGGTTAATACTCAATATGAGGTTGGCGCAACGTAAGTGGGATCATACTCTGCTGTTTGATTGCACGGCGCTGCTCAGCATTGGTCATTATGCGGCACCCCACAACTTCCCATTGCAGCCTAAGAGTATACAAATGCTTCAAAAATGTGGAGTCAGTATCAGCGAGCTTGGATAACTCTGTGATTTCCTAATCATTGATAGCAGAAGTGGTTCGTTGATCGTAGGATGTGATAAGATGTTGTTTAATGGCTTGCTCTTTGGAGATCTCGCTGTTGAGCAACTCAGCAGGCAGAGCGAGAAGCTTTTGCAAATGCTAATTCAAAGGTCTCCCAAGAGCAAGGCATATTGCGTACTTCCGTTGCAAAGGGTTCTTCTAATAAACCTAAGTCCAAGCAGTCGTAGCTGAGGGCTAGCGACACGAAGGTGGCATTGAGTCGTTTAATGCATTCCACCACGTCATCCCCAGTGTCCTCAGCGAGGTCGATGGCTAGTGCTAGAAAGGATTTTCGTTCATAGGAGGGCGTAAGGCCGACAGGTGGTCGAGGTTCGACATAACAAGAGCTTTTGACAACGAAGATGGGCGGTTGGGAGGGTTCGTGAGTTTGTGGTTGGGCTATTTGGATGTTGAGTGGATTGGGATCAGTCACAACAAATGGATTGCTGCATTCAGGTTTGCTTTGGGGAGTAGGATTGACTTGGTCGGATGATTCCTCCTGTGACGGTGGCTGTTGCTTGGGCCAATAGGTCTGTGCGACCCTCTTGGGCCGAAGCGTACATGAGTCGGATGGCTGGGGCTCTGGAAAGCACTACGGCTTATGGTTTTGAGGTGTTATGGGACGTGGGCTGATCAAGCTTGAGGGTGGCGTATGAATAGTGCCTCTGGCCGTGGGAACCTTAGGGATCCATAGCCAGGTATTTCCCTCGTGGTAGCCTTGTGCATGCAAGAGGGCTTTAGGGAGCCATCTTTGCTTGATCACGCGGCGCTTCCTGTGATTGCACCTTGGCCTCCTATGTTTAGAGTTCTAGGTCTTATGAGGATAGGAGTGTCGACTCCTAGGCAATTGTTGCGGCTATTTAGCACCCATTGAAGGAGAGGCTGTTGGGCCTTAGCTTTGGCTACTGCGGGTTGTGGTTTATGGAAGTCGGGGAGTGGCGGCCGCGCACTACCCCCTCCTTAGTCTTGCCTACGGATGTTTCTACTGGTGACTTTGTAGACGGTAATGGTGTCGCGCAGCCCTTGCTGAAAGCTGTGACAATGCACACATTGCCTATTGCTAGGTGGATACGCTGCAACTCATAATCAACATTGCAGTGAGTCTGCTTTTTGAAAGTGCATCCTAGCAACGACTCTGTGCCTGCGTCTTTAGCATTTGGCAACACGTAAAAAAACATTGCGACAGTCTCAGACTTGATAGAAACAACTACTTTGCACTTGCCAAGGAGTGTGTAGGAATGGGCCCCATATGGGCTTAATTTAGCATTCGTGGGCTGAAGCGGTGGGCTACCAAGTTTGGTCCAATGATCGTAAGTTAGGACATTGCAATCTGCTCCCTCATCGATCAGAGCGTTGAAAGCGCAGGTTTATTTTGCAGTGACCGTTATATGGAGGTATGTGGGCTCTACGGCTTCCTCATCCTCATCATCAATCTCTATGATTGTGGCCACTCGTACTTTGACAGGCAGTTCTAACATCAAGGGCTCGTGCAAAGGATGGGTGGGAGGGTAGTACTTCTTGACATGACTGCCATTGAAAAAGCCTATTCCCTCACTGTCTAAGGTTTCGAGTTCGACATTGCCTGTGTGGCTAATCGCACGAACCTTGAAGGGTCCAAGGCCTCGAAATTTCATTTTCTGTTTATGTCCCTTAATGGAGTAGAGGAGCACTAAGTCGCCATGTTCAAAGTTACGCTACTTAACATGCTTGTCAAACCAACTCTTGTGATGGGCCTTCTCACATATAAGTGGATGGGTGGCTAGAAGACGGGTCTCTGATAGGCGTTCCAGCTCGACCAGGCATTATATCCATGCCTCCTTCCCTTCCCATCGTTCTTGAAGGGCTATTCTCAGGCTAGGAACAAAGAATTCTAAGCGTAGGATTGCTTCTGTTCCATAGGTCAGCCTGAACGGGGTTTGGCCAACAGCCGTCTTATAAGCTGTGCGGTAAGCCCACAAAGCTGCCATAAGCTTGTTGTCCCAGTCGCTGCATGAGCCTGAGACTACTTTGGTCAGCGAGAATCTTATTCATGGATTCTGCCTGATCGTTCACCTGAGGGTAGTATGGTGATGATTTGTCACATGGATAATGAGAAAGGTGGACAAGAGATGCGCTATCACTTCGTTGATGAAGTGCGTGCCTTGGTCACTAACCAGTTCAATGGGGCAGACGAATCGTGAGATCACTTGCTCCCATAAGAACTTGGCAGTCATCCTAGCATCGTTTTTACGTGTGGCTCTTGCCTCTGCCCATTTCATGAGGTAATCCGTAGCCACAATGATGTACTTGGCTTGTGAATACTGCGCCGCAGGACTAATGGGTCCTATGAAGTTGATTCCCCATTTTTCAAAGGGTTGTCGAGCAATAATTGGGGTCAACTCCATTTGATCCTTGTGAATCGGGACTTTTGTCCATTGGCACTCATCACAATGCTTGACGAATCGCGAAAAAGCGTGGGCCACCATAGTTGAGACTGTAGCACCTTCCGTGTTGTCGTGTCTCTGCTAAAGTGTCCTCCCGCAATGCCGTTGTGTGCCTTCGAGAGCACATCATGCATCTCATGCTCACATATGCATCTACGTAGCAATCCGTCTTGCCCCAGCCTATAGAGTTGGCCTGCAATCAGCTGATAGGGTTAGACCTTAAGGATTAAGCACCTAAGTCGGGCTTTTTCTATTGGTCGCTTAGGTAGTCCGTGCTCAAGCACTTGGACTATGTCATCCGCCCAATATGGCGTTAGATCAGCCTTAAATAACTCTCTCTCGCTAGATAGGTTAAATAGATGGGCATCGGGTAATTTATCAATGATACCTTGTCCAGCGGCTTCTCCCGTGGGGATGCATGACATGTTATTAGCCATGTAATGTTGTTTTCCCTTTCATACTACCACGGAGAAATCGAACTCTAGAAGCAGGAGCCATCGAGCTATGCGTCCTGTAGCGCAAGGTTTGTTTACGAGATAGAGCAAGGCTTGATGGTCCACGAAGAAGGTAAAGGGTGTAAAAATATTACATGGCGTAGCGAACAGAATCTGAGAAAGAGATAGAGAGTACACAACAGATAAGAGGAGAATCAGTAAATTCTTTAGCTCCAAACAACTGATACAAAGATGGCTCTGTCCATCCGTGCACTTCCACTGTGTGAAGCTTAGATGGCGATCTAGAGAGAAGATAGGTGAAGAGCTTAAGGCTAGTTGGAACAACAACTCTGACTGGGTGAAAGATGAATGATCGATGGTTGTTAAGGGGTTTATCTTTTATAGCCTGCGAAGGCCGCTATGTTGGCCTGACCGACCTACCATATAAGCCTCCACTAGTCGGCTAGGGAATATTCTAGGGAATATTTCCTTTACCATCGGACCGGGAGCGCTGCCCCCGAACCCCCGCCAGGGGGGCCACTAGCCCCCCCTGGGACCTGGGGCCCCAGCCAGGGGCCGCTTCCGAGGCCCCCAAACCCCAAAATAGGGGCCCCTTTTAACTCCCTTACCCCCCAACTCGATGCAATGCGCCTCCAGTTGCTACCAGATTAACCACTCCATCTAACCCAAAGATTAGACCCACAACGGTCACCTTTTTGCCATCCGGTCACATAGACCTCATCTGATATACAAGTCAGGACTCAACCAATGTCCAGGCTCACATTTGGCTTCTCCTCATAATGGGGGCCTTACAACTTTGAGCACCATGGATCATTGGTAGCATCTAATGAGGGTGGGGCATTGATCATATCTAACAGCCCCCCTCAATGTCCACCCATAGTGCTTGTAAAATATTTTGTTATTTTTGCTATTCATCAAGCATTGTCTACTAACAGGATCATAAGCTAATCAATATCACTTTTAGGTTATGGTGGCCAAGAATCAAGTTTCCTTGTTATGTTGTTATCCCGGCCAAGCAAAAACATAGCAACTCCGTATCTATGACTTTGACATATGACTTTTTCTCAATAAGCAAGCTTTTGAATAGAAAAAGGTTGCTTATTGAGATCCACTTTTCTTTTCCTTGTCCGAAACAGATACTCTTTCCTAACAAACTCTTACAAACCAGAAATTTTGTGACGTGAACTATCTCCTCAGCCCAATGCCGAGTCTCTGAAGATGAACTTGAAGCAGATCCTTCGTAAGTGCTTTGGTGAAGATATCTGCTCCATTCTCCTCTGTTGGACAGTAGACCAGTTCCACTATCCCATCCTCCGTCAAAATCATGCACATAGTGATACTGGATCTCTATATGTGTTAACCCCAACACAAAGAAAGCAAAAGGAAATTTAAAAAACGCAGGTCAAAGGCGGAAAAAATGTAGCCCGACTCAAGAAAGAAGAGGAGAAAAGGCCAAAAGTGCAAGGGCAACCTCAAAAGTCCAAGGGAAATGCAAAAGGGGAAAGGCGCATTTTAAAATACAAAGGTGCACCCTGAAATCTTGTAAAAGAATGCCAGGCAGTGGAAAATCCGGAAAGCTAAAACAAAAGATAAAGACAAAGGCCAAGGCAAAGAGTCGGGCTCTCACCCGTGCAATTTGTAAATGTAGACGGGCGGTGGAAAGAAAGCTAGGAAGATAGGAGGACAATGGGAAAAAGGGCCTAGGCTACGGACGGCCATGTAAAAAAGGGAAAAGGGGATGACCGCCCAAAAGGGATTTAGGGTTTTGTATATAAAGTTGAAAAGTGAATGAGAAGCTCATTCTTGTGTGTAGCCAAAAGTGGCTCTCCTCCTCTTATTTTTCTTCTTCTTGTTATTGCTTGCTTGAGCTTGTGCTTGAGAGAGGGAGTGTGAGAGTGTGAGGGAGTGAGTGTATGAGGGTGAGGGACCGGGGAGGAGAAGCTCTCCATCTTCTCCTCTCTTCTTCTCTTCTCTTCTCTTCTCTTCTCTTGCTCGCAGAAATGGAGCTTGGAGCGTGGAGCTTGAGGATGGAGCATGCTTGAAGCTTGCACTTGGATCGTGGAGCTACCGAAGTGCACGGGAGAGGAGGTAACTCGAACGGCACGAAGGTAAGCTCACTACACCCTTAGATATGGATGGCGCATCGGTTATGTGAGAGGTAGCCATTAGTACTCGGCTTGGAACGCTTGAAACAATAAGCGGTACGTGGGTCTTGGCGGTTAAGTGAAAGCTCCCACATTTTGGTTCCGTTGTCGGGACCAACGGATTCAAGCCTTGAGCGCTTATGCACTTTGAATCGAGCATCAAAGTAAGGGTTTCCCCGAACCGGTGCTTGAGATAGGTAGGAAGTGAGGGGGTTGAAGATGGTATTTGATCTCCTTAGCAAGTAGGTTTTTTGTTTTGTTTGAGGTTTATGTTGTGAGATGGAGTAGTGTAGGTATTTACTTTGTGATTTGGATGCATTAGAGTAGGAGAAAACAAAGAAAAACAAAGAAAATCAGCATTAGGGTTTCTGTTGTCAAAACAGGGAAAGAGGGTTTGATTTGCTTGCCGATTTGCATTTTGGAGTTTATTGGCTATTCCAGGTATATACAACTCTTCCGCTCCATCCATAGCTTTGATCTGGAGATATGTATGACAGGCTGTGACCTGAATCGTGTGATTCGGACGATTTATCATTGCGCCGGCAAAAAATGCACCGTGCTCGGCATGTCCAAGTGACGGCGATTCTGGGCCGAGTCCTAGAATCGGCCCTCGAACCACTTGACTCAACCCACCTGATTCGGCCCTCGGCCCCGGTTGACTCGGCCCAAAAACTCATTCGGCCCGTCCAAGCGACCCACTCGGCCCTCGAACATCTAGACTCGAACTGGCTGAATTTGACATTCGGACCAGTCACATTTGGCCCTTCCTACTCGGCCCTCGGATGGTTCGAATCAGGCATTCGGCCCTTGTAATTCGGACCTGTTGGGCCGAATTTAGATTTTCTCAAATTTTAACCTGAAGACAGTGAAATTAACCGAGAAACCATACAGAGCCGAAACCATATCATAGATCGATCACTGGGCTGAAACTTAGAGCAAGTAGTTCAAAATTTGGCTATAAACGGTCCTCCAAATTGCGCATGGTGTTTATCGTAACGGCCCTGCGGGCTCGGAGGGACTGCCCCCCCGGACCCCCGCAGAGGGGGCTATGCCCCTCCGCACCTCCCCCAAGTAGGTTGGAGAGAAAACGTGTGCTGCGACAGGTCCTCCAAATTGGACCCTAATGTAGCAATGGCTCTACACGAGCATGGATCCTCACTTGTAAAAGAGCAACCAAAAGCCCATACCTGAACAGAGAGAAACAGAGACCCTAGAACCTCAACGGGCCAATCTAACCATCCAAGGCAAAAAAAGCCACACCACGAGAACACAAAGACATTGTGTTCAGTCCATGTCTAGTCAGAGCAAAAGGCAACATCAGCAAGCTACAAATGCCAAGATGACTAGACATGACACTCTTGACGAGAGATGTACCTTGAGCAACACTACATAGACAACCCAAGACATTGGTGGAGAATCCATGTCTGGTCATGCAAGTGGAGACTCAAGGGCATCTGTCAGAAGGCTTAAACTTACAAGCCAGGACCCAGAAGATGAAGACATAGTACCACCTGCTTATCTTAGGGTCAAACTCACCACGAAAAGAGAGCATACTATTGATGCTTTGATTGATGAAGGAGCAGATTTTAACATCTTGACCTATGAATCATGGACCCTACTAGGACAACCAGAGCTCACATCGACTAGTGTAACTCTTAGCCCTTACAGGGGACACCCACAAGCACTCATAGGAAAGAACCTCGAGGGAAAGGCAAGGAAGATGCTGACGTAATAGTCAAGCCTACTAACAAAAGCAAGGACTTGTTAGAAAAACTGATACAAGCACAAGTCAAGCACCGAGAACCAGTGAGTGAGGCCATGCCTGAAACAAGAAGGTCAAGAGACAATGCCAAGAACGGGCTTTGGACTTACAAATATCGTAGAAGACCCCAAAAGAAGCCCAAGCCTTATAGACGAAGGCATCGACGGAGAGTCAATACAACGCCGCAATGGATATCCAAAGCGTTGCTACTGGCTCAAGGGTATTATGCAAGTAACCGATGGATTTGGGTACCAAAACCCCCTGTTAAACCCCCTTTGTCGACTGAAGGCCAGATCGTATCAAGAGCAAAGAAGCGTAGGAGGAGATCTAAACGAAGAACCAAGTCTCAAGTCAAAAACAGTGGAGTGATTGAGCCCCTCACGATTGAAATCAAGAAGCCAAACATGACCTATCAAAAAGTAGACCCTCAGTCTAGCGGGCTTAGCAAGTAGATATCAGAGGTAACTATCGAGCATGCACAAGGTCCACTAGTGCCCAAGGAGCCTTTGACTTCCCAAGAGGATAATAAGCACCGCAGGCACAACATTGCTCATGATAAGGCTGATTGCTCAACAAAGCTAATGACAGAATCATCTAACAATCACGAGCAAATTCTCCAGTCAATGCCAAGCTCACGTAGGAGTCCCGAATCTCCTACATCCTCTTCACCTAAATGGACACGGGAAGCATGGCAAAAGCAGCCTCGTGCCGCTGCTCAACCTACACAAGTGAATGTGCAAAGGGCAACAAAAGGCACGACCACTTCTGATCTACCTAAGGACTTGACACCGCAGTCTACCAATGGTAGTTAGTCCACTGAACTAGCCACCACTACTTCCAATCAGGGACCACAACAGTCACAATCTTTGGCCATGACAATGCCCCTTGTGGAACATATCCTTAGTAGTTTACCTGTGGAGGAGGTGTCGCAACCAACTTCCTCGACAACTCTAGCACTTTCAAAGTGCCTAAAGCCTAGGCTGGAGGAGTTAAACTCAAGGGAGTTGGCTGAAGAGCTAAACTCTCCCAAAAGGGAGGTAGTTGTGCTCTCACAACCTAGCAAGGCTATTCAGCAAGCCACAGCCATGTCCCATAAGGACACACTAGAGAAAGAGAATGCTGAGGCCCAACCAAGCACATCAACGGTTGACCTAGTCCAGGGTCCTGAGTCGTTGAGAGATGCACCTTCACTGACTAGGAAAAAGAGGAGAAAACAATGAAGACAACAGTAATCACAGGTGGTTGTGGACCCCAAGAACGTTGAGACCAAGAGCGATGGAGAGCTGGGGAACAAAGCATCAAGCCCATCCACCAATGAACCCATTGATGTCTCTCCTAATAGCGGTGAAACCTCAGTCACATCCATGTGCTCTGAAAAATCAAAGTAGCCGTTGCCATCAACAGTTGCTTTCAACACTCAATCCACTAACAATAGAACTCATATCGACCAATCAAGAGTGGATACAATGTCATCACAACAGGGTGACAAATCTATACTAGTCACATCCGAGAAGAACCATGATAAAATAGCAGCAAAACCTCAAGAAAAATGCACAATCCCTGAAAGCATAAGCAATCCTAGCATTGACCAATCTTGCTCATCTAGGCCTGAGCCCCCAGCTATGCTAAAGCCTAAGGAAACTCTTAGAACCTTACATGAGATAGCAACCGAGCAACCCTTCGTTGAACATAGAAGTGTCATAGAATGCTTAACTAAGTTGGATGCTAAGCTCAAAGTGTTCGCACGTGTCTACGTCCTTGCGGACATGGGCGCATTCCCTAAGGAGCAGCTCGAAGAATACTTACCATTCCCCTTATCTTGGGAAGAGCAAGAACATCTTGATGAGCACTATAACAAGCTCTTACATGAACGCATGCGACTCATCTCTGACGAGGAAGCTGACGAACTGCACTTAACCGTCACGTTCAATGAAGTGCTCTACCGGCCGAATCTCGTAGACATAAAGCAACTAAAGCGACTGTCAACAGGCCAGAGTCAATTTGAGCAGCATTGGTGCAAATGCCGCGTTGTAATGGCCAAACTAGAGGCTCAGATCATGACAGTCTATGAGGAGCGATTGGCCAAATGGTGATCCCAAAGAGATCCAACCTATGTGGCACCAACTTCCCTTTCGAGTGCTGACTACCATTCAGGGTACGGACTTGGCTGAACCTAGCCAAGAAAACTCTCTGTTTGATAAGGTTCTCACTGAGGAGGAGTTACATATTGCCAGTAGACTCGGACAAGGGTCCATGCTGCTCGATGTCGCAAAATATCTATTGGTACTAAGCTGCCACGAGTGCTAGATGCGTGTGCCACGCTCTAGTACAACCTCGAGTTCTACACTTGGTTCTTATCCTCATAAAGTGACATGGATTCATAAATATGTATATAAATAAACACTGATTTTTGTGTCACCGTGTATAAACAATGTCAACACACACAAGCAATGATAGTCAAGCGTAGGGAGAAGAGTTGGGTCTGATAAACTAAGCTCCTCAAGTCCTCCTCTCATCACACATTTAAAAGCCGTGTGACCATCCCCACCTCCAAGTGAAGGTCATGCAACCCACATTACCACCATAGGAAGCCTTGACCAACAGCTCTCATGGTGTAGACAGGGTGTAGTCCCTTTCTATACACCTTCTTTCCTTTTTGGTCTATCCTTTCGAGGATATGCCTTGTCCCACTCCATGACAACCAGTCCACACAACTTAGCATAAGCCAATATCTGCTAATGGCTGGAGGCAAAATGAACACCATCATGGGGACCATCCCTCTACAATAAACACTGCATGCCTCACCCCTCCCCTTCTTGTCATATGTGCTTGATAAACCACACTAAAATCCCTTCCATGCGAACAGTTGTATCCTGTATCAAGGTCTAACCCTTGGTTCGCACTTTGCAGGTCCCCCTACGAGGAAAACATGGAGAGCCTAGGGCAGCTGACTTGCAAAGATACTCTCCACTTCTGCCGACGAGAACATGCAGCACACGCCCCTCCGCCAGTGCGCTACGTGCCCACCCTCAAGAGGTATGTGAAGAAGCAAGGCCCTAAGTGACACCGTCTCGGACGAAGGCCAAAGAACCCCCGAGCCAAGAAAGTTGAGACTCGAAGAAATGCGCAGCATGTGGCAACGCCAATGGCACAAACCCCCAACGTACGCTCGGGCATCAGATGCTCAAGGGCAGAAAAGGCGGCCCGGGACAAGGAAGAATTTAATGAACTGTTTAAAGATATTTGGAAACGGTTGCGACCCGGGACTACACCATTCATGCCCTGGTCGACATGTTTCCTGCCCAACCTCACGGGAGCCCCGCACTAGCATCGGCCCAGTCGCCTAGCCAACCAAACTCACCCCACCTAGTACCTATCGACTAAGCCACTACGATGTACAAGAAGCTTGACAAGTCATCATGCCATAACTTTTTGTTCTTGATGAGTAAAGGGGCAAGATCCCCACTTGTACACACTTCCTTCACCTATCGTTAATGTATGCGATCTTAACAAGTAATGAGATAGGCATCATAGCATTCCGAAAAATTATGTCTTAACAGGATTGCATTGGTTCGATGTACTTAATGCAAGTGAGCATATACTCTCACAAAGCGACAAGTGGATGCAGAATGACACAGATCAAGGTCTAGAAGTGTTTAATATCCAAGTCACCACAAGACCACCAACCCCACAAAGAACCATTATGGGGGAAGTGACAAGAATACCAAGAAACAAAAGTCATGACAGAAACACCACTGGATGAGAACCCAATGACACCTCTGTAGAAAAAGCACATATGGCAAACCGAGCATGGCCAAAGCATAATCATCGATTACCTCCTCCTTCTTGGCTAAACTCTATGTTCGGGCAGGAGCCACGCTCTCAACAAGGGCAAACATCTCTTCATCATCCAGGATTCAATTTGCAAGTTGCTTTACCCTTGTCCATGCACAGCTCACTCCAAGTGCTACCTCAATTGTTCGATATCTCACATGTTACGAAGAGGTTTGCAAAATCTCAAGTGTATCTCTTCATCTCAACAACAGTTCCTCTAGCATCAAGGGTGGTGACACAATCATCTTTGTATATCAATTCTTCATAGCCTTTGAATCCCAATGTTTCTCAATCCAAATGAAAGGCTAACAGCCTCAATGTATGGCATTGATTGTATTCATTTTTCCCACAAAAAAAAAATAAAGAAAGAAAGAAAGAAAGAAAGAAAAAAAAAAGCACACATGATCACAACACCACACCTAGGGGTCCTCAAATTAGGTACATCCAATGACCTTGGTCGGCTGGCTCCGTCTCTAATCCCCTAGCCCTTTGTACATCCCCTACAATTGTTCAGGGCACATTAAGGGCAGGACATACCTAGGGAGCTCGCCTCGCCTATGGTTAGACCTGTCACCCTGAACCACTTGCACAATTCTTTTGCACTCCATCTCAATGCCATTACAATCAACAGTGGTAAGCAAGGCATGAAAGACAATGGAAAAGTACAACATACTTTTCAAGCACTACAAGTAGCCACTAGCTACCAAAAGCTAAGACATTAAGCAGCTTAATTATGCTACATTGCCTTAACAAGACCATAATGATGTCTCAAGCAATCTTCAAGTGTACTCCCCATCTTCATCGACAAATTTTTCCATCAACTTAGCCCCTTGCTTCACTCACCCATTGCTATACAAGGAACTAGGCTGACAGTCTTCTAACTAAGTAATACCTAAATATGCACGTGTACTCACTCAATATTCATACTATAACCTATACACGGTTTGGGTCCTCAAGTGCAGGATAATACTCCAAGCTTGCTTAAAGTTTGACCTGTCTCCCAAACTAATCAAAAAATGTATTGTGCACGATAAAGAAGACTAGCACTTCCCCTTAGGGAGAGACCACATGAACGGTTTTTCAAATTGCAGGTATTACAAATCCAACGAAGGTGTCATTCACTCTTCATCCACACTCAACTCTGAATTCCTATCCTTATCACCCGGTAAGCCTGCCACGAATCATCACGTACAGAATCCTCACCAAACCGCCACTTGTACTCCATTAGTGCAACCCCCCCCCATTGGTGCCACCCCCCCAAAGAACACACCTACCACCAACTCCCATTGCCCTCCCACCTACCACTTAACCCACCAACGTGCCCCGAATGACCTCCCTCCCCACCACTACCAACACTCCGCCATGGCAACCACCAACGTCCTTGCCACCCACGTCTTCGGTGCATGCTAACGCCTGCTACCTACGACGGTGAGTGCCATGGGACTGGCACTTGTCTAGGAGGGGGTAATGTTAACCCCAACACGAAGAAAGCAAAAGGAAATAAAAAAGACGCAGGTCAAAGGCAGAAAAAAGGTAGCTCGACTGAAGAAAGAAGAGGAGAAAAGGCCAAAAGTCCAAGGGCAACCTTAAAAGTCTAAGGGAAATGCAAAAGGGGAAAGGCGCATTTTAAAATACAAAGGCGCACCCTGAAATCTTGTAAAAGAGTGCCAGGCAATGGAAAATCCGGAAAGCTAAAACAGAAGATAAAGACAAAGGCCAAGGCAAAGAGAAACAGAAGACAAAGGCGCACGAGGAAAAGCGCAAGTTAAACTATTGTAAAAGAGTGCAAGCGCATCATGGTTTAATTCAAGGAGCGTCGGGCTCTCACCCGTGCAATTTGTAAATGTAGACGGGGGGTGGAAAGGAAGCTAGGAAGATAGGAGGACAATGGGAAAAAGGGCCTAGGCTACGGCCGGCCATGTAAAACAGGGAAAAGGGAATGACCGCCCAAAAGGGATTTAGGGTTTTGTATATAAAGTTGAAAAGTGAATGAGAAGCTCATTCTTATGTGTAGCCAAAAGTGGCTCTCTTCTTCTTCTTCTTCTTCTTGCTTGAGCTTGTGCTTGAGAGAGGGAGTGTGAGAGTATGAGGGAGTCAGTGTGTGAGGGTGAGGGACCGGGGAGGAGAAACTCTCCATCTTCTCCTCTCTTCTTCTCTTCTCTTCTCTTCTCTTGTCTTGCTCGCGGAAATGAAGCTTGGAGCGTGGAGCTTGAGGATGGAGCGTGCTTGAAGCTTGCACTTGGATCGTGGAGCTATCGGAGTGCGCAGGAGAGGAGGTAACTCAAATGGCACGGAGGTAAGCTCACTACACCCTTAGATATGGATGGCACGTCGGTTATGTGAGAGGTAGCCATTAGTGCTCGGCTTCGAACGCTTGAAACAATAAGCGGTCCGTGGGTCTTGGCGGTTGAGTGAAAGCTCCCACAATATGTTTGGTACGTGCATGAAACACTGGATTTTTGGCAATGGCAATGCAACTCTAATTGTCACATCTCAGCACAGTTGGTTCTTCATCTTGCACTCCCATATGCCATAGAATCCTTCTCAACCATACTGATTCACATGCAGCAAAACAAGCTGCCTTGTACTCTGGTTCAGTAGAAGACAATGCCACTGTTGGCTACTTCTTACTAATCCAAGAGAAAATTCATGAACCCAAAGAGAAACAATAACCAGAAACTGACTTCCTGGAATCACTGTCTCCAGCCCAATCTGAGTCACAATTCCCCACAAGAGAAGTTCCGAAACTGTATGTGATACCATAGTCAAGAGTTTCCTTCAAGTATCTGAGCACCCGCATCCTAGCCTTCTAATGACTCTCATGAGGTTTGTTTGAGAACCTGCTCAAAACACCAATAGCAAAAATGATATCTAGTTTGGTATTACACAAGAAGATCAGACTACCGACCAACCTCCTATACCTCCCAATGTCTGCTAGTGCTGATGTATCCTCGATGGATAACTTTGCATTCACCTCCATAGGTGTAGCTATCTCCTTGCACTCAGTCATGCCAAATGCCTTCAAGATCTCCCATGCATACTTCTTCTGAGAGATGAAGATCTTTCCTGGCTCTTTCCAGACTTCAATCCCCAAACAATAGTGCAGCAAGCCCAAGTCTATCATTTCAAACTCAGAATTCAAAGCCTTTCGAGTTTGGTTAATCATATCTTCATAGTCACCTGTAATAAGAAGATCGTCCACATATAGGACAATCACTACAGACTTTTTACCATCCCTGTAAACATACAAGTTAGCATCTGAGGCACATCTTTTGAAGTTTAGGTTTAAAAAGAACTTATCTATCCGCTGGTACCATGCTCTGGGGGCTTGTTTCGGCCCATATGATGCCTTCTTCAACTTAGACACTTTGTTCTCAGAATGGGGGGCCTCAAACCCTGGTGGCTGAGCCACATACACCTCCTCCTTGAGGTCACCATTTAAGAACGCTGACTTAACATCCATTTGGTACACTTCTTGTGGGCAGCCACTGCAAGTACCATGCAAATAGTGGTCATTCTGGCAGTTGGGGCAAATGACTCTTGAAAATCAAACCCTTCAACTTGTGAAAATCCTTGGGCAACCAGTCTAGCTTTGTACTTTTCTAAGGTACCATCAGCCTTGTACTTTACCTTCCAAATCCACTTGGTCCCAATAACCTTCCGCTTTGCTGGTCGATCCACTAGCTCCCAAGTGTCATTCTTCATTATGATGTCATACTCCGCCTGCATAGCAGCCTTCCATGATGGATCTGCAAGTGCTTCTTCTAAGTCAGTTGGCTCCTTTACTTCTCTCATAATCTCCCATCAAGGCCATATTGACTATGTGAGCAGAAGCCCTCCTTTGCTCCTCTATTCTCTGAGACCTCCTTGGTCCGTCTGCCTTCTCCTCAACAGATGCATGCATAGGAATATTGTGGTCATAGAGCTGCTTCACCCAGCGTGGCAATGGCTTTTCCGATGGGGTGATGTTAGGTTGGTGAACTTTTTCCTCATCATCTAAAGATGATGCTTCCTCCTCCTTAAGGATAGGGATAGCTCTTGGGACAGGTTCATAGTGGACTACTTCTTCGCTTGATGATAAAATGGAAGAACTTGCCTTCTTCTCCTCCACTGTATGCGGCTCCTCCTTGAACACCACATCACGGCTCGCGATGATCTTCTTTGCCTCTTGGTCATATAATTTGTAAGCCTTCTGCTCATCACTATAACCCAAGAAGATACATTTTCTACTTTTTGGTTTTAACTTGTTTCTCTTCTCATCTGGAACATGTGCATAACATTCACATCCAAAAATTCTGAAATGTGAGACAAATGATTTCTTACCAGTGTAAGCCTCATGAGGTGTTTTTCCCTTAAGAGCCTTTGTGTAGCTCCGATTTACAAAGTAGACTGTAGTATTAACAGCTTCAGCCCAAAAATGGTTAGGCAATCCCTTGCCCTTTAGCATGCATCTTGCCATCTCCACAATGGTGCGATTCCTGCGTTCCACAACACCGTTCTGTTGAGGTGTGTGAGGCGTCATCAATTGACGCTTGATCCCTTTGCTCTTGCAAAAACCTTCAAACTCATTTGAGTTGAACTCATCACCACCATCTGTTCTAAATTTCTTCACACTTTTCCCTATTTCATTCTCAACAAGTTTTAGCCATTCTTTAAACTTACCAAAAGCTTGAGCCTTATCACAAAGGAAGTATACCCACATCTTCCTATTGTAGTCGTCGACAATCAACATAAAATAAGAAGATACCCCCAAGGCCTGTGTAGGCATCTTACCACACAAGTCAGCGTGCACCAACTCTAGAGGAGCCTGTGCTCTATTCTTGCTTTCTTGTGGAAATGCCTTTCTCTGTTGCTTGCCCAATATACAAGCTTCACATGGTTCCTTCAATTCAGTTATTGTAGGTAGGTGAGCAACCATACCTTGCTTTTGCATCTCCTTCAACACTGCGAATCCGATGTGTCCAAACCTTTCATGCCAAAGCTTACTTGTGCCCACTCCAGCAGTGGCTGTAAGAGCACTTAGCTCATACATGTTGTTCCTTCTTTCTCCTTTGCTAACAATTGTGTCACCACTATCAAGAATTTCTGCACCTGTCTTCTTGAACCTCACTTCATGACCAAGATCAGTTATGGCAAGTGATAAGAGATTTCTCCTGATTTCAGGAACATACAACACATTTGAAAGCTTTTTGACTTCACCATTTGTAGCAACAAAAGAAATAGTACATGTGCCTGCAGTAGGGCATTTAGCATCATTTCCAACCGTCACAGTGATGGATTCTTGTAGAGGCTGCATAGAACTATATAGACCTTTCTTGTTGGTTGGTCATGTGACGGGAGACCCCACTATCCAACACCCATGAGTCAGTGGTAGATTCTTCTTGCGCCAAGGAGCACACTTCCTCAATGGTCGCCATGAATAATTCTAGCTCTGCTTCAGCCGTATTGACTGTCTCTTTCCCTTTACTTTTAAGGGTACCATTCTTTTCATCTGCCTTTTTGACACGACAATCTGCAATTGCATGTCCTTTCTTCTTGCAGTAGAAGTACTCTCCTTGAAACTTCTTCTTTCCGCCCTTCTTCTTTTTGTCACCATCATTTTTAGTGGAGAAACCACCTTTGCCTTTTGCATTGGCAGAGAATGCAGCATCTCCATTGTTGCTTCCTTCTCGAGCTTTCAGCCTCAACTTCTCCTCCATTAATAATGCACAAAACTCCTCAAAAGTCAAAGCTTGAGGTCTCACCTAAGTATTAAGGGCAGTTACTAGTCCATCAAACTTTTGTGGACAAATCCGAAGACACCTCCGAGCTAGCTCTTCGCTGGTCTTTTGTATCCCAGCGCCAGCCATCTGGTCGTGCAGATTCTTAATCCGAGTGATGAATGCTTCAACTGTCTCTCCTTCAGCAAACTTCTCCGCTGCTAGTTGATTCTCCAAGTTTTGAATCCTTGTTTGGTTTCGTGTTTCATACTGACTCCTTAGTATATTCCAAGCCTCTGACACTTTGGTTGTATGCTGAATCAAAGTCAGAACACTGTCAGAATAGCTTGTAACTAAGGCACACAATGCATCTGCATTCCTTAGTTTCCAAGCTCATAGAAGATCTGCATTCAGAGGAATCATCACACTAGAATTTGATGGGTCGGGGGTAGGTTGTGGTTATGCGCCAGTCCCCAGCACAGTCTCCAGAAGCTCATAATAATCAAGGATAGTTGTAATTTTGAACTTCCACAAGGTGTAGTTTGTACCATCTAACTTGTCTTCGCTGAAGGTTGGTGGACGAATCCTCAGTGTTTGAATAGCCGGTACAACAGCACCACCTCCTGCACTGCTTCCTGATGTGCCAGAACCGCTTCCGAAAGTCAACATAGTTTCTCTTTACTATTGAAGCCTTTGCCTCTTGCACACTCTTCGACCTCTAGAGCCCCCTGGGCTCTGATACCATGTAAAAATATTACATGGCGCCGCGAACAGAATCTGAGAAAGAGATAGAGAGTACACAATAGATAAGAGGAGAATCAGTAAATTCTTTAGCTCCAAACAACTGATACAAAGATGGCCCTGTCCACCCATGCATTTCCACTATGTGAAGCTTAGATGGTGATCTAGACAGAAGATAGGTGAAGAGCTTAAGACTAGCTGGAACAACAACTCTGACTAGGTGAAAGATGAATGATCGATGGATGTTAAGGGGTTTATCTTTTATAGCCTGTGAAGGCCGCTAGGTTGGCCTGACCGACCTACCATATAAGCCTCCACTAGTCGACCAGGGAATATTCCCTTTACCATAGACCCACAACGGTCACCTTTTTTCCATCCGGTCACATAGACCTCATCTGATATACAAGTCAGGACTCAACCAATGTCCGGTCTCACATTTGGCTTCTCCTCATAATGGGGGCCTTACAACTTTGAGCACCATGGATCATTGGTAGCACCTAATGAGGGTGGGGCATTGATCATATCTAACAAAGGGTGTGGCCAAAAGATAATGCCAGAATTTCTTCACAGTGAACACCATGGCTAATCCCTCTCTTTCTGTTGTCGAATAGTTCATTTCTGTCTCAGTGAGTTGTCTGCTAGCAAAGCTCACTGGATAATCTAAGTTGTATTTGCTAGGTTGGCATAACACTTCCCCCACGGCAAACTTAGAAGCGTCGATGTGCACGTGGAAGGTAATGGTCCAATCTGGGGCTCGTAGAATTGGTGCTATTGTTAGAGCCTTTTTCAATTCTTCGTACGCTTGTTGTCATGCCTCGGTCCATTCGAAGACAATCAGCAGCTTGTATAATGGTCTGGCGATCAACGCATAGTTTAATACAAACTATCGATAGTACCCCGTATGGCCTAAGAAGCATTGAACTCCCTTGTAGTTAATTGGGGGTGGAAGGTCAACAATAACACCTTCGAGAAGTCAGTGGAAATGCCGTTCTTCGACACCACATGCCCTAAGATGCATCCGTACTTAACCCACAACTGGCACTTTAAGGGGTTCAAGGAGAGATGATACAAGCGACATTGCTCAAAGACTGCACAAAGTTTGTCTAAGTGTTCAATCCAGGTCGAGTGGACACAGAGATCGTCAAAAAAGACTTCTAACTCCTTGCGAAGCATGTCCTTAAAGATGGTGCACATGAGACGTTGGAAAGTGATAGGGGCATTGGTCAACCCAAAGGGCATGACTATGTATGCAAAGACGCCCCACTCAGTGGCAAAGGCGGTCTTGTGCATGTCCGCAAGATGCACTTGCACCTGGTTGTACCCTGAGAAGCCGTCCAAAAAACTGTAGGCTTCCTTGCCTACCACCCTCTCAAGCATGTGCTGGGTGTACGGCAATGGATAGTTGTCCCTATTCGTAGCAGCATTCACCTTCTTGTAATTGATGCACACTTGGATTTTTCCATTCTTCTTCATCACAATGACTATGGGCGATACCCAATTTGTGTGCTCAATTTCGTAAATGAATCCAGCTCTCATCAGCTTGTCAATTTTCTCTTTGACATCATGAACGTGTTTTGAATTCATTGGGTATGGTCGCTGCTTGACCGGCGTTGCGTCTGGCGTCATGGGTATGTTGTGAGTCACGACACTCGGATCTACCCCCTTAAGCTCCTCTAAGGACCATGCAAACACGTCTATATACTCTCACAAGAGAGCGACAAGACTCGTTTCTTCTTCATCGGTCAAGTCATCAGCAATGAATACCGGTCAGGGTGTTTCCCCTTCCTAGGCTAAGTCTACCTCCTTGACTTTGGCTGGTCCCTCGATTGGTTCGCTCGTCTGCCCTTGACGTTTGGCACCTAATAGAACTACTACCCTATCCCCTTTTTTGAATTTTATAAAGCGTTGAGGGAGGTCCTGCGGCTTTCGCTGTTCTTCTGTTTGTGTATCCCTGGGTTGCTTTGCCTTTTCCTACCTTAACTGTTTGCGCCTCAGGTGGACGGGTAGGTCCCCCTTGGTACGTCTGGTCGTGGGGGCCTAGGGATCTCTGGATCACTCTCCGAACTAACTTCCGATTCAAAGTCAAACCCTCCGTCTTCGCTAGAAGAGGTGGTCTCCCCTGGTGGTCGCAGTTTAGATGGTGATTCAGTCTTAAGTACTAATGTCGTTCCTAGCTAGGCTAGGCCTGCTTGCTCAAGGTCTATGGCTCCTATGTGTTTCAACCAAGCGCGATCACATTCCATGCGCATGACTCCTCGCTCTACCCTAAAGGTCTGCCTTTTCTACGGCTTGGAGTCTGCTTGTATTTGCTCAATTTCTTGTCCTTCAGTGTCGTATTCTATGGTATCTACTTCACCCTCGCTCTCATCATTGAAGGATTGGCAATCTTCATATTCGTTGCTAGAATCCTTGTCATCCGACTGCTCGCCGTCTCCTAGGGTTTGGTATGTCTCGCGTCGTTGGTCAGGAACTAGGGCCCAGTTATACATGAGCTTTAAATCATGCACCTTGGTCCATTGCCACTTGGATTCCTCTAAGAGATCCTGGAGTGGTTTGAAGTTTGCAGCTGGATTGCCAGCTAGCTTGCCCGTTAGATATTCCAGTATCCCCTGGAGTTCCCTTTTGTTGGATGCTACTTGGAAGGTGACAGGCTTAGGCTTTCCATGAAGGCTTCCTGCCATCATGCAGACTGGTATAGAGAGTGCTTCGTTAGACTTGCCGATCATTTTGATGGCTTGCTCATATGCCTCATGATCTGAGAATGGCAGGTCGATCGTAGCGAGAACGTGCATCCAATCCCGCTCATCCTCTGGGCATGGGATATACTTGGTCAAGCGCCCATAAGACTTCTTGACCTGAGTGTTACCCTTGAGCATAGCAGAGATGGCGTCTAGGTCGACTGGTGAGGTCTTCCAAGTGTCCATCTCTATCCTTACGGCATCCGTTCTCTTGCCAAGGAAGATCAAACCGTTACTCCAATCTTCGATGACTCTAGCGTTGCGCATCCAAGGTTGGCCTAATAGGATATCGTAGTACATTCCCTTCATGACTATAAAGTCAACAAAGAACTAGACACCTGCGATCTTCACCGGCCAATTCTTAAGTACCCCGAATGGCTTCACTCTCATACCGTTTGCTAATGTGACATTAAACCTAGCAATTTCGACAAGCGGGTTTTCCCAAGTCTGAAGCACTGCGTGGCTAAGCACACTAACCCCAACTCCCATGTCTACGATTCCCTTTCTTGTTGTGTCACTTGGGGCTAAAACTGACGACCGCATGCATCTCGGAACCTTCCCAAAAGGCATTGATGTGCAAGGATTTAGGCATAGAGTGCAACATCAAGCTCGGTATTTGCATTTCGATGTCATTGTCTTGAGGGTCTGTCGTGACCTGCTCTCGTGACCCTTCAACCCACTACTTAAGATCTTGCCATAGGGTAGGATGCTACCTAAGCATATCTCCTAGGCTAAGTGTTACAAGGGTAGTCACTAGGGTGGTCAAGAGATCATTGGATACTCGTCTTTCCCCTAACCTAGATTGTCCTGGCCAATGGCCACGACTGATCTGCGGCTGTGTAGCATCAAGGCTTGGTCTTAGCGGCACTGCTTGTGGCACGGTTGCTTCTACAGACTTAGGTTGAGGCGGTGATATTGGCATGCTTAACTGTCGCTTCGAATGCAGGTATTCCCCTACCTTAGCGCTTCCCTTTTCGGTCGTCTTAGGGGTTGAAGTCTCTGCCTCTGCGTCTGAAACCTTCTTTCCAGCAGGCAAAGTCGTAGCACTCTCGGTTTTTAGTGCGACTTTAGCTTCCGATCTCTTCTTCTTCTGCCTACGGCTTTTCTTCCCTATCGAGGCTGCATCAAGGTTGCTAGGTCCTGGCAGAGAGATGCCGGCCTGCTTCATTTGGGCTCGGGTCATGACCCGTAATGGGATAGGTGTGGCCTCCCCATTGAGGTTTTCGACACCAAACAGCCCCAATGGGACAGATGGTACGTTGGCTGAGCTAGAAGATGGCTTTCGCTTTAGGCAATCTACGAAGAGATGGGTGATTCCGCACTTTGCACAACTTTGGTCAGTCTTGTCTCTGTTTTGCTACTCTCTTTCAGGGCAGCGTGATGAGACATGACCGGGGTCACCACAAGTCCAACAGGTGACTGGATCCTGCATCTGCCCTCCTAGGCCTCTACCTCGTCCACTTCCTAACACCATCACCGGCACGGGTCGATAGTCCATGAGGACAGTGTTGCCCTCATCGTCATGCGAGACATAAGGGTATATATACGTTTCTTCCTCACTTGGCTCTTCCACGTAGTGGATGGGTCACGTAAGGACCAGG
Source organism: Lygodium microphyllum (assembly GCF_053477565.2). Lineage (NCBI taxonomy): Eukaryota > Viridiplantae > Streptophyta > Polypodiopsida > Schizaeales > Lygodiaceae > Lygodium > Lygodium microphyllum. The sequence continues at coordinate 1,669,334 of NC_141136.1, forward strand.
CGGTCTAGGGTTGCGAGTACGGAAGTCTTCTTGGTAAGCTACAATGTGCAACATCATGGCCGAACCTACCGCAGTTAGCACAAGGTCTTGACCTAGGGTCTTGACACTCGGTCGGCAAGTGGTTTCTGCCACAGTACACGCATTAGACGTGCGGGCGCGTTGGTCGTCTCAACATGTCTTGCAACTTGGCTAATTCCATCTTGACATTAGCCAAGCCTTGGTCTGTCTTGGTGGCCTTCCCCTTATCTTGGGATGATGGGATTGATCGCTCACTAGAGGTTGACGCTCTCTCTGAGCTTCGCGAGTTGGTCTCCTCTAGATTCAAGCTCCTGGAGTTCTGCTCCTTCAACTGATCATCGACTCTGATGGCTTCCTCAAACACTCTAGCTATCATGTCTCGCTGCAAGCTCGAATTGCCTGCCAAAGCCTTATATAACTCCTCATCCCGAATTCCGCTAATGAATACAGTTGAAACTGCTCTTTCAGTCGATCACTCGCCCAGAGGGATTCTCTTGAAGAGACTCCTCACATGGGTTACGTAGTCACGGATATCCTCCTTCTCTTTCTGCTTGACATTCATCAAGCGTACTAGTAGGTTATCGGAGTATCCGGGCTCGGCGAATCTCTTGATGAAGAGATCCTTGAGGCCATTGAAGTTGGCTCACTCCACAGCATCTAGGCTCGTATACCACGTCCTACCCTTGCCGCCTAGGCAAAGCCCGAATGCTTGCGAGCGTTGAGTTAGGTCATTGAGGTTGTTGGCTTCGCAGACTTGCTCAAACTGCTCAACAAAGCTGTATGGGTCATCATGGGGTTGGTACTTGTCGAGCTGCTTGGCAACGATCGATATTTTGGACTGGCTCTTTGAGCCTTGGTTCACTCCTAGTCCTGCAAGCAACGAGGTTGCTAGTGCAGTGGCACTCTGCTCTACTGTTGTATTATCGAGCAGCCGGTTCATGAGAAGCTCGCTCAATGTCAAGTCTCCCTCTAGTACTCTCTCATGGTCCGTTCAGTTTCGGCCAGCTAAGTTCAGCACTCGCTGCACCTCATGCAGCTCCATGCTTTGCCTTTGGCTCCTAGCATGTTGATCCCTATTGTACTCAGCTATGCTCTGCAATGCTTTGCGGGCTAGCCTTCTCTCCTCTTCTAGATCTGCGATGATTGCATATGATGTCCTGCCGCGATGCTCGTACCGGGCATGCGCGTCGTAACTGCTCACCAGCTGCTGAATAGCATCTAGGAATACGTTCAAATCAAGCTCCTCATTAGACCGATGGTCTGAGCTCTCTTCTGCCATGGTCGAGTTCTTGCGCTCCACTAAGCTGTCGATCAAGTTGAAGAGACTTGACAGATCCACGTCATTGGCGTTCCTTGCTTGGTCCTACTCTGCACTTTGATGGTATGTCTTGGTTCTCTCCTGTTGGTGGGTTCCTTGAGTGGTTTTATCTGAGTGAGTTCCTTAACTTATTGAATACAATCCTCAATTTATGATCACTCAGTGTGTGTCGTTTCTCGTGCACTTGTGGTCAATCAGGCTTTCAGCTTTCTTATGTGTACTTTTACGGAATTCAATGTGAGTGCAGCAACCAATCTCTATATACCTTACACCCTTTTGTTTCATCTCGGGTTTGAAAAGCTTCGTCGCTCAAGTCCTAGCCATCCTAGCGGATTCTAGGGTCTGCACTGCTTCTTGTTGTTCACTCGGGGGTCGATCATAGGTCCTACGCTTGGATTTCCATTCTCAATGCGTCAAGTCGCTGGGGAGTGCTCCAGCACTATCCCCCTGTCCCTTGGTCGTGACTTCTACGTCGGGAATTGCCTACAAGGCGTTCGCTATGTTGTCCTGGAGCGGTTTGCGCTTCCAGTTGGTCGCGGGTGTCAATTTTTTATGTTTTCTTTTTTCTGCCTAAGGGTGTGTCCAATTCTGAGAATCGGACGTCTGATTTACCAGTGGTCCGATTCTCAGAATGGGACCACGTGGGTCCGATTTTGAGCTGTTCAATTCTCAGAATCGGAAAGGGGTCAAGTGTTCGATTTTTGAAAATTGGACAAGTGGTCCGATCAGACCAGGTGGGTGATCCGATTGCTGGCGTATCCTATTCCGTGGGTCCGATTCTACGAATCGGACAGGGGTGGGTCCGATTGCCTCGATCGGACGAGGCGTCCGATCGGACAGGTGGTCCGATTTCCTATGGTCCGATTTCCAAAATCGGACGGGTTGGTCCGAGTGGTCCGATCGGACAGGATGTTCGGATCGGACGGTTGTCTGAGCGTCCGATTCTAAGAATCGAACACTGGATCGGATGTCTGATTCTGCCGACCCGAACGCACTTTCGAGCACGAAATCGTCAAAAATCTTAAGGTATTGATTATTACAAGCTACAAGATTCAATAGGAATGATGCTAGAGTGATGGGGAAGAGATCTATATACTTGGGAATCGCCGATAGCAACGTAACTCCTCGCACTGATCGATCGAAATGGGTCACCCAAGCGCTCTCTCTCTCTCTCTCTCTCTCTCTCTCTCTCTCTCTCTCTCTCTTTCTCTCTCTCTCTCTCTCAACTAGTTGCAAATGAGGATTTCCTTGTCCTCCAAGAACTTATAACCCTGTTGGAAATTACCCGGATGTTACTGATCACTCTCCTTGCGATTCCTACACATTCAAATGAGCATTCCCTCCATTTTCCACTTGTTTTCCTCGATTTTCTCCCTGTTTTACAACAGCAAACCCTACGCCTCTTGGGTGCGATTTCCTAATGTTAGCCTACTCTAAGCGCAACAAGAATTGAAAGCAAAAAACTGAAATAATTTCTCCATGTTTACCATTCATCAAACAACCAAAATATCCCAAAATACTTACTTGTTTTGAAGATAAAAAACACCCAAACTTCCTACCTATCTCAAGCTCCGTTTCAGGGATGAATCCCCTACTTCGATGCTCGATATGAGGCGGCAAGTGCTCAAGCTTGAATCCATTTGTCCCGGCAAACGAAACCAAAATGTGGGAGCTTTCACTCAACCGCCAAGACCCACGGACCGCTTATTGCTTCAAGTGTTTCAAGTGAGCTCTAATGGCTATCTCTCACCTAGCCGATGCGCCGTCGATCCTACGAATGTAGTGAGCTTACCTTGATGCCGATGTGAGTAGCCTCCTCCCTCGCACACCTCGGTAGCTCCACGATTCTTGATGCTAGCTCAAGCATCCTCAAGCCTCTTCCATCTCCAAGCTCCATCCTCCATAGCCACACGTGCGAAAGAAGAGAAGAGAAGAAAAGAAAAGAATAGAAGAGTAGATGGTGAAGAGCTTCACCCACTTGATCCCTCACTCCCACACACTCACTCCCTCACACTCTCACACTCCCTCTCTCAAGAGCACATGCAAGCAAGAAGGAGAGAAGAAGATGAAGACTTCTTTTACCACACACCAAAGAATGAGCTTCTCATTCACATTTGAACTTTATATACAAAACCCTAAATCCCTTTTGGGCGGTCATCCCCTTTTTTACAAGGCCAGCCATTGGCCTAAGCCCATTTCTCATTTCCCACCATTCTAATTTATCCTATTCCCAAATAATGCATACAATTTGCATAGGAGCGAGCCTGGCGCTCTTTTACAAGGATTCGGAAGCGCTTCCACATTTAATGGTACGCCTTTTACTCTTTTGTTGTCTCGGGGCGACACTGAGACTTTTTGAGGGTCGTGCCCGAACATTTAAAATTTTCAGGGTCTGGTTACCGATCAAGGTGTCTTTTCCTTCTTTTATCTTGCGCGTTTTTTTGCTATTTTCTTTTTTCCATTTTCCTGCTCCTCTGCTCCATTTTCTCACTCCTCTGTGCCGCGGTAAATATGTAAACAAGATGCGCTATCACTTCGTTGATGAAGTGCGTACCTTGGTCACTGACCAGTTCAATGGGGCAGCCGAATCGCGAGATCACTTGTTCCCATAAGAACTTGGCAATCATCCTAGCGTCGTTTTTACGTGTGGCTCTTGTCTCTGCCCGTTTCGTGAGGTAATCCGTAGCCACAATGATGTACTTGGCTTGTGAGTACTGCGCCGCAGGACTGATGGGTCCTATGAAGTCGATTCTCCATTTTTCGAAGGGTTGTCGAGAGCAATAATTGGGGTCAACTCCATCTGATCCTTACGAATCGGGACTTTTGTCCGCTGGCACTCGTCACAATGCTTGACGAATTGCGTGGCATCGCGGAAAAGCATGGGCCACCATAGTTGAGACTGCAGCACCTTCCGTGCTGTCGTGTCTCCGCTAAAGTGTCCTCCCGCAATGTCGTTGTGTGCCTTCGAGAGCACATCGTGCATCTCATGCTCACATACGTATCTACGCAGCAATCCGTCTTGCCCCAGACTATAGAGTTGGCGTGCAATCAGCTGATAGGGCTGGATCTTAAGGATTAAGCACCTAAGTCGGGCTTTTTCTATTGGTCGCTCAAGTAGTCCATGCTCAAGAACTTGGACTATGTCATCTGCCCAATATGGCGTTAGATCAGCCTTAAATAAATCTCTCTCACTGGACAGGTGGAATAGATGGGTGTCGGGTAATTCATCAACAATGCCTTGTCCAGCGGCTTCTCCCATGGGAATGCGCGACATATGGTCAGCCATGTAGTGCTGTTTTACTTTCTGCACAACCACGGAGAAATCGAATTCCAAGAGCAGAAGGAGCCATCGAGCTATGCGTCTTGTAGCACAATGTTTGTTTACTAGATAGAGCAGGGCTTGATGGTCCACAAAAAAGATGAAGGGTGTGGCCAATAGATAATGTCGGAATTTCTTCACAGCGAACACCATAGCTAATCCCTCTCTTTTTGTTATCAAGTAGTTCATTTCCGTCTCAGTGAGTTGTCTGCTAGTAAAGCTCACTGGATAATCTAAGTTGTGCTCACCAGGTTGGCACAACACTGCCCCCACTGCAAACTTAGAAGCATCGATGTGCACGTGGAAGATAATATTCCAATCTGGGGCTTGTAGAATTGGTGCCGTGGTTAGAGCCTTTTTCAACTCTTCGTACGCTCGCTGGCATGCCTCGGTCCACTCGAAGACAATCAGCAACTTGTACAATGGTTTGGCGATCAACGCATAGTTCAATACAAACTACCGATAGTACCCCGTATGGCCTAAGAAGCATTGAACTCCTTGTAATTAATTGGGGGTGGAAGGTCAACAATAACCCTAACTTTCAAGAAGTCAGTGGCAATGCCGTTCTTCGACACCACGTGCCCTAAGATGCATCCGTGCTTTACCCAAAACTGGTATTTTAAGGGGTTCAAGGAGAGACGATATAAGCGACACCGTTCAAAGACTGTGCGGAGTTTGTCCAAGTGTTCGATCCAAGTCGAATGGACACACAGGTCGTTGACAAAGACTTCTAACTCCTTACGAAGCATGTCCTTAAAGATGGTGCACATGAGGCGTTGGAAAGTGGCAGGGGCGTTAGTCAACCCGAAGGGCATGACTATGTAAGCAAAGACGCTCCACTCAGTGGCAAAGGCGGTCTTGTGCCTGTCCACAGGATGCACTTGCACCTGGTTGTACCCTGAGAAGCCGTTCAAAAAACTATAGGCTTCCTTGCCTGCCACCCTCTCAAGCATGTGCTGGGTGTACGTCAATGGATAGTTGTCCCTCTTCGTAGCAGCGTTCACCTTCTTGTAATTGACACACACTTGGATTTTTCCATTATTTTTCATCACGATGACTATGGGTGATACCCAGTCATCAGTGTGCTCAATTTCATAAATGAATCCCGCTCTCATCAGCTTGTCAATTTCCTCCTTGACAGCATGAGCGTGTTTTGGATTCATTGGGTACGGTCGCTGCTTGACCAGCGTTGCGTCTGGCGTCATGGGTATGTTGTGAGTCACGACACTCGGATCTACCCCCTTAAGCTCTTCCAAGGACTAGGTGAATACGTCTATGTACTCTCGCAAGAGAGCGATAAGACTAGTTTCTTCTTCCTCAGTCAAGTCGTTGGCAATGAAGACTAGTCGGGGTGTTTCCCCTTCCTGGGCCAGATTCACCTCCTTGACCTTGGATGGTCCCTCAATTGGTTCGTTAGTTTGTCCTTGACATTTGGCACCTAACAGAACCACTACCCTATCCCCTTTTTTGAATTTCATGAAGCACTTAGGGAGGTCCTGCGGTTTTCGTTGTTCTTTCGTTCATGTATCCCTAGGTTGTTTTACCTTTTCCTGCCTTAACCGTCTGCGCCTCAGGTGGACTGGTAGGTCCCCCTTCGTGCGTTTAGTCGAGGGCAGCCTAGGGATTTCTGGATCACTGTCCAAACTAACCTCCGACTCAAAGTCGAACTCCCCGTCCTCGCTAGAAGAGGTAGTCTCCCCCTGGTGGACACAGTTCAAATGGTGATTTTGTCCTAAGGACCGGTGTCGTCCCTGGCTGGGCTAAGCCTGCTTGTTCAAGGTCTATTGCTCCTACGTGTTCCAACCAGGCGCGGTCACATTCCATGCGCACGACCCCTTGCTCTATCCTAACGATATTTCTTTTCTGCGACTTGGAGTCTACTCGTATTTACTCGATTTCTTGTCCTTCAGTGTCGTATTTTACGGTATCTACTTCACCCTTAGTTCCATCACTGAAGGATTGGCAGTTTTTGTATTCGTTGTTAGAATCCCCTTCATCTGACTGCTCATCATCTCCTAGGGCTTGGTACACCTCTTGTCGTTGGTCAGGGAGTAGGGCCTAGTTATACATGAGGTTTAAGTCATGCACTCTGGTCCATTGCCACTTGGATTCACCTAAGAGATCCTGTAGTGGTTTGAAGTTTGCAGCTGAATTGCCAGCTAGCTTGTCTGTCAAGTATTCCAGCATCTTTTGGAGTTGCCTTTTGTTAGTTGGGACTTGGAAGTTGACATGCTTAGGCTTTCCCCATAGGGTTCTTGCCATCATGCAGACTGGTACAGAGAGTGTATTGCTAGGCTTGCCGATCGTTTTCATGGTTTGCTCATACACCTCATGGTCTGAGAATGGCAGGTCGATTGTAGCAAGAACGTGCATCCAATCCTGCTCATCCTCTGGGCATGGGATATACCTGGTCAATGACCCATAGGACTCCTTGACCTAGTGTTACCCTTGAGCATAGCAGAGATGGCATCTAGGTCGACCGGTGAGGTCTTCCAAGTATCCATCTCTATCCTTACGGCATCCATTTTGTTGCCAAGGAAGATCAAGCCGTTACCCCAATCTTCGATGACTCTAGCATTGTGCATCCAGGATTGGCCTAGTAGGATATCGTAGTCCACTCCCTTCATGACTATAAAGTCAACAGAGAACTGGACGCCTGCAATCTTCATTGGCCAATTCTTAAGTACCCCGAATGGCTTTACTCTCATACCGTTCGCTAGTGTGACATTAAACCTAGTAGTTTCGACAGGCAAGTTTCCCCAAGTCTGAAGCACTGCATAGCTAAGCACAATAACCCCAGCTCCCGTGTCTACGATTCCCTTTCTTGTTGTGTCGCCTAGGGCTAGGACCGGTAAGACTGCATGCATCTCAGAACCTTCCTAGAAGACATTGACATGCAAGGATTTAGGCACAAAGTGCAGCGTCAAACTCGGTATTTGCATTTCTGCGTCATGGTCTTGAGGGTCTGTCGTGACCTGCTCTCGTGACCCTTCGGCCCACTGCTTAAGATCTTGCCATAGGGTAGGATGCTGCCTAAGCAAATCTCCCAGGCTAAGTGTTACAAGGGTAGTCACTAGCGTGGTCAAGAGATCTCGTCTCTCCCTTAACCTGGATTGTCCTGGCCAATGGCCGTGAGACTGATCTGCGGCTCTGTAGCATCAAGGTTTGGTCTTAGCGGCACTGCTGGTGGTGCAGTTGCTTCTGCCGACTTAGGTATAGGTGGGGATATTGGCGTGCTTACACTGGAGAGATCATCGATCTCATCCTCCATGATGGGCTCAGTGTCCTTGAGATGCTCTTGAGCGTCTTTCGCCCATTTCTTCACCTTTTCTATGGCCTCTAACTATCACTTCGGATGCGGGTATTCCCCTACCTTAGTGCTTCCCTTTTCGGCAGTCTTAGGGGCTGAAATCTCTGCCTCTGCATCTAAAACCTTCTTTCTAGCAGGCAGAGTCGTAGCACTCTCGGTTTTTAGTGTGACTTTAGCTTCTGATCTCTTCTTTTTCCGCTTGCAGCTTTTCTTTCCTATCGAGGCTGTGCCAAGATTGCTAGGTCCTGGCAGAGAGATGCTACCCTGCTTCGTTTGAGCTCGGGTCATGACCCACAATGGGATAGGTGTGGCCTCCCCGTTGAGGATTTCGACACCAAATAGCCCCAATGGGACAGATGGTACGTTGGCTGAGCTAGAAGATGGCTTTCACTTTGGGAATCTACGAAGAGATGGATGATTCTGCACTCTACGCACCTTTGGTCAGCCTTGTCTCTGGTTTGTTGCTCTCTTTCAGGGCAGCGTGATGAGACATGACCGGGGTGACCACAAGTCCAACAGATGACTGGATCCTGCATCTGCCCTCCTAGGCCTCTACATTGTCCTCTTCCTAAGACCATTACCTGCACGGGTCGATAATCCATGAGGACAGCGTTGCCCTCGTTGTCATGCGAGACGTAAGGATATATGTAGGTTTCTTCCTCACTTGGCTCTTCCACGTAGTGGACTGGAGCATCGATCGGTAGATGGGTCAAGTAAGGACTAGGCGGTCTAGGGATGTCCGTAGGATTTATTTCCATCCTAGGAACAACTGGCTTCATATCGTTAGGCATGGGAAGGGCCAATGGGGCTCCCCTTCCAAAGAATGACTGCGGCTTGTTCGCTAGGTAAGGCTGGCCGTAGGGTTGCGAGTACGGAAGTCTTCTTGGTAATCTACAATGCGCGATGTCATGGCCAAACCTACCGCAATTAGCACAAGGTCTTGACCTAGGGTCTTGACACTCGGCCGGCAAGTGGTTTCCGCCACAGTACACGCATTGGACGTGCGGGCGCGTTGGTCATCTCAACATGTCTTACAACTTGGCTAATTCCATCTTGATATCAACCAAGCCTTGGTCTGTCTTGGTAGCCCAACCCTTATCTTGGAATGATGGGATGGATCGCTCACTAGAGGCTGATGCTCTCTCTAAACCTCGCGAGTTGGTCTCCTCTATGTTCGAGCTGATCATTGACTCTTTCAGCTGATCATCGACTCTGATGGCTTCGATCGCTCACCCAAAGGGATTCTCTTGAAGAGACTCCTCACATGGGTTACGTAGTCGCAGATGTCCTCCTTCTCTTTCTACTTAATGTTCATCAAGCGTACTAGTAGGTTATCGGAGTTTCCAAGCTCGGCGAATCTCTTGATGAAGAGATCCTTGAGGCCATTAAAGTTGACTCGCTCTACAGCATCTAGGCTCGTATACCACATCCTACCCTTGCCGCCTAGGCAAAGCCCGAACGCTTGCGAGCATTGAGTTAGGTCGTTGAGGCCGTTGGCTTCACAAACTTGCTCAAACTGCTCAACAAAGCTGTATGGGTCATCATGGGTTTGGTACTTGTCGAGTTGTCTAGCAACGATCGGTATTTTGGACTAGCTCTTTGAGCCTTGGTTCGCCCCTAGTCATGCGAGCAGCGATGTCGTTAGTGTCGCGGCACTTTGTTCTGCAGCCATGTTATCTAGTAGTCGCTTCATGAGAAGCTCGCTCAACGTCAAGTCCCCCTCTAGGGCTCTCTCGTAATTTGTTCAGTTCCTACCTGCTAAGTTTAACACTCGCTGCACCTCGCGCAACTCCGTACATTGCCTTTAGCTTCTAGCCCGCCGATCCCTATTGTATTCGGCTATGCCTTGCAGGCTAGCTTTCTCTCCTCTTCTAGATCTGGGATGATAGCGTCTGCTATCCTACCGCGTTGCTCACACCGGGCGTGTCCATCGTAACTACTTACCAGCCTACTGAATAGCATCTGGGAAGACGTTCAAATCAAGTTCCTCAATAGACCAGCGGTCTGAGCTTTCCTCAGCCATTGTCGAGGTGTCTTGCTCCACCAAGCTGTCGATCAGGTTCAATAGACTCGTTAAATCCACGTCATCGGTGCCCCTTGCTTGGTACTAATCTGCACTTTGATGGTTTGTCTATGTCTTGGGTCCTCTCCTATTGGTGGGTTCCTTGAGTAGTTTATCTGAGTGAGTTCCTTTAGTTATTGAATACAAACCTCAATTTATGATTACTCAGTGCGTGTGTCGTTTCTCGTACACTTGTGCTCAATCAGGCTTTCAGCTTTCTTAAGTGTACTTCAAGTGCGGAAATTCAATGTGAGTGCAGCAAGCAATTCATCGGTGTCTTACGCACTCTCGCTTGTTTCGGGCCTGCTAGGCTTGTAGATCAATTTTCTAGCCGTTTTGTCAAGGTTTAGGGTTTTTCTCGTATGTCGCCTTGTTCATTTTCGGTCAGTTAGGTTTTGTAGCTCAGCAGTTCGCGTCTAAGACCTTGGGTCTCGCAACTGCCTACTTCTAGCCGCTAAGCGGTTGTGCGCTACGATTTTTTCCTATTACGTATGCCAGAATCAAGTTTTGAACGCTTGAAGGGTGTCGACAGTTTGCGCTGCTGCGTATTTGCTAAGTCAGGTCAAATTTCTGAAAAAATTGTTAAAAATTTGCACTCGAACCAACAGGTCTAAATTGCAGGGTCCGAGTAGGTCACTTGGACGGGCTGAGGCACACGGCCAAGGGCCGAATTTCAGGGTTTGACTCGGATGGTTTTGATTCGGACGGGCTGAATGGAAAATTCGGACAAGGTGGCTCAAACGGGCCGAGGCACAAGGTCGAGGGCCGAATTTCAGGATTTGACTCGGACGATTTTGATTCGGATGGGCCGAATGGCAAATTCGGACAAGGTGACTCAAACGGGCCGAATGGCACTTGGGCTGAGGGCCGAATGTGCCACGTGGCCGAAAGTTTTGACTCGGACGGTCGAATGGGTTGACTCGGATGGGTTGCCTCAGACGGGTCCAAGGGCCGACTAGGGTTTGGGCCGAGTGGCCGAGTGACAAGGGTTGAGGGCCGATTCTGGGACTCAGAAGGCCACTCGGACGAGTCGAGTGCGGCGCACGTAAACCATGCGAACACAATTTTGATCGATTCACAAGATGTAAGCAAATATAATGGCCATGCACTTCCAGATCCTATCTAGGGGAGTAGAGGGAGAGATTCATATACCTGAACGGGCCGGTAAGCGCGTCGGTGATGCGATCGAATCAATGCGGGTTGGAGCTCTCTCTCTCTCTCTCTCTCTCTCTCTGAAATGGCACAAATGAGCTCTCCCTTGGCCTCTTGGCTCTTATACCCCTTCCCAGGTGTGGTGTTGATGCCCCCAATCACTCACTTGCAGATCTTAGGCATCACTAGCGAGCATTTTACCCATTTTTGCACGATTTTTTACCCTATTTTAACTTGTTTTAAAACAGTAAACCCTACCCTTCTCCGGTTCGATTTCCTAATTCTAACCTATGCTAAATGCAACAAAAATCAAAGGCAAAAAACTGAAATAGATTCTCCATGTTTTCCAACCATCAAACAACCAAAATATCCCAAAATACTTACTTGTTTTGAAGATCAAAAACACCCAAACTTCCTACCTATCTCAGGCTCCGTTTTGGGGATGAATCCCCTACTTCGATGCTCGATATGAGGCGCGCAAGTGCTCAAGATTGAATCTGTTGGTCCCGGCAATGGAACCAAAATGTTGTGGGAGCTTATGCTCAACCGCCAAGACCCACGGACCGCTTATTGCTTCAAGCATTTCAAGTGAGCTCTAATGGCTATCTCTCACCTAGCCAACGCGGCATCGATCTTACGTGTGTAGTGAGCTTACCTTGATGCCGATGTGAGTAGCCTCCTCCCTCGCACACCTCGGTAGCTCCATGATTCTTGATGCTAGCTCAAGCATCCTCAAGTCTCCTCCATCTCCAAGCTCCATCCTCCATAGCCGTGCGCACGAGAAAAGAGAAGAGAAGAGAAGAGAAGAGAAAAAGAGAAGAGGAGATGGTGAAGAGCTTCACCCTCTTGATCCCTCACTCCCACACACTCACTCCCTTGCACTCTCGCACTCCCTCTCTCAAGAGCACACACAAGCAAGGAGAAGAGAAGAAGAGAAGAAGAAGAGAGCTCTTGTTAGCCACACACCAAAGAATGAGCTTCCATTCACTTTTTGAACTTTATATACAAACCCTAAAATCCCATGGGCACCCATCCTCTTTTTTACATGACCGGCCATTGTGGCAAGGTCCTTTTTCCATTTCCCTCTTTTAGCCTTATGCCTCTAGCCTATGCCCGTCTAATATTTTACAATTGGCACAGGAGGGAGCCTGGCGCTCTTTTACAAGAGTTTTCCAAGTTTTTTGAGGCGCCTTTCATTTAAAATTACGCCTTTGGTCTCGGCTTAGCTTCTAGAGGTCGCCTGCGTGTCTTTGCTCTTCTTCCATGCTTTTTCCGCTTTTTCCTTCATTTTGCGTCATTTTCCGCCATCTTGACTTAGGGTTAACAATAGATCAAGGCATGAAGACCAAAGAAGAAAAGATAGAAGACAAGAAGGAAGATGAAGAGCAAAATATAGAGAAGAAAAAGAATGAGAATGAGACGAAGAAGAAGGTGAAACCAAATGCCAAGAAACGGAGGCATGCCAACAGAGCCAGGATGAGAGGTGAGAATGAAGATGCCTCCAAAACCTCCCAAACTCAACTCATGGCTAAGGAAGAAGCAACCCCATCTTTTGATCCAAGGCCACATCCCATCCCAGCCAAATCGGATCAAAGTAGGAACCAAGTACACTTCAGCAATGGACTCATTGGCTACGCCCTTGAGCCCGAAGAGGCAAACCCTTATGAGCTTGAAAAGAAGGAGTCAGAGGACAAAGCCTCAAAGAAGGGAGTACTCGCAATATGTTCCAATCTAGGTGACTTAGTGCCATGGAAAGGAACGTTGCTAGTTGAGCCTTGGATAAGTCTCCAACTCACTCTTAAGGTGAATGCCTTTGGACTATGGAACCCGTTGTGACCATACTCAATGCTAACAAAGATTGAGATCTTGGCATTTAGGCCGCAAGCAGTTAAGGGGTTGTCATCCTAATCTTATGGATCTGTGACACACCAAGCACCACCAATACTATGGGCGTCACCCAAATAACGTCAAGGATACCTCTACTTCCGCAAACCAAAATCCGTTCTAAGTGTGATCACTTAGTCCATTCCCCGCCAAGAACCTCAACTCCAAATGAGGCTAAGAAGAGCCAAAGAGGTGTCATGCACCAAGACCGCACCTTCCATGCGAGAAGGCAAGCTGAACCAACCAGCTTGTCTAAGTACAAAGCAAGCAAGAAAGATCCAGCAAAGAGGCCAAAGAAAACAACCCAAGTACTTGACTTGGTGATGAGGACGAAGCATCTTGGCAAATGAACCAAGAGACCCAAGTCCCCAAGGCCCAAGGCAACGACACAAAGAAAGGGAAGTCCGGCGCAAGGAGCAACTCAATGGACTGCTTCCCTTAAGGCATGGCACAACATGGCAACAACCGCGCCACTACATCTTGACCCCAACAGTTCGACAACTTGGGATCGCACCTACAAAGCTTGGCATGCAAATCCATAGGCACCAAGCCACCTCAAGTTAGGACTATAAAGCCTCCACTCCTCAAGTGTAATTGAGTCGAGGGTGGAGTGGAATGCAAAAACAATAAAATAACTAAGTCTAGATGGGTAGACCTTGGCCAGCTTGATAGCATAAGCTATGTTAAGGCCCCCAAGTCTATCATAGTGTGGTAGACACTGACCAGCTTGATAAAAAAGGCTGCGTTAAGACCCCGATAAGGAGTCAGTCCTAAACCAATAGACATTGACCAACTTGATAAGTATAAGCTGTGTTAAGACCCCAAAATGAGTCAAGAAACCACCCTTAATTGTTGAGGATAGGAATTCATTAAGCGGGGGTGAGTATAAGGGTATGGGCTTTGTAGCTATACCATGGAGTAGGAGCTAGAAACACCTAAATAGGGACTAGTTGTGACTCTGAGCTCCGCTTGGTTTTCACTCTACGTATGATTTCCTATACTCAATAATGAACCCTCATATGTGCGGCAGCATCAGGGTGTAGTCCTAAGATGTGCCTCAATGTTGTATCTTTCGATATCATGAATACAAAGATTCCTTATTGATATATCTTGTGTGCCATTCCGCTATGCCTTTTTGTGCCTCATGACATGTTATGACTTGAAGTCCCGTGAAGGTTTGTAATAACACGCCCCCCCCTCCTCCCCCCCCCCCCCCCCCCCCACACACACACACACACACACATACACATTCATTGATGTATCATGTTGATTACCCTTTCAAATATCATACACTAAATTTAGTGAAGGAGTTTGTTTACAGAACTTAAAAAACTATAACAATTGGCTAGGAAAATTCTCTAGTCATGGAACAATGAAACATTAAAACTTCCCAAGGTAGCTTTGGAGGACTACATAGAACAAACAAAAGGGTGGACTAGGATTACCCAACCTATTCAAACTATTAGAAAAAATGGTAGTCAAATAGATCGTCCAAGCCTTCTAGCATGAATAAAAAGATTGGGTGACTCTAATCTTAAAAAGCTATTACAATTTTTCATTTGAAGGATACCCAAGGTAGGGGGGGAGAGAGAAGACATGTGATATATGTAATTTTTTCTCGCCAGAAAGGGGTCATCGGTAGCCCCTTATCGGACGAAATTCTTTTATGGCGACCCATTCTTGGCGAGGGTAACTTTTCACCCAACTAGATTTGTGGGTTTTCTTCACCCAATAAGGGGCTGCTGACAGCGACCCTTTTTGGCGAAAAAACAAACTATTGTTCTGAGAATATATAACATGGAAAGAAGAGAGAGCAATAGAGTGTGATTTTTTTTTTGCCCAAGAACGGGCTATCGGCGACCCCTTCTCGATGGAAAAAAATCCCACATGTCCAAGAATGCATGGGGGGAGAGAGAGTAACAGAGTGGTGGGAGAGGAATGAGAGAGAGAGACAACATGAATAAAGCAATGTTTGAACGAGTGTGTTTTTTTAAAGCAATAAAGCAATGTTTGAACAAGTGTGTATAAGCTTCTACTTTATATGACTATCTTATATTATGCTTCTAGGAGTGTAAAGATATACTATTTAGAAAATTCTCTCTCTCACTTTCTCTCGTAAAGTTAATTAGTTGAGAACATGGGGGGAGAGAGAGAGAGAACATGAATAAAGCAATGCTTGAACGAGTGTGTTTTTTTAAAGCAATAAAGCAATGTTTGAATAAGTGTGTATAAGCTTCTACTTTGTATGAGTATCTTATATTATACTTCTAGGAGTGTAAAGATATACTATTTAGAAAATTATCTCTCTCACTTTCTCTCGTAAAGTTAATTAATTTTTTCTCGCCAGAAAGGGGTCACCGGTAGCCCCTTATCGGACGAAATTCTTTTATGGCGACCCATTCTTGGCGAGGGTAACTTTTCACCCAACTAGATTTGTGGGTTTTCTTCACCCAATAAGGGGCTGCTGACAACGACCCTTTTTGGCGAAAAAACAAACTATTGTTCTGAGAATATATAACATGGAAAGAAGAGAGAGCAATAGAGTGTGATTTTTTTTTTGCCCAAGAACGGGCTATCGACGACCCCTTCTCGATGGAAAAAAATCCCACATGTCCAAGAATACATGGGGGGAGAGAGAGTAACAGAGTGGTGGGAGAGGAATGAGAGAGAGAGACAACATGAATAAAGCAATGTTTGAACGAGTGTGTTTTTTTAAAGCAATAAAGCAATGTTTGAACAAGTGTGTATAAGCTTCTACTTTATATGACTATCTTATATTATGCTTCTAGGAGTGTAAAGATATACTATTTAGAAAATTCTCTCTCTCACTTTCTCTCGTAAAGTTAATTAGTTGAGAACATGGGGGGAGAGAGAGAGAGAACATGAATAAAGCAATGCTTGAACTAGTGTGTTTTTTTAAAGCAATAAAGCAATGTTTGAACAAGTGTGTATAAGCTTCTACTTTGTATGAGTATCTTATATTATACTTCTAGGGGTGTAAAGCTTTACTATTTAGAAAATTATCTCTCTCACTTTCTCTCGTAAAGTTAATTAATTTTTTCTCGCCAGAAAGGGGTCACCGGTAGCCCCTTATCGGACAAAATTCTTTTATGGCGACCCATTCTTGGCGAGGGTAACTTTTCACCCAACTAGATTTGTGGGTTTTCTTCACCCAATAAGGGGCTGTCGACAGTGACCCTTTTTGGCGAAAAAACAAACTATTGTTCTGAGAATATATAACATGGAAAGAAAATAGAGCAATAGTGTGATTTTTTTTTGCCCAAGAAGGGGCTATCGGCGACCCCTTCTCGGTGGAAAAAAATCCCACATGTCCAAGAATGCATGGGGAAAGAGAGAGTAACAGAGTGGTGGGAGAGGGATGAGAGAGAGAGAGAACATGAATAAAGCAATGTTTGAACAAGTGTGTTTTTTTAAAGCAATAAAGCAATGTTTGAACAAGTGTGTATAAGCTTCTACTTTATATGACTATCTTATATTATGCTTCTAGGAGCGTAAAGATATACTATTTAGAAAATTATCTCTCTCACTTTCTCTCGTAAAGTTAATTAGTTGAGAACATGGTGATATGTATAAAATTTTATCGCCAGAAAAGAGTCATCGTCAGTCCTTTATCGGATGAATTTTTTTTCTAGCGATCCATACTTGGCGAGGGCAACTTTTTGCCCAACTAGATTTGTGGGTTTTCTTTGCCCAATAAGGGATTATCAGCGACCCCTTTTTGGCAAAAAAATAAATCACATTTTCGAGAATAGATAACATGGGAAGAAGAGAGAGCAATATAGTGGTAGCCCTTTCTTGAGCCAAAAAACCCCGTAACCCTATTGGTCTCTCTTCTCTCGATGCTGTCTATTCTTGGAATTGTGGTTTGTTTTATTTGCCAAAAAAGGTCGCCAGTAGCCCATTATTGGGCGAAAAAAAATCACAAATTTAGTTGGGCCAAAATTTACTCTCTCCAAGAATGGGTCATCGAAAAAAAAAAATTGTTTGATAAGGGGCTGCCGATGATGACCCCTTTTGTGTGGGATAGGTGGAAGAAATACAAGGAAATATGAAAGCAGACATGGGGGGGAAGAACAACCAGAATAGGAACTTCCCCCTGTCCCCCCACTTTGGACCCTACTATGAACCTAATCTAAGCCCACGTAAACCCATACGATATTTTGTCTAGTCAGGGTAAGTGTAAGCCTTAGGCAATGGGCAGTGCCCCCTTTGTACATATCTCTTTCTTTTTTTAAGATATTTAATATAATTAACACTTTTTCAACGAAAAAAAAGTCAGCATGAAGAAAATCCTATCCGTCTTAGGTTGGTTACACATCGGATAGGAGGTGAAAAAAGAGGCGTCCGCTGCCCTACGTGTCAAAAGGTCATTGGGCTCAATTTTTGCGACTGGCAGACACTTTTGGGCGGGGGATTTACCCCGTCCAGAAGTTTGGGCGCGCCCAATGTACATGAGGACAACACCTTTTTTCAAAAAGAGCACCATGGGACTGACAGTTTGGTGAAATTCATGGGCACAGTTTAGTGGACAACTTGCACCTCCTGTCCGTCCGTAGCCCGGTATGTAACCGGCCTTATATGTAGACTATTCGCCAAAACGAGGTTTAAATAATGAAGGAAAAGGATTGAAGTTCAGTCCGTGAACACACCACCTGGTTTTCAAAGCGCTAGGGTGGGTCTGAAACGGCCCTAAGGCCTGCTGCCGGAGCCTGGAGGCACTCCAGAAACACAATATAAGTAGTATGCGGTTGCCGTGTAGCGTCGGTGTAGACAGTAGGTGTGGTGTTAGGTTAGGAAGTAGGTGCGTTTGCCAATCGATGTCAAGCGTCAAATGCTATGAATGGTGTACCCTGGCCTCGGTACATGGCGAAAAAGGACTTATGGAGTCTGGACTCCTCCCCAGTGGCTACGATAGGACGTGTGGGCCTGTACTCTGTGGTCGAATCTGACTGGCGTGAGTGAATGGAGTCTAAAGCGTAGCTAAAGTGTTACCGGCTGGCTCACAGACAGGTTACGTAACAGCCTACAGTGTTACCCTTCACTCCAGCTCCTTGATGAGCAGGGACTCAACAGAAAATCAATGCTCTACCTATCCATAAAGTGGGGGGTACTATTCGCATTTGCAAATTTACGTGGGCTTTAGGTTTACACGCAGGCACATCTATCCCCTCTCCCGACCCGCCATCCCGCACCCACCTCTCTCTCTCTCTCTCTCTCTGTGTTTTGATGATGGCCTCATCTCCTACTGTAACAACCACTGAGATAGCTGCCATCCTCCATCATCGCTCAAGCGGTGACCCGACTGAGAAGAAGCACACTCTGATCTTTGCCCTGTTGACAAGGTCGGCGGCACCATCGGTTTCTCTTCAGCGATGTAAATCTTCTCTTGCTTCCATTGCGTAAACGAGAGAGAGAGAGAGAGAGAGAGAGAGAGAGAGAGAGAGAGAGAGAGCTCACCTGTCAACCTCAACCTCTCACACGAGCCTACATGATCGTGTCATTGAACTGCAGCATCCTCAGGTGTTCGAATTAGCAGGCGGCTAGGGTATACTACTGTTGCGAGAGGGAAGTCTGCAAGATCAGCTTCCATGGCAGAGGTGAGTGCAGATCAGGGAACCCTTATATCAGAAGGGCAAGCAGGCGGCGTCCCAGACACAGAGAGCTTGCCAGGGGAGGAGCTGGAAGAGCAGGCCGCAGTGACCCCGCATGAAATGTGGGTATGGAACTCGCAGACACACTGGAGGCACTGGCACGGGCTGTGGACTCTTTACAACCCTCTGCAGGGGCCCGGCATCGTCAAGACGTACAAGTCGGTGCGGTCGCTGTGGCCGGTGGACGCGGAGAGAGTGCATCTGTACCACCGCAACCAGTGGTACGACGCCACAGGGGACGGGGCGGACATCAACTGGGAGGGCGGGCCGTGGGCCATGTGCCGGCCCAAGCACAGCCTCGCCGACGGCATCCTGCACCCCAACTCGCCCGACCATCGCGTGCTGCAGTTCTCCAACGGGGATCTGGGCTGGGTGCAGCTGGCTCTCAAGCCCCGCGACCCCAAATCAGTAGTCTTCAACGAGCTCCACTTCATGACTCGTACGCCCCCCCTTCTCCATCCATCCATGACACCTCTCTTAGACACAGGATTAAGGTTTTCACATTTTTCCAAAGGGGGGCCTCTCTCTCTCTCTCTCTCTCTCTCTCTTTCTTTCTCTCGTTTTCCCCTGTACTGTTCAACACCACATGCTTCATCCCGGGAGGCACCACATGCCTGTCTAGGTGCGGTTGGGGCCCCCACCCCAGGTTGATGACAGTCACCTCGGCCAGCAGCCCCCTGCCCCCCAACCGCACCTAGCTATGTGTGTGCTGTCCCTCCATCACACTGAAGCTCTTAGTGTTAACGTTATTCAGAGTGTGGAAACTATACTCAATTCGTGTATAAATTGTACCTTGTATACATGGGTGCGTGTGCATTTGCTCCTTTTGTGGAGGGGTGTGTGGTGTGCATCTGTCTTGCCTTGCCATATTTGGTTTTCGATGTGAAGGATCCAGTGTATGTGTCTGTCGCTTGCTCTTTGATTTTCAATGTTTCAAATCGAGTGTATGTTTTACATGTATGTCTATTGTTCACATTTGATTTCCAATTCGAGAAAGTGTGTGTATTTGTGCGCAAGCCAAATATTTAGCATTTGATCTTCGACGTGACAGACTGAAAAACAACATACAAAAAGTCTTTGAAAGGCCTACCAAAGCCCAAGGGATTCCTGGCAATATATCATCATGAGAGTCAAATATCAGTGTTATTCAACGAGTTTAAGGCCCTTATGCCATTCTACGACATTCACTCATGATGGGTTGCAAATGGACAGTCATTGGTCAATGTGATGAGGTTGGACAGCTTAGAGGATGTCTAGCAATGGCGTAGAGTTTTTGGACTGGTTCTCTTGGAGTTTAATCTTATTCAGGGAGGGGAGTTGCAATGAAGTGTCAGAGATCAATGTTTACAAATGGCCAAAGTGACCCATGTGACCCAAATGTTGCATGGCATGCTATCTGAGAAAGAGAAGTACCAACAAAGCGAGTCGAAAACAACGTTACACACAGAGGTGTGCAAGGCAATACATGCAGTGAGGCTAAGCAAATTTCAAAGTGTCGTGCAATAGCGGGGGACTATGGACCCACCTCTCCTTTTTGGAAAGGAAAGTCAAGAGAACAAGCAAATGTGTGTCTAGTTTGAACTTGTGGCCGCGTTTCATGGAGGATGACTGCAAAACCAAAACAGAACTCGTGTTCTACTTAGATATCTTGCACTTATACTCTACTGGATGCGCATACAAACATCAACATTACTAAGAAAAACCTCTGCTTGTTACTAATATCAACACCCGTTAAATGGAAATAGCTGTAGCTCCTGCCATCATCCAGCACCCTCTCTTTTGTCCAGCTGTTCAAAGAAGCTGTGGGTCACATCTGCCCAGACTGTGGCAGCTGTGTAACGCATTCCTTCATATAATCCATCACTGGGAAATTGGATCAGCCGTTTAACGCAGTCCTTCCCAAAATCGGTCACTGGGAAGTTGGATCTGGCTCACAGAGAGAGAGAGAGAGAGAGAGAGAGAGAGAGAGAGAGAGAGAGAGAGAGAGAGAGCAATTTCTTCCTGCATTGAAATGATAAAGAGAGTCAGATAGGGAGAGAATACTCATGAAGAGATGCAAAACCTGGAAACGATGCTTCAGATTCTAGTTATCTCCATCCTGATGTATAGAAATCTTAGTCATGTTCCACTCTGTGCGCACACAGAGAGAGAGAGAGAGAGAGAGAGAGAGAGAGAGAGAGAGAGATGGTGATCACGTGGGGGACGAAATAGAGAGGAGCCCCAGGATGGCCATATGTGCTGGCGCTACTTTTACCCGAGAGAGGAAAGAGGTTTTGGGGGTCATTCCAGATGGGCATGTAAGGTGGGGCAGATGTGCCATTGCCCTGGGGCCTGAGTAAGGATAATATAATATAGATAGATAGATGGATGGATGGATGGATAGATGGATATTGATCTAGATATTGTAGATAGATAAAGATAATGTATAGATAGAAAGAGGTCCAAAGGATTATGAGATTCGGTTTTGCTAGTATTGCAGAAGAGGCAGTTAGAACTTGTTCAGTCTATGAAGACCTCCGAGTCTTTTGTAGTTTATTGTGTGAGGTTAAGGGCTAGGATATGCGCAGGTCAATCGACTTGTGCAAGTCGTCACAATCGTCAATTACATACGTGTGCCCTACACCATTTGACTTAATACTTTCACAAAAAGAGTGAACGCAGTACCTGTAGAGAGCCGCACCACACGCAGGTCCATGAACATAAGTTAAGTTAATGTACTTGCGTGGCTGGGCTCTAAGAGCTCTGTATATCTTACTAACCACAGTGTTTTCTCTGCATTACAGAAATAAAAGGGCCTTGGTTTTGTCCTAGTACCTTCGATCTATGCATGGGCAGCTTCTCTAAATCAGAGTCCACACAGCCAAGGTCTGCGTAGTAATGTTCACTCGTGTCCAGACAAGCCAGTACAAGGTGAACGTTCCACAAAAAATTGTACTCCCATCTCCAACAATCCACACTGCTTTTTTGGGGGGTTGCATTTATAAGCTAACATTTTCAAGCAAGTGTGCATAGACACTGGGCTGCCATTGTAAACAGGTGCCCAATGGTAGTAAGGATGCTTCCATATTTACTTATTGACTGGGGGTCTACTAATGGACACGTGCTAGAAACCTAGTTTTTAATATCAGATGCATGTCTCCAGGGAGCACCATGCCTTCAGTTTATGAGCGACATGTCTCTGAACCTTAGAAGCTTGTCACACCTATATGTACATCTTCGATGACAGCAGAAAAAAGGGGAATGCGTCTTTTTACGAACCCTAAATGTACACCTTAGATTGGAGTGATACTTTTTCGGCTAGCATAGTTTCTGCAGTGGTGGTTTCTGATGATTCTTATACTGAAATTGGAGATTGTTGACATCATGACAATTAGAACTGGTTTTATTTCTTATTTTCCGAATTCTTGCTTTCATTCCACTTCATCATTGCTATGTCTGTTTTTTTGTAGCTTCACTGGAGGCTCGAATGCCAGTGATAATGGGGTATAGCTCAGAAGGGAAGCTGGGCATAGCACTAATGCTTGAGGAAGTGATGGAATCAGACAAGAGGCCACCTGTGTCATGGAAGGGGAACCTATGGAAGCATCACACAGATGAGCTGGAGAGTAGCAGGGAGGAGCCACAGGGGGAATTCATTGGGACTGAGATGAGCCTCACAACGTCTCTAGTGAAGGCTACCAGGAAAGCCAAGTGGACAGGCTTCTGGGGAGGCTTGAGCAAAGGTAGCAAAGAGATGTATGTACTTGTCCATCTACCGAATGCGGTCACGGCATGTGTTCCCAGGGAGCCTGCCATTGGCAAAGCTCATAGCTTTTATGTGAGCTGGGTGGTGGATGCTAGCCAGATCAGAGTGCTTTCAGCAGTATACTCGGCAGATGGGAGCTTGCAATATTTCAAGTCTGGCACCTACTTAAATACATCATCAAGCATCAGAAATCTGATGCAAGCATGATTGTGTGTGATTAAAATGGTACTGCATCGTCCCTATTACTTAACAGTTCTGCTTGTAGTATTGCTATCATTGTAATGATTGTACATATGTAAAATTTCGACTGCCATTGGTGTTAGCATCTAGTCTTTCCTCCTAAGTTGATTGTGTCCCAATGAAATGACTCTCTAAGACATACAAAGACTATTAGCCACCTTGTTTTCTTGGCCAGACAACGTACTTCTGTATACTTGGATTGCATTTGGAGGAAGGCTTTACAATATTCAAATTGATCTGGGCTACAGGTACTTGGAATTCTCTCTTGGATATCGTCTATAATTGCCTTTTCGATGGTGTATTCTTTAATGCAGTCCGTCATTACTTTCTTTCATCATTCCTCGGTGGAAGGTTTCTTGATGGGACTTGGGAGGACGGGTTCCCTAATATTACTGAGAGGGTCACACAGTCTCTGAAAAGAGGAAGGGCTGGTGCAGGTGCCTTTTTCGAAGAGAAGGTTGTTAGCTTTGGCCAGATAAGTGTTTAAGTTAACTATAAAAATTTACATCTAAAGGTGATTGGCTAGGTGGAAGTCCCTCTTGCACTTGTAATGTAGATCCTAGGTTCAAATCTTGCTAGCGCATAAGGTGCTTCAACTTTTCCCTTAGGTGGTGGCATACTTGCGACGGTCAACATTTTCACTGCTCATGCAACTACAGCTGCTAGATTGTGTGATTGTTAGAGCTTCTATTGGCTCTTGAGTCCTCATGCCCTTGGCATCGTCGCAAAGCTCGTGATGCTATGTTTTGGTGATCAAAGGGAAGCAATCATGCTATTGTACAATAGTTCCCCTTTGCTCATTAACTAGGTTGATATGTGCAACTAGGTTTAGGTAGTGGTATTATTTGAAAAAAGAAATTTAAATGCTTTTTTGGAGTAATTTGGAGGAGAATCCTTTCCTTGTTTTCGAAAAATCAAAGTTAATCATAAAATACATTTTTAAAAATATTGCAAGTATGATTGAATATGATTTTACATCTTAATTTGTATGTTTGAAAAATCAACATTGTTTTTAAAAATGTATTGGTCAAGTTTAGTTACTCACAAGTTCTTAGAGCGAATGAGATTTGGTGGGCAAGTTATTGTATAGTTTAACTTGTCATGGGGATGCAAAGTACCTTGCAAAAAAAAGAAAGTTGCTTAATCAAAATCCAAGATGTGGTTTCCATATGAGATATTTCAAAACCAAGCAATTAATTTTACTAATAAATAGACTATCTTGATGGTGAAATAACTAATTAACTAATTGATAAGCTAAACCTAATAGCATGTAACCTAAGACTAATAGCTAATCAATTAATAAGACAAATGTGGCTACTTTTGGTTGTGCATTCAACTTAGTTTTGGCATAAAACTTGGTGGTTTTGTTGTGTATATGGAGTCGTTATGTTGATGCGATTGCACTTTTATGATTGAGCATTTAATATTTGTTCCTTGAAATCAAGTGTAGTAGCAATGCTTCCTTACATGGGTGGGCAGCTTTGAGGATCAAGTTTAAAAGGAGCTCGATTTCTTTCTAGTTCTAGAGATTTCAGATTCTAACCCCACTTTTGATGAAGTAGCATTGTTGGTTGTTGGGCCTTAGGTAGTAAAACAAATAACTTGTACAGAACATGTTGAAATACCTAAAGGATAGAAAACATGCAATGGCCCAATAAGCAAGTAAGATAAGGAGCCAATACAAGAAGGCTTTCTACAGTTGGTAAAACATGTGAGTGTGAAACATATTGTCTCGTGTCCTAATTGGAGTGTTGTAAAAAGTGCTAGGAAAGCTACAATGGATATTAGGTAGACTAGTCATTTGGGGTCCATGTGGCCTAGACTAAACCTAGGCGAGAAAGCCATATGCCTCCCACCATGTGAACTTCCATGATAAATTTGTGGAGTGGTATTGTATGCTGTGGAGATAAGTAGCAACTTGGGGTGCATGTTCACATATAAATCCTTGAGGGTGAGCAAGAATTGTTATACCAAGAGCTGAAATTTTCAAGGATCTAATAAACTTGTTTTTCCTCTTCACACAAGAATCACCTATTTTTTGTTAGCATGAGCTTTACAAACAAGGCATTCTTCGGAGTTGGAGTGAAAATTTGAGCCATTGATAGAGACAAGACCAACAAAAAAGATGCCTATAGAAGGTGACCATAGGATCTTGTGTCGACTCAAGGTAGATGTTGCAATCAAAGTTCCCTATTTTTGTTGTTACATACATTTGTTGATTGTCCACATAGGGCTTATAATGTTTGAATTTCTCATTGAATGAGGTGCTTGTTTCTAGCTTTAGCAATCCAATACACATCTCTACATGATTCTTCTAAAGCAATAGCAATGTTTCAATTGTATCAATAGCATTGACTATTCAAGTGCGGGAGATTCAATTTACAGCCAACATAATGTTGTCTTTGAGCTCCTTTATAGTCTCAACACCGAGTAACAAAGCACCATCTCTCTTGGAGAATTGTCCTACCTTGGCTCTTCTTTGAATTGCTTGTAATGTCTTTCAAACTTGATATTCCTTCTCTTGAATCCTTTGTCAATTCTTTGGCAGACATGATGAAAAGAGGTGCAACAGGATATCCTTGTCTAAGGAAGGACGTTTGCTCATGCATCCTTAATCTTTTCAAAATGTTTCTTAAGTAGTGGAATCAAGAAAAATGTTCCTTGCACGGGAACTGTCCCAATAAAGTTTTATATAACCAAAAGAAGAGATGCTAATAGTTTCATTTATGAGGTTAAATGAGTTGCACTCGTGCATGTGGTGGTGATGATGACCACTCTTTGTATTGAGAGTCAGTTGTAGGAGCATGATTATTATTGCCACATTCTAGCATAGGAAGATGTTGCTTTTCATAGTCCACCTTATGTGGAGAGAGAGAGAGAGAGAGAGAGAGAGAGAGAGAGAGAGAGAGAGTTTTGATGTGGTAAATTGTAGTGCCCCATGTTAATATGATGGCCATTTATTGAACCATAAACTTAATGACCACATTGAAGGCTTTATTTGCAAGAACTCCACACAACACACTAGATTCTTTGAAGTTTGATTATTATGGTTGTATGTATGAGAGAGAGAGAGAGAGAGATGCTATCTACAAGGTTAAGGGTTTTTTTTTTCCTCCTAAGTTGATACACCTCTCTCTCTATTAGAAAAGTTAGATTCGCTACCAATTGGAGGAGTGAAATGCGAACATGTTGTCAAAATTCTAAAGAAGCTTGTTGTGCCTTGGATACAAGCTCATGAGGATCGCAAAAGCCTCAAATGGTGGTATCGTTGGGTGCTTTTTGGACGTGGAATACCTTGCATGGTCTAAAGTTGAAATTGCATTAGGCTAACCATGTGAATGTGTATGCATTTATTTGATACTCGCCGCTAAGAACCTATGGAATGCTCACAAGGTGACACTAAATCCTGTTCTTGCTCACTTTTATTTTCTCTCCAATAATTCTTATTTTCTTTTGGCTAGATACTTACCCTTATGAAGGCAAAGGGCATCGGCCTCGAATCTTTGACTCGTCCCCAGGAACCTACCAATAGGCTTTTGCAAGATGATAAACATATGCTCTTCTGATTTTTCCACTTTGTGTTCTTATTTCAAGGGTTAGGATCTCTTTTTGCACACCTTTGTATTGTATGTATTTCAAATGCATTTATCATGTTTTTCTTTTATTCATTAGGCTTCCCTAGTTGCCTCACAACTAACATGATTTCTTAGAGTAGGTTCCTAGAGCAGGCTGAGAGGGCAAGGTCACTAGGGCCACCTCTAAGACAAATCTTTGTATGCTCGACAATGTCTTTGTAGGAGACGAACAATTACTCAAACCTCCCCAGACATACCTAGCCTAATCTTAGGACTTCATGCCTTGAATGTTAGTCCCCAACAAAGATGTCCATTGCCTTTTAAACTTTGCATGGCTTGATTAGATGCCACCATTTCTTCTATTGTTATATTCTTTCATGATTGATCTATGTCAGCTCACTTATTACCTATTACTATCTCTAAGTTGGCTAATTTTACTAGATCCAACCCTAGGTGGATCTTTACCATCATAAACCCTAGGTTTCCTATCCGACGGGCTTCTAATAATTGAGATAGCCTCCACATGATAGCATGCATCAGCTATGTTTCAGGTAGTCATCTCATTGACATAATCTTTCGTCAAATTTGGACCATTCAGGGGTTGCTTAACCACATTGCTTCCCCCATCAAGTCTAAACCAATTTCCATTTAGCTCATAGCTTTGGAACATAGGATTGGCTGCACTAGGATGCGAGGGTTTCTGGAACTTAGGATCTTCATAGTTAACATTTAGCAAACCTTGCCGATCCTTACGAATTTTAAGTGTGCGGCGAAACTCCAATAGTTCTCCCAACACCTGTAAATATAACCGTTATAATCATATGCTTGAATCTTTGCCTCCTTCAATGACATAGGGTTTCTCATTCTAATTTGAAACTACATGTTTATTTCCAAGGCATTGACAAATGTCATAAAGAACATCTTTTGGTAATTGTCTAACTTTTGTTGTTGGCCAAAGTTTCAGAATGTCATCAAAGGCTCTTGTGTACTCTTTGATAGAGATATATAACTCTTGCCAAATCTGTGCAAGCTATCCCAAGACTCGAGTCACGGGATGGTGCGTAAATCGGATGTATGCGTGCGTAGTGAAGGTCGGAAGATCCCCAAGAACAAAGAACTCTACAAAAGCTTCATAAAAGCAATAAGAGAGTTTGCACAACATGAGACAAAAAGACCAATTGGATGCAATCTCCCCCCTTGTCTTGTGTGAGCTCTTCACAAGGCATGTATTTATAGATGTATTAATCTCCAAGCTCAAAAATAGCCAAATTTACAATTAGCATGCTTTTGGCTTTTGTGTTTCCTTTTTCCCAAATAAAGAGTAAAGCGTTTGGGCATCCCAAAAGTCAGGCTATGCCCAAATACAATGTCAAATAATAGAATATTTAAATCGAGCGTCTATTCGCATACAAAATAATAAATGTTTATTAAGAGCTTTAATAAATAAATGCAC
The DNA here is from genome assembly GCF_053477565.2 of Lygodium microphyllum. Lineage (NCBI taxonomy): Eukaryota > Viridiplantae > Streptophyta > Polypodiopsida > Schizaeales > Lygodiaceae > Lygodium > Lygodium microphyllum. The sequence goes on from NC_141136.1 coordinate 1,697,082, forward strand.
CTAGATAAATATTAGCACCACATCTTTAGTGATAAGGTGCACGTTTGTCAAAAAATAGTAATTCTTTTAGGTAATTTGAAATCATGCCATCGTCCGGTGCTTCCTAACGTCATCGCTACTTGCTCTACACATTAATTGAAGCATTCACAATTGTTAGAAAATAATAAGATAAAATCCACAAAAGTGAATACCTAGTAGTCTTCAACTACAAAATAATTAAATAGGTTGGAACTCTGTCCTAACCTTAATTTAATTCGAGTGCACTCTAAACTCATAAACATCCATTAATAAAATATGTATTTTGTGAAATCATCCGCTGTGGAATCACCCATGTGCACATTAAATTTAACCTGACACTCGAAAAGGACAGGTGTCCCCGTCAACTTCTCGCATAAGGAATCCATCTTGTGTACGAGCCTCAGCAAATAAATATAGTTTTACGGAATCCATCGAAAAACATCATGGAATGCACCGTGGAATAAAAACCTCACAGAATCCACCGTGGAATATGTCTCCTGGCATCATACCTCCGGTTTACGCTGGATTCTGTAAAATTGATTTGTTGACCGAGATTCGTACATAAGGTGGATTCCTTGTGCGAGAAGTTGATGGGGATGCCTGTCCTTCTCGAGTGTTTTATTAATTAATGTGCACGTGAGTGATTCCGTAAAATTCATATTACTTAATTAAACTTTTATGAGTTTAGAGTGCAAACTCGAATTAAATTAAGGTTAAGACATTGTTCCAACCTATTTTAATTATTTGTAGTTGAAGATTGCTAGGTATTCACTATTGTTTGTTTATTTTATTTATAAACAATTGTAAATGCTTTAGTTGATGTGTAGAGTAGGTAGCGATGGCTTTGGGTAGCATTGGGTGTTAACGTAAGTCCAAGCATAAATTTCATAATTATGATATCCTTAACCATATGTTAGTGGGTTTATTCTAAGGGAAAATATTATGTGAGGTTATGATTATTCTCTTGGAATAATAAATATCAAGAGGGGAGTATGTCATGATGTTTTATATGTTTCAAAAGGTGCATCCTGGGGCCAATCTCTAGGGTATATGAGAGCTGTAGGGCCCACAATAGTTGGCTGAGTGCCCTTTATATATGCTATTCGAGGTGAGATAGTTACCTACGTATGGGAAAATTCTTTGCTTGGATTCTGGAGGGATAATTAGTTGGACTACAATTTGAAATTGCATTTACAAACATAGCAGCTAGAAAAATGATTTATAGTATCTAGACGCTCTTGGCCATGAGGCCGTGTGGGATCGTTTGGCATGTTTAGGAGCTTGGCTAGAGCCATCACAGCCAATGTGTCGGGCCTGTTTTAAGTCCTGACAGACCTTTGTATTTTGGTATTTTTTCTATAATTATACATTCATTTATTACACTTTTATGGACAACCATGTTGAAATTTAATTTTGAACAATTTATTTGAGAGCAGACACTTATATTTAGTACTTTAGTGCTTCCTACTTGTGAACAATAGTGTATTGGCTTAGTCTTCCTCTTATTACATACTTTTTGGCTCACTTTTGGAGTTGATTCATTAATATTATAGTAGTATGTAATCCCTTTAGTTGGTAGACATAATGGAAGGTATCTCAAATGCTTCTAATGACAATGTTATCTTTAACATAGAGAAGTTGGATGTGGTAACAACTTCTTGTATTGGAAGACCTAAATTTGCACATATTGGTGCAAAAGAAACAAGTTAGGCCATTGAAAGCCAAGGGAATAAAGCCAGTCGATTGGACTAGAGATGATTATCATGAGCTTCATGAGCTATGCAAATCTACCATTCTCATACCTTTGTCTAAGTAGGTTTACTTCAATTTCATTGCAATTGAAGGTGGTGCTTATGGTGTATGGAAAAAGATATGTAATCTTTATAACAAGTAAAGTCTTGTATTGGCTCAAGAAGCTTGTGGACCTTTCTATGAAGGAGGACACTTCTATGTCCACTCATTTGAATGAATGAGAGGCATTTAGTTTGAGTCCTTGTAAGGCATTTAGTTTGAGGATAACATTAAGTCTTTGTTCTTGCTTATCAAACTACTTGAGTCTTGGGATACATTCTTTAATGCTATGAGTTCTAATCCTCTTGAAGATGGCCTTAAAATGCTTTGATATAGAGAGTGCCTTGCTTATAATAGAAGAAGCGAATAGAAAGAACATTAATGTAGTGTGCACTTCTCATGCACTTAGAGTTAGAGGTAGACTTGATGTTAAAGGGAATAATGACCGATATGGTAGAGACTCACATCCCAATAGGGGCAAGTCTAAGTCTTGTAGCCAAGCATGCAGTAAACCTAATAGTCCTAAGTCCTCTCTTACTTGTCATTATTATGGGCATTACGGTCACATAGGGCCATAGTGTCATCAAAAGCGCAATGATAGGTATGAAAAAGGTAGAGGAAAAGTGTAAGATAATGCTAAGTCTTCTAATAATCACATTGTTCCTAAGTCCATTGTTAAGATTGGGGAGATAAATGCATCAGAGTATACCTTAGATGATTATATCCTTGTTGCTTCTTCACTTGATGCTACTCAGTTGATTGATATACAGTCTGCTTACTCTCAATGTTATCTTCTTGATTTGGGGGACTTTCTTTCATGTAACCTTGTATCTTCATTGGTTTTATACCTACCACACTACTAGAGGTTCAGTTAGACCAGGTGATGATCATATATGTGACATGGTTGGCATAGGTGATGTGATATTGTAACTTGGTATTAGTACTCCATTTTTTCTGCATGATATACACCATATTTCAGCTAGAGAGTTAGATGATAATAGGCATCATGTATCTTTCAATGATTTTGTATGGAAGATTACACGTTGCAATCTAATTTTTGCTAGAGATGCCAAGGTTAGTAGCCTATATCCCTTGTATTCGGATTTGTTGATTATGTATTAGCCATGATCGAGCCATGATCGATCTTCCACATGTATCTCTTTGATATTTTCATCTTAGGAATATATCCCTTAAATCAATGAAAGACTTGAATCATTTGTAATACTTACTGCCTCTTGATTACTCATGTTTTGATTCACGTGATCATTGTTTATAGGGCAGGTGGGCTCGTAACTTGCATAAAAATTCCCGTTCTACATGCATGGATGAGCCATTGGCTCTTGTGAATTTAGATATTTGTGGTCTTATGCCTTCTTAATCATTAGGTGGTGCAAATTATTTCCTTACAATCATTGATGATCATTTGCATAAGTTCTGGGCCTATCCTATAAAGTAGAAGTCAAAAGTTTTGCTTGTGTTTCAATCATTTTCTTGCTATGGTTGTTGAGAACCAGTTTGGGCACAAGTTGGAATGTCTATGATTCAACAATGGGGTTGAATATGTCTCTAAGTTGTTTAAGTAGTTTTGTGACGAGAGAGATATTAAGCATCAATTGACTATCCCTTACACCAGTATCACAACATTTTTGGGCTGAAGCAACTAGTATTGCAATTCATATAGATTTGCATGCACTGCTCTCGGTGGTAGAGTTATAGAGGAGGTATGATATGGTAAATCTTCCTCATATCCACACTTGTGAGTCTTTGGATGTGAGGCTTTCTACCATATTCCCAAAGACTCACAAGTGTGGATATGAGGAAGATTTACCATCAAATGCAACAATTTGAATTCCTAGTCCATCAAATGCATCTTTATTAGATATGGTGATGGAGTTGAGATGGGCTATTGTCTTTGGGATCTATAGGCTCGAAAGGTTATCTATAGCCTCATGAGGATAAAATGCATAAGAGACCAGAGTAGGTGCTTGAGGTACATAGAGTAATCTTTTAGGAGGAGCCTCTTGTTACAATATAACCAGTTGCTAATGATGTAGTGACCCAGGATCCACCTCTTATGTAGGATCATGATGTTAGAGAGAGAGGACAAAGCTGGTTTTTAAGATGCTCTGTTAGAGCCTTACATCCTCTTGATTATTTTGAGTCCTCTATACATTACATCTTAGTGATAGATTTAAATGAGCCCCTTACTTGAGGAGGCTATGTAGAGAGGTGATAGTCACTCTTAGGAGAGGGCCATGCAATTTGAGTTTGATTCATTGTAGAAAACTCACACATGGAACTTGGTTTCCTTAGCAGATAGTAAACATGCATTACATCCAAGTGGATGTATAAGTTGAAAAGCACCCCTAGTCGCTCTAAGCTCATATACAAGGCTCGTTTGGTTGCAAAGGATTTTAAATAGAAAAACGGAGTTGACTTTGATAATAGATTCTCTCTTGTGGTCAAGACGACTACCCTTCACTTGGTTTTGGCCTTGGTTGTATAGTTAGATCTGGAGCTTTATTAGATGGATGTAAAAATGAATTTCTTACATGGAGACCTGCATGAGGATATTTATATGTAGTAGCCTAAGGGCTTTGTTGAAAAGAATAGGGAACACCTAGTGTGGAAGTTGAGAAAGAGTCTCTATGGACTTAAGCAAGCACCTAGGGAATGGTACCACAAATTTGATGTTCTTATACATTCACAAGGTTATTCTCACAACGCTATGGATTCGTGTCTTTATACAAATAAGGCATATGATGGTAGCCTTATCTTTTGGTACTATGTGTTGATGATATGCTGATTATTAGAAGTGCTCATATTGAGCTAGATACTTTGAAAATTGAGCTCAAGAAGAGCTTTGAATGAAGGACATGAGACATGCCTTTCACATACTTGATATGTAGGGTGGTAAGCCTATTGGCTACCTATTACCTTCTCTTGTGAAGGTCAATTAGGTAGATGATCCCTAATCAAAAGATGAGAAGGCTGAGATGTCAAAGATTCCATATGCATCCATAGCGAGCAACTTGATATATACCATCATAGCCACTAGAGCTAACATAGCATTTGTAGTGGAAGTTGTGACTCATTTTATGGTGACATCTAATCGTCGCCATTGGAATGCCATGAAGGATATCATGAGATACCTTAAGGACATTACAAATATGTGCATTTGTTATGGTAACCACGATACTGTCATCATTGGCTACACAGACTTTGATTATGTAGGACACGCAAATAGTAGGAAGCCCACCTTTGGCTATGTCTTTACTTTTGCTAGAGGCATTGTTTCTTAGATGTCCATAGTCCAGAAAGACACAGCCTTGTCTACTATTAAGGCTGAGTACATTATAGCTTGCAACTAGCACTAAGGCTTATAAGGAGGTCCTATGGTTAGGCTATCTAGTTGTAGACCATACTATTTCTATGACTCCTATATTACATTCAGACTCTATGAGTGCCATCCAATTAGCACTCGTCTTTCATGCAAAGACTAAGAATATTTAGGTCCATTATCACTTCATCAGACAGGTGATTGAGGACAAGTATATAAAGATTGTCAAGATCTCTACAGATGTGGATCTTATAGATCTACTCACTAAAAGTCTCCTAGTGGAACGTTATACATTTCTTAGAAAGTTCATGGGTGTAGAATGAGATGACATCTATTTCTCATCTTATTGTACTTATATGTCTACATTATACTTTCTCACTTTTTTTTTTCTCTACATTCAAGCACATTCACCTTTAAGTAGGAGGTTATTGGATGTTAAAGGCTACTTTGTACACAATGCTTGCACACATGTATATTGCAAGTGGCAGCTGCCAATCATTGCCACTTTATTCTTTATTCTTTCTATGACAACATAATTATGGAAGGCATGCCACACATTGTGACTATTGGAGTCCCCATATACCATCTTGCTCTCTTTTGTTTGAATCTCCATAGCTCTTACTTCCTTTTGCTTTCACTTGTACTCTAAAATTTGATGCTTATATGTTGCTCTTTTATGAATGATGAAAAGAAAAGAGTGTTGGAGTTCTCACAAGCTCAACCAACGAACTTGGCGGAACACTTATTATCTCAAGTTCTTCATCTGATTTGTCAATGGCTATCTCTCACATAGCCTATACATCCTTGAAACTAATCGATCTATCCATTCTTCCCCCAAACCACACGAAAGCAAGAATGAATGAATTGATAAGAGTGTAGTGAACTCACTGCCTTACCTTCTCCTCAACACCACAAAGCAAAGGCTTGATGGTCACTCCATGATCCATGCGATGGTACTTAATCCACAAACTCTACTCCATAGCTTCCAATCCGATCCACAAGGACTCAATCTATAAGAGAAAATGTGAATAAGAAGAAAGTTACCCGATCCCTCATCCAATTTTCCTCTCATTCAAAAAGGGGAAGAAGAGAAGAGCACATGTAAGGAAGGAGCTTTACCTCTCAAGTGCCTCACACTCTCCCTCACTCTCACTCTTACTCTCAAGATGAAGCACAAAAAGATAGACTAGAAGCAAGAAGAGGAAGCATGCTCTCAAGTTTGCACACCACAAGAATGAGCTTATCTATCCATTTTTTAGTTTTCATACATGGGGTTTGAAGTTTGAGCTTCCACTTAATTTGGGTGCCGGTCTCTCATATTTGGCTCTCGGATGACCTTTCCTAGTTTATGCACACATATTAGATTATACCGACCGTTCACAAAAGGGAATGAAAGCTAGTTCCCATACCCTTGTCCAATTATGGGTCTTTCTACCTAGTGAAGAATACTACAACTTATATGGGCATTACACCAAACTTTCAAAATAATACTATAATTAATTGTATGATTGTATTTGTTCAAAAATTATATGCCTTGCACCTTTGCTTGATTTGCACTTCTCTTTACTTTTTTTGCCTTTGCTCTCCTACTGCCTTCTGTCCTACCTACAATTAACATTATCCCCCTCCTAGATGAGTGCTAGTTTTATGGCCCTATTTGTCGGAGGTAGCATGCTTTAGCTTGCACTTGTAATGAAGACAAAGAATGTTGGGGATAGTTGGGGAATCATGAAGGGGAGAGTGGTAGTTGTTGTTGGAGCTTCGTGTGGATGTTGAAGTCATTGGAAGCTCTTGTAAGATCTAAAGTTTTTTTGCACTTTGGATGCCCAGTAGAAAGTGGTAATGTGGATTGAATATAGCTTATAAAATTAGAATCTCCTAGTGGAAGGCCACTTGTAATCAATTGGACTGGCACCACACAAAGGATATTGGCTAGAGGCAGAAGTTGTTGAGATGGGAGGCTCAACACGTGTGGACATTGATGATGGACCACCTGGCTAGATAGGTCCACACGTCTACACTTAGCACGTTGGTGGTCATTATGATACTCACATGACTACTAACTGATGCTAGGAGGCATATTCTATGGTGGATTCTGTGAGGTTTTGCGGTGGATTCCATATTTTGGTCTTTAGAGTCTTCATGATTTTTCTGCTTCTTCTTCTTCTTCTTCTTCTTTTTCTCTTTGATCTTTTGGTCCTCTTCTTCTAGGTAGTCCTAGTCTTCTGCTTTATTAAATTTTCTTGCATTAGTAGTATTAGTCTTCATGTTCATGTCCCCCTCAAGCAAATGTATCATCTTTGACCTAGCGAAAATGACTTCTAACTCTTGCACTTTCTTCAAGGTAGCAGGCATATCTTCAAATAGTGATAGCACTTGAATGCTCACAACTCCATTCCCTGTAGGTAAGACAATCACATCTTCTATGTGGTTGAAATGAGCAACAAGATTAATGTTACTCTTCATGGGAAGTAGCCACATAAAAATCTTCTTATTTGATATTCCCATGATAGGGTATCAGCTTCAAATGACTAGCAAAGAGTTGATCTTGAATGTGTTAAATAGAAAAAGTGTCAATAATCATTGAATTAGTATTAAGAGATACTATGGTTTGAAGATGATGATTGTTGATGCTTGTTGTTGCTTTGCTTGATGAACCCATTGCTTGAGTCCCCTCCTTGCTGGTGTGATGGACAAATCTTGTTGGTAAAACACTTGAATCTTTGCTGGAAATTGAGCTGGGAGCTTAAATCAGAGTGGCGAAACCTTCCAATGGAGTGAGATGGAAGAGGAGCTTGAAGTGAAATGGCTATGGCTTCCTTCTATTAGGGTTTGATAGGGGCATGATAAAATGACTGTAGCAGATCATATACTGAACCATTTTCCATAAAATTTCATGGGGAGGAAGCTTAGGTCATGACCTTGAAAAGCTCTAGGGCTATAGCACAAAATTCGTCGCGAAATGATGGCGCTATTGTACGACCTACTGCTATAACAAAAATGCACTTGATTTTGATACAGTCACAATGCCGGGCTTATTCTGCATTAATCAGGTCAAATTTTGTGCCATGATGAAGTTTCTTGAGCAGAGGAAAAATTGTGTAGAAGAAAGCGTGAGGAGTTATGCCATCTATTGCAAGATTTAGCTCCTCAAAGCTAGCAGGGTATGGCTATGGGGCAGATACACATAGGGCAGAAGTTGTAAGAGTTGACAATGCTGAGCTCTATGATGAGTAATGTCCTATTGTAACATAATAGAGAGAGCACCTTGAGTCAAAAAAGACATGCCTAGAAGAAGGTATAAAAAAATATTGATTGTGGAGAGAGATATGAAAGCTCCAAGTTGCTTGGCTATGGCTGCCAAGTAGGTAAAGTGAGGAGAAGAAGTGGGAGATGAGGTTCGGAGTTGGGGATTGAGCTCAATCCAAGCTACATGACAGTAAAAGAGAGCTGAAGAAGTAGTGCCATGCTCGATTGGGCTCTGATACCATGTCAAAAGACGTGGATCTAGAGCATGGCAGAAGCTATGGCGGATGACCAAACTCATGATGACATAGACAAGTAGAGACAAATTGTTACACAAGTGAATTAGGTTCCAAGTTGGCAGCTTGGACTCATAAACACAATTTTGTGTAGGACTGACAAAGACAAGACACTTAACTAAAAGTACAAAGCATCATGACATTGTATTCATTCCGTATGAAAAGTGGTAGTCAAGTACAATGCTTTATAGTTGTTGGATGGTAGTAGTTTTCCCTTTCTGTGCATATGGGATTCAATCTACTTGCATGTCCTAAGCCTAAATTGCATCATACAAAGAGGCCACAGTGGGTGTGATTGTAAATATCTCAACAAGTAGGCCACTTTTCTTTATGTTGTATCTTATCTATACTTTCTATACATTGCATAGTGTGTGGAAGAAGAAGAAATCAATAAGAAAACGTTTTGGCCTCTATCTCTCTTCTTGTTCTTGAGTGAGCTTCCTCTTGTGTATATAGTGTGTGTTTGGCGCAGCAGCTCAAGGAAGTCCCCCCACCATGCGATTCTTGACAGAAGTTACAAGCCACCACATTTACTTATACCTATAAGGGCAAAGCTCTTGTGCTTTCTTCCTATGGAGTGCTAGTTGGATTGCATGCACATGATATATATATGGATTGGGAGTTGGGTCGAACTCAAGGCAAAAGTCAAAGTATTGTCCCACACTTGAGGACCCAATTTGTGTATAGGTTATGGTGCCATTATTATGTGAGTATACATGCTTGCATAGGCTATTACATAGTTAGAAGATAGCATGATGGCTTCAGTTTGTTGATTGTCAATGAAGTAGGGCACTTGTTATTGATGGGTAGGTGATGGAAAGTATTATCATTGTTGTTGAGGGATAAAGCAGCCAGTGGGGCATCATGAGAAAAACCTTGAAGTACCGTGCAACTAATGGGACTTAGATTCATGGATAGGATGATACAGGTTCCTTTTAATGGATAGGGATTATAATGCTCTGTAGGAGTGCAGCATTGATTGATGCCGAGATGACTTACTAGTTGTCATACTTTCTATATTGTTACCATAGCTGTGAGAGATTGGAAGAGTTTGTGTGAGTAACTCAAGGAGACATGTCTACAACCAAGGTTCCCTAAGTGTGTCCTACCCTTGATGTGCCTTGAGTTTACGTGTGGGGGACTAGAAAGTGGTACAAGGGGATTAGGGCCGCCTAGTGGCTAACCAAGGCCACCATGCATACCTAACTTAAGGTTCCCTAGATGCAATGGTGTATTCATGCGTGCATATTTTTCTCTCTTCTTTTTTTATTTTTATTTTTGAAGACACAATATAGTCTAGAAGGAGTTTTCCACCTCAGTTAGAAGAATACGATGGTGAGATCATGAGTCTTGAGGGAGCTCTTAAGTAGGGATGACCTAATTGAGATTGAATAAGTAATGATGGTTGGCTTATGGGACTCAAGTACTAAGGGTATTGCTGAAATTATGGCTTGATTGATAAAGAATCTCTCTCCATGGATAAGAGCTTGTCTTCTCACTCATTGGTATTATGCCTAGTTTATTGGTAGAGGGAGTAGCTAAGAGAATGCCACTAGAGGAAAACTTGCATGCGAAGCATGATCTTGCAGATGTGGTCTTTAAAGTCCTTTCAACTACATGTTCTAGGTAGGTCTTCATTGCTCTGTGGTGCTTTTGGTAATTCTTTCAAGGGATAGTAGTCCTTGGTTGGATCGAATATTTGATTCACCCATGTAATCACCTAACTAGCTTGGATTCACTTGATGAAAATATTGTTGAGATGTTGAGCTCTATATGAGCTGGCATCCACTATGTGCCTTGGTGATGTGGTAGGATATTACTCATTGGTATACTAAGTGAACAACATGAGAATATACCAGTGATTCTATAGTTGCGCTATACCATATAGTCCACCCTTGGTTATGGCATATTTATTGTGCCAACTCTTCCCTCCTTAGCGGGTTTTGACTTAGTGACCATGTATACATACATGTGGTACTTTCATATTAGCCTTTTATCATGTTGTAGAATTAGTTCTTTTGTGTAGAAGAAGAAGATTTCAACCCTCTCATTGTGAGCTCAAGTCTCCATTGCCTTTGTATGTGTGCCCTTGGGTTCTTCACCTCTCTTCCCTCTTGTCTATTTTCATGGAATCAGAGCCATTCCATGGCTGCACAAAGCTTGATTTGAAGGCTGAGGTGAAGGCATTGGAGCAAGAAACTAAGCAAGCAAGCAATGGGTAGCTATACGAGGCTCTTGAGGCTGTAGTCTTTGATTGTTGCAGTGAAACTTGGTTAGCAGGAAGAACAACATATATACTATAGATAAGCCCTTTTGGGATGTTTGGTGGTGATTTTTGACATTTGAGATCATTTCAGTCTTTGTTTGGGACTTGCAAGTGGTCCTAATAGTAGTTTTTGGGTATACTGCACTTTAGGCTGTGTTAGCCGTTTACAGGTGCATATATTATAAATTTCAAATTTGTAAGGTTTTAGGTGTTTCTTGGGTTGTCGAAATAGAAGGAATTTGCATATAGATTATAGATTGCAGTTATTATTGTGTAGTTAGTGAAAAAGACTGTGTGTTTAGTTGTGGTGCACCTGGTATTAACTTGCTTACAAAGTGCAATTTTTTGCAAGTTGTTGTTTTGTCAAAATGTTTGACAACTTTAAGCAGATTGTTAGGAAGAAACTTGATAAGAACAATTATCCTACATGTTCATGATGATAAAATTCTTGAAGGACAAAGGTATTTGAAATTATATTGAAGGAGACATGGTAGTAGCACATGAAGTTCGTGTGTGAAACGGTACTATAGAACATGTAAAGATTAAGAAAGATTGGAGTAGACACAGAGTAAAGTCATGTACTAGTTGTTTGTCAGTATCATAGATAGCATGATGGGCTATTTGTAGAAATGTGATACCCTTACTGTCGCATGGAAGAATCTAGCAAGGTTGTTTAAAGTAAACACAAAGGCTAGAAAGCTATAACTCAAGTTAGAGCTGAACCAAGTGAAAATAGAAAACTTGTCCATTAATGATTATGCCTTGAAGATCGAGAGTATTGTGGAAAATCTTGGATCTATTAGTGTGGTAGTTGATGATGATGATGTTGTGCGTGCACACTTAGATGGACTTGGAGATGAATACAAGGGCTTTAGGCCATCTATGAATATGAGGGATGATATCCTTGATTTTGCAAACTTGGTTTTTATGCTGATACTTGAGGAGAAGAACCTTGGCTTAGATTTCTCTTCTTCTCAAAGTAAGAACAAGTCTAAATAGAGATAGAGGTCATGTCATAGCCTAAGGCGGTGGTCGGTGGTCAAAGGTATGATCCACAACAAAATAGAGGAGGAAAGTCCCGAGAAAGGAGCGGGGGGATCCAAACATGCCAAGTTGCAAATTCTAATAGACAATAGAATTTTGGTGATATCAGGGAGTGTTGGCATTGCCATAAAAAAAGGTTACATTTCTAAAAACTGCTTCAAAAGGAAGGATGAAATTAGAATTGGAAAAAAGAAGCAAGGTAATTATGCATCTAGTAGTAGAAATAATGATGACAGAAGTGAACAGTTCTCTAGTGGTAGAAAGAAGTATGAAAACATCCATTGATTTTTTTTTCTTGGTAATGCCATTTCATTTTCAGCCTCTTCTGGTGCTTGTTGATGGCAGTATTCCTCGGTGGCCATGCACAAAAAACATGGAGCCCCAAAAGGAATACCAAGAAAATAGGGTTTCTATTGCAAGAAAATCTATATTGTAACATCAACAACCATATTTTTCATATTTTATATGATCTCAACAAAGAAAACAACACAAGGAACAAGAAATCTTCATGCAACTTCATAAAAACAATTATCCCACGGGTTTATCTTTAACAAAATCCACCATTCTCTTCATATTCTTCATGGAATTCTTTGATAGACATAGAAAACAAAAAAGAATACTTTGAATGGAAAAATATATCACATATGATTCATCTTCAAAGTTTCCATATCTTCCTCTCACAATCTCTCATATGTAGATATATTGTTTTGCATAGAATTGGTTATCTCTGACTTTGACTCTCTCTCTCTCTCTCTCTCTCTCTCTCTCTCTCCCCATCAATAATACATCATCTTCTCACTATAATACTCAATAATCACTCATAATAATCCTTCTTTGGTCATGTATGCCTCTTCCAAAAGGTGTGTTTGATATGAAAGGTCACTAGGACCACTACAATGACTCTTCATAGCTCATCACTATCACTTCACTCCAGTCTTCTCTTGAGTCTTTAGCAATTGCTTCTTCCACTTCCTCAAGAATTTTTGAACTTACATTCACCTCTTTCTAAGGCTAGAAAACTTTCCCAAAATCACACAAACATCCACAGAACGCTTATAGAGGCATATAGAATCTTCCAAAACATAATCAACCTTATCCAAAACACTCTCAAACACTTCCAAAATAACTAAATATCATTCAAAATCTATAAAAAATAAACCATTCAACCCTAAAAAACAACAAAAATCAACAAAAATCAACAAAAAAACCAAGTCATTTTAGCATTCAACACTGACAAAGTGTGGTATTTAGCATGCTATATGCACCATATTCATGTGATTCCTCTTCATCATGATGTTGCTTAATTATCGCTTCACATCCCTCTTTGATTTGCTAGATATGCTCATATAAACTTTGAAATCACATGCAGTCATATGTATAAGCCATATATAAACTCTAGAATATCCTTAGGATCTGTAACAAAACGAAAAGGGAATAATACCACCAAAACGACCCCTAATACCCTGTTTCTCTATTATTACTATAAGCACCTTGTAAATGGCTAAAAATCTACCCCAACAAAATTCCAAGTGCCTTGTTACTTTTGCAAGTACCTGTATCCTGCTAATAAAGGTCAAAACAACCTATAATCCATATAATTTGGACAGTCCTATTTGAATACTCTTCGCCTGAAATCTTCAAGTCTTTAATTTCGCCACTTACGGTACCCTATGTGAGCGATAAACTAGCGAGATGGGATCCCTACATGGGCTTCAAATCACCAGGGGGAGTGCAAAGTTTCCCTTGGGGTCAGTTGGTCACATTCCTTTAGGATCTTCAATAGTGAGGGAGGGTCATCTCTATTTTATCCCACATCTCCCTCGGCATTCACCCATTTCCTTAGTGGGCATATACATGGTAAGAGCATTCCACTCTATGAAAACATGGATGAAATGCATTATTGAAATAAATATTTTAGCCTTTAATGATATGCATGGATTGATTTATCAGAATAAAATTGAAAAATGAGGATTGACTAAGTGTCTTAAAGAAAATTAAAAAGATAAGATTAGGGTTACATATTAAAGCAAGAAACTCCCTCACTCCCCCTCTCTCCTCCTCTCTCTATATCCCTTTCTCTCTTTCTACCTCTCCCTATCTCTCTATGTCTATCTCTTTCATACACACACACACACACACACACACACACAATTGCTCTCTCCCTCCCCCTCTTTATCTTTCTCTCCCCCTCCCCCTCGGTCTCTCTATTTTTCTCTCCCTCTCTCTATTTTCTCTCCTTTTCTTTTATCTCTCCCTTCCTCTCTCTATTTCTCCCTCCCTCCCTCTCTTCATTTCTCTCTTTCCCTCCCCCCTCTATTTTTCTCTCTCCCTCTCTATTTTCCCTCCTTTTCTTTTATCTCTCTCTCCCTCTATTTCTCCCTTTTCCTTCCTTCTCCTTATTTCTCCCCATCTCTTTCTCTTTTTTCTTTCCATCTCTCTATTTTCTTTATTTCTCTCTCTCCCCCTCTCTCTATTTATCTCTCCCTCTTTCTCTCTCTATTTATATTTATCTCTCCCTCCCTAGTCTCTCTCTATTTTCTTTACTTCTCTCTCTTCCTCTCTCGCTATATATAATTTTCTCTATGTCCCTATCTCTATTTTTTCCTCATTTTCTTTAAATTTTCCTCCCTCCCTCCCTCCCTCCCTCCCTCTCTCTTTCTCTCTCTCTCTCTCTCTCTCTCTCTCTCTCTCTCTATTTTTCATTCGTTTCTTTATTTTTCTTGCTCCCTCTTCCTCCCTCTTTCTATTCCTCTCTACATTTTTCTCTCTCTTCCTCTCTTTATTTCCCTCATTTTCTTTTATTTCTCCCTCCCACTATTTCTATCTCTCCTTCTCTTTTTTCCTTTCCTCTCTCTATTTTTGTACTTTTTCTCTCTCCCCCTCTCTCCATATATCTTCTCTCTCTCTCTCTCTCTCTCTCTCTCTCTCTCTATTTTTCCCTCATTTTCTTTGTTTCACACTCTCTCCTTCTCTCTTCCTCTATTTCTATCTCTCCCTCTCTCCCTCTCTCCCTCTTTATTTCTCTCTATTTATCTCCCCCTCTCTCCCTCTCTCCCTCTTTATTTCTCTCTATTTATCTCCCCGGGCCTTCTCTCTATTTCTCTCTCTCCTTTCCCCTCCCTCTCTTTATTTCTCTCTCCATCTCTTTATTTATTCCTCCCAGTCTCCCTCCCCCTCTCTCTCTCTCTTTGCGCACGTGCACACACACACACACACACACACACACACACACACACACACACACACACACACACAATCTCTCTCTCTCTCTCTCTCACGCTATCTATTTTCCCTTCTTTTCTTTATTTTCCTCTCTCTCTCTCTCTCTCTCTCTCTCTCAATCTCTCTATTCCTTTCTCTCCCTCTCTCTCCTTCCCTCCCTCTTTCTTTCTTTCTTTCTCTCTCTTTTTATTTCTACCCCCTTCTCTCTCTATGGATCTATCCGTAAACAAAAAGAAAGAGAGAAGAGAAAATGCACTTACCTCAAAGCTTGAAGAAGATTCCCTTCACACTTCTCTACTTCTTCTTCTTCTCCTTCATGACTTTTCTCCTTCTCCTTTGCACCCATCTATTCCCTCTTCCTGGATGGCAATGGTGGCAGTGGCCTCTCTCTCTCTCTCTCTCTCTCTCTCTCTCTCTCTCTCTCTCTCTCTCTCTCTCCCCTTGCTTTGAGATCTCTCCCTCTCTCTTTTCTCTCTCACTCTCATTCATTACAACTTTGTAAAATGTCGTGCTCAAGTTTTGGCACTTTTTTTCTTAGTACATCATCACTATTTATGTTGCTATTAGAGTTGCTATTAGCATTGCTATATATATAGAAACACAAATAGAGATGCTAATAGTGACACAAATAGCAATGCTTTTAGTGAAACCGTCTAATTGCATTGGAAATGACTGTTGCTATGCTTCCATTCCTTGTAGTGAGTCTTATGTATTTATACTTATAAAGAGAAACTTTATATGTGTTCGAAAAAAAATGGTAGGGATTGTACTTAGCTTGTTCTATGGTTTAATATTCATGCAATGCGCAATACTTATGGTGTCTCTTGGTTTTGTCTTTTTGATGCACATTGGGAGATGCTTGGAGTATTATGGAGTGCTTCGAATCTTTGTGTCATGCTTTGGGCTATATGTCTATGTGTTTGAGGGGAGAGGGGGTCCTACCAAACATTAATAATATTTTTTGAGCAAACTTAAAGCCAAAGCAAAACTTTCAAAGCACCATAAAATAAAGAAGCTACAAGTCATTTTCAATCCCTCCCCAAATACCTTTTATGATGATCAAGTATTACTCTTTGTAGGGATTCTGATATTTTCAAACATAAAGAAAGCTTCTCAAGTAAGTGTGACCTTATTACTCATTGCATATATTTTTGGAGATGTGTCCACAAAAATAATACATATGATCATTATACAAATTAATAATACTTGTATCCATTAAGAATTAAAGATATCTAGTTACATGCATAACAAAATTTGTGTTAGAATAGTGGCCAATACCAATGAATAGGAATCATGGTGGTGTTGCATCATGCTTGTATAGTTATATGAAGAGTATGGCAATGCTTAATAATATAATAGCTTATAACCATAGTTTTATGAAGAGCATGGCAATGGATGAGAACCTAATAGTTTGTAACATTTAAAATGATTTACTTGGATCTCCTTTCATGCTTATTTTTTGCTTCCATGTAACCTTTTTGATTGAAAAAGCTTGTGGGATCCTATTATTTGTATTAAAATATAGATATAAAAAGTGAATTATAGTACTTCTATTATTTTCACTAAAAGAGTTTAATTAATTCTTGATAATGATCATACCTTTGGATTAGTCTTCTTGCAACAATCAAGCTCTCAATCTCCTAGATCTCAATATGAGAGCGACATGATTTTCATGTTTGCAAGATGTCAGTGACAAAAGATGTCCAATAAAATAGTGGTATTGACAAGGTCCCTTAGTAATTGTTGACAATAGGCTAAGGAATAGGGAAAGAGTGAGCATAAGCATATGGCTTTGTTTTGTGAGAAATTATTGATGATGAAAATTTATGAAAATGGCAATGGTTCCACCATAATAGATGGCTTGAGATCACATCCAACAAAAGTCACGTGGAATATTAATTCAGCCTACAATATCTTTGTTCTTTGTGTGTGGAGATTAATCAATTTAGCATTAGCGTCGAGCATGCAAAAAAGAGAAGACACATAGGTGTTGGGACTTCTTGATGATGATATTTGATTGCAACCTCTGTGCCTCGTACAATAGACAAGTTGAGAGGTTTCCTATCATGATTAGTGGGATCTAGTCACATGGAAAACATTCATGTAGCAAGTGATTGTGATGAAATCTCTAGTGGATTGTAGATAGGTGTGTGTGTGTGTGTGTGTGTGTGTGTGTGTGTGTGTGTGTGTGTGTGTGTGTGTGTGTGTGTGTGTGTGTGTGTGTGTGTGTGTGTGTGTGTGTGTGTGTGTGTGTGTGTGTGTGTGTGTGTGTGTGTGTGTGTGTGTGTGTGTGTGTGTGTGTGTGTGTGTGTGTGTGTGTGTGTGTGTGTGTGTGTGTGTGTGTGTGTGTGCGTATCTCAGCTAGGGCATGACGCTATTTAGAGAGAGAGAGAGAGAGAGAGAGAGAGAGAGAGAGAGAGAGAGAGAGAGAGAGAGAGAGAGAGAGAGAGAGAGAGAGAGAGAGGGAGAGAGGGAGAGAGGGAGAGGGAGAGGGAGAGGGAGAGGGAGAGGGAGAGGGAGAGGGAGAGGTATCGATCGACCCAAAGAATTGGATAGACTCCATGACAACTCCATAGAGGATCAAAAATTGGCATGCACTACATCAACTAAACCAATGACCCCTTGGTACTGAAAGATGCTATGTCATACTAATTTTAGGGGTGATTGGGAAGATCATTTGAGAGGAGGGGACAAAGGCACTAGGGGGCAAAGGAGGCCTTAGTCTTCACTTTGGACTAGGAAAAACGGGCCAAGAAGTGACTCCATGAGGAGCTAAAGAGGGAGGTACTAGAAGGATTACTAGTTGGGTGGATTAGAAACCCAACCACTATAGATGAATAGACTTAAGGGTGTTGCCACTACTTCTATGGATTTATCTCAATAGTCATGTCAAAGTGCTGCCACTACTTCTATGGATTTACCTCAATAGTCATGTTAGAGTTGGATGTTTTGATCAACACCTCTCTCTCACTCTCATGGATCTCTCTCAACTAGGGCATGACACCATGCCTTGGTTGAGAGAGAGAGAGAGAGAGAGAGACGTCCCTAGTCTGCAATCTGCATTCTATTTAGTTCACACTTGAGAGGAGTTGTAGTTTTTCTTGAGAGCTAGCCAACTCTCCCATGGCCTTAGTCCTTGAAGAGGAAGAGCTGCCCCTATCACAAGAGGATGCATAATGGCCCTTAAAAAGGGGATGTCCTCTGTGCCCTTTTTCCTCCTTCTAGTTTCTTGAGATTGGCCCTTTTGTTTTTCTCTTGCCTAGTACTAGACCTAGCTATTCTCGTATGATCTAGGATCTTTTGAGATTCTATTGTTTCATAATGGCTTCTAAGGGGTAAGGATGAATGGCATTGCATTAGAAAATACTCTTCAATCTTCTTGGATGTATGGGAAGAGTTTGAAGTCTTTAGGATCGTTGCAGTGAATAGTGAAGTTGTACAATGTTTGTATATAATAGTCAATGATAAAGTTCATCATGATAGAGAAAAAAAGTAAATAACAAGCAAAAACTACAAATCAAGTAGTTTTTGTACTTTTACAAGCTTCCATTTCTTAGAGACCTTTTGATGTAAGGGCCAATAATAGGAATTCACATTAATACCTCCAGAGTCGTCACCTTAAATAATTGGCAACAATCATTCTTGATTATATTTTTCTTAGAAGCGTTGTTCACATGCTATTGATGAAGTAGGAAGAACTAAAAGAATTTGCCATAACCTCATCAAGTTTGGATATGTGGCTTGCCAATCAAAATTGTTAGCATTAGGAGAAATATGGACTCTCTTTTTTGCCCCTTAAGGGGTTTCTCTCACCTCTCTCTCTCTCTAAAAAGAGATTCCAAAATAATATTAGAATAAGAGATCTTCTACAATCAAGAAAATCTCGTATTTGTATTTTCAATAGATTTCACCTATTATTTTATTCTCAAACTGTAGGATAAGGTCACTTTTTCTCAAAATCCTCATAACTAAAAAAATACAATTCTATTTTTTGTAAAAACGGAGCCAATCATTAATATACGACTCTTTAATGCCCTCATGACTTTTCAACATGAAAACATATTAGAATCATTCTCATTCTTGCTTCTTAAAAGGGCGGAAGTTAAAAAATGATATAAAATGATGTACACATTATATTTTAAGATTATTTTTTACCTAGAGATACCTTTTTGACTCGAGAGTTTCCTTGTAATTTTTTATTGTTTTTGGACAAGTATATGCCCATTTCTGGGCATTTTTTCATTCCCTCTCAAAGCTCTAGTTTTGTCCGAAATTTTGTGTACTCTTCTTCTTCCCTCCAGAATATGGTTTCTTGCATACGAATTCTTCTGAAGCAATACTCAGTACTATCTACAACACTCTCTACCTGTATTATTTCCGCCATGAAATATTAATAGTCCTAGAACCCGCACATCTCATGCAAAAGCAGTGCTAAGTAATCTCCCGGATCGGAATAATGTTAGCGGCTAAGTGCTTACCCCGCATGCTTCAATAAACAGCTCACCGCATCGAGCGTAGGAGGCCAAGGCTCAAAACCCATAGTCTACATGGGAACACCTCTTCAAGGGGGGAAAAAAAAGGGGCAAATGGATAATGGTTAAAGTTATGGCAAATATTTTTATTAATAACCCCTCCCCTCAGCCGATGCATGGCAGGGGAGAGGAGTGTGAGAGGGAAGTATGAGTCTAAAAGGAGTGTGGTGTGGAGAAGCATGAGGGAGGGGAGGCATGCAAGCCAACCACGTGGGAGGCTATCTCCCCCCCCCCCCCCCCCCTTAGCCTATAAGACTCCCCCCTTGAAGCTTGGGGAAGGGAGGAGGAACGTGGAGCTCCTGTGCTGGCCGCCATCGCCATCCTGTTGTCGTGGAGAGCTGCCACGTTGCCGCGCTACTGCCGACTGTCCCATCCCATCGCCATCATCATAATCATCACCCTTATCTTCTTCGTCATCATCCTCTCCATCCTCCTCAACATCATCACATTTTTTTCCACGTTTTCTATCAGAGACAGAAGCATAGATTTTAAGCTTCCATACAACCTGTTCTTCCGTACATTTCGGGTTTGTCTTAAAACCCCATTCTGTAAAGGTCATGTCCTGCGCAGAAGGAAAGAATCCCGAGCAGAGAGGAGTCGATACACGAAAGTAACCCAAGAGAGAGTTGCTGAATCAAATTATTTACATAATCAATGGCGCCCAAGAAAATGGTGAGAGGCGCACATGCGCGAGTTTCTACTCTGAGTTCGCGTGTGGATAACACCCCGAACCTAAATGCCCAGGTTCTTAGAGATTGATTTCGCATGGAAAGAATGCATTTAAGTATGTCTTTAATAGACGTAGTCGAGTTATATACATTTGGAAATTTTAAACGTAATTATCCATTCATTTACGAAGTTAGTGCATGTCATGCCTTTGAAAAATGCTTACACTTCCAAGTTGCAATCTCCTTGAATGTATAATGCATAAATTAGAAGAGGGATCGTGCTAAGAAGGATGGAGCTTGTCACATGTTACACTTATGATTTAAATCCATGGACGTGATTCGTATAAAGGTTAATCTTAGACGCCATTGAATATTGTCCAAAGAATTGCATTGCATGAAAAGGAAACCATGAACTTACCTGTTGCATGCGAGGATGCTTGCATTTTACGTCGGGTTAAATGTTGTAGTACGGATTAAGTCAATAAATAGTCCTATGACATTCACTCATGCATGAACTTTTTTATCGAAATTGTTGTATATTAAATCATGAATTCAATGCATTGGACAAAGGGTTTATAGGTATAGTTCTTGTTGAAACTCAACGTAGGTTTTATACGAGTTAGTCCTAGATTGTCAATCATTAAAGCTTGGTTCCGATTTATGTTGTTTTAGGGGAACAGAATGGGATTATGCCTATGGACAGAGAGATCAAGCTTTGCGTCCCTCTCTTTTTTCATTCTCCTTGAACTAAGTGCAGCTTGAAACTGCTTCGACCCTGACGTTTCTGCGTAAAGTAGTTTGATGCTAGCTATTGTTCTAGGAATTTGACCACTAGGAAAACCCTGATTCAGGTCGGTCCTAAGTGGGAACGGCCGGAATGCTTCCGCTTCGTGGTAGACTCGGGAAGACCTAGATCGCAAGCCCCCTGACATTCCGTGGGAGTGCCGGGCGGTGCTTTCCGGACTCTCTTCTCGATGGGTTGTTAAGACGTGTCCTACAAGTGAACAAGTGGATACATTACAGTTGGTATCAGAGCAAACCAATGAGAATCTAATATTTATAAGGAAGCTTAATGAGGAGTAGTAGAGCAAATGTTGCTGTTAAGAACATTTTCTTACTTATTTATCGATGCTGGCCTGCAGAGACGCGAAGCATGGAATAAATTCTTGGTGTTCCAGGTTATGTTTATGATTGCGATGCGTGCTTCGGATTATCGATGGAGGATCGATATGATGAATATCCTAGACCGCATCTACAATCCCTCACCTCTGTACGTGGAACGAAGATGGACGGGTGATTCAGGAATTTATTACATAGCTGCCCACCGACTTGCGTACCTTCGGACCAACTTGAAGAGAATCAAGTGGATGGAAGACTTAAAGATTGTGAAGCTGTTTATCTTTGTTGAGGCTCACACAAAGGCAACCCTACATGTCGGCGGACGAAAGGTCAACCAGAATGCGTATGTGTACGAGGAAGTGACTCGAGTAATCCCTGCCAATAGAATCAAGGTGTTGGAACGTTACGAGAAGAACAGATATCAAAGGAAAGTATACCCTAATCTTCCTATGACCTATCGGTTCCTGAAAATCCATGACCCCAATCCATACTATTACTCAATTCCCGTAGCTGAATGTAACACAATCTTATTCTCCCCAAATTAATGTATCAGCTTGTTCCAACTTCCCAAGAATAATTGTACTCAGAAAGGGCTATGCCCATATGAATGAAATAGACTTTTTATCAATGATTGTCTTGTAAGTGATTAGGTCACTTGGCTAAAAGCTGAATTGGGCATGAAATGTAATGTGAGAAACGTTTAGCAAGTTTTAATGTAAGGAATTTTCAATGCCCAAGCACAACCTCAAGTGCGGATTCCTAGTCCGACCCCTATACCAAGTACGGCCGTGATTCAGGAGAAGAAGTTTTTTCTCAAGCAAATCAAGCCACCAAAATTCGATGGTAAGTGAAGGACCGTCCAAACTGATGCCGAGATCTGGATCAAATCCATGGAGGATTATTTCGAAGCAGCAAGTACTGCACCCGCCAACCAAGCAATGCTCTCCAAGCTAAAGCTTACCGGTGAAGCAAGACTTTGGTGGAAGCAATAGTGCAAAGACCAAGGGATCTCAAAAGGGTTAGTTACTTGGGAGAAGCTAAAAAGAGCTGGCGAGGAAGATATCTACCACCTGCGTACTACACGCAAAAGATGAACGAGTTCTATGAACTGAAGCAGCTTGGTCTATCTCTTGGTGCATACTATTCAAAGTTCGTCTCTCTTTTGAAGTATGCGCTACAAATGGATATGACACAACATGTGTCGAAGTTTTGTGCTGAATTAAACCCACCTATAAACACTTGCCTCAAATCAATGCGCCTGATAGATCTTCAGGACGCACTCATTCGAGCTGCACCATAATACAGGAGGTGCAGACTAGGCCAAGAAGTAACAAGACTTGGTCTTACAAGGATCAGAACAAGGGAGTGTATAAGTCCCAGGCGAAGAGAGCGCAAGGCCAAAATCTGGGACAAAGGAAGAAAGATAGGACCAACACTGTCAATAATTTTGTTCATATCCAAGGTAATGGCCGCAATCTCCGTTGCTTCCATTACAACGAGCCTGGTCATTTCAAAAGGCAATGTCTCAAGCTTGGCGGAGGATAAGGTCAAGGACCATCCCAAGGAACCATACATGGCCAAGGAGCCACCACTCGAGCCAGAGGGAGAAACTCCAGTGTAGCCAACAAGGAGCTGTGTGATGAAGAAGACCCGACCATGGAAGCAGACTTTGAGAGGGCAACAGTCCATGCCGCCCTTCACAAGAAAGGCCCGAATTGCCAATTTTCAGTGATTCAGACTCCATCGGATTATCAAGGTAAAAGCTTCAAAACCTTGATTGATTGTGGCAGTACGCATTCCTTTATTTCACCATTTTGTGCAAAAAGATTATGAATAGCCACAAAAGATGCACCTACCTTACTTATGAAATTAGCAAATGGTCGGGAGGTCACTTGTACCAGGCAAACTGCTAAGGTAGAATTCCTACTGGGTGGAAAGCTGACTTCGATCAAAATCAGGGTTATGAACCTAGGTATCCATGAGTGTTTGCTTGGAATGGATTGGCTTAAACCTAATGATGTGCACATTCACTATGGAAAGGGCCAAGTTTCCTTTTGAAATTTTGAAGGGGAATTGGTCACAACTCAAGGAGAGACTGGGAAGCCAAAAATTCAATTGGCCAAAGCATCTCGGATAATAAAGGGAGTTAGAAAGGGACTACCTATCTATTTGATTTAGCTTAATAAGCTAGATCAGAATCAGGAGTCTAAGGAATAACCTTCATGGCTAAAGGAGTACATAGACGTATTTCTTGAAGAGCTGACAATGCTTCCTCCTCAAAGGGAAGTTGATCATGAAATCAAGTTAGTGCCAGGAGCTGCACCAATTGCAAAGAGGCCATATAGAATGTCCCTCCTTAAAGTGATTGAGCTAACGGAGCAACTCAAGCAACTGTTAGACCAAGGCTACATCCGTCCTAGCAGTTCGCCATGGGGAGCTCCAGTGCTGTTCCAAAAGAAGAAGGATGCAATGCTTCGGCTATGCATTGACTACAGAGGGTTGAATCAATCAACCATTAAGAACAAATATCCCATTTCAAGAATAGATGAACTTCTTGACAGTCTTCAAGGTGCGAAGATCTTCTCCAAGATTGATCTCAGGTCTGATTATTATCAGATAAGGATCAAGGAAGAAGATGTCCCAAAGACGGCATTCAACACAAGATATGGACACTTTGAGTTCCTGGTCATGTCATTCGGGCTGACAAATGCTCATGCTACCTTCAACACGTTAATGTAGGATATCTTTAGGCCATATCTTGATGACTTCGTACTCGTCTTCTTCAACGATACCCTAGTCTACTCCAAACAGGAAGAAGATCATGAACCCCAGCTTTGCATTGTCCTTGATACAATGAGAGCACACAAGCTTTATGCCAAGAAGAAGAAGTGTACATTTTTCAAGTGACAGATTGAATATCTGGGATTCATTGTATCAGGGAAAGGGATTTCAGTAGACTCGGCCAAGGTCAGAGACGTTTTGGAGTGGCTAACGCTGCCAACAACAGTCAAAGAAATACGTAGTTTTCTTGGATTGACAGGATGGTACAAGGTCTTTATCAAAAACTATGCTTTGATTGCAGCGCCTTTGATGGATCTACTGAAGAAGCAAACATCAATTGTATGGTCAACTGCTGAACAATCCAGCTTTGATAAACTAAAGCAAAGCTTGGTATTAGCACCTGTCCTGAAACTTCCAGATCTTAGTAAGGAGTTTGAAGTAATAACTGATGCTAGCACACTTGCCTTAGGATGTGTGCTTATGCAAGAAGGTCATCATGTAGCATACTCTTCAAGAAAACTAAAGAGCCATGAGACGAATTATGCTATCCACGATCTGGAGCTGTTAGCTATCATCCATGCTCTCAAGCTTTGGAGACACTATTTGCTGGGTAACAAGTTTACCCTAGTAACGGATCATAAAAGTCTCAAATGGATCTTTACCCAAAATGAGCTCAATATGAGGCAACGTCGATGGATTGAAGTGCTGGAGGAATATAATTTTGAAATCAAATACCGGCATGGAAAGGAGAATGTAGTTGCCGATGCACTCAGTCTCGCAAGGCATTTCTGAATTCTCTAATCTTGCAAAATCCATCAACAACTAGATCCCTAGCCACAAAGGTATCCATGCCAAACAACCCAATTCTTGAGCTAGCCAGAGAAGAGGCATGCCATGATCCAACCTATCAAAAATTGCTAAGGAAGATCCCTATCAAGGATCAAGACCCGAAGCTACAGACAAAGTATCTAGAGTTCTCTATCAATAGTGGACTTGTCTACTATAGAACGAGATTATGCATTCCGACAAGCCAGTCACTCAAACAGAAGATAGTTTGGGAAGCTCATGACTCCCCTTTTTCAAGACATCCTGGCTATGCCAAGACCCTCAATGCAGTCGAAAAGAGCTATTATTGGGAGAGGATTAAAGGTGATGTTCTCAAATATGTCACTGAATGTTTGTCTTGTCAACGCATTAAGGCTGAACATGTCAAAATACCGGGGAAATTGAAACCACTTGACATTCCCCAAATGAAATGGGAATTCATTAGTATGGATTTTGTTGTTGGCCTGCCCCAAGTTCAGGGAGGATACAACTCCATTATGGTTGTGGTTGATATGCTCACCAAGATTGCACATCTTATCCCTGTTAAGACAAACTATAAAGCCTCAGACATCGCAAGGTTATTTATCAAGGAGATATTCAAACCGCACAGGTTACCCAGAAGAATCATTAGTGATTGTGACTCACTATTCACATCACATTTTTGAAGGGCTATCTTTGAAGCCATTGGGACTCAATTCTGTTTTAGTATAGCTTACCATCACCAAATCGATGGTCAAACGGAACGAGTCAACCAAGTCATTGAGGATATGCTAAGAGCACATTGCTACCGTGAACCCAAAAAGTTGATTCAATATTTGCCAGCTGGTTGAGTTTGCCTACAATGCTTCTTACCAACAAAGCATTCAAATGACCCCTTTTCAAGCATTGTATGGGCATGACTGTCGTAGTCCTTTAAACTTTTCGGATCCAACCTTGAGGGTTGAAACCTCAAAGAAGATGCTGGAAGATATGGATGACCAAATCAAGTCAATAAGACATGACATCCAAGCTGCCAAGGACAGACAGAAGGCATACGCGGATTTGAAACATCAAGACAGATCCTTCGTTGAAGGAGATATGGTATTCATTCGCATACGTCCAAAGAAGAGTTCCCTATCCTTGGGGGAATGTAAAAAGCTAAGTCCAAGGTATTGTGGGCCCTACAAGATTCTCAAGTGCCTAGGGCCTAATGCCTACAGACTGCAACTCCCTGAAAACCTAAAAGTTCATAATGTATTCCATATCAGTCTACTGAAAAAGTATGTGCCTAACCCTAGTCACGTGCTTGATGATCAACAAGTTGTAATGCCTAGCCAAGGAGTCCTTGAGCTATGGCCTGACAGGATCTTAGATGTTAGGGAGAGGCATTTGAGATCCAGGACCTTGAGAATATCTTGTCCAGTGGAAAGATTATCCCGAAGAGGATGCCACTTGGATGGATGAAGGAAAGATTATCCCGAAGAGGATGCCACTTGGATGGATGAAGGTACTCTCAACCAACAATACCCCCAGTTCTTCTCGAGATGAGGACATCTCGATTCCTCTAAGGGGGAGAGAATGTAATATTTCCACCATGAAATATTAATAGTCCTAGAACCCGCACATCTTGCGCAAAAGCAGTGCTAAGTAATCTCCCGCATCGAAATAATGTTAGCGGCTAAGTGCTTACCCCACGTGCTTCAATAAACAGCTCACCGCATCGAGCATAGGAGGCCGAGGCTCAAAACTCGTAGTCCGTATGGGAATACCTCTTCAAGGGGGGAAAAAAAAGGGGCAAATGGATAATGGTTAAAGTTATGGCAAAATTTTTTATTAATAACCCCTCCCCTCAGCCGATACATGGCAGGGGAGAGGAGTGTGAGAGGGAAGTATGAGTGTAAAAGGAGTGTGGTGTGGAGAAGCATGAGGGAGGGGAGGCATGCAAGCCAACCACATGGGAGGCTATCTCCCCCCCCCTCCCGTAGCCTATAAGACTCCCCCCTTGAAGCTTGGGGAAGGGAGGAGGAACGTGGAGCTCCTGTGCTGGCCGCCATCACCGTCCTGTTGCCGTGGAGAGCTGCCACATTGCCGCACTGCTACCGCCTGCCCCATCCCATTGCTATCATCATAATCATCACCCTTATCTTCTTCGTCGTCATCCTCTCCATCCTCCCCAACATCATCACGTTTTTTTCCACGTTTTCTGTCAGAGACAAAAGCATAGAAGCTTCTAATTTTAAGCTTCCATAAAGCTTGTTCTCCCGTACATTGCAGGTTTGTCTTAAAACCCCATTCCATAAAGGCCATGTCCTGCGCAGAAGGAAAGATCCTGGGCAGAGAGGAGTCGATACGCGAAAGTAACCCAAGAGAGAGTTGATGAATCAAATTATTTACGTCGTCAATGGCTCCCAAGAAAATGGCAAGAGGCGCACATGTGGGAGTTTCTACTCCGAGTTCGCTCATGGATAACACCTGGAACCTCAATGCCCAGGTTCTTAGAGATTGATTTCGCATGGAAAGAATGCATTTAAGCATGTCTTGAATACACGTAGTCGAGTTATATACATTTGGAAATTTTAAATGCAATTATCCATTAGTTTACGAAGTTAGTGCATGTCATGCCTTTGAAAAATGCTTACACTTCCAAGTTGCAATCTCCTTGAATGTATAATGCATAAATTAGAAGAGGGATCGTGCTAAGAAGGATGGAGCTTGTCACATGTTGCACTTATGATTTAAATCCATGGACATGATTTGTATAAAGGTTAATCTTAGACGCCATTGACTATTGTCCAAAGAATTACATTGCATGGAAAGGAAACCATGAACTTACCTGTTGCATGCGAGGATGCTTGCATTTTAAGTCGGTTTAAATGCTGTAGGATGGATTAAGTCAATAAATAGTCCTATGACATTCACTCATGCATGAACTTCTTTATCGAAGTTGTTGCATATTAAATCATGAATTCAATGCATTGGACAAAGGGTTTATAGGTATAGTTCTTGTTGAAACTCAACGTAGGTTTCTATACGAGTTAGTCCTAGATTGTCAATCATTAAAGCTTGGTTCCGTTGCATCATTATAGTTTTAGCGCAAGGGAAAAGAAATGATCATTGAAATATTTTAGCTGCATAGAAGAAAAAGTCTATGAACCGCATATTTGCATGGAATGTTATGTTTCGCAATTATTTACATCTCTTAGAAAAAGAATTGCATCTCTTCTAAGGAAAGATCGCCTCTTGTCACAAGACAATTGGATTAGTTAGGTAATTCGTTGTAAGGGTGTAACTCAAATGATGACCACTTCAATGCGCTAGGTAGAGCTAAGCCGCGTTAAAATTCTGCTTAGTATCATACTCGGAAAAACCGACTTGATAATTCCGACCTCAAAGGTCCTACCCACATTCACAGAATATTAGGGTTAGTTAGACGCCCATACAATAACGATCTAGGGTCTTACCCTAGGGCAAACTAGCCTAATACTAGACTTCCGATTGAGTTTAGAAACCCTAGGGCCAAACATTGTCGGCCTAGTATGGTTAGGGTTGGGTTGGGTCAAGAGGACATCCCAAACCCTAGGGCAAATTAGCCTAATACTAGACTTCCGATTGAGTTTAGAAACCCTAGGGCCAAACGTTGTCGGCCTAGTATGGTTAGGGTTGGGCTGGGTCAAGAGGACATCCCAAACCCTATATCTTAACCAAAGGAATTCTCAACCAAGGAATACCATTCGATGAGGGAACTAGTCCCACAAGTTTGGGGCGACATTTGTGCAACAAGTTGCAATGTCTCATGGCTTTGTGTTTAAATCACAAGATAGATTTGCCACTCCTTGGAACAAGGTTGGCAGGTTCCAAGTACAAGTTTAATTTGCAAGAGGATTAGTCATCCTGGCTACCGAGTTGCCAAGTTAGGGTAACGAGCAATTGACCAATCAAGCTAGGGCGGTGAGATTGCCCAGGATTTACTATCTTAATTTAAAGAACCTAAGGTGTTTTAACAGAGTATAAACCCTAACCCAAGGATAAAAGGGTAAACAAACAAAACCTTGGGGATCTTGCTAAGTAGCAATTGATCCCTGATCGAATGCTGGATGCATTCAGAGAGAAGGATTCACACCTTAGCAGTTGGCCAAACAAACGACCACTGGATTGATTGTGTTTGTACAAGTTAGGAGCGTTGTTTGTACTTCTTTGCTCAAGGAATCTAATGCTAGAAATATAACTAATGCTTCAAGTTGAAGGCCTCGAGGGAGAGGCAACATCAGTTACCCCCGACTGTCTGCCTGACCCTAACCAAGGGGGTCATTAGCCGCGCCGGGTACGTGGACCGAACTCGCCGTGAGAGGTCTCTCCATGGGTGTTACTTGGAGCAGGAGGATGCTTGGGTGCTAGGAGGGGCTCTGGCCATAAATCCCTTGCCTCCGGGTCCTGCACAAGAGGCCGATGTGACTTGAGATTGGATCTTGAGGCCCGCATACTAGTCTACGGGCGGAAAGTTGGATTAGTAATCCCTAAGGATTGCTGGATTGCCTTCGGGTGGATTTATGGATTAGCCTTCAGGTTGGATTATGGAATAGCCTTCAGGCTAGATTATATGATGTATTCCAAAGACTGATAAATAAGATCAATTGTTGAAAAGGAACTTGTTTGACACTGTTTTTCTATGTCAATGCTAAGATTACGTGAAGGAATCAATGATTAATTGGCTAATTAAGAAAGCTGTTTTTGCGTGTCAAACTAAATGTGGTAGGTAATTAGATAACTAAAGCAACCCTAAGGAAAGTGCGGTGGATGTGACCATGGGTCCGTCCTACGGAAGGGTGGTCCTGGTTGGCTGGGAACTTTTCTCGAAGGAAAGTGACAGCAAGGAACGATGACCTAGAATCTAGAGTACTAGAATCTCGATTTATGCTGTTTTAGGGGAATGGAGTGGGACTATGCCTTATGGACAGAGAGGTCAAGCTTTGCATCCCTCTTGTTTCCCATTCTCCTTGAACCAAGTGCAGCATGAATCCGCTTCGACCTTGATGTTTCTGCGTAAAGTAGTCTGGCTGGGGTTCGATACTAGCTACCGTTTTAGAAATTTGACCACTAGGAAAACCCTGATTCAGGTCGTGATCCTAAGTGGGAATGGCCGAAATACTTCCGCTTCGTGGCAGACTCGAGAAGATCTAGATCGCAAACCCCGTGACATTCCGTGGGAGTGCCGGGCGACGCTTTCTGGACTCTCTTCCCGATGGGCTGCTAAGACGTGTCCTACAAGTGAACAGGTGGACATGTTACACTATCTTGCTACAAGTAATCTCAGGAGTGGTTTTGACAGTATTTGTTGAAATCAAATAATCTGTATCTAGAACACTCTCTACCCTGCTAGAACCAATCTCCCTCCTCAGTACTGTGCTATAAGATATCTTCCTCTTCAACACTCTATACTACAAGTAATCAAGTAATAATGGAGGTATCTTTATTTTTTAAATCTCTGTGATGTTATTATTCTACATAATTGTTGTTTAATCCTTAAGTGTCAATTCATAGAGAGAGAGAGAGAAAGAAAAGAAAGAAAGTTATATTAACGTCTTCTAAAGACCAAAACTAGCCTATGAGACAAACTGTGATACAACTGATGAGGTCCAGCTATCCAAAATAAAAGTGTTGAATGAAAAGCTAAAAATTGAAAACTGAAAATACGGTGCTGTGAGTGTGATAAGTGTCGTGTATTTGTATGTGTGTATGTAGCTCTGGTACTCCAGATAATGGCTACAAAAGGGGAACAAATGTCGGCTGTGATAGGGAAACAACTGTTGGCTGTGATAAAGTGGTGCGATGTGTATATGTAACAGATGCAGGGAGATATACTATCATGGGATGTAGTAGCAGTCGTCGAAGTCGCTAATAGCATAGAGAGAGAGAGAGAGAGAGAGAGAGAGAGAGAGAGAGAGAGAGAGAGAGAGAGAGAGAGAGAGAGAGAGAGAGAGAGAGAGAGAGAGAGAGAGAGAGAGAGAGAGAGAGAGAGGAGAGGGGAGAGGGAGAAGAGAGAGGACTGTGTGAGATGAACTAGAAAAATAAGTGATAGAGTGACAGGAGTAAATTAGGGTAGAAGATAAGATGATGTTATTGTTTTCCACTAGCCAAGCTTTTGTATAAATGTGTTTGAATATCTTTGATCAATTCTTCTTTTGAGAGAGAGAGAAAGAAAGAAAAAAAGAAAGAAAGTTATATTAACGTCTTCTAAAGACCAAAACTGGCCTATGAGACAAACTGTGATACAACTGATGAGGTCTAGCTATCCAAAATAAAAGTACTGAATGAAAAGCTAAAAACCGGAAACTGAAAATACGGTGCTATGAGTGTGATAAGTGTCGTGTATGTGTATGTGCGTATGTAGCTCTGGTACTCCAGATAATGGCTACAAAAGGGGAACAAATGTCGGCTGTGATAGGGGAACAACTGTCGGCTGTGATAAAGTGGTGCGATGTGTATATGTAACAGATGCAAGGAGATATACTATCCTGGGATGTAGTAGCAGTCGTCAAAGTCGCTAATAGCAGGTGATCCCTCCTGGATGTAGGATGTGGTACATCAGCGGGGCGGTGGAGAAAGAGCAAACTGGAGTCTGAGATCCAATGTGTCGAGTGTCGTCGGATCTCAGTCTGCTGTCGATGTAGATCAAGAATCCTCCAGATCTCCTGTTGGTGTGGCTGTGGGGTCCGAAACCCACGGATCCTTGTGCGGCATCGAGTACGTTGGTCCTCAGCCTGCTGTAGTGTGAGCTCGGAGGTCTGGCTGGAGGCTGGTACAGTAGCTCTCACTCTGTCTGTCTGAAAGAACTGTGTAATAGTCATCTGGGTGGGCCCCTGTCTGACTGGGACCCGCTGTGTGCTCTGCTCTCTGATGTGCCATGCCTCTCCCAGAAAACGGCCAAATGATCTCTGATGCATATCAGTCATACATCCCTGAAGTGAGCTACTCAATGTGTATCTAGATCTCAACTCTGAGTATGCCAGGCATCTGAGAACAAAATGCTCCTCACTCTCCACCTCTGATCTGCAAAGGGGGCATATCCTCTCCTCCCGTGGGGTGCCACTGGCTCTGCCACTCTCAATCATAAGCTGATGTGATGATACCTTGAGCTGTCCAAGAAGAACTCTCAATCGATGTGGCATATAGATCTGCATATATCTCGGAATCTCTATGAATCCCTGCTCTGATATGCTCAAGAACTGTGTATAATAATGTGCCATCTTCGATGGCAGTGGCTGTGCAGGGCTGACCCATGTCCTTTGTATATAAATATGCCATATCTCCTGTCTGATGACTCTGTTCCTCTCAGAGAGAGAGAGGGTGTAAGTGGGAGCCTGAGTATCATATAGAAGAGGTGGGAGTCTATTATCAATGTCCAGCCCATGTCTGTCAAACCAAGCTCTAATCTGTGCATACCATGATGTGGTATCCCCCGCTCGAGCCATCTCCTGAGATGCCATATATGCTCTGTATGCAATGCGATCTCTGTCCATATCCTGAAATCTGTGTAGGAAGCAGACTGTCTGA
This sequence comes from Lygodium microphyllum, assembly GCF_053477565.2. Classification (NCBI taxonomy): domain Eukaryota; kingdom Viridiplantae; phylum Streptophyta; class Polypodiopsida; order Schizaeales; family Lygodiaceae; genus Lygodium; species Lygodium microphyllum. Next base: position 1,729,760 of record NC_141136.1, read on the forward strand.
AATAATGCCTTGACTAGCATGGGCGGTGTGGCAAGCTCTGCTCGCACAATGTCATGTGGGACTGAGGCCTTGCTGCGAATCAATCTAGATATCATGATCACCTGAGGTCTCTCCATCAATGTCCATACATAATCGGCAAGGCCTAGCCCCCATATAGCTGCTCCATACATCAGTGCTGGAGTGACTAGAGTATCAAAGAGCCACCCCTTGGTGCGGGGTTCCTGGAAATGTGCCTGATGACACTGTCGCTCCATAAGAGCCAATGCTGAGTATCCTCTAGTGAGGCGGTCACGAGCTGCCAGTGTCATCGAGAAAATCCCTAAAGCTGTTGTAAAGGTGACTCCGAAATATACATATGATCCAGTGACCTCAATACTCCCTCTTGCTGCCATGAAAATACTCTGTCTGCGTATCTGAGCTGATGTATGGAATATAAGAACCTTGGTTTTACCAAGGTTCACTGTCATGCCTCTCTGTATGCAAAAATCATCCAATGCTAATAAATGCTGCTGTAATCCCTGAGCTGAATTTGAGACCAACACAATGTCATCTGCATATAGTAAGATATGAACTGTGGCTCCACTGAGATCTATACCTCCACCAACTCGCTGTTGAATAAACTCTGCTATCTCATCAATGTATAGCCCAAATAGAGTCGGTGAGAGTGGGCATCCTTGTTTCACACCAATGGTGCTCACAAGGGGATCTGATATACCTCCCGGACATCTGACTCTGCCAGTAACCCGCTCATATAGTGCATAAATACCCCACATCATGTCATCATCCACCCCCAGATCAAGTAGAAGTCTGAAAAGCCTCTCTCTCGGAACCGTGTCAAAGGCTTTGCGGAAATCCACAAAGCAACAATACAATCTCTGTTTCTTCACTCGTGTCTGGTCGATCAGACAACGGAGAGTGAAGATGTGGTCTATGGTAGAAAATGCCCGTCTGAACCCTGCCTATCCGGGTGCACGCCTGCACTCTCTCTCTGCCAGCGTGCTGAGCTCGAGAGAGAGAGAGAGAGAGAGAGAGAGAGAGAGAGAGAGAGAGAGAGAGAGAGAGAGAGAGAGGGAGGGAGGGAGGGAGGGAGGGAGGGAGGGAGGGAGAGAGAGAGAGAGAGAGAGAGAATATTTTGGATAGAATAGAAGATAAGATTGGATGCTGATTAGAGGTAGATTAAAAGCTAAGATTATAGGCAGATTAGGGATTGATTAGGGTCTATCATGACTGAAATCAAGAGAAAAAGCCCCCATATAGCTGCTCCATACATCAGTGCTGGAGTGACTAGAGTATCAAAGAGCCACCCCTTGGTGCGGGGTTCCTGGAAATGTGCCTGATGACACTGTCGCTCCATAAGAGCCAATGCTGAGTATCCTCTAGTGAGGCGGTCACGAGCTGCCAGTGTCATCGAGAAAATCCCTAAAGCTGTTGTAAAGGTGACTCCGAAATATACATATGATCCAGTGACCTCAATACTCCCTCTTGCTGCCATGAAAATACTCTGTCTGCGTATCTGAGCTGATGTATGGAATATAAGAACCTTGGTTTTACCAAGGTTCACTGTCATGCCTCTCTGTATGCAAAAATCATCCAATGCTAATAAATGCTGCTGTAATCCCTGAGCTGAATTTGAGACCAACACAATGTCATCTGCATATAGTAAGATATGAACTGTGGCTCCACTGAGATCTATACCTCCACCGACTCGCTGTTGAATAAACTCTGCTATCTCATCAATGTATAGCCCAAATAGAGTCGGTGAGAGTGGGCATCCTTGTTTCACACCAATGGTGCTCACAAGGGGATCTGATATACCTCCCGGACATCTGACTCTACCAGTAACCCGCTCATATAGTGCATAAATACCCCACATCATGTCATCATCCACCCCCAGATCAAGTAGGAGTCTGAAAAGCCTCTCTCTCGGAACCGTGTCAAAGGCTTTGCGGAAATCCACAAAGCAACAATACAATCTCTGTTTCTTCACTCGTGTCTGGTCGATCAGACAACGGAGAGTGAAGATGTGGTCTATGGTAGAAAATGCCCGTCTGAACCCTGCCTATCCGGGTGCACGCCTGCACTCTCTCTCTGCCAGCGTGCTGAGCTCGAGAGAGAGAGAGAGAGAGAGAGAGAGAGAGAGAGAGAGAGAGAGAGAGAGAGAGAGAGAGAGAGAGAGAGAGAGAGGGAGGGAGGGAGGGAGGGAGGGAGGGAGGGAGGGAGGGAGGGAGAGAGAGAGAGAGAGAGAATATTTTGGATAGAATAGAAGATAAGATTGGATGCTGATTAGAGGTAGATTAAAAGCTAAGATTATAGGCAGATTAGGGATTGATTAGGGTCTATCATGACTGAAATCAAGAGAAAAAGCCCCCATATAGCTGCTCCATACATCAGTGCTGGAGTGACTAGAGTATCAAAGAGCCACCCCTTGGTGCGGGGTTCCTGGAAATGTGCCTGATGACACTGTCGCTCCATAAGAGCCAATGCTGAGTATCCTCTAGTGAGGCGGTCACGAGCTGCCAGTGCCAGCGAGAAAATCCCTAAAGCTGTTGTAAAGGTGACTCCGAAATATACATATGATCCAGTGACCTCAATACTCCCTCTTGCTGCCATGAAAATACTCTGTCTGCATATCTGAGCTGATGTATGGAATATAAGAACCTTGGTTTTACCAAGGTTCACTGTCATGCCTCTCTGTATGCAAAAATCATCCAATGCTAATAAATGCTGCTGTAATCCCTGAGCTGAATTTGAGACCAACACAATGTCATCTGCATATAGTAAGATATGAACTGTGGCTCCACTGAGATCTATACCTCCACCGACTCGCTGTTGAATAAACTCTGCTATCTCATCAATGTATAGCCCAAATAGAGTCGGTGAGAGTGGGCATCCTTGTTTCACACCAATGGTGCTCACAAGGGGATCTGATATACCTCCCGGACATCTGACTCTGCCAGTAACCCGCTCATATAGTGCATAAATACCCCACATCATGTCATCATCCACCCCCAGATCAAGTAGGAGTCTGAAAAGCCTCTCTCTCGGAACCGTGTCAAAGGCTTTGCGGAAATCCACAAAGCAACAATACAATCTCTGTTTCTTCACTCGTGTCTGGTCGATCAGACAACGGAGAGTGAAGATGTGGTCTATGGTAGAAAATGCCCGTCTGAACCCTGCCTATCCGGGTGCACGCCTGCACTCTCTCTCTGCCAGCGTGCTGAGCTCGAGAGAGAGAGAGAGAGAGAGAGAGAGAGAGAGAGAGAGAGAGAGAGAGAGAGAGAGAGAGAGAGAGAGAGAGGGAGGGAGGGAGGGAGGGAGGGAGGGAGGGAGGGAGGGAGGGAGGGAGGGAGGGAGGGAGAGAGAGAGAGAGAGAGAGAGAATATTTTGGATAGAATAGAAGATAAGATTGGATGCTGATTAGAGGTAGATTAAAAGCTAAGATTATAGGCAGATTAGGGATTGATTAGGGTCTATCATGACTGAAATCAAGAGAAAAAAGAACACAGATATAGTGAATCAAAGAGGTGTAATTGTGTGATTTGAGCCAATCCAAAATTAGTTGCATGCTGCTGGATTGATGCTGACTTGCTGCTCCCAGATATTTAGACGTTCTTGCTATTGATAAAAAAATTGGCATCGACTCCTTAGCTTACTATTAATCAAAGGGATGTAATTGTGTAATGTTAAAATTGGCATATATTTTTCTTTACAGGATGCAGGTGCAGGACGTACCAAGAGAAAGAGAAATATTCACTTTCAATTGGAGGATGAATATGCACCAATGTTCAAAAGAACTACAGAAAGTGATGATGCAATAATATACATGATGCAACAAGAAAGAAATGCAAGGAAAAAAAACGTGGACCTTTGGGTTGATGGGTGCATTTATCCACCCGATCCAGTCACTCAAAGGCCACCACAATTTGAAGGGCTTACATCATTTGTAAAGTTCGTTTATGAAGGTAATGAAGGATTGTATGGATACACATGTAGACTTGTCACACAAGGATTAGCAGGGGTTCATCAAGCCTTGACAAATATGCAAACAAGATTACAAGGGAATATGCAGTCTTTGATGGAAAATGATAGATTATTGGCTAAGAAGGATAGGGAGAACTAGAGCCTACAACAAGCAATGTCTGTCATTGAAGATGCTATGCAGGCTACACACGTACAAAATATGGAGTTAGAGTCTAAAGTTATGGACTTGGAGAAGGAGAATCGAAATATAAAGAGGAGGCTCACAAAAACATGGGAGATTGGGCCCACTTTAAAAACCAAAGAAGCACGTCAGTGCATCCGATTAGTTAAACCAATTCACCAATTAACCAAAGGAAGTGGACAATATCATAGATGGATATATGCTCAATCTGCTACAATGAGAAATATGTTCCCTCATGCAGAGAATGATACGATTGCCAAAGTCCTAAGCAAGGATATGGTAAAAAATGCATTGGAAAATCGTAAATTCAGGGACATTGTAGATGGTGTCACAAGTGAACATCTTAGGGATGCGAGCAACTTTGTTTACTACTACAGATGCTCAGGGGTTATGTGACAAGGTGGGAATGAGTTCTGAGTTATATAGTATGCTCTATCAACAATTGGATACAGGATTTAAGCAAGTCTTCAAAACTAAGCGAGTAATGCCTCTGCCAAAACCATTTCACATGAAGAAGGCTAGAAAACAACTAAATGAGAAAGTTTTAGAACTAATTGTTGAGCCAATGCATCTCGAAAATACACACATATTGAAGTATGATTCCAAAGAAGTTGCATTTGTATTGAATGCATCCAACAAATTTGTATTGGATATATGTAGGGTTCAGATTGCTATGGTCAAGTTCTACAATATGTCTATGGAAGAATGTAGAGGAAAGCTTAAGTTTGTCCTCAAACTTGATGAGAGTAAGATTATTAAGGGACAAAAACTTGAACGTGTGAGTATAACACTTATGAATCGAGCATTGGATCCCAACATCGATGAAAACCATCCTTTATATTTCAGTGTACAATTAGAGAATGAAATATGGTGGCTTGCAGCATTTGAAGTACCAAAGGAGGACCATGAAGTACTTAAAGTTTTTTTTAACCTCACTAATATACCTAATGTTATTCAACAGCAAAATAATGGAGCAATTTTACACGTCGAGGGGTTTGGGGACTATAAAGTTGAATGGCATATTGCAGGTGATTTAAAAACATTGAAGTGTATGTTTGGTTTATCAAATGCAACGAATGTAAAATTTTCGTGCATATACTACATGCAAACTAGAAAGAAAGGGAAATATGGAAATAAAGAATGCCTTGCCAAGGCAGGACAACAAGGTGCTCCAACACATGATTAAAAAGTCATGAGAAATGGAATGCTAGTTTCAGTGGATCCAAACTAGTGCCCTGTTTTGGAAATACCACTAACAAGGGTTCACTTTTGCACATTGCATTGTTTGGTTAGAATAATTGAGAAGCTAGTATATGAATATATATGCTTTGCATACAAGATGCAGCATGTGTCAGAAGCTGATGCTACATGTAAGAAGGTAGAACAAGTCCTCTCTGAAGTTGGATTGCCCGGGGGCCAAGTAGAAATAAAAAAGGACGAGAAAAAATCGGGAAAGAGTGAAAATATCCCTTGTAAACCATGCTTTGGTGGACCCAAGGCTAGGAAATTTATATCTCCACCTCGAGATGAGGAAGGCAATATACTTGTAAAACAACCAAAGAAGTATGGCGCTTGGAAAAAGTTACACCTTGCTATTCTTGATTGGAGCAATGGGGGACGAACGAGGATCGCTAAGGAAGAAGTGTGGATACACCTAGATAGATTAGCAGCTCTCTTACAAAAGTTGAGGTTTAGGGATGGTGATGCCAATACATTTAAAGAGACAATTGCTAAATTTCATAAGTCCATAGCGGAGACATGGACTACAAATAGTATGTCTAACTCTACTGATGCTAGGTCTTCATAGTTTCGTTATCTCGTCATTTGAGAAAATTTCCCAGCTAATCGGGACCACCCTTCCGTAGGATGGACCTAAGTCACATCCACCACACTTTCCTCAGTTTGCTTTAGTTATCTAATTACCTACCACATTATGTTTGACATGCAAAAGCAGCTTCCTTAATTAATCAATGTAATCACTGGTTCCTTCATGTAACTTAGGCACCGACACAAAAACAATGTCAAGAAAGTTTCTTTTTCTCAAGTATCTGTTCTTTATTTATCATAATCCTAGAGTACATCAAGTATCATGCCTGAAGGCTATCCTAGCAGACTATAGGATTGCTGCTCCAAGTTCCGCCCCTAGACTAGTACACGGGCCACGAGATCCCATCTCGAGTCACGTTGGCCTCTTGTGCGGGACCCGGAGGCAAGGAATTTACAGCTAGAGCCTCCCTTGGCACCCAAGCGTCCTCCCGCTCCAAGCAACACCCACAGAGAGACCTCTTATGGCGGGTTAGGTCCATATACTTGGCATGGCTAAAAACCCCCTTGGATAGGGCCAGGCAGACAGTCGGAGGTAACTATTCTTGTCTCTCTCTCCAGGCTTTTGACTTGAAGCATTAAGTATTTTTCCTTGAATTAGTTCCTTGAACAAAGGAGATCAAATAATGTACCTAAGTGTACAATCACGAACATTTCGGAGGCCGTTTGTATGACCAACTGCTAAGGTGTGACTCCTTTTTCCCAGACGCTCCCAGCATCCGATCCTGGATCGTTCATGACCTGGTGAGATCCCAAGGGCTTGGCAAGCTAGGTTACCCGTTTCCCTTTTATTTTCGGGTTAGGGTTTGTACCCTACCAACCTAATTATCCTTATCTCAGGTCTCCTTGTAAGATAGACCATGGACAACCCCATTGTCCTTAGTTGGTCAACTTACTGGTTATCTCCTAGATCCCTTGAAGTATCTATGTGATCTTTCTTTCGAACCCTAATTGACCAAGGATACTTTTGGTGATACAAGAATACCTGATCTTAATCCCCTATCCTTAGTAAGATCTCCTCTTACCAAGGCAATAAGTCATTTCACTTAGAAATATCATTTTCAAAACAACCAAGCATAACTTGGGTCAACAATCCACACCTCACCAGCTTACCTCAAGTTAGGAAGACATCCAATACCAATAATCTCAAACAAGATCATGCAAGCAAATGTTCTTGGTAAGTTAACTTATTTTGACTTGCTCTTCCCCTTGGGTTTTACCTTATGGTATCTTAACCCTAACTCAAAGCATTAATTGGTTAACCAATGCAACGGACATGCCTTATTCGCAACCCAACCAAGGGTCTTTTATTCTTCCAGTTCTAACCAAGTTCAGTTAACACACTTGGCAACACAAGATTCCTCATCTAGGCCTTTAGGATACAATCTAGATGTATGCGTCCCTTCCATCTCTCTTAGTGAGATACTATGCAGAGTTTTCTAATCATCCTTACCCATCATGCACATGGTGTGTTTAGTATATTTGTACATCCTAAACGACCTTTAACTCTCTTCATACTTGGCAACGAATACTTATTCCTAATGCACCGGATCTCATGTGACTTGCATATATGAAAGTCTAGATTTCTATCCATCGGTGCAATTGCATCTTACGAACGAAAACTAACATTTCATGTGTTTCTTTTAATCATGATTGTGAAGCATGAATTCTAAATGACTATTCATGCATTGAACTGGTTCAAAAGCTATTATTTGTGTGAAATAATGCAAAAACCTTATCATTCTATGTGTGTAAAAGCTATCATTCCATGCATATAAACTTATGCAAGCTCCATACTCTACCATTTCATGTGTGCAACCCCAGTAAACAAAAAGTCCTAAGGCTTATCCTTGTTCCATGCATGTAGCTACCCCTTTATTTCTTCTTCTAGAAATAATACAGAATATGCTTAATCAACATTGATTATAAAACCTAGGATATTCAAAAGAACTTGGGTTTGATTTGTGATCGTAGGGGCATTTGTTGCTTTGGTCGCTCCGCTCGCCTCTCCCGCATTACCGGTACCAATGGTAGCTTTGGCACTTACATTTCCCGCCACTCTCTTTTTGGGAGCCATTTGCCACGCGGAGTTTGGATAGTCCTGACCTTAACGGGCCTTCAAGATGACAGGCTCGGGAAGGAAAGGTCGTGAGAAGGGTTCCTCCACCAATGAGGGGGTGGCTTGAGAGTGGCTCCTCGAACACGGTTCTCGACACCTTCCCCACTCACCAACTCTCTCCCTCCCTATCTCTCTCTCTCTCTCTCTCCTTCTTCTTCTCTTCTCCTTCTCTCTCTCTCCCTCTTCTTCTTCTTTTCTTCTCTCCTTCTCCTACTCTCTCTCTCCCTCTCCTTCTCTTCTTCTCTCTCTCTTCTTCCTCCTCTTCTTCTTCCCTCTTCTTCTCCTTCTCTCTTCTCTCCTTCTTCCTCTTCTTCTTCTTCTTCTCCTTCTTTCTTCTCTCCTTCTTCCTCTTCTTCTTCTTCCTCTCCTTCTCTCTCTCCCTCTTCTTCCTTCTTTTTCTTCTCTTCTTCTCCTCTCTCTCTCCCTCTTCTTTCTCTTCTCTTCTTCTCCTTCTCCTACTCTCTCTCCCTCTTCTTCTTCTTCTTCTTCTTCTTCTCTTCCTCTCCTTCTCTCTCTCCCTCTTCTTCCTCTCTACTTCTCTTTCTCTCTCTCTCTCTCCCTCTTTCTCTCCTTCTCCTTCGCTGAACACGGGGGGGGGGGGGGGGGGGGGGGGGGGGGGGGGATTTCTTTGGTCACGGCTAGGGGGGGTTTCAGACGTTGGCCACTGAGGGGGTTTTCCACCTGAGGACGAGGTTGGGGGGGGAGAGGTCTCTGTCAAAACCCCAAGGGGGCGCAGCTGCTGCCCGCTGTAAGATATGATCAATGCCCCACCCTCATTAGGTGCTACCAATGATCCATGGTGCTCAAAGTTGTAAGGCCCCCATTATGAGGAGAAGCCAAATGTGAGCCCGGACATTGGTTGAGTCCTGACTTGTATATCAGATGAGGTCTATGTGACCGGATGGCAAAAAGGTGACTGTTGTGGGTCTAATCTTTGGGTTAGACGGAGTGGTTAAGCTGGTAGCAACTCGAGGCACATTGCATTGAGTTGCGTGGTAAGGGAGTTAAAAGGGGCCCCTATTGTGGGGTCCGGGGGCCGCGGATGGTAAAGGGAATATTCCCTGGCCGACTAGTGGAGGCTCATATGGTAGGTCGGTCAACAGGCCGACCTAACGACCTTCGCGGGCTATAAAAGCTAAACCCCTTCGCAGCCATCTCTCACTCATCTTTCACCCAGTCAGAGTTGTTGTTCCAACTAGCCTTAAGCTCTTCACCTATCTTCTGCCTAGATCGCCATCTAAGCTTCACACAGTGGAAGCGCACGGGTGGACAGAGCCATCTTTGTATCAGTTGTTTGGAGTTAAAGAATTTACTGATTCTCCTCTTATCTGTTGTGTACTCTCTATCTCTTTCTCAGATTCTGTTCGCTGCGCCGTGTAATATTTTACACGCAGGGAGGGGGGAAAGGTGATGAGCTCGAGGGGGACTTGTTGCACGGCGTGATCACCAAGGCGTAGGGGCATTGTGTATCCGAGGGAGGGGGGAAGCTCCCCTTTATAAGAGGGGGAGGAGGGTGGCATGGTTGCCTCCCACCTGGGGGGTGCATGCCCCCCAATTACTTCACTTCACTCCCTCTCTCTCTCTCCCCGATGTGCTATTGGTGGGGAGAGAGAGGGGGATAAATTTTTTTTGCACTAAAGTTAATAATTTAAAAAAAAATAAGAGGGGGGGAGTTCTTATGGGGGAGAGGCACAGGGGAGGGGGAGGAAGCACGGGAATATTACATCCTCTCCCCCTTAGAGGAATCAAGATGTCCTCATCTCAAGAGGACCTGGGGGTATTGTTGGTTGAGAGTATCTTCGTCCATCCAGGTGGCATCCTCTTCGGGATAATATTTCCATTGGATGAGGTATTCTCTCAAGGTCCTTGACCTCAAATGCCTCTCCTTGACATCTAGGACTCTATCAGGCCGTAGCTCAAGGACTCCTTGTCTAGGCATTACAATTCAAGTACATGATTTGGATTAGGTAGATACTTTTTCAATAGGCTAACGTGGAATACATTATGAATCTTTAGGGTTGCGGGCAGCTGTAGTCTGTAAGCATTAGGCCCTAGGCACTTAGTGATCTTATAAGGTCCACAATACCTTGGACTTAGCTTCTTGTACTCTCCCAAGGACAGTGAACTCTTTTTAGGGCGTACACGGATGAAGACCATATCACCTTCGACGAAGGATCTGTATTGTCATTTCAAGTCAGCGTAAGCCTTCTATCCATCCTTGGCAGCTTGAATGTCTTGTCTTATTGATTTGATTTGATCATCCATGTCTTCCAGCATCTGCCTTGAACCTTCTACCCTCAAAGTTGAATCTGAGAAGTTCAAAGGGGTACGACAATCATGCCCATACAATGCTTGAAAAGGGGTCATTTGAATACTCTATTTGTAAGAAGCATTGTAGGCAAACTCAACCAGCGGTAAGTATTGAATCCACTTTTTTGGTTCGCGACAGCAGTATGCCCTAAGCATATCTTCAATGACTTGATTGACTCGTTCTGTTTGACCATCAGTTTGGGGATGGTAAGCTATACTGAAACAGAGTTGACTTCCAATAGCCTCAAAGATAGAAGTGTGATGTGAAGAGAGAATCACGATCACTAATGATTCTTCTAGGTAACCCATGCAGTTTGAATATTTCCTTGATGAATAATCTTGCGATGTTTGAAGATTTATAGTTTGTCTTGACAAGGATGAGATATGCGACCTTGGTGAGCATATCTACTACAACCATAATAGAGTTATATCCTCCCTGAACTTGGGGTAGGCCAACAATGAAGTCCATACTAATGAATTCCCATTTCATTTGGGGAATGTTAAGTGGTTGCAATTTCCCATGCATTTAAACATGTTTTTCCTTAATGCGTTGACAAGATAAACATTCCGTGACATATTTGAGAATGTCACCCTTGAGCCTTTCCCAATAGTAGCTCTTTCTGACCGCATTAAGGGTCTTGGCATAGCCAAGATGTCCTGAGAAAGGGGAGTCATGGGCTTTCCACAATATCTTCTGCTTGAGAGTTTGGCCTGCAGGGATACATAATCTTGTCCTAAAGTAGACAAGTCCACTACTGACAGAGAATTCTTGATACTTCATCTTTAGCTTCGGGTCTTGATCCTTGATGGGGATCTCCCTTAGCATTTTCTGATAGACTGGGTCATGATATGCCTCTTCTTTAGCTAGCTCAAGAATCGGGTTGTTTGGCATTGATACCTTTGTGGCTAGAGATCTTGCTATTGATGGATCTTGCAAAATAAGAGAATTTAGAAATGCTTTGCGACGACTGAGTGCATCGGCAACCACATTCTCTTTTCCAGGCCTATATTTGATTTCAAAATCATATTCTTCTAGCACTTCGATCCATCGATGTTGCCTCATATTGAGCTCATTCTGGGTGAAGATCCATTTAAGACTCTTGTGGTCCGTCACTAAGGAAAATTTGTTACCTAGAAAGTAATGTCTCCAAATTTTGAGGGCATGGATGACGGTCAACAGCTCCAGATCGTGGGTAGCATAATTCCTTTCATGGCTCTTCAACTTTCTTGAAGAATATGCTACGGGATGACCTTCTTGAATAAGTACACATCCTAAAGCAAGTGCGCTAGCATCAGTTACCACTTCAAACTCCTTACTAAGATTAGAAAGTTTCAGGATGGATACTGATACTAAGCTTTGCTTTAGTTTGTCAAAGCTGGTCTGTTCGGCAGGTGACCACACAATTGCTACTTGCTTCTTTAGTAGATAAGTTAGAGGTGCTACAATCAAAGCATAATCTTTGATGAAAATCCTGTATCATCTTATCAACCCAAGAAAGCTACGTATTTCTTTGACAGAAGTTGGTGTTGGCCATTCCAAAACGTCTCTAACCTTAGCTGGATCTACTGAAATTCCTTCCGCTGATATAATGAATCCCAGATATTCAATCTGTTGCTTGAAAAAAGCACACTTATTCTTCTTGGCATAAAGCTTGTGTGCTCTCACTGTTTCAAGAACAATACGAAGCTGGGGTTCATGATCTTTTTCCTGTTTAGAGCAGACTAGGGTATTGTCAAAGAAGACGAGTATGAAGTCATCAAGATAGGACCTAAAGATATCCTGCATTAACCTGTTGAAGGTAGCAGGAGCATTCATTAGCCCGAATGACATCACTAGGAATTCGAAGTATCCATACCTTGTACTGAATGCAGTCTTCGGGATATCTTCTTCCTTGATCCTAATATGATAATATCCAAATCTGAGATCTATCTTTGAGAAGTTCTTCGCTCCTTGAAGATGGTCAAGTAATTCATCTATTCTTGGAATGGGGTATTTATTTTTGATGGTTGATTGATTCAACCCTCTGTAGTCAATGCATAGACGAAGCGTTCCATCTTTCTTATTTTGGAACAGTACTAGAGCTCCCCATGGTGAACTGCTGGGACGGATGTAGCCTTGGTCTAACAGTTGCTTGAGTTGCTCTTTCAGTTTGATAGCTTCTGGAATGGACATCTTATACGGCCTTTTTGCGACTGGTGCAGCTCCTGGCACGGGTTTGATTTTGTGGTCGACTTCCCTTTAAGGAGGAAGTTCTGTCAGATCTTTAGGAAATACGTCTGCATATTCCTTTAACCATGAAGGTTCTTCCCCAGATTCCTGATTCTGGTCTAGCTTATTCAGTTTAATCAGATAGACAGGTAGGCCATTTCTGACACCTTTTATTATTCGTGTTGCTTTTGCCAATTGTATTTTTGGCTTACTAGCCTCTCCTTGAGTCGTGACTAGTTCCCCTTCAGAATTTCAGAAGGAGACTTGGCCCTTCCCACAGTGGATGTGGGCATCATTGTGTATTAGCCAATCCATTCTGAGTAAACATTTGTGGATACCTAGGTTCATTACCGCGAATCTCACCGAAGTTGGCTTCCCACCCGGTAGGAATTCCATCTTAGTAGTTTGCCTAGTACAAGTGACGTCACGACCATTTGCTAATTCCAAAAGTAAAGTAGGTGCATCTATTGTGGCTATCCCTAATCTTTTTGCACAGATTGGTGAAATGAAGGAATGGGTACTGCCACAATCAATCAGGGTTTTTGAAGCTTTTACCTTGATAATCTGATGGAGTTTGAATCATCGAGAATTGGCAATTCGGACCCTTCTTGTGAAGAGTGGCATGAATCGTTGCCCTCTCAATGTCAGCATCCATGGATGGATCTTCTTCATCGTCCAGCTCTTTGTTGGAAACACTGGAGGTTCTCCCTCTGGCCATGACGGTGGTTCCTTGGCCATGAGCGGCTCTATTTTGACCTTGGAATTGCCCTTGGCGATGTCCTTTGCTAAGCTTGGGACACTCCCTCTTGAAGTGTCCGGGCTCGTTGCAATGGAAGCAATGTGGGTTGCGATCATTAGTCCTAGCTTTCTTTCTTTGGCCCTGATTCTGACCCTACGCTCTCTTAGTTTGAGCCGTAGACATACCCTTATTCTGATCTTTGTAAGGTCAAATCCTGTTGTTCCTTGGTTTAGTCTGCACCTCCTGTATTATTGGAGTAGCTCGAATGAGTGCATCTTGTAGGTCCGTTGGGTGCATTGATTCCATTCGGGTGTTTATGGGTGGATTCAACCTAGCACAAAATTTTGACACATATTGTGTCATATCCATTGGAGGTGCGTACTTTAGGAGTGAAACGAACTTTGAATAATATGCTTCTAGGGATAACCCTAGCTGATTCAAGTCATATAATTCATTCATCTTTTGTGTGCGGTAGGCAGGTGGCAGATATCTCCCTCGCATAGCTTTCTTAAGCTTATCCCAAGTGACTGTCCCCTCCGAGATCACTTGGTCTCTGCACCACTGTTTCCACCAAAGTCTCGCTTCACGTGTAAGCTTAAGTTTGGCGAGCATGGCTTGGTTAGTACGTGCAGTTCCTGTTGCCTCAAAATAGTCCTCCATGGACTCAATCCAGATCTCGGCGTCAGCTTGAACAGTCATTCCCTTGCCATCAAACTTGGGTGGCTTAATTTGTTTGAGAAGGAACTTCTTCTCTTGAACCACAACTGTATTTAGTGTAGGAGTCAGACTTGGAACCTGCGCTTGGGGTTGCGTCTTGATAATAAGATTCTTTATTTTAACATGTTATCAAACGTTTCCCATATTACGTTAATACGACTAGCACAGCTTTTAGCCAAGTGATTTAATCACTTAACACCTTAGCTAACATTTATGATCAAGATAGAAAATAGTAAAAAATCTTATTTATTCATGAGGGCATAACCCCTTGTGTACATTTATTTTGGATAAGTAGGACAAGCTGATTGATACACCAGTTTGGGGAAAATAGGATTGTATTATAATCGGCTACATGAACTAAATAGTAATATGAAGTGGGGTCATGGATTTTTAGGAAATGATAAGTCATAGGAAGCTTGGGGTATCCCTTCCTTTGATACTCGTTCTTCTCATAGTGCCCTAACACTTTGATCTTGTCGGCAGAGATCACCTGGGTCATTTCTTCATAGACATCCTTGTTCTGCTTGACTTGCCGATCGCTAACATGCAAAGTTGCATTTACGTGAGCTTCGACAAAGATGAACATCTTCACGATCTTTAAATCCTCCATCCACTTGATTCTCTTCAAGTTGGTCTGAAGGTACGCAAGTTGGTGGGCTGCTATGTACTATATTCTCGAGTCTCCCATCCATCTTCGTTCCGCAAATAGAGCAAGAATAGAGGCTCTATAGAAGCTCAGCAGAGGGTTACAAAAGGTCAACAGAAAGCATTAGAACCACATAACCTATACAAAAACCATTCCAAACTATCAAAAACCATTCAATGAGCTTTCAAAAAACCTCAACTTCCATAAATCATTACTCCATGCTTCATGCAGAAAAAAAAAGAACAAAAAAGAAGCTATCAGAACCAATCAGAACCTCAATAGAAGCTAACATAACATCACAGAGCTTCATATCTCTATTGAAAAACATCATGAGCTGGGCGAAGGATTATATATGCGGTCCAGAATGTTCATCATGCCAAGCCTCTGATGATAATCCGAAGCATGCATTGCAGTCATGAACATGACCTGGAACACCAAGAACTTGCTCCATGCTTCGTGACTTTGCAACCCAGCATCCATAAGTGAGTAAAGAAATGTTTTCAACAGAAAACACTGCTCTATTCCACTCACCTTCCCCTGACTATCCCCTTATTCCCTTTATTTTCCTCCATTAGGTTCCCTTGTAATCTTTGGATCTCGTTGGTTTGCTTTGATACCAACTGTAACGTGTTCGCTTGTCCTCTAGTGGGACACGTCTTAGTAGCCCATTGGGAAGAGGGTCTAGAAAGCTCCGCCTGGCACTCGCAAGGAATGTCACAAGGTTTGCGATCTAGGTCCTCTCGAGTCAGCCCCGAGCAGAAGTGTCTGGCCGCTCCCACTTTGGACCGACCTGAAGCCAGAGTTCCTTTCCTATCAGCAAGGTCTCTAGGAAGTAGCTAGCGTTGAGCTCCAGATGACCCACTTTGCATAGGAACAATAGAGTCGAAGCGGATTCATGCTGCACCTAGTTCATGGAGAATGGGAAACGAGAGGGATGCAAAGCTCAACCTTTGTGCCATAAGGCATAATCGAATTCCTTTTCCCTAAAACATCATAAATCGGGATTCTAACTCTATTGATGCTAGGTCTTCATAGGCTCGTTATCTCGTCATTTGAGAAAAGTTCCCAGCTAACCGAGACCACTCTTCCGTAGGACGGACCTAAGTCACGTCCACGCACTTTCCTCGGTTTGCTTTAGTTATCTAATTACCTACCACATTACGTTTGATATGCAAAAGCAGCTTCCTTAATTAATCAATTTAATCATTGGTTCCTTCACGTAACTTAGGCATTGACACAAAAACAATGTCAAGCAAGTTCCTTTTTCTCAAGTGTCTGTTCTTTATTTATCATAATCATGGAGTACATCAAGTATCATGCCCGAAGGCTATCCCAACAATCTACAGGATTGTTGCTCCAAGTTCCGCCCGTAGACTAGTACACGGGCCTCGAGATCCCATCTCGTGTCACGTTGGTCTCTTGTGCGGGATCCGGAGGCAAGGAATTTACAGCGAGATTCCACTATCTCAAGGATATATGGAGAAGCATATTGTTTACATGTCATGGATTGCTCACTACGAATCCTAACCTTTCTATTATCTAACTTGAAATAGAAGTTGCAGAGGGGCTCATTAGACATTAATTGGATTTCTTGTCTCAGAAAAGAAATGGGCCAATGGCTCTCTACACTGACTACAAAAGGATTATGACCATTCCATAAGATATCCACATCTATGAGAGCTGTATGTGTCTCATCTCGAGTATCTTGATTCAAGCTGATCCACTCCCCTTGCAAAAGTCGCCATCTTCTATATCGAAAGTGAATGCATAGAGTTTGTCTAGCAATGAAATACCTGTAATAAAAACAAAAATAATGGTAAGTAAATGCGAATAACACAACAATTCATCTAAGCAAGACCTATGCCAATCAAATCAAGGCATTCAAAGTAGTAAAAAAGATTTACCTGAATGTGAGATCAGATTGGTTGACCCTTCATTCAATCATCTCATCAAAATGTGTTCTTTTGACTTGCCAAGTCTCACCCAATAGCTGACTATCCATTCCTCGGATGGACACTTGCATTGATAAGTAATCTTTGTTTTCTTCAGAACATTACATGAACCAAACAAATGTGCAAACAATGAGAATGGAATAAACAAACTAAGATGCACATCTTTGGAGCTTGTGGTGGGTTTCATAGCACTATTGATGTCAGATTTTATCTTGGACTTACATGCTCCTGATAACTCCATACCAATCAACTATTCACCACTAGATAGTGGCGGCAATGGGACATGCTGCAATCTCTGGTTTTTTACTACATATAATGAATGATAAAAAAAGATATTTTGAGTTGCAAGTTAGCTTGCAGAGTTATTATCATAGATCAAAGAATCTATGTCTTCATGCCAAACATGTATCTTGTCGCTCAAACATTCCACATTCTGCCATTCATGCAAAGTTGATTGATATAGAGTTGTCAGTAAAACAAGATTGACTTAGAACACTGCAAAGATTTTTAAAAATAAATTTGATGCAAAAGAATAAACAATGATAAAATTTAAAAGCTTATTATTTTATTTATAATTTTCCATGTAGTTCTTGTCGTGTACAGAGATTTGTTTGTGCGTATAAACATGTTGGATCAACACTTCTGTTACTGTACTTGTTCCATTGAACACTTTTTTGAACTCTAAAATTCTACCTTTCCAATGTTTGCTAGGGTTTGCAACATCCTTACGCCTGACCTTGAAACTCCCTCGAGTACTTGGGTGCATCAAAATCCAATCAAACTTACAGTACTTATCACAAATCCAATTACCGACACTATCTTTCCTATTGAAGACCTCCACTGCAAGTATGTTACTGATGTTTTTCCTCCGTGAAGACATCTATAGTAACTAAATACAAAAGTTACCAATCAACGTGTGTATAATTTGCAAATTTTCTCTCCAAATGAAATGAAATTTAAATGGAGCAATTTAAAAAAAACATTGTACCTGCAATTCTTTTCACAAAGAAGCCCAGAGATGTTGAACAAGAAGTTGACTTATAACAAGACCATTGTTCCTTCACTGACAAATTCCTAGAGTACAAAAACAAAAGAAATATCGAGTTAAAGCATACATATAACTTACATAGGTTTTGTCCAAATGAGTTGAAACTTAACCATGGAGCAACAGAAAAAAGTGGCAATATACTTGTGGGTCTCTTTGCAAAGAAGCCCAAAGATGTTGAAGAAGTTGAGTTTTCAAAAAATCATTGTTCTCCACCCTCAAAGACTTTGGGAGTAAAAAAACAAAGGAAAACTCAGTATGCATTTAGCTTGCATACATTTTGTCCAAACGAGATAAAATTTAACCATGGAGTAGCAAAAAAACAAGACAACATACCTGTAACTTTGTTTACAAAGAAACTGTAAGATGTTGAAGAAGACGTTGAGTGTTCAAAAGATCATTGTTCTTGACTGTAAGAGACTCCTAGGGTACCAAAACAAAAGAAATTACATGTTATAGAATGCACATAACTTGCATAGGTTTTGTCAAAACGAGATAAAACTTTAGCATAGAACATCCATGGAAGAGAACAATATACCTGTAAAGTTTTGTGAAGAAAATCTTAGGGCTTTGGTAGAACAAGCTCTGCTCTCATAAAACATGCAAAACTCATTCTGTGTTTGTGTAGAGGAAATCAAAATTTCACAAGGTTACAGATAGGATAAGTAACAATGAGGCTGTAAGATTTTGTCAGGAAAGAAGAAGCGGGGAAAGAGATATGATGAATTTGAGATCTGCCTAAGAAAGAGGGGAAAACTTAAAAGGGGAGAAATGAAAATTCAAACATAAAAATAAGAAAATAAAAATTCGAGTCACAAACTTCCAGGAAGTGTCGGCATTGTATTCCCCATGTTCCCCCTTATTTTATTGCCGAGGAAAGATTTGGGCCATGATATGGCTAGAAGATTCATGTTCATGAATCTGGAATCCCAACTCTCTCATTGGTTAGGCCTATATTTCTTTATTCACTCCTTAAGGGGCAAAAAAGAGAGTCCATATTTCTCCTAATGAGAACACACACCATGCATCCTCCATACTCGTTTCCTCACATCCAAAATATAAAATGGAACCATCAAACTTCGACAATAACCTGTTGACCTTATTTGCTCATTCTTTTGGATCATATAGAAGATATTGGGGAGAAAATAATCTTGCTGCATTGAAAACATACATATCTAGAAACCTCTCATTCACACAACCTACGATCTTTCCAACAAATTCTTTTGCAAGTTGAACACAACTATCAACATCACCCCTTCCATTATCAAGAGCAATACCTACTTTACCTTGTCCATGCATTTTTGTGAAGAGAAGTTAATGTATATATTCATTCCCATCCTCATTTGCATGCCGTAATAAACCATCTCTTGTATCACTCCATAAACTTGAGAAGATATGAAGTACCTTCTCCAAAAGGTTGCTCTAGGAACTTACTTTTTAGAGATCTTATTGTCACTTCAATGGTAGGGATAATGGTCATGATATCTAGAGCATCCTCTTGCAACTTTTTATTCAAGAGATTTAAGTCCTTTATGAAGCATACAAATACAAAATAGTACTTTGTAGATCCTTAGCTTTTGGTACCATGTAGGTGCATTGTCTTTCCAAAAGCTGGTTTGTCAAAGTCTGAAAAGAGGAAAATCAAATAGCAAGCATTGAAGTTTTCCTTGATTGTAGGGACACTATATCGGCAAGTTGTTGATGATATCTATCGCCGATGTGTGATGCCTGATGAGGTTCCTTTCATCTTGGAGGAGTGTCACGACTCTGCATGTGGAGGGCACTTTACAGGATGGTTGACGGCGCAGAAAGCTTTAAGAGCTGGATATTGGTGGCCGTCTATCTTACAAGATTATTTTGAGTATGTAAAGAGATGTGATACTTGTCAAAGGCATGACAATAGAGAGAATAGGAAACATCCACTTATGCCTATCATGGCTATCCTTCCATTTGAGAAGTGGGGCATTGATTTTGTGGGTCCTATTACCCCGTTGTCTACTACTCAGAAGAGGTACATTATAGCAGCCACTGATTATTTTACAAAATGGTCAGAAGCGCGGGTGACGAGGCAGGACAATGCAAAAGAGACTGCAAGTTTCCTTTTAGAGTAGATTATCTGCCGTTTCGGTCCACCGAACGAATTAGTGTCGGACCGTGGAACCCATTTTTTGAACAAAGTGATCAAAAGCTTGACTGAGGCTTGGCAAATCAAGCACAATAAAACGACTCCTTATAATCCGCAAGCAAACAGGCAAGTTGAAAGTACTAATAAGCAGCTTGTGGGGATCTTGTCTAAGATAGTCTCTGAGAAGAAACGAGACTGGGACATGAAGTTGTATGTGGCAGTATGGGCGTACAATACAATGTTCAAGCGAGCTATCGGCCATACTCCATTTAAATTGGTTTATGGGGAAGAGTGTGTGTTACCCCTCGAGATTGAATTACCAACCATATGGTTTGCAATTAACCATTCTTTGGGAGATAAGGATTCCCTTTTTGAACGTTTCACGACCATAGCCCACCTGGATGAGCTGAAGTTGCAGAGCTTACTACACTAGGAGGTAGCTAAACGTCGGATGAAGCAATTGCATGACCTTAGAGTGAAGAAATATACCTTTAAAAAAGGGCAATTAGTTTTGTATTATGATGCGTGTAGGGAGCTGTTTCCAGGGAAGCTGGAACCTAAATGGGATGGGCCCTACTAGATTGTCAGGTTAGGGAAAAATAGGTCTACGCTCTATTAGCTGATCTGCAAGGAGTAGAGTTTAAAAATAAGGTTAATCGTAATAAGATTAAACCTTATTATTTCTAAGTATGCTAATATAGAGAAATGCATTGCAGGTCCGTGCTGGGGCTAATTTGAGACCTGCGAAAGAGCTTAAAGTCGGTTGATGGTTCGGTTAATTCCTTATTTGGAGCACCCATATCTGGAGCAAAGATATCATCAGGGGAAGCTTATTTGGTGGAGCAAAGGATATAAAGTGATTGAGCAAGAAGACAAAATCTTTGTGTGGGAGATCAAAGTCTTCTGCCATCATTGTTTATGACTGTTGACGAGTATCCCTGTGGAGTTTAATGAAGAAGGTGGGATGGAGCCGTCAATTCATCCTCTTAACATGCTAAACTTTGATTATCATAATTATGAATAGAGGAGTTCGTGATGGCCGACTGCGTAAACCCATTGTGGACGTATACATTATATTTTGACAGAGCGTCCAGGGGCCCTAATAGAAAAGGGAGTGTTGGGGTAGTAATCCGAGATCCCCGACGTAGAGTTACAATGAAGTTAGCTGCTTATCTCGCGGTAGGATTCACTAACAATATGGCGGAGTATAAAGCCTTGATTATGGGACTGCATATTGCCAAACAAGGTGGTATTCGTTGGTTGTTAGTAAAAGGGGATTCCCAGTTGATCTTGAATCAGCTAGATGGGACATACGTAGTGCGAAATCCCATTCTTTGTATGTATCATCGAACTGCAATGACCCTACTTGAAGAGTTTGAGAGTGTATTTTCAGCTGATTCCAAGTTACTGGAATCAGTTTGCGGATTCACTGGCAAACCTTGCTTATGAGGAAGACCTCTTCTTTAATTGTGGTCCTAGTTTGGATATTGTTATCAATGCTGAAATAGGACCCGATTGCTTGTGGGGTATGTTATCAGAGCATGCAATATATGGCAGACGATGGTTGATATGGGTGATGCAAAGAGTAGCCGAGACCAATCTATCGTTATTATCCTGGACCCATAGGTTAATTAGACAACATGTTATGCGTACGCCTCTTGCTATCTATGCAGGAGGGATGGGTCATAACCTTATGCATTTAGTTTAGGGCTACGAGCCTATTTTTCCTCCTTGGAAAGGAGCTTATTATTGTATATCTGGATTCTTTCAGGGAGGGATGTGTAGGTGTTATTCTGTTTGATCATTAGGCCAAAAGGGCCGATTAAGTTTTGTAGTGAAGTGCTTTATTTCATTAGGCCAAGAGGGCCAGTTGTTTGTTTAGTGCAGGTATGGTTAATGGTTTCTTGTTTTAATTTTGTGCTAGATAGGTTCGGAAGAAGAGCTTGGAAGGAGCCTTTTGTTGCGTGGACGCTTCTCGTGGCCCTCTCCAGGTGATATCTTTCCTTTATGAGTATCGTGGTTTTTATGCTATACATGTTTGTGTACCTGTAGGGGATTTTTCGTTTCTTATTGGGGATCGACGTTCAAGGCATGAAGTCTCGAGTTTTAGGTTCAGTATGTTTGAGGGAGGTCTGAGTGGTCATTGCCTCCTGTAAAGACATTGTCAAGCATTGAAAGACCTGTTTTAGACGGAAGTCCTAGTGACCCTGTTCTGCTAGCCTGCTAGGCAGATGTTCTAGGAGTTCTTGCTCAGTTGTGAGGCAGTTAGAGAAGCCTACTAGAAGAAAAATAATGATGATGATAAAAACCCTGAATATCTTAAAGACAAAAAAAAATATACAAAGGTGTGTAAAAAGGGGTTCTAACCCCCATAAAAATAGAAAAGAAAAGAAAGGAAAATTTATGAGCAGTTGATCATCGCCTTGCGAAGGCCTGGTAGGTTCCTGGGGATGAGTCAGACCCAGGGCCGATGCCTTGTCTTCTTAGGGGTGGCATCTTGCTGAAAAAGAAGAAATTAAGGAAGGTTGGAGCGAAAATAAAAGTGAATGTCAGAAAAGGATTAAGTGTCGCTTTGCGAGGGCTTGGTAGGTTCTTGGGTACCGAGACGGGACCTGAGGCCGATGCCCTGTTCTCCTTGGGTCACTACGCTTAGCTCCTTCCTTTTTACATGCCCAAGTATAGAAAATAAAAACCTAAAAGAAGAAATGTGCTATAATAAAATACTTCTTGATCAAGCTATAGGAGTCCTCGCCTAGTAGGAGCTCCTGGTTGTGTTGTCCTTAGTTAGGTAGGCAGTTCAGACCACCACTTAGGGCAACCTCTTTGATACTTCTTTTTAGTTTGGCCGTGTTGGAGGAGTTGGTTAGTGACTAGCTACAGACCTTCTATCCAATTATGCTAGGCCTACTCCTTGAGGATGTCATGTCTTAGTTATGTCAGGGGCTAGGGTGAGCATTGTGCTGTGTGTAGTGTGTATCTATTTTGTATCAGCTTGATGCTTCCTTTGGTTGTTTCGTGCAGATCTATTGTGGGATTCGACAAGCTGAGTCGCCCTATCCCGTGGTCACCAATGAAAGCAGAATTTTAATGCCGAGAAGTGCTTAAAAATAGTAAAAAATATGAATATCAAGGGAAAAATATTCAACGTCGAAGGCGTCGGCTCGATCTAGGACGATTTTAAGCGGCAAAGTGCTTTAAAGGTGCCCGAGCGACACTTGTTGATTTTTGATAATTTTTCAGACTGCCCTCGGGTTGTCAAGAGTTACCGGCTAATGCGGGATGTCAAGCCGGATGCCCAGGATTTTTCGGAGCTCAATTCGGAGTCCGGATGGGGAAGGAGCTAAGAAACCGGTCAAGATTTGAAGAGGTGGACATTAGAGTGGTCAAATGGATAAGTGACCCTTGGGGCCAAAAATTGTATGCCACATGAAATGTTGGGCAAAAAAATCGTGGAGAGAGAGAGAAGGAAAAAAACGTGAGCAGATGGTGCCAATTTTTGCGCTTAGATCTTGGGGATGGAAGATGCAAGCTGTGAACAACCACTGCAATTGATCATTAGCCTTGCTTCCCCTCTGCCTGCTGGTCATATCGCCATGCTTCACTCGCGCAATGGTGGTCTCTATGAAGATCTCTGATTTCAATCTTTCTCTCTCCTCCCTCCCTCTCTTCTAGAGGCAGATTTATGTGGGAAGAAGAAGGATTGACGGATGCTTGTATAACCGAGATGGGATTGCTCTGTGATGCAAGAGGAGGGTAGATTGCTAATTTCGGACTATCATGAGCATTAATGGTAGCTGGAAATCAGTCCTGAGACATGGCAAATAAAAACCCGCAACCCGCAAAGAACGGTAATTTTATTTTCACAAAGAAAATTGATGTTTTATGCAATTTGCTTCATGAGTATTTGTTCACATGGGATGATTATGCATTATGTTGTTGTTTGCTATAATTTTGATCAGTTTATGCTCAGAAAATCAGAAAATCATAAGTGTTGTGATTGAAATTAATGGTGTAAAACCCGTAAAACACGCGAAATAGGGAGAAATTGGATATTTTTGATATATAAATGGAAAATATAATAAGACGCACCAACTGAATTTGTGTTTTTGCTGTAAATGAACCTAAGGGCCACAGCCCACAACTCATTTTGCATTTTTGGTTATTTAATATTGCAAAAAAATACAAGAAAATAGGAAAAATGGGTAAAAATAAGGGAAAAATAGGTTTTGAGTGTGCGAAAAATTCTAAAAAATAAGATTCATGTTTGTGTACATATGGGGGGTCTGAAGTATGAGGTTTAGCCTCAGTTCAGCTCTACCTTTATGTTTTAGTGAGTTTTTATTGCTTTTCATACAACAAAAAACATGAAAAAATATTACCCTAAACTTATGCATCGTGCACAATCTAAATGGCGAGGGAGTAGAGAGAATGAGAGTGGTGTTTAAGTGCTGAGAGAAAGAAAAGGCTGATTGTTTTCATCTATGCATATCATATAGATCGATCGTTAATTTAAAATAAGGATCTAGCAGCACGAGGTCTCCTCGGTGCTAGGTTCGTGCAACATAGCAATTACGCGTCAGAGAAATTCATTGAAAGAATGCTTTTTCACTAAGCACAATGCTGATTTTTCTTTGTTTGAGCACATGGACATTCACAATTTGCATGAAGCATAAAATGATAAAAGGCATCAGGCAATACCTCCTGGATGTATAGCACCTGTATTCTCTAGATCGTGTGACCAACGTTGAGTGAGTAAGGTTGTCCCAAGCTGTAGGCTAGGCGTTGGGTCTAAGGGGAAAGTAAAGTGAGGTATGGTACATCCTAGAATGAAATAATTGGTACCTTGAGAGGACTATGTGCGAAGTGTGTTATATGTTTAGCAGCGCATCAAAGGGCCAATCCCTGCGATGTAGGAGAGCTGCAGTGGGGCTCCGACTATTAGTCGGTGGAGTGCCTCCTATATGTGTGTGTGACAATGCATTATGCCTATGTACTTTGGGTTCTCCCTTTGAGGAGTTTTAGGAAAACGTTGGACTATAAACTATAAACACATAGATTAAGCTTTAGGGCAGTGTGTCCTTTAGCATTAGATTGACGCTCCTGGTCCGTGAGGCCATAAGGGTGTTTGTGTGTCATGAGCATAAGGTTTGGCTAGTGTTATAGCCAGTGCTGGCCCATTTCAGGTCCCATCAGTTTGAAAAGGGGTTATCTGAATACTCTGTTGGTAAAAAGCATTGTAGGCAAACTGAACCAGTGGCAAATATTGAATCCACTTTTTGGGTTCGCAACAGCAGTATGCTCTAAGCATATCTTCAATGACTTGATTGACTCGTTTTGTTTGACCATTAGTTTGGGGATGGTAAGCTGTATTGAAACAGAGTTGAGTCCCAATAGCCTCAAAGATAGCCCTCCAGAAGTGTGATGTGAAGAGAGAGTCACAATCACTAATGATTCTTCTGGGTAACCCATGCAGTTTGAATATTTCCTTGATGAATAATCTCGCGATGTCTGCAGCTTTATAGTTTGTCTTGATAGGGATGAGATGTGCCACCTTGGTGAGCATATCTACTACAACCATAATAGAGTTATATCCTCCTTGAACTTGGGGTAGGCCAACAATGAAGTCCATACTAATGAACTCCCATTTCATTTTTGGAATGTCAAGTGATTGCAATTTTCCAGGCATTTTGACATGTTCTGCCTTAATGCGTTGACAAGACAAGCATTCCATGACATATTTGAGAACGTCACCTTTGAGCCTTTCCCAATAATAGATCTTTTTGACTGCATTAAGGGTTTTGGCATAGCCAAGATGTCCTGAGAAAGGGGAGTCATGGGCTTTCCACAGTATCTTCTGCTTGAGAGTTTGGCTTGCAGGGATACATAATCTTGTCCTAAAGTAGACAAGCCCACTACTAATAGAGAATTCTTGATACTTCGTCTTTAGCTTCAGGTCTTGATCCTTGATGGGGATCTCCCTTAGCATTTTCTGATAGACTAGGTCATGATATGCCTCTTCTTTAGCTAGCTCAAGAATCGGGTTATTTGGCATTGATACCTTTGTGGCTAGCGACCTTGCTGTTGATGGATCTTGCAAAATAAGAGAGTTTAGAAAGGCCTTGTGATGACTGAGTGCATCGGCAACTACATTCTCTTTTCCAGGCCTGTATTTGATTTCAAAATCTTATTCTTCTAGCACTTCGATCCATCGATGTTGCCTCATATTGAGCTCATTCTGGGTGAAGATCCATTTAAGATTCTTGTGGTCCGTCACTAAGGAAAATTTGTTACCTAGCAAGTAATGCCTCCAAAGTTTGAGGGCATGGATGATAGCCAATAGCTCCAGATCATGGGTAGCATAATTCCTTTCATGGCTCTTCAATTTCCTTGAAGAATATGCTACGGGATGACCTTCTTGCATAAGTACACATCCTAAAGCAAGTGCGCTAGCATCAGTTACCACTTCAAACTCCTTACTAAGATCAGGAAGTTTCAAGGTGGATGTTGATACTAAGCTTTTCTTTAGTTTTTCAAAGCTGGTCTATTCGGCAGGTGACCATACAATTGCTACTTGCTTCTTTAGTAGATCAGTCAACAGAGGCACTGCAATCAAAGCATAATCTTTGATGAAAATCTTGTACCATCTTGTCAACCCAAGAAAACTACGTATTTATTTGACAAAAGTTGGTGTTGGCCATTCTAGAACCTCTCCTTAGCTGGATCTACTGAAATTCCTTCCGCTGATACAATGAATCTTAGATATTCAATTTGTCGCTTGAAAAATGCGCACTTCTTCTTCTTGGCATAAAGCTTGTGTGCTCTCATTGTTTCAAGAACAATGCGAAGCTGGGGTTCATGGTCTTTTTCCTGTTTAGAGTAGACTAGGGTATCGTCAAAGAAGACGAGTACGAAGTCATCAAGATAGGGCCCAAAGATATCCTGCATCAACCTATTGAAGGTAGTAGGAGCATTTGTTAGCCCGAATGACATCACTAGGAATTCAAAGTGTCCATACCTTGTACTGAATGCATTTTTCGGGATATCTTCTTTCTTGATCCTTATTTGATAATATCCAGATCTGAGATCTATGTTGGAGAAGATCTTTGCTCCTTGAAGACGGTCAAGTAATTCATCTATTCTTGGAATGGGATATTTGTTTTTGATGGTTGATTGATTCAACCCTCTGTAGTCAATGCATAGACGAAGCGTTCCATCTTTCTTCTTTTGGAACAGCACTGGAGCTCCCCATGGTGAACTGCTAGGATGGATGTAGCCTTGGTCTAACAGTTGCTTGAGTTGCTCTTTCAGTTTGATAGCTTCTAGAATGGACATCTTATATGGCCTCTTTGCCGGCTGGTGCCGCTCCTGGCGCAAGTTTGATTTCGTGGTCGACTTCTCTTTGAGAAGGAAGTTCTGTTAGATCTTCAAGAAATACGAATGTGTATTCCTTTAACCATGAAGGTTCTTCCCCAGATTCCTGATTTTTATCTAGCTTATTCAATTTAATTAGGTATACAGGTAGGCCCTTTCTAACACCTTTTATTATCTGTTTTGCTTTTGCCAGCTGTACTTTTGGCTTACCAGCCTCTCCTTGAGTTGTGACTAGTTTCCCTTCAGAATTTTGGAAGGAGACTTGGCTCTTCCCACAGTGGATGTGGGCATCATTGGGTATTAGCCAATCCATTTCGAGTAAACATTCGTGGACACCTAGGTTCATTATCTTGAATCTTACCAAAGTTGGCTTCCCACCCAGTAGGAATTTCACCTTAGCAGTTTGCCTAGTACAAGTGACCTCATGACCATTTGCTAATTCCATAAGTAAAGTAGGTGCATTTATTATGGCTATCCCTAATCTTTTTTCACAGATTAGTGAAATGAAGGAATGTGTACTGCCACAGTCAATCATGGTTTTAAAGCTTTTACCTTCATAATCTGATGGAGTTTGAATCATCGAGAATTGGCGATTCGGACCCTTCTTGTGAAGAGCGGCGTGAACCGTTGCCCTCTCAATTTCAGCATCCATGGATGGATCTTCTTCATCATCGAGCTCCTTGTTGGAAACATTGGAGGTTCTCCCTCTGGCCATAACGGGGGTTCCTTGGCCATGAGCGGCTCTATTTTGACCTTGGAATTGCCCTTGGCGATGCCCTTTGCTAAGCTTGGGACATTGTCTCTTGAAGTGTCCAGGCTCGTTGCAATGGAAGCAACGTGGGTTGCGGTTATTACTTTGTGTAGGAACAAAGTTGTTGACAGCATTGGCCCTAGCTTTCTTTCTTTGGCCCTGATTCTGGCCCTGTGCTCTCTTAGTCTGAGCCTTAGACATACCCTTATTTTGATCTTTGTAAGGCCAAGTCCTGTTGTTCCTTGGTTTGGTCTGCACTTCCTGTATTATTGGAGTAGCTCGAATGAGTGCATCTTGTAGGTCCATTGGGCACATTGATTCCAATCGGGTGTTTATGGGTGGATTCAACCTAGCACATAATTTTGACACCTGTTGTGTCATATCCATTGGAGGCGTGTACTTTAGGAGTGAAACGAACTTTGAATAATATGCATCAAGGGATAAAAATAGAGAGGAAGGGGGACACAAATAGAGAGACGGAGGGAAAGATAAGAATAGAGAGTGAGAGAGAAAAGTGGAGAGAGATAGGAGAAGAGAAACAATGAGGAAAACAAAAGCATGTTGTCTATCGTAACATAGATGAAATGGACAACGATAATGGCTGCAACATTCAAGATTGTGAGGCATATCTCAATCAACGTGTCCCATATCCTTGCACTAAGTGCAAGCTAGCAATTCGATGAAAGTGTCTCTTGTCTATAGACCACATATGACACTTCGACGAGTTCCAATCAGAGATAATTGACCAAGCAATCTTGGACTTTGAGCTAATGTTAAGAAAAATGTGTATCAATCATGCTTTATATTCAAACTATAATTGAATATGATATACAATAATATTACATATGCCCTAAAAATGTCTACAAAAAGATGCCATTTCATCCCAAGGAATGCACCTATTGTAGCCCAAAGCGGCCTGTAAGAAGAGTTCATCGGTGTGTAATCGATGGTGTAGGAGTCGATAAACCCATTGGAGGGCACATAGCTAACTACGCCCTCGATACCAGAAGAGATGGCGGGCCTTTCAGACCTTCCTCCAATATTGGAGCCCAAGATGGAGGCAATGATCGATGTATTAGTGCCTATGAATGTCGAGTCAGCTAATCCATTGAGAGAGGAGGCATCCATACCATTATATGATGGGTGCTGGATATCTCTCTTAAAGACGCTACTTGCGTTCCTAAGTGTATATGCAAAGTATAGATAGAGCAATGCGAGTGTGACCAAGTTTTTCAAGTATGTACTATGCTCCTTTGTCTTTGACTCTATTATTAAAATGATTTTTATAATCTTCAAAGGTGCTTGGGTTTTTTTTTTCTAGGTTGCTAAAATATCATATATTGCTACCTGGAAACAAGGTGCGTGTCTCGTGATGATGTATGATTGGTGTTATGAAATCTTGGCATGGACTACAATAGCATTCATGCATATGCCAATGATTGTGTACTGTTTTGAGGAGACTATGAGACTATGGAGACATGTTCAAAGTGTGGTGCTCACAGGTATCGACAGGACTTGCAAGGGCAAACCATCCCTCAAAAGATTCTCGGACACTTTCCACTTATACTGTGTATATGTCACACATTTCATACGTCAAACATAGCGAGCTTGATAACATGGCATCATCTACAAAATAGATCCATAGATGGAGTCCAACAAATACTAGTAGATTCATGCACATGAAGTCACATTGTCTCCATCTTTCTAGGCTTTGCAAGAGAGCCAAGGAATCTTCAGCTTGGTCTTACTATGGTGGATGGTGTGAATCCATTCGGTCTCCACTCAACTTCTTATAATGTGTGGCTTGTAGTCCTTGTAAACTACAGACAAGAACATGGACATCTATTTCTGTCCATTAGTTGATGAGCTCAAGATTTTGTGGGAGAAGGGGGTCTTTGTGGAAGACATGAGCAAGTATGTTGGTTGGCGTTCCACTAATATACAAACCATTCTTATGTGGACCATACATGACTTTTTGAGATTTGGGGAGTGCTGAGGTAAATGAGCTTCCGTTCGTGTTTCTCATATCTAACATGGATGTTCATGTTTGTGTTGACTATATAGGGATATTGTGATAGGTCTAGTTACCTCAGGTTATAATGTGTGTCCATTGTGTGTGGACCATAGTTATAGACTCCCGAAGGTCATGGACCATGAAGAAGATGGTATATCAGGGACATGCCACTTTCTTGCCGAAGGGCTATGAATTGAGGGGCATGTTTTCTTGGACGACCTCTAGCACAAATGAATGCCCAAACCTTGTACGAGTTGAAAATGGTCCACGAGGAGTCGCTTCCAAGTGAAATGCAACAGTTCTCAGTTTTCTATGAGTGGCAATATTGGACCCATTTACAGATCAACCATTTGTTGGATCCCATGCATATTTTCAAGAATGTGGGCAGCTTATTGTGGGACCATATCTTAGGAAAGAGAGACACTATAGGGGCACGTATGGATTTGAGGGAGGTGGGCAAGATGGAGGCACTTTGGTTACAATCGAGCTTTAATGGTCGCTTGCAACTACCTCGTGCTCCTTGGGTCTTGATCCACTAAAGAAGAGCACATGGTAAGCAAATTATTAGGCCTATTTGCACCCTGATGGGTATGATGCATTCCCTTAGGTTGGCTTTTTTCAAAGATAACCAATTAACATTACTAAAATCCCATGATTCACACAAGATATGCCAGGTTTGTCCTGGCCTTGATAGTAAGTATAATCAATATTTTACTATTTTGTATCGATTTGATGTTCGTAATGTTTTAAATTTCTAGGGGTTCATACTACTGATTGCGATTGCGGGGTATCACACTCCAAAAATACATTCGGTGATTTATAAGTTGTCAAATTTAGTGCAATGGATGTCATAGAAGGAGATTAAGGCATCCTCTATTGAATTCGTAAGGTGGCGGGCAGTGGTGGGGAGATGGTCTATCTCTTTGAAAGTACCTACAAACGAGCATGCTCATGATACAAACTCACCTCCTAGTACATCTCATGGATGAAGTGGAGGTTGTGTGACTCGATCCATACTTGATGGATGTTCTTCTTGGAGCACTTCATGAAAACCTTGAAGGGCTTTGTGCGACAATGAGCTCATCCAAAAAAGGTAGCATGGCTAAAGATTGGCTAGTGTCAGAGGTATTAGTGCATATTTTGGAGTGACTATCGATAGTGGATTTAGATAACAATATGCTATGGATAATCAAGGATGATGATAGAGTGACATGAGATGTGGTGGTTAGAAATGGGATAGAAAAGAGGATGGATGGTACCATGGAGGAGAAAGTGAATTGTTTTTGTATGTTGCATCATGCATCCATGGAGAAGTGGCTCGGTAGGTATGAGCAGGCTAGAAGAGAACAAAAGGGAGTGTGATCAGATTTTTGATGCAACACATGCCATCGACTCATTTAATATCCTGAGGGCATGGAGGACATGCCACGGTTCATGCCTACGAAAAGTGGTTGCATAAGCTTTGATTGCAACTTCGCATGAAGGGGTAGAGGTCTATTGGGAGGAGTTGGGAATTCTCGAGGGGATGTAGTCCGAAGGTGATCACATGCTTTCTTTATTATCGTATCTAGATTTTATAAGCAATAACTAATCTAGTCGTTTTGATGTACAATACAAAATCTATAGTGTAGCGTGGTCATGTGGGTGACATTTTCGTGTTGAGCGTATCGATAAAATGCACTCCACAACGAACCATGGTGTCATAACAAAGTTCAAGCAAGAGAGTCAATGGTGGGCCATGGATTCAAATACTATAGTAGATGAGATGGAGTATTTGGGCAACTTGCAAAGTATTATCTTAGTGGATTACCACAGCTTCTCCATGATTATATTCGATATATAATGGTTTAAAGTGATTGGAAGGAGTTGGGACAACCATTTCGGCAAGGTCCATTTAGATTTCTGGAGGTAGCACCACTGAGAAAAGATGGAATGATTTGCACGACATGTTTGTCTTGTCGGGTCATTGTGAACATGTCATTAGAAGAAATATGGACTCTCTTTTTTGCCCCTTAAGGATTGAATAAAGAAATATAGGCCTAACCAATGAGAGAGCTGAGATTTCAAATTCATGTAACATGAATCTCCTAGCCATATCTTGGCCCAAATCTTTCCTCAACAATAAAATAAGGAAAAATATGGGAAATACAATGCTGACACTTCCTGGAAGTTTGTGACTTGAATTTTCATTTTCTTAATGTTTTATGTTTGACTTTTCATTTCTCCCCTTTTCAGTTTTCCCCTTTTTCTTAGGCGGATCTCAAATTTATCATATCTCTTTCCTTGCTTCTTCTTTCCTTTGACGAAATCTTACAGCCTCATTGTTGCTTTCCCTATCAGTAACTCTGTGAAATTTCATTTCCTCTACACAAACACAAAGTGAGTTTCACATGTTTTATGAGAGCAGAGCTTGTTCTACCAAAGCCCTAAGATTTTCTTCACAAAACTTTACAGGTATATTGTTCTCTTCCATGGATGTTCTATGGTAAAGTTTTATCTCGTTTGGACAAAACCTGTGCAAATTATGTGCATTCTCTGACATGTAATTTCTTTTGTTTTGGTACTCTAGGAGTCTCTTACAGTCAAGAACAATGATCTTTTGGAACACTAAACTTTTTCTTCAACATCTTACGGTTTCTTTGTAAATAAAAGTTACAGGTATGGGGTCTTTTTTTTTGCTGCTCCATGGTTAAATTTTATCTCGTTTGGACAAAATGTACGCAAGCTATATGCATACTGAGTTTTCCTTTGTTTTTTTACTCCCAGAGTCTTTGAGGGTGGAGAACAATGATTTTTTAAAACTCAACTTTGTCAACATCTTTGGGCCTCTTTGCAAAGAGAGCCATAGGTATATTGCCACTTTTTTCTGTTGCTCCATGGTTAAGTTTCAACTCATTTGGACAAAGCCTATGTAAGTTATATGTATGCTTTGACTCAATATTTTTTTTTTTTTGTACTCTAGGAATTTGTCAGTGAAGGAACAATGGTCTGGTTATAAGTCAACTTCTTGTTCAACATCTCTGGGCTTCTTTGTGAAAAGAATTGCATGTACAATGTTTTTTAAAAATTGCTCCATTTAAATTTTATTTTATTTTATTTGGAGAGAAAATTTGCAAATTATACACATGTTGATAGGTAACTTTTCTATTTAGTTATCATAGATGTCTTCATGGAGGAAAAACATCAGTAACATACTTGCAGTGGAGGTCTTCAATAGGAAAGATAGTGGCGGTAATTGGATTTGTGATAAGTACTATAAGTTGGATTGGATTTTCATACACCCAAGTACTCGAGGGAGTTTCAAGGTTAGGCGTAGGGATGTTGTGAACCCTAGCAAACATTGGAAATGTAGAATTTTAGAGTTCAGAAAAGTGTTCAATGGAACAAGTACAGTAATAGAAGTGTTGATCCAACATGTTTATACACACAAACAAATCTCTGTACATGACAAGAACTACATTGCAAATTATAAACAAAACAGTAAGTTTTTAAATGTTATAATTGTTTATTCTTTTGCATTAGAGCTATTTTTAAAAATCTTTGCAGTGTTCTAATTCAATCTTGTTTTACTGACAACTCTATATCCATCAACTTTGTATGAATGGCAGAATGTGGAATGTTTGAGCGGCAAGATACATGTTTGGTATGAAGACATAGGTTCTTTGATCTATGATAATAACTCTACAAGTCAACTTGCAACTCAAAATATATATTTTTATAATTCATTGTATGTAGTAGAAAGCCAGAGATTGGAGCATGTCACATTGCTGCCACTATCTAGTGGTGAATGGTTGATTTGTAGCTTGGAGTTTCAAGAGCATGTAAGTCCAAGATAAAATTTGACATCAATAGTGCTATGAAACCCACCACATGCTCCAAAGATGTGCATCTTAGTTGGTTTATTCCATTCTCATTGTTTGCACATTTATTTAGTTTATGTGAAGTTCTAAAGAAAACAAAGATTACTTATCAATGCAAGTGTCCATTCGAGGAATGGATGAGTTAGCTATTGGGTGAGTCTTGGCAAGTCAAAAGAACACATTTTGATGAGACCATTGAATGCAAGGTCAACCAATTTGATCTCACATTCAGGTAAATTTTTTTTACTACTTTGAATGCCCTGATTTAATTGATATAGGTCTTGTTTAGATGAATTATTGTGTTATTCGCAGTTACTCACCATTATTTTTGTTTTTATTACAGGTATTTCATCGCTAGACAAACTTTGTGCATTCGCTTTCGATATAGAAGATGGCGACTTTTGTGAAGGGAGTGGATCAGCTTGGATCAAGATACCCGAGATGAGACACATACAACTCTCATAGATGTGGTTATCTTGTGGAATGGTCATAATCCTTTTGTGGTCAGTGCAGAGAGCCATTGGCCCATTTCTTTTCTAAAACAAGAAATCCAATTAATGTCCAATGAGCCTCTCTGCAACTTCTATTTCAAGTTAGATAATAGAAAAGTCATGATTTGTAGTGAGCAATCCATGACATGTAAACAATGTGCTTCTCCACATATCCTTGAGATACTGGAATCCTTGTAATTTTTTTAAAATAAAAAATGAATATAAACTTTTTTTAAAACTTCTAACTACTTTCACTTTAGATGATCTTAGTTTACTACGATCCAAGCGTACAAAAATACATACTGTAATTAATCAATCATGCTGGTTAAAATCATAATTAAATTACAGGCTAGAGTTCTATAATCCATGCAATATTGTCTTTGCATAATTAAATATTATAGCTCAGCTCTTCTACTTATTTCTTAAAATTAAATATTAAATTGGATCCAATGGATTTTGAAAGTCTTTCAGATTTCTTTCCTTAAAAACTTTCTATATTTTCTATAGTTGGACTTGAATGTACTCAGCGATCCAAGTATATTCGAGGATAAAATAATGTAGAATGAAGCATTTGTCTGTATGAGTAATTTTAATGGTTACTTTAAAGTATTGAAATAAAGAAACTAAGGTAAGAGTTTTAATTTGAAACTTTAGAGTTAAAAAATAACTTTTATTTAAAGCCCTAGATACATAAAAGCTATAACTCCAAACTCATTTTCACTTTCATTCTCTACTTCCCTACACTTGTGCTCTCCTCCCTTCTCTCTTTGTGTGCCATGGCTACCACTTCCACCTTCGTTGCATGGATTAGCTCCATATGCTATGCACACATAGGAGACCAGATATACCCTAGGTTTTGCACGACCTTGAGTCTAGAGAGCTCGCTTTCTACCGTAGACCCTAGCTCTAGTATACTAGTATCGTTTTGTGATGCGGCAAACACTCTCACTTGCTCTATTTTGGACTTTTCTCTTAGATGGGTCCCCATAGATTTTCTATATAGTTTACATGCTGGATCAAGCCATTCAAAGGTAATAAGTCCAGGCCTCATGCATGTGGAGCAGTATCTCCGTGCCAGAGCAGTGCCCACCTCATCCTAGGACCACGCCACGATGGATCTCATCGAGCGTGATGCAGCATTTGCCATATATGTTTTGTGCACTTAGGTGCAAGAGGACAGTGAGGAAGACATCAACACACCCTCTCGGCCATAGCTAGAGTATTTCGAGAGGGATCTTGAAGAGATCACACCGGATTTGAGAGTAGAGGTAACACAAAGCTTAGCCATTGTGCACCCACCTCCTTGCCCTGTTGAAATGTCGACAAGCGACGGGCCACCCCTCACTTCTCTCCATGATATCATCATTGAGGGGTGGAATATTTACTTATGCAGGATGTACTAGAAATTTTGGAGCTAAGGTAAGAAGAGTCATGGTGCATGATGCACTTGACGATTTTATAGATTTTGATATACAAGATGCGCTAGTACATGTTGATGAGGTGACTCAATATGATGGCATGAATATCGATGACATCTCTGCCATTGTGAGCATGAGAATGCGGCACACCATAGTATGAGATCTCATATAAGGAGTTCGAATAGTTGCAAGAAAGCATTTTTAAACCTTGACCCGACTACGCAGTACCTTCCCAAGAGAGAGACGAGGGTGGCCCAGTTGCAGGAGCAAACCTGGATGCTCCATTATAGCAATAGATAAATGATGCACAGAAGGTAATGTTATCGGATTTGCATCAAAATTTACCAGTAGGGCCTCTAGGGCATCGAGAGTATAGATTCAAGCCCCCATATGTGAGCCTTCGGCCAAGGCAGCTTTGGGGGCCCGATCCCGATAAAATTTGATATGCACACTTGCAGATTCAAGCCCCAGACAGGAGCCTCTGGCCAGGGTAGCTCTGGGGGCCTGATCCTAGCAAAATTTGATGTGCACACTATTTAGGGCCCCCAGAGCTGCCATGGCCGGAGGCTCACATCTGGGGGACCTGAATCAATAGATTTGGGGGCGTGAATTTGCAGGTTTAGGCCCCTAGACACGAGTCTTCGACCAGGGTAGCTCTGGGGGACCCAATCTTTGCAAAATTTGATGTGCACACTCCCGATGCCCTAGAGTCCCTACTAGTAAATTTTGATGCAAATCCGATGTATATATCTTTACCACACTCCATGCATAGTGAGTTTGACACAGTGAGTCTAACACTGAACTTGTGTGATGTAGGACATTGTCTATATACATGAATTTTCATCTAGACAAGGTGGCCGATCTGGTAGCCAAGGAAGGGTGTAGGACTCGACATTGAAGGAGTATATCGATGAGCGACATTTTTGTATTCCATAAGACATGCTCTCCGACTTTTTTCGAGAACTTCTTGAAGTTGAGAGAACTAACGAAGGCTGGGCCCTTCAAGACCATCCCAACGAAATCTAGCTTGGAGAAAGTAGTGTTGCTTCGATGTTTGAAGCTCCTCTACTTATTCTCTAGTACTAGGTCTAGGCCACTTTTTTCCATGGTGGCCCGTGGCATGGTTGTTGGTGTTGAAGACCCCAATGTCATTAGGCAAGAACTACTAGGGCAAAATGTGTTGCTGCCTCTGATCAAGAATAGCTTTGACCATGGGAAGTCTAGCTCAAAGAAGCCTAGGAGAGAGTAGATGTACTTAGTGCCAAATGATATCTCATCACCAATGTAATGTAATTTGTAATATTCTCTTGAAGTAATGAAAATCAATATTTGTTGGATTTGCGTGCAATGTAGTTTGTCATACGCATCCTTTATTATTATCTTTTACTTGAATATTACGTTTATTTATTGAATTTATACGCAACACGATTTGTTCCCTAAATTTAATACATAGTGCTTTATTGAGTTCGTGCGCAATATGTATTCATTTGAACGCATGTAATGATAACTCAAAGACATAAATAAAACAAATAACAAGCAAATAAACAAAAATAAGACACGGCAAAAAATTTGTATTCATATTCATAACATTTTACATGGGATCCATTACAACCAAGGTTTTACAAAATCTCTTTAGAAGCTACGTTCCATATATGTTTTGGTATTACACCCCTATCATTGTTGATCTCTGCGAAGACTATCCTTCCATCGCCGGAAGAACCTCACTATCCACAAATCCCTATCGGTGACGGTGACTCTCCGTGCATGTACTACTGTATACTCCGAACAAGTCGACGACGTAAGCTTTGGCAGCTTCCTATAGTGTAAGGAGAGCTTGGGCAGTCCAACGATCGGGTTGTTGCAAGCATGTTCCATCTGGGAATTGCCTCTTGCTATTCTTAATGAGTATGTCATCCATAATCTCACCCACTAGCTTCTGGAATGGAGCCTTTAGTATCAAGAGGTGTGTGGTCCTCTAATAATGGCGGATCTCACGAAAAGCCACTGTGCCTGGCTTCCATTGACCCTTGCGATGTTGGCGTGGTGGTGGTGGTGGAGCTAGGAGATGGCCTTTGTATATGATTTCTAGGGGGTGTCTTCAAGCCGCTTGCTTGGTGTGTGCCATGTCTTCTAGGAGAGAAAACCCAAAACTCAAAAATGAAATGTGTAAAATGAGGTGAAACTTTAAACTTACAGCAAAACTTTCAAAAAACCCTTAAACCTAAATTAATGTATCCAGGCTTTGGAAAAATATGACTAGTGATCCGATTGACGTGAAATTTTACATGTGGACACCTTTAAGGTACATCAACTACAAAAAAAAAAGGCCTCATTAGGTGTCCTTGCGACACCTGTCCGGAGGCTGGCATCTGGGGCCCTGAATCTGGGCATCAGAAGTCTCTGGGACATCTGTCCGAAGGCTGGTGCGTGGCATCTCAGAGACTTCTGATGGGGCCAATTTTTTAATATCCATGATTTTTTATGATGCTTGGCATGTGGGTGAAGTTTCACCAGATTTCAATTTATAAAAATTGATGGTTCAATCATTTTTTGAAAATGCATTTACTAGATTATACTTCATTGATAACAGAAAAACTCACCATCGCACTTAGTGTACGCAACTGCATATTAAATGTGTTGTCAATCAGACTACGTGAAATATTAGAAAATTAAAAATTCACAAAAAATAAGTCATGGGTCAAATGGAATATTGCATATCGGATATAGTGTTGCCAAATCGCTAAATAGAGTAAAGATATAGTGCATCGGCCCATCTACAACTGATCATTGATGTGTGCGTGATTGCGCATTGAATTTATCCTTAACAAAACTACTTTCAAATTAGAAACTTGAAAATATGCACAATACAAATCATGGCAAAATAGAAGATCAAATATCAGATTTGGCATTATGAAACCATGAAATACAAGGTAGATAGTGCATTGCACGAAGTACAACTAGAGTTAGGCCAAATTTAGCTCCATTTTGTAGACCACTGCTATCAAATACTTGAAGGTCTACTGGAAAGATAAACCAAAACTAAGCTCCATACAATCTACAACCAAACCTGAGCTAAAAACATAGATCCAATTACAAGGTAGCTTCTCAAAGCATATAGTTGACATTAAGATTAAAGCATAGAGCTTATGCATCCTCATTGTGCCCAGCACAATGCGCAATTGCAACTTATGGTCTTCATCTCTCTTGGACTATGTTAGGATGTCATCAAAGAAGACTAGGACAAACTCATCAAGATAAGGTCGAAAAATGTCATGCATTAATATGTTAAATGTAGCAGGGCATTAGTTAGACCGAAAGACATTACAAGGAATTCAAAATGACCATATATGCTATTGAAGACAATTTTGGGGATATCTTTATCCTTGATCCTTATTTGGTAATAACTAGATTGGAGATCAATCTTGGAAAAGATTTTTGCCCCTTGCAACCTATCAAGTAGCTCGTCTATTCATGGGATCGGATACTTATTTATGATTGTTACTTGGTTTAGACCTCAGTAATTATTGTTGCAGATCCTACGAAAAAGAACCATATCTATGGGCTTAATAGTGATACGTCGGGCATGAATGGCTAAAACTTGAGAATCACCCATTAGATCAATCAAGTAACTTTTAGCTGCTTCTTGGAGAGCAAGCAAGGCTTGGCTTGACCATTGCCCCACATTTCTTGCCTGGCTCCTTGAAAAGAACTTGTGATGATGCCCTAACTGCAGATCTTGCAATATTTCTCGCACCAACCTAGAGAATGGTGCCTTAGGAATAATCAAGTTGGCACTCTTCTGGAATTTCCTTATCTCACGCAGTGCAGCTGTGCCTGGTTTCCATCTTCGTTTCTTATGTGTTGGAGGATGTGTATTACCAGCTGGAGAAGTAGTGGGAGGTGGAGCAATTGGAGCACATAGACCACCAACTATGGACAATGGCGAACCATCATTATTGACCACACTAGGGCCACCATTGTTGGACACAGTAGCACCACCATTATTAGTTGCAGTAGGGCCACTATTATCGGTCACCAAGGGACCTTTGTCACTCACGATACGCTCATTAGATTCGAAAGAGTGTTGAGCTCTTGCTCTTGTAGGCGCCTTCTTGATGGGAAGCTTGGAACGTGCCATGGTTGTGATAATGAAGGATAGAAAGGTGGAGGATAGAGTGAAGAGTAATGGGAAACAATGAAAGGAGAGACTTGACTTAAGTATGAAAATTTTAAACTTACTGTGGTATAAATGAACTTTAAAATTAAAAAACATAGTTCGAAATTGACCTTGAAAAACATAGTGATAAAGCTTCGAAATTTTAAACAAAATTTGCAAGACATCTCATGTTAAAGATAGGAGTATTGATGTGTCATATCTTGGGTACCTATGCTCTCTCGTGGACTCTAAATGCATCAAAAGTATTATCTTTATCTAGGTTTCCATTTCATGCCATCTCTCTCTTGGGCTGCCAACCATTCTACGTGGCATCTAGCCATGTTGTTTTCATATCTTGGTTTTTTCACTTCATATATTGCCCTACTTATAAATTATGCTTGAGAGGTTTTGGACTTCTTTTTTTTTTCCTCATATCGTATCTCTAATCTCCTATACCACCATTGTAATAATTACCTCATAGAATTGGAATCATTGATGCCACCTCCATGATCAACTGCCTTTTGAAGCACAGTGAGCTTGCCAATGAGATCGTTCCATGCCTTGAGTTGACCGTACTACCAAACTTCCTTGATCTGCAAAGTATAGACCATGTGCTTCAAGTATATGCTACACAAGAAGAGAGATTAGAAACATAATAATTTGAAATGATGATTTTTTTTGTAATGGTGACAATACTGACCATGTAGTGTGTTATACTATTTGTAGTCAATGCCTCCACCATGGACTTATGAAATTTAGCAACTGTCTCTTTAAATATATTGACATCACTATCCCTAAAACTCAACTTTTGTAAGAGAACTGCTAATTTATCTAGGTGTATCCACAGTTCTACCTTTGCAATCCTCGTTCATCCCCCATTGCTCCAATCTGGAACAACAAGGTGCAACTTTTTCCATGCTTCATACTTCTATGGTTGTTTTACAAGTATATTTCCTTCCTCATCTCGGGGTGGAGATATAAACGTCCTAGCCTTGGATCCACCAAAGCATGGTTTACAAGGGATATTTCCACTCTTTCTCGATTTTTTCTCGTCCTTTTTTATTTCTACTTGCCTCCCATACAATCCAACTTCAGAGAGGACTCATTCTATCTTCTTACATGTAGCACTAGCTTTTGACACAGGCTGCATCTTGTATGCAAAGCATATATGTTCATATACTAGCTTCTCAATTATTCTAACCAAACAATGCAATGTGCAAAAGTGAACCCTTGTTAGTAGTATTTCCAAAATAGGGCGCCAGTTTGGATCCACTGGAACTAGCATTCCATTTCTCATAACTTAGTTATCACGTATTGGAGCACCTTGTTGTCCTACCTTGGCAAGCCATTCTTTCTTTCCATCTTTCCCTTTCTTCCTAGTTTGCATGCAGTATATGCACGGAAATTTTACATTCATTGCATTTGATAAACCAAACATACATTTCAATGTTTTTAAATCACCTGCAAGATGCCATTCAACGTGATAGTCCCCAAACCCCTCGATGTGTAAAATTGCTCCATTATTTTGCTGTTGAATAACATTGGGTATATTAGTGAGGTTAAATTTTTTTTAAAGTACTTCATGGTCCTCCTTTAGTACTTCAAATGCTGCAAGCCACCATATTTCATTCTCTGACTATACATTGAAGTATAAAGGATGGTTTTCACCGATGTTGGGATCCAATGCTCAATTCATAAGTGTTATACTCACATGTTCAAGTTTTTGGCCCTTAATAATCTCACTCTCATCAAGTTTGAGGACAAACTTAAGCTTGCCTCTACATTCTTCCATAGACATATTGTAGAACTTGACCATAGCAATCTGAACCCTACATATATCCAATACAAAGTTGTTGGATGCATTCAATACAAATGCAACTACTTTGGAACCATACTTCAATATATGTGTATTTTCCAGATGTGTTGGCTCACTAATTAGTTCTAAAACATTCTCATTTAGTTGTTTTCAAGTCTTCTTCAGGTGAAATGGTTTTGGTAGAGGCATTAGTCGCTTAGTTTTGAAGACTTGCTTAAATCTTGTATCCAATTGTTGATAGAGCATACTATATGACTCAGAACTCATTCCCACCTTGTCACATAATCCCTGAGCATCTGTAGCAGTAAACAAGTTGCTCACATCCTTAAGATATTCACTTGTGACACCATCTACAATGTCCTTGAATTTACGATTTTCCAATGCATTTTTGACCATATCCTTGCTTTGGACTTTGGCAATAGTATCATTCTCTGCATGAGGGAACACATTTCTCATTGTAGGAGATTGAGCATATATTCGTCTATGATATTGTCCACTTCCTTTGGTTAATTGGTGAATTGGTTTAACTAATCGGATGCACCGATGTGCTTCTTTGGTTTTTAAAGTGGACCTATCTCCAAAATTTTTGTGAGCTTCCTCTTTATGTTTCAATTCTCCTTCTCCAAGTCCATAACTTTAGACTGTAACTCCATATTTTGCACGTGTGTAACCTGCATAGCATCTTCAATGACAGACATTGCTTGTTGTAGGCTCTGGTTCTCCCTATCCTTCTCAGCCAATAATCTATCATTTTCCATCAAAGACTACATATTCCTTTATAATCTTGTATGCATATTTGTTAAGGCTTCATGAACCCCTGCTAATCCTTGTGTGACAAGTCTGCATGTGTATCCATACAATCTTTCATTGCCTTCACAAACAAACTTTACAAATGATGTAAGCCCTTCAAATTGTAGTGGCCTTTGAGTGACTGGAGTGGGTGGATAAATGCACCCATCAACCCAAAGGTCCACATTTTTTTCCCCTGTATTTCTTTTTTATTGTATCCTGTATCTTATTGCATCATCCCTTTCTACAGTTCTTTTGAACATTGGTGAATATTCATCCTCCAATTGAAAGTGAATATCTCTCTTTCTCTTGATACGTCCTACACCTGCATCTTGTAAAGAAAAATGTATGCCAATTTTAACATTACACAATTACACCCCTTTGATTAATAGTAAGCTAAGGAGTCGATGCTAATTTTCTGATTAATGGCAAGAACGTCTA
The DNA here is from genome assembly GCF_053477565.2 of Lygodium microphyllum. NCBI lineage: Eukaryota > Viridiplantae > Streptophyta > Polypodiopsida > Schizaeales > Lygodiaceae > Lygodium > Lygodium microphyllum. Next base: position 1,772,715 of record NC_141136.1, read on the forward strand.
AATATCTGGGAGTAGTAGGTCAGCATCAATCTAGCGGCATGCAGCTAATTTTGGATTGGCTCAAACCACACAATTACACCCCTTTGATTCACTATATCTGTGTTCTTTTTTACCCAATTGGATCTTGTCTCTTTGTCTTGATTTCAGCCATGATAGATCCTAATCAACCCCTAATCTGCCTGTAATCTTAGCTTTTAATCTACCTCTAATCAACATCCAATCTTATCTTCTGTTCTATCCAAAATATTCTCTCTCTCTCTCTCTCTCTCTCTCTCTCTTCCCCCCAAGAAGAATTGATCAAAGATATTTAAGCACATTTATACAGAAGCTTGGCGAGTGGAGAACAATAACATCATCTTATCTTCTACCCTAATTTACTCTCTGTCACTCTATCACTCATTTTCTTAGTTCATCTCACATAGTCCTCTCTCTTCCCCCTCCCTTCTCCCTCTTTCCCCCCCCTTTCTCTCTCTCTCTCTTCCCCCCTCTCTCTCTCTCTCTATAAATTGACACTTAAGGATTAAACAACAACTATGAAGAATAATAACATCATAGAGATTAAAAAAATAAAGATACCTCCATTATCATTTGATTGCTTGTAGTATAGAGTGTTGAAGAGAAAGATATCTTATAGCACAGTACTGAAGAGGGAAATTGCTTGTAGCAGGGTAGAGAGTGTTGTAGATGGAGATTATTTGATTTCAACAAATGCTATCAAAACTGTCAAGAATCGCATGGTGGGGGGACTTGCTCAAGATGGTGCGCCAAACACACACAGAATGCACAAGGAGAAGCTCATTCAAGAGACAAGAAGAGAGATGGAGGCCAAAACGTTTTCTTGCTGGTTTTTTTCTTCTTCTTCCACACACTTTACAATGTACACAAAATATAGATAGGATACAACATAAAGAAAAATAGCCTACTAAGTCAAACAATGCATAACCGACTACACTAGTCGACTAGCGCTATAAGTATACCAGCTGTAAATAGGTGTAACAACCTGAATATAATAAGTAATGAGTCAGTAGCCATGTGAGAGTCATAATGACCATCGACGTGCTAAGTGTAGATGTGTGGAACCATCTAACCAAGTGGTCCATCATCAATGTCCGCATGTGTTGAGCTTGTAATCTCAACACTCCCCTTCAAGCTCAACTGCATCTCTGCAACTCCAAGTAAGCTTTAAAACTTTTGAAGCTTCTCTATACCCAATGCCTTCGTGAAGATGTGAGCTATCTGATCCTGTGTGCTGACATACACCAAGGCAATCTCACCTGTTAGTACCTTCTCTCTCACAAAGTGGTAGTGTACCTCAATATGTTTTGTCCTGGCATGGAACACAGGGTTCCTAACCAATTGTATACTGCTCATGTTGTCACAATAAATGCCTGCACATCTAAATTAGCCAATAACTTTTGTAGCCATACTACCTCACATGCTGCTACAACAACACCTCTATACTCAGCCTTTGTACTCGACAAAGCAACTGTAGGTTGCTTTTTGCTGCTCCAAGTAATTGCTGCACTACCAAGAGAGAACATGTATCTGCTAGTAGATCTTCTATCAGACATACTACCAGCCCAATCTGCATCTGTGTATCCAAACACCTGTACATCTATACCTGCCTCATAGAAAAGTCCATAATGTAATGTGGACTTCACATATCTCAATATGCATCTGATTGCATCCAAATGTGGCTTTCTAGGTACTTGCATAAACTGACTCATAAGACCAACAACGTAGCTCAAGTCTGGCATTGTAATGGTCATATAGATCAAACTCCCCACTATCCTCTTGAACATAGTAGGGTCTTCTATCTCATCCCCAACATCAACACTCAACTTTACATTCTGCTCCAATGGGACTGAAAGTGGTTTGCATGCTGTCATACCATACTTGGACAACATATCCAAGCCATACTGTCTTTGGGACAGCCATATAACATCATCACATCTAATCACCTCAATGCCAAGGAAGTACCTTAGCTCACCTAAATCCTTCATCTCAAACTTCTTCTTCAAAAAGTCCTTGACTTCAGCAATCCCACTATCACTATCACCTGTAATAATCAAGTCATCCACATAGATGACTATGATGACCAAACCTGCATCTCCCTTTCTCACATAAAGCGAGTGATCAACATTAGAAACATAAAAGCCAATATTGACAAGATACTCTTTGATCTTGTCAGACCATGCTCTAGGTGCTTGCTTGAGCCCATAGAGTACCTTCAACCTGCACACATATGTGGGATGCTCTAAATCTTTATAACATGCTGGTCGATCCATATACACTTCTTCCTGCAAATCACCATGTAAGAAGGCATTCTTCACATCCATTTTCTGCAACCTCCAACCTTTGGCTTTTGCCAAAGAAATCACACATCTGATAGTTTCCATCCTAGCAACTAGACTGAAGGTTTCTTCATAATCTATGCCATATGTCTGGGCATAGCCTTTTGCAACCAGACTAGCTTTGTACGTACTAATAAAACAATCTGCATTGTGCTTAATCTTATAAACCCACTTACATCCAATAGCTTTCTTGCCCTTCGGCAATGATACTAGATCCTAAGTGTTATTGGCCTCTAATGCAGCCATCTCCTCATCCATTGCTGCATTCCAATGAGTATGACCAATAGCATCCTCAAAACAAGTGGGCTCAACATCCTCAACTAGTTTCACCATATAAGCATAATGGTGAGCTGCATAACCTTCAAAACCAAATCTTTTAACGGGGTATCTGACCCTGCATGATCTGCGTACCACCGGTTCACTCAATGGAGCCTTTACATTATTGTGAGCTCTCTGTACACCTGGTGTCCTAACAGAAGGAATACCGAGCTCATCATCTAAGCTCTTTGAGCCACTGGAGTCTCCATCAAGAACTGCATCAATGCCATCTGTCACTTTATTCTTTCCTTTGTCTTTACTTGTTATGCTACTAGATGCACCTGAAGATGTAGAGCTACTCCTTAGTCTCGCAGACCATGGACTACCAGATGATGTCTTTGGTCTACTAAGAGTCCGTGATTCTTGCTTTTCAGCCTGCACATGAGTGTCATGATCATGATCATCATCCAATGCATCACCACTAGATGCATACCAACTGCTCATTTCATCAAAGATGACATCCTTGCTCACTGTGAACTTACATGTGACAGGATTATAACAGTGATACCCTTTCTTGTCTAAAGAGTATCCAATAAAGACACATTTTTCCGCCTTTGGATCAAGCTTCTTCCGTAGCTCATCTGGCACATGAACATATGCAACACAGCCAAATACCTTCAAGTGTGATACATCAGGCTTCTTGCCAGTAAAGCATTCTTCAGGAGTCATCCCATGAACTGCAGTTGTGGGAGTTCTGTTCATAATATAAACAGCAGTATAAAGAGCCTCAGACAAAAAATGCTTAGGCATATTCTTTTCAGCCATCAAGGCGCATGCAACTTCTACAATATGCTTGTTTTTCCTTTCTGCAACACCATTTTGCTGTGGGGTATAACTGCATGTGAACTGTCTCTTAATCCCATGAGACCTCAAAAAATCACTGAACTCATTCGAGAAGTACTCTCCCCCTCCATCTGACCTCAAGCACTTTACTTTCAAGCATGTTTCTCTTTCAACTGCAGCCTTGAAAGTTCGAAAGTGCTCAAATGCTTCACTCTTTTCCTTCATAAAATATATACACAGGTTTCCTAGAACAATCATCAATGAATGTGACAAAGTATGAACTACCTCCAAGAGATACGTTTTGTGTAGGCCCCCAAATATCTGTATGCACAACATCAACGATATTTCTGCTTACATCTCTGTCATGTTAAAAGGGTTGTCTTGCCTACTTACCAAACTGACATGCTTCGCATACCTTATGAAATTTTGCAACTCTAAATGTAGGCAAACCAACCCTTTGGACTGCATTAATTTCAGCCTTTGTACAGTTGCATGCCCAATGCGTTTGTGCCAAATTTCAATATCTACAACAACACCTTTTTCTTTAGCATACATAGCAGCATTCATAGTAGGAATTCCAGCATCGAGAGTAAACATACGTCCAACTCTACTTCCCTTTGCTACCAACCTGCACTTGTCATTGAAGTCTTCTACAAAGCAGCCCTTTGCATTAAATCTGACTTGTATCCCTTGCTCTACCATTTGACCGACTGACACCAAGTTCTTTGTAATAGATGGCACATGTAATACATCTAAAAGACTCTTTATCTTACCATCATGCAAGGACAAGGAAACTTTTCCAATGTGTGAAATTGGGTGGCATGAATCATCACCCATCTACATATAACCTACATTTTGCAAATCCTACATCTCTCCAAACCATTCTGCATGGCTAGTCATATGATTGGATGCACCACTGCGAATATTATCTTTCTTTGCATAACATTGGGCTGCAATATGACATGTTTTGCCACAGTAGTGACACACAATACCAGAGTTGTTAGAACCTCTATTCTGCCATCCACCTCTTCCTCTAAAGCTCCCCTTGCCTCTAAAGTTACCACGACCTCCTGAAACCTGCATATCGCCAAATTGCTGATTCAATCCGTTTTGCTGGTTGTCACTACCACGTCGTGTACCACAGCCTCTTGAAGAGAACTTGCCACGTTCCCTTCCTGAACTAGAGTAGAAAGCTTGGACCTGTTCACCACTTCTTTCAGATGTCTCACTCTGCATGTTGATCTCTTCAGTGATCATAAGGGAGACCAACTCATCGAAATCTGGAAATGACTTTCTGACATATACGGAAGTTACAAAAGACTTCAAAGCCCTTTCATTGTTAAGTCCACCCAAGGTAGACGACACCAAATCATCATCATCGGGCATTGCATCAATCACTGCCAAGGCATCTGCAATGCTCCTTACCTTCAATGCATACTCATTGATAGATATCTTCCCTTTCTTCAATGTATTCAACTCTTGCTTGAGTTGAATCTTTCGTGCCTTTGTATTTATGGAAAACATACTTTCAAGTATGGTCCAAGCTGTATATCAATTCTCTACATTTCTAATATGTCCCAGTATATTATTGTCAATCACTGTAGACAGCCAATACATGATCTTTTTGTCTTTTGCATTCCATTCCTTTCGTGCCTTTGTCTCTTCTGTAGTTGGAGGATCACTCACCTCCAACTCTTTTTCTTCACCTGAAATAAATTCGTAGAGGCGTTTTTCAATAAGGAAGTTCGTGACACGGAACTTCCATGAAGGATAGTTGTTCTTGTCGAGCTTCTCAATGATGGGGTTTCCACTGTTCTCTGCCATTATCACAAAACTAATACCAAATAGCAAGCAAATCTTCTGTAACCCTCGACCTGTAGTGCACAGCAATACACCAGACAACTTTTTTTACTGTCTGCTCAACAATACCTGCAATCTGCAACCAGTTTGTAGGTAAACCTTGTGTTTATTCGATGATAAACACATTTGAACTTACAGATATGAAATTTGTAACCTGTGCACCTGTATACAGCAAACATAACTGAAATTGTAGGGTATCTCGAACTGTTGTCTGCAACCTTGCGGCTCTAAAACGAGTCCTGAAATGGCCTCAAATGCCCAAAATAACTATGGAATAGCCCTAAAGGGCTGAGTCTGTAGAATACATAGCGCTCTTCACGCACGGCAAATCTTACTGCAATCTGAGATTTTTGCTCTGCCTTGCTTTCGGTGCCTCCACAGGCACTATCCAAGAGAGAGAGTGGAAGGATGGGAGAGCTTCTTACCCGTGGCTTGCTTGCTCGAATCTTGCTTCTTCTCCTTCACTTCACCCTTCGAAATCAGCCTCTCTTAATGGCGTGGCTCTGATACCATGTCAAGAATTGCGTGGTGGGGGAACTTGCTCAGGATGCTACGCCGAGCATATACAAAATGCACAAGGAGAAGCTCACTCAAGAGACAAGAAGAGAGATGGAGGCCAAAACGTTTTCTTGCTGGTTTTTTTCTTCTTCTTCCACACACTTTACAATGTACACAAAGTATATATACGATACAACATAAAGGAAAATGGACTACTAAGTCAAACAATGCATAACTGACTACACTAGTCGACTTGCGCTATAAGTATGCCACCTGTAAATAGGTGTAACAACCTGAATATAATAAGTAATGAGTCAATGGCCATGTGAGAGTCATAATGACCACCGATGTGCTAAGTGTAGACATGTGTACCCATCTAACCAGGCAGTCCATCATCAATGTCCACATGTGTTGAGCTTGTCATCTCAACAAAAACCACTCCTGAGATTGCTTGTAGCAGGGTAGAGAGAGTTGTAGATAGTATTGAGTATTTTCTTTAGAAGAATTCATATTCAAGAAACCATATTCTAGAGGGAAGGAGAAGAGTACACAAAATTTTGGACAAAACTAGAGCTTTGAGAGGGAATGAAGAAATGCCCAGAAATAGACATATACTTGTCCAAATAAAAATAAAAATTTACAACGAAACTCTCGAGTCAAAAAGGTGTCTCTGGGTAAAAAATAATCTTAAAATATGATGTGTACGTCACTTTATATCGTTTTTGAACTTCCGCCCTTTCAAGAAGCAAGAATGAGAATGATTCTAATATATTTTCATGTCGAAAAGTCATTAGAGCATTAACGAGTCGTATATTAATGATTGGCTTTGTTTTTATAAAAAATAGAATTGTATTTTTTTAAGTTATGAGGATTTTGAGAAAAAGTGACCTTATCCTATAGTTTGAGAATAAAATAATAGGTGAAATCTATTGAAAATACAAATACGAGATTTGCTTGATTGTAGAATATATCTTATTCTAATATTATTTTGGAATCTCTTTTTAGAGAGAGAGAGAGGTGAGAGAAACCCCTTAAGGGGCATAAAAGAGAGTCCATATTTCTCCTAATGGCATGACATTTTTTGTTAATTTTTACTTGAAATGAAATAGCCACAAATGTTGATTCACTCTTTGTGACACACTTATATGTGATATTGAATAAGTAATATTCTATCCAAATCCATGACAACCTCATTAGTGGTATATTGTGCCATCAACACCTTGGAGTGATTGAGTGTATGATGAAAGCAATGCCCTCAGTGTGGATGAGAAGAGTATGTAGATAGAGGGATTGATGTTGTTGGGAGTGGAGGGCGAGGAGGGCTTGGAGTGTGCGAAGGAGACAAGCACCTGTAATGTAGATAAAGAGACAGGAGACCAATAATTTTTCGAGAATGAAGTGGACTCCTCTTTTTGTGGAGACCTATGTATAGACCTTCCAGTGTATGCCGAACTATGCCAAGAGCTTGACATGGAGTCATAGGGCCAGTTGTATTTGCATCCACTTGCTCAATTAATTGATCATTCACTTTTTAAGGATATGTTAGTACATGCATTTTAATTAACATCCTTTTTTATAGAGTTATGTTATCATGATTTACTTAAATCCTTATATTGATTATGCTAGCATTATTTTTTGACTATGTAGGTTACCTTTGACAATATCCCAGGATGAGTCAAAAGATGGCAGATAAGGAATTGCAAGAGATCTTCATGCATATGTCTTTGGATTAGATGACCCACTTTAGAGATATGGTAGACAGGAGTTATCTCAATCATCATTTGGCCGTTCTACATAGTCTATCTCAGTGCGCTCTGATGCTTCAATCTCTAGTAGTCAAGGTTGATGTTCTAGAGTGGCCCCAGAGGGAGGCATAAGGATGCCTTGCTCGACCAATAGAGGGGGTGATTTTGGGGGTTGCTGTGGAGATGTAGATGTTATGACCCCATGACCAGTTGCTACTCCTCAATCTCGTACCAGTTCTAGAGGATGGCTAAGGTGGGTGTTGTGGAGGCATTGATGTAGTATCACCATTATGTTAGTCTAGTGGACACTTATTACCTCCAGGATTTGTCACACTTGTAGGGACATCTACTCTTGTGACTCTAGGTTTTGCTCAGCTATCCACACACCCTTATGGGTGCTACTTCGAGAGATACAATCCCCATAGGTATGCCAGATGGACATGTGTCTCTTGTGCTTCAAATCCCAAGTGGTTGGATGCAGACGATTAGTGGAGACTTAGGGAGGAGACCATAGACTCTTTAGGATGATGGCGACAATAACAGGAGGCAGCGAGGGCACGATTGGAAGGAATGATCGTGCATCATGTGTAAGAGTGGCAACCATAGAACTTATTTGGAGAATTTTATAAATTTTCTTTTGGTTGTTCTCACATTCTTATTTGGAGTACCACTTGTACTAATAACCTTATTTCTAACAATGTTACTTTGTTTTCTTTGCAGCACTCCATCACAAACCACAATCGTACAGGTTTGGAGACTCCGTATGCAGATAGACACGGTCTCACTGCACTCATTAATAGATTGTATGCGCGTGGTGGTCTAGTAAGTCATGCCTCTTTTTTATTTTTAGACATTAGTTTTTTTGTGATGCATTATATATTGTGGATTAATATCTGCTTGTTCATATTGCAAAGTCTGTTTAATGCTCCATTGCATTAGGACAAGCTCTTGGATGGCGAGAAGTTATAGCAGTCACACTTGGATTCATGGAGCACACATTCTTTCCTTTTTTGGCCCTGTGATCCATACAGACTCTTTCCATGTAGCATTTATATATTTCTCATCCTTTATATGGACTCACATTTTGTGATATTTGTAGATATATTTCCTTGTTTGTTTTGGACTCTTCTCTCTATCATTCCATGTAGTTTTATGAGTTGTCATCATCAGTCTTGTACTTATTCGAACATTAAATCAACGACTCTTTTTTTCTAGCATCTTATGATGCATGTGTCTTGATGATGATTATAGTACTCAATTTATAATTGCTTTATGGAACATTGTTTAGCACATGGTGCTAGAAGGTGGCAGGGTAGCATACTGTCTTGCCACCTAATTTTTGTTAAATGCAACCATCATTGCTATTATCGTCACTAATTTATTGCACACATCACTATAAGTGTTGGTACATGCATCAGAAAGCATTGCTATAAGCATTGCTATTTGCATCGCTTTTGTGACAGAAATAGTGATGCAAATAGAGATGCTAATAGTTAGCGATGGATCTATAGAGATGTATATACTAATGCTTTTAGCGATGACAGGGGCAAATTTTTAGATAAATATTTTCATCACTTTAGACGTCGATATATGGCCTGTATCTAAAAATGAAATGGCAAGCATGCTAAGTTATTGATGGGGTTAAGGGGTCAACGAATAGTCTATATTAGAGTACAAGGACACATGGACCAAAGGGTAAAAGCATTGGTAGGTTAGTGTAAATAGGCACATCAAGCTCTACTTAAAGATACCAACATGGTTCTTGAATCAACTATTCTCTTGGGTGGTTGACAATATATATGGTTTCTCCCTCAGTATGGTTGTTTTACTTGAAATAGAATGATATGCACTCAGGGGGTCACTCACATATATATGAGTCTACCAGGTGGGTTCAACAAAAGGGATTTGTATAATCTTTTTTTTTGGAGCCTCTTTACATACATAAGGGTATTATATAAATAGGGATATTCATAAGTTTACTCATAGTGAACCACTCGAGAATATACATAGCTCTTTTATACTATCTAGATTGATCTCATCAATTTGCATACCATTCACAAGTCTAAGAAAAATAAAAACATATTGGGACCCTTTTGAAGTTCTTATACCAAGAAACCATGGTTTTCATACTCTAGAGTGTAAAAATTTGCAATAAAGAGGAGTAATCTCTTCTATCCTCAACCCCTTTTATGACCTCTTAGCCTTCTCTTAATACCCTTGAATCTTCATGCCTCCCTTTTTCATGCTAAGACTTGAGTAAAATATTTTACTAAAGTCTTAGCATGATCATAGACACAAATTTCCCCATACTTACTTCAGAATGTTCAAATTGTCATCAATAGACATCAAGGCAAAAAACTAACTCTAGTACTTTGAGACTTTATCCCTTTAATATACTCGGCTTGCATATTTGAATCCACATTTTGGAGCATGTAACCAATGCAAAAATACAGGAGTTACCAGACACCCTTGCTTAATGGATCTTAGAGCTCAATCTTTGCATCTGACTTCCATATGATAGCCTTTTTTGACACAAATTCTTGTACATGCATTTGGAAAGCATAGTTTTTACCACCTTGCAAAAATCGTCAAACCCAAAATATATTCCAAAACTACTAAAAAGGGACCAACTTGCCCTAGCATAAAATTTTCAAAATCCATGTCTATTAAAGGTGCAATTCTAATGGTATGGCACATATAAGTTCTTGAGTTTTTATACTTTGGTGGTTTGATGATTGATTATTGGAGACTTTGGCAATATTCTTAGTAGCACACAAATAAGTACCAACCATATCCACAATCTTGACAATTGTATTTACCTTGTAGTGTAACTTTCCATATCCTCCAAAATGAGATTGATTTGGAGAATCACCACGCTCCACCATGTATGTTTGTGTTAGTTGCACATTAGCACTTGCAAAATTTCAACCAAAGTATGAATAAAAGAATTGAAGGAACATAACTTCTAAAATTTTAAGCACTTCACATGCGTTGGTTTCCCAATTGTAAAGTTACCTAGAGTTCTTGGAGAACTTTGTGACTAGATTGATGCAACTCTCTTTTAATTTCTAGGGAGTGTATTACAAAAGGAATGTAATTCACAAGGTGGAGCCCATGTACACTATTAGCATAAGTTTCTTACACTGTGTGGATCATGCACAATGAATGTATTTAGCTCATAAGGAGATGGATCATGTGAATAGGTATTATTGCAATTACTCATGCATCTCATTAAATTTGGATTGTCATATGAGTCCTCCACCTCATATAAAAAGCTATGTTTACCTTTAGGTGCAAAGCACTAGCTATTTCCATTTAGGTAGAACCCTTCTAACTAGTACCATCAACATGCTTACTGTGCCAAGTAGAAGCAATGTTTTAAATGCCATGTGACATCAATACACCACATTGTAACAATTACCTATGGTTTGAGTAAGATATCCCAAAAATGAACATGTTGGTCTTACAATTCATATCCCTTTCATTTTTGACATCTAGCTAAATAACTCTTGAAAGTAAAGGTTTTATTCCAATGTAAAGTCATGCTTGTTTGTGAAAAATAAGTGTGTGTGTTTGGCTTGTATAAAAAGTACCATATACATCCATGTGAAAAAGGAGTGTAATATTTGATATTTAAAATATTAGGAATGTTTCATGTAATTTTGAAAGCAAACAGCATAGTTTCTATAGTAGAATACTTGGCTCGTTAAGAGTTCTTAGCTTGTTAATAAGTAGTTATTTCACATCAAAATAACCAAAAATCTAGTTATGAAAAACGTCTTAAAAAATTGGAGCTCATGTTACTCTTACTAGTAATAAGAAAACATTGGATCAAGAAATTTGTGTACCGTATTGTTGGAGCTATGTATAGCCCCAACATGTATAAATCAAACTAACTAACTAAGCTAAACACTTGGAATGTGATAGTTTTGTGGCAACAATGTCAATGACATGCTACATGAGAGAGAGAGAGAGAGAGAGAGAGAGAGAGAGAGAGAGAGAGGCCCCACTCAACATACATGACCATCTTGTTAATTTGGATCCATGACACACCACAATAGGTAGACAAATTAAAAGGACCACAAAAGTTACAAAGCAACAACAATGCATTGTGAAGCACCTCTTGTAAACTTCTAGATTCCCTTTAGCAAGTAAGGTCAACCTTGCATGGCGCCTTCACTCTTCCTTCGTTCCATAAACCCAAGGTTGACTTTATGTGCGCAAGAGGTTTGATGCAATAACCACATAACTAGATAGTGCTTGATTATTTGCCCAAGGAACTTAAGAGTTCTACTATGGCTAAGGAGCAACCTTCACATTCATGCATATGAAGGTAATGACATATGGCTAAGGAGCAACCTTCACATTCTTGCGTGGAGAGGTGACCCTTCTCATTCTTGTACGTTGAGGTGCTTTTGACTATGGGTATGGGGCAACAAACTTCACGTTCTTAGGTGTATGTGGACGGGGACAATGCTTCCTGTAGGGAGTGAAGGTAATGACTATGGCGAACAGGCACCTTACATTCTAGCTGCTAGGGGACTGATAAAACCACCTCGCATAGCGCAAAGGTAATGACCATGGGGCAACGTTCACATTCTGTGACTGTGGGAGGGATCGAGACAACACTTCGCACAGCGCGTAGAGAGGATGAAGCTGCGAGGAGGCACCTCATTTCTCTAATTGTCCCTTCACGCATTTGAGGTCAGGAGGGGTGGTGGAGGCGGTGAGGAAGGAGAGCTGCGGTGGTGTGGAGGAAGGCCAGGGCGATGGTAGGGTGCTGCGAGGGCGAGTTGAGGCGGAGGTACCAGCGCAGGAGTCGCAGAAGGCCCTGCTCATCAATGCAGTACACATCCTTACGTCGACAATAATGATCGCCGCCATTATTATTATCATCGGCGGCGGCGGCATCCGATCCCGCCATATAATGGCTGATCATCTCGGCCATGGACGTCACAAAGTCCAGATACGGCTCGTCGGAGCGCTTGTCCACAATGGTGGCGCACGGCCAAGGCCCCGATACCACCACGTGGCCCCCGTCCGTTAGCTCTTCGTCCTCCACGTGGATTACACTGGTTGGACTGCTCGGCGGCCCATCCTCATCCACCCCCTCAGTCTCGAGCTGTCGCCCTGCCATTGGTTGATTATCGCGGTACTGTAAAGCGTACTGCAGCTCCAGCTGGCCCACTGATATTGGCCTCTGCTGCAAATATAAGTAGTCGTCTTCACCCTGCCTTGCTGCTGCTTCCTGTTCCTCCACCTGGCCCAGGTGCTGGTCCAGCTGGCCTCCAGCTATTGGCTGAACTTGAGAATATATATCCGTCTGCACTGTTCCTGGCCGACGCTGCTGAGAATACGAAGAATCCTCATCCACCTTGCCCTGCTGGTCCAGGTGGCGCTCTGCTACTGACTGGTCAAGAGGACAAAGACTCTCCTCCTCTACCTCGGCCTGGTGGTCCATGTGGCACACTGCTACTGGCTGATCTTGAACGTTCAAATAATCCTCGCCCAGCTGGCTCACTGCTACTGGCTGCTGATGCTGCCGAGAATATAGATACTCCTCGTCCACCTCCCGCTGCTTGTCCAGCTGGCGGAGCGCTATTGGCTCCTCAAAGTCCGAAGGCCTGGTTTGCTTCGTGGTCCGGTGAGACGGGAGTGCCAGCTTCGGCGGCGCCTCTTTCTTTATCCTCTTAGGCCTCCTCGTCTTGGCCTTCTGTTGCAGAAGCTTGAGCACCGTATCCATCCACGCAGACATAATGCTCCTTCCTAAGCCTGCCTGCTTTCCCATACTGCTCGCTCTCTCTCTCTCTCTCGCTCTCTGCGCTCCCAAGCAAAGCGCGTTTTTCTTGATCATTTTATTTGTAGGCAAGGCGTGAGCTGGCTCCGGTTGGCACATATTCCACTTGGGCGAGTGGAGTCGAGAAGTGCTGGCATCATCATAAACAAGGACCATGTTCATACCATGTGGTCCACATTAAAGCCAAGTCAGTGACTCGTTTGCACAATAAGGCACACCCAGATTTAATTGACTTGCATGTGTTGGAGCATGACCTATGGATTCAAGGGTGACGGGTCCATGCGCATGATGTCTTGTGGTGGGACCAACCTATCTCGACGCATAAGCTATTAAACTGGAAGAACATAGCCAGCATAAGCCGAATCCAAAAGTATTTTTTCTATTCATGAGGAGATTCTAAAGTTAACTTAGGGCCGGGTTGTGCCGGGCACTAGTGGGGGAGAGCTCACCCCACTCACCTTGCAAGCATATGGTCGCAATGCTAAGGGTGGGAGTGACCAAAGGCACCATAAAACCCTTGCAAGCACATCTCCAAAAGTGGGTGCTAGTTCATTTAGCATGGTTAAGGATCGTGATTGGCTACAAACCCCTGCAAGCACCTCTCCAAAAATCCTCCATCTCATTTGACAAAGAAGACTCCAATCATCCAATCAAGCACAAGGCTCTAACATGATCACGTAGAAGACATTAAATACTCTGATTCTCCTTTCCCTAAGCCTCTATTGATGTGACCGGAATGCAACTCTACCTTCCCAAATCTCCTCCTACCACCATTCACACTAGTGCGACCCAACTCTTACAAGGTAGCTTTGTTCCACGAAGCTTAACCTTTAGAGCCCTCCCATGTCTAAGTTCATGTGCTTAGTGTGGAGGCCCTTGACTTAAAAACATTATAAGCCGTCTCAAGTCTCTCACATGTCTACATTCACATACTTAGTGTGGAGGGACTCTGATTTAAAAACATTGTGGCCGCACAAAAGTCAATACTTGTGTGGACCTTGTAGTCGAGCTCATAATTGCAGGGGAGAAAATGATAAAAAAGTATATTCAAAAGAGAGAGAGAAATTTATCGCTACATAGTTGCCACATATGGTGAACTTTCCTGAGTTGACCTAGTATCTCTACTTTTGGTGATTTTAGTTTCACTTGGCTGAAGTCCTGTTTCTTTTGGAGCACAAGTCAAGTTGCTGCCACATGCCCTTCAACAACTTGACTACATCGACCTATGTAGGTCAAATGGACTTGCATGTATCCTATCTCTTACCTTATTGAACTTCACACATAAAGATGCCTTGAAGGCCATAATCTATTGTGAGGAATTAGACAATTTAACAGGGATGCTAGCCAAAGATTTCATTGGGGTAGTTAGCTACTAGTCCTTGTAGCTTGTATTGTATGTCCAACAAGATTGTTATAGCATCCACATTTTTAGCATTTTGAATCACTCAAAATTTGATTGCTTTGCCCTCATCCCACTTGTTGTGCTTCTTTGAAATTTTAATATTATTTGTTATAACTTGCATCAAGAAATCCACTTTAAAAGCGTGAGAAGGATTTAGTTGAAATCTGTAGTTCATGATGGGGGTTCCAATTGAGTTTCCATCCTTTGTTTAGCTTGGGAGCGACTCTATTCTAGTTATTTGAGAGGTTGGGTAAGGACATCATGGGTTTTTTACCCTACCAGCATATTCCTCTTGGACTGAACTACATATTCAACTAAATGGCATTTTTAATGTGTGGGCCCTAGAAAATGTGCTATTGTTTTAGATGAGCTAAACATCTAGGTCAACTAGGTGAAAGGAAGTTATGTGTTGGTCAATATGGATATAGTCTCTATGACCATAATCCCATAAATCCCTTGTCACTTTGATTGCTTTTTTAAATAGTTGACATGCTTTGTTGAGATCCCTTGTGTGCAAGGCTTTGTGGAAATAGCTAAACCATATGGAATCATGACCACCTTGGAAGGATGAAATTTCTCCTAAGGGAGAGGGAAATTGTATCCTTACATAGCAAAACAAGTCTATCAAAGGCTCTTGGCTAGGGTTGGAACTATCTTTTTCATTGATTTTAGGTTGATCAAATGCTACTGTTAAAGCACTAAATCCTTTCCACCCAGATAGTTCTTAAACATGAAAATGATTACAATTGTGATGGAATGATATTGCACAATCCTCTAGTTCATGGAAGAAGCTCCAAGCTAGTTTAGTAGCCATTGCTTTTAGATTGAGACGGCCTAATCCTCCTTCTTTCTTTGGGAGAATATACTCATCTGAAGTCATTTTGGAATTCTAAATATATCCACATCACCTAACCAATGAAAGTTCCTTGCTAAGCTCTCCCTAGGCTCTCAATATTACCTTTGCCAGGTTCTAGCATGAGAGGAAATAGATGGTGAATGGGTCTTAAATGTGTTCGAGACCACAATCCTAGCTATAAAGGGAAATTGGAGATCATTTAACTACTCCAACTTCTTTTTAACCTTACCTAACCCCTAGTCTCATCTCTATTTTGCAGTGACTCCAAAACCCATTCAAATTCCCAATAATCTAAGTATCTTACCATCCTCTACTTCTTTACACTCTTCTTTGAGCAAACAACTAGGGTTGGGTTGATTAGTGTTTTAATACCTAGTTTGGTCAGGTTGCACATTGTGTCAAATGCTTTGCTAAATGTTTGGAGGTAGTCTCTAGATGATCTAGTGGAGATGGGATCATTGGTTAACTATCTCATTGATGTCATCAATTGATTTATTTAGGATGATGCCCTTATTGTTGGTAGGCAACTTGATCCCCTCTAGTCTCCCTTTTTGAGCTTCATTAGCTACTACCAACCAAATTAGTGCATTAAGTGCTGTAGCAAATAGGAGAGTGGTAGTGGACATCCTTATCTCATAGACCTTTTCTCTACAAACGAATATGATATTTTCCCATATACTAATACCCTAATGCTAGTATTTCCAAACAGGATGCAAACATACCTAGTGAATCTTTCCCCTAGTTCTAGGTCATGAAGAGCTCAAGTTGGCAAAGTCTATCTTAAAGAAAAAGAGTTATATACTTGTTTCAAAAAATATAAACTTGCCTTTGATGAAGCCTTTTTGTTCTTTTCTAATCCCCCCTTTCAAATGTGAAGAGTGTCTTCTAGCTAAGATGTTAGAAAAGATCTTGTAGGAAAATATAAGACAAGTTATACGTCTCTAGCTAGCCAGGTTATCCTTCTCATTCCATTTATGGATGACCTTGATAACCCCTTCTTTGATCCCTATAAGCAAGGCTCCAAAACTTGTGGATTCTTTCTAGACCATTATGAGTGGCTGTATAATAAATCCTTAAATTTTTGGAAGAATTCATTGCTAGGATGAGGAACACAGAGAGAGAGAGAGAGAGAGAGAGAGAGAGAGAGAGAGAGAGAGAGAGAGAGAGAGAGAGAGAGAGAGAGAGAGAGAGAGAGAGAGAGAGAGAGAGAGAGAGAGAGAGAGAGAGAGAGAGAGAGAGAGAGAGAGAGAGAGAGAGAGAGAGAGAGAGAGAGAGAGAGAACCGAGAGTTTTTGTGGGTATTTAATATCCATATTTTCTATTATCTTCACTTATATGTGTATGTACATTGTGTATATATACAAGGGACACCCACCTAGCCATAGGCCATTGATCTTTATCTCGGCAACCACCTAGTTAAAGGCCAACGTATCCTTAAAGGGAGGAAACCAACCAAGATACTATGTGATGCCCATAAACAATCTGCAATGTGAGAATTTCTTGGAGGGTGAAAATCTACGGGTTTCCATCTGTGTGGATCTTGGCAAGTTGAATATCCATCTCCTTCAAAACTTCCCTCATGAAGTGATACTTTACATCAATATGCTTTGTCTTTGCTTGAAAGATAGGATTCTATGTCAATTAGACGACACTTTGACTATCATTGTGTAAATCTCCCATTGGACGAGGAAGCCATATACCTTTCTTGAATGCATGAGTAGCAATAGCATATTTTGTCTTAGACTTGTGAATGTGTGAACAAATCTTGTCATAAACTTTCCACAGTCTACATTCCCTACAAGATTTGCATTTGAAAGAAAATCATATCTTACATCACTAAAGTGTCTCATGATACTCTTCATTGTCTCCCAATTCTTTTTGCGAAGGCTTTCCATAGACTTATTACCACTCTCATTATATATTTTTCAACAACAAGCATATCATCCAAGAACCATAATTTGACTTAATTTGTGTATATCTATTAACCACCATATGCATCCCATGCAAATCTTAAAGGTAGAAGAAGGCGAAAAACCTCAATGCATAAAAAAGTGAAAGTGGCTATGAGTGTGATAAGTGTCAAAATATGTGTAGCATAAATTTTTACAAGTACTTGTAATTTTTGAAAATTTATTTTGATGTAACTATGAGATTCAAGCCCACTCTTGTGTAATTTGTAAAATAATATTTGGTCAAAACAAGATTCCCAATGGTTGAAGAGTTACAATATAGCATATTTGTTCACCATAGGACAAGACAATTCAATTAAACTAGGCCATATGCATAAAAGGAAGATTGCTAGACTTGAGCAAGAAAGAGGAGGGGTACCCAACTTTTGGATGGATCCCTTGTTTTGAAAAACCCTATGTATAAAAGGCAAAAAGTGCATGGATAAGATCATTCTAGTGTTTGCAAACTTGAGAGAGCATCATCCTTGCTTCTTGCTTGCTAATGTGTGTGTGTGTGTGTGTGTGTGTGTGTGTGTGTGTGTGTGTGTGTGTGTGTGTGTGTGTGTGTGTGTGTGTGTGTGTGTGTGTGTGTGTGTGTGTGTGTGTGTGTGTGTGTGTGTGTGTGTGTGTGTGTGTGTGTGTGTGTGTGTGTGTGTGTGTGTGTGTGTGTGTGTGTGTGTGTGTGTGTGTGTGTGTGTGTGTGTGTGTGTGTGTGTGTGTGTGTGTGTGTGTGTGTGTGTGTGTGTGTGTGTGTGTAGATTGATTGCGGGAGAGAGTGAGAGACTAGTTGGAGAAGCTCTTCTCCTCTTATATCTCCTTCTTGTTCTTCTTCTCCATTCCTCTCAATGTAAAACTCATACAAATCAGATTGAAGGAATGGAAAGAGCCACATTTGAATCATGGAGCTATTGATGCATATTTGAGCCTTGACTACAATGAGAAGGTGAATTGGTGAGTTCATCACACCCATCATCATTTGATATTTCATGCTTTGGAGTTGAGAGATGGAGGAGTAGATTGGCAAGGAAGAGCATAGAATGGTTAGGTGAGAGATAGAATATCAATCATAAAATATAGTCATCCTTCCTTGCATATGATAAATAAATCAAAATGTAGGTGTTGATCATGAAAATAGAGAGTTGGAAGGAATCAAATGTTATTGTACAATAGAGACAAATGCTATCTTGATCTACAATAGAGTAGAAACCCTAAGACACAAATTGGAAAAAATAGGAAGATAATGATAGTGGAAGTAGATGATAGACCTATACCATCATAAATCACCATGCCAATAGTGGGGGAAGCAATGGAAGCATGCAAATCTGGTATAATAGACTGCACAACACAAGAGAGAAGAGAAGCATTGTGAATAAAAGAATAACACTACAAAGAGACCTCAGAAAATAGATGCTCAAGAAATGGAATATAGATTCCAAGACAAGTACAAAAACAAATTTGAGTCATTAGCTATGTGGGCATTGGCATGAGCTCCCTCTCTCCAATAGATCATGTTGTAGGAATATGCAAAGTGAATGATTGAGGAGGAGGAATCCCAACCTATAAATAGGCTGACAATATGAAAAATTCAACCAATTGAATAAAGGTAAATAAAATAATCAAGTAGACCAAAAATAGGTCACCCAACAATAGATGCACAAAAATCAAGCACCACCAAAGTATGCTAGAAAATAATGTGCCTAGCCCATTCTTACATGCATGAGTTACTCATGAATTTAAAAATTTGTTGGTAGCCTTCATTTAGGAGTAGAATGCATGATCATTATTAATGATAAATATATGCTATTGATGAGAAGAGTTCTATGAGCATGAGCTTAATAATTGTTGTTGCATGAGAACTAGATATCTAAAGGCTAGTTTGAAGATGAATACTTTGTGCATTTTGTTCAGCTTTGACTGCTAGAGGGACATGCAGATTATAGCTTGAGGGCTAGTATATATTTGTTGCATTTCAACAAAACAAATACCTAAATTTTAGACTCTTGGATTGCAATGAATTGCATCTCTATAAGTATCATTTGGCTGTGTTGGAGATTGCATTAGGTTATTGGAACCTCTAGAATTGGTGCCCATTGACTTATCATTGCATGTTTGGAGGTTTTCATGGAGTATGAATTCTCTTTGGCTTTCAAATTTAATCTATTTACATCATAGTTTCACCTTTAGTATCTAGAGCATCAAGGCATGTGATTCATGCATGCTCTTGCTCTCAGATGAATGTATTGATATTTTGGTTCAAGGCATTACTTTTGCTCCAGTTAAACTTTTTTAGAAGGGTATGACTTAAGATCTATATTATGTTGGAGTTTTAATATAGTGTTTTTCTCTTTTGGCTTGAAGACATAATACCATACTCTAGAGTACATCAACCAATATAAGCACCCATGGACATTGTTCATGCATCATTGCCTGAAAGTTAATGCTTTTTGCTACATTAGGGGGATGCCTATTGCTTTCAATATGAAGTATACTTTGTTAAAGCTAACTAGTTTTGTATCTTAACATTATTTTGAGGAATACATGCAACACAAAATGTGTGAAGGGAACATGCCATGGCCAAACATGGGTATCTAGTAAACAAGAAAACCATAGTTGAGAGAAAAAAAATTTTAACGGCCATGATATGATCATGTGGATACACTCTTTTGGTGTTGCCAAGTGTGGAGAGAGAAGAGCTGCCCCTTGAGCACATAGTTGTATTTCTTTCCCATTCATTCATCCTTCGTTCCTTACATTATCTTATTTAGTTGCGTTTTGTTTGAGCTCATTTTGTTTGTCATGTTTTTGTACTTTTTGTGTTTTGTTTGCAAACCCCAGTGTATCCACACATGATATTAGAGCCAATGCTTTTCTAAAGAGTATCCCATAAGACTAGTTTGAGACCTAGATTTGCACAAGAAACACATACTAATGGTATTTACTTTAGGTCATATTTCCTCACTTTCTAGTGGTGTAGGCTTATGTCATTTAGCTTCAATTATCTTTTACTTAGCTTGTTTAGAGCCTTTCTTCTTTGAATGTGTTAGGATTTCCCACTTATCCTTGGGTGAGCTCTAGTAGTACACATTGTACATCTTCTCTTGATTTGTTGTTTCTTTGTGGTCATTTGGTCATTTTATCCATTGTGGCCAATTGTGTTGTAGTCAACTGCCATGACAATTTAGGCCATACCTAGAGTATAAAGGACCCCAATGCTTCCTCTTTCTTGCTTTTTGGCCCAAACACTACATTATGGGTCTACCCCTCTCTCTAGTAGAACCACACTCATACATCTTACACTTGTTCAAGGTTGCAACATCTTGTATCTTGTTCAATGCTTCTACCATCTATGGAGATTCTTCAAAATTTGAATTCATTTCTAATTCCTTCTTCCACAACCATTCTAGCATGGTATTAAAGCTTAGAGGAATTGTGAGCTTCATTACAAGTAGGTTGGACATCTTTGCTAGCACTCTTCTTTAGCAATCATGGCCAAGCTCTCAATTATAGCCCTTTGCCTTGATTTTCACCCCTTTTTTCACCTCTTCTCAGTACGAACATCTTCCTTAATCTTAGGTTTAGCAGTATCTCATTATTTGTGATGGTTTCCAACATCTAGTTTGAGATTATTACTATTTCTTAGGCCTGCATAAACCTGCATTTTGCCAAATAATAGCTTGTTGGCCATCTGGACCTATTATATATTGATGTTGAACTCATGGTGGTGGACCTTTGAAAATGGCTGGAGATTTGTGTTTTCAACCTAAAAGGCTACTAGTGCTACTTTTTGTTTGAGGATTTTTGGTGGCTAATTCTCATGTTTGACATGGTTGGTGGTTGCATTACAAAAGAAGACCTTTCTGTTTCAACTAGTTTTTATCCCCTCTTATGGTATGAGGTGAAAATTAAGACCTTGAATAGCCAAGGCTGAATGTGAAAATAATAATTAAAGTGTTGCTTAGTATGCTGAAGGGAGATAGTGCTAGGTATATGATAAGTAAGAGTTCAAAAGGAAAGTAGTTAGAGAAAATAATAAATAAGTAGATAGTTGGGGGCTCATGTCCATTTTTCTTTTTGTATATGTGCTACTATTTTGTAGTAGCCATTTTATGAAGAAAATTGAGGCACTCTACAAGCTTAACACGGAACCATTGGACACATCCTTGTTATTTCAAGGGGCTTGACATACAAAGGCTATGACTATCTCTAACTACTTTGCTCATATGTGTAAGCATAGCAAACTAGCCTACTAAACAATAGATCAATTTGAGGTGAATGTATCGAGTGCATTTGCTGATACTTACCACATTCATAATGCACTAACACGCATTGCTCCATGATCCACATCCATAGGCCTTCGCTCATGAACTCGCTTCCATATTGCCTACACAAGAGAGAAGTTGTTGATGCAAAACTTGAGAAAATGACATTATGAAAAAAATGAACTCACAAATGGTGTTAGTAGACAGGCATAGAAACCCACTATAAGCAAGGGAGTATAAGGGCAGATGAGTGTGAATAGCCCTAGGGATAGGGGAAACCCTAACCCTAGCTAGCAAAGGCTATATAAACAGCCTATGGGTCACTATCAAGAGAGAGAGAGTGTACCCAAGTTGTACTCTAAGCAACTTAATAAGCAAGATTTCATTCTTGTACTTTGAGCTCTCCTCTCCCTCTTGTGCACACATTCCAATGCTGAAAACTTTGATTCTCAACATGATATCAGAGCCATCTCTGATCTCCTCAGCTTCCCTCAGCATAAGCTATCACTAAGTGCAAATGAGCTATCATTTCCTTCATCTTATCCTTCTTTCCTCCATAGCTGCCTGCAACCTACCTCCATTGGAGGACTTGGGGAGGACAAAGGAGGCCATATTAGCTTGCGCTTTCTTCTAGAGATCTCTTCTCCACATCAGGGCGCAGCTCCTCATCAGTTCTACCCCCAACATTGTCCACGTGTGAGGCCAAGATTGCAAAAATCCCAAAAACGGTGCAGTTTTCTGACAGCGCAGAATTCGAGCTGCTGTACACGCAGCAAGCGGCGCAATATGTGTGGCTATCTTAGGGCTCTAATCGCCCCGCAAGTGGGCTATCCTCAGCTAAAAGGGTTCCTAGAAATTCCTCTCAGAGAGAGAGATCTCTGCCAAATCCTAACTGTGTTTTTTTGGGCAGCCATAGCCAACAAGCTCCAAGCTTGACATTTTGTCATGTTTTCACTCTGAGCTTCATTAACAGTGATTCTAATCACTGAAGCAGAGTCTCTGAAGCCCATTCCAGATTCTAAAGCTCTTGGGCATGCTCAATGGACGTCACGTCCCCGGGAGTCCACTGGACCCGACACACCCTACCGTCAAGTTTCATGGCTTTCTAATAACTCTAGGTTAGTCGCTAAATATATTGTTTGATTTGACTTTATCATTTAGGACACACTATGTATAGATGAATTTGCATCAAGGCAAGGAGGAGCTTGGCATGCGGATTGATGGAAGGATTTAGCTTTGAAGGAGTACATTGGCAACCTTGTTGCAGACTTGGTGGCCTTCCATAAGAAGTGCTCATGAAGAGGGCAAGAAATAATCATGAAAATTCGAGCTTTGACCAATTTTGGATCTTTTTTAGTGATTCCTGTGTCATCTAGCTTGGAGAAGGTGGTGCTAATCAAGTGGTCAAAGCTTCTTTACTTGTTTGACCAAACGTGTGGTGGAGCAATGTGTGTGCTTGCTACATTAGGTGACCTTGATAAAGTGTCAGATCCGCTTCTCCTGGAGAAAGAGCTAAAGGGGGAGTGCATCATTTTTGAAGCAAAGAAGGATGTTATATTTTCATTGGAAACTAGCCCCTCCTCTCCACCGATGAAAAAGCCAATGAACAATTGAGAGTTCTTGTTGGCTATTGGCTTTTTGTATCTACCATCACTATCAGCCATCACATGTATTTTTCTTGATGAATATAAGATATTTTACTTTGTCCCTATAGATAAATATTTATTGAATAAATGTGTGGTTCATGTAAGTGTGATGATAATGTGTAGTATGTGAATGATGCATTTGCATACGTTAATATAATTCAATGCATAGTACTGCACTTGCTATTGTGTAAGTGTGACGATAATGTGTGGTACGTGAATGACATATTTGCATACATTATCATAATTCAACGTGTAGTACTATACTTGCGATTGTGCATAAGCAATAAGGTAACTCATATCCATACGTATTACTACTTTCGATGCGTTCATATATTAAACAAAAGTTAAGAGTCATGCGTTTCAAGAAAAAAACAAAATAACTTTACTCAATTATTTGAATTCAGTACACAACGCATGAGACATTATGTATATATAAATAAATATTCCAATGTGGTAGAGTATACAAAAAATTTTGGCCTTCCAAGATGCTATGGTGCTATAACACACATTACAAAACCTTGCATCATTAATCTCATAACCTATGGAGGAGTCCCCTTGCCGTGTCGAAGCCGAATAAATTAAGTTCATGTCTTTATATGTGTGGCAGAGGTGGTAGAGGCCATGGTTATTTTCGAGGTTGAGGAGACACTCAAAATACCTATGGATAGGAGAGCAGTAGAATGCATGGAATAGCTAAAATATGCAAGGCCACCGAGGATGTGGAAGTTTTAGAGGTAGGGGGAGATCACCTAGAGGCACATGTGGTGGATCATGGTAGTCAAATGAGTAGTCTAACAAGGACAAATAGTGTCATTATTGTGGCAAATATGGGCATATTTCCAAAGAGTGTCATAAGAAGCAAGCAGACATGAAAGCAAAAGGTAGACAATGTGGAAATTATGCATCTTCCAATGGTGCTCAGGATGATTAGGGAGACAGATTGTTTGCTATGCATCATGTATCAAAGAATGTATCTAAGCAAGGCAGAGATGGGAAATGGTACATAGATTCAGGGGCCTCTAATCATATGACACCCCATAGAGAATGGTTTGATGAGTTAGTTGTAGGTTCTCATGGATACTTCTGCACTAGGGATGATACCCAACATAATATTTAGCATACATGTGTGGTCCCATTGCTTATGCCCGACAGCAAGAAAAAGAGTCTACATGATGTGCTTCATGTACCATCGATCGATAAAAATATTTTATCAATTGGACAGATGGCATAGAGCAGAACCTCTAAGTCAGATTCAATAAGGATGGATGCTTTATTAAGGAATGTGGTAATGGCTACAAATTGATTGCTAAAGGCAAAAGGGATGATAGAATGTTTACGTTTGATACATCTATTCCGGAATTGAAGGTAGCCATGTTTGCCCATGATGATGGAGTTGTACAAGATGTTGAAATTTGGCATAAACATATTGGCCATATAAATGTTCAAAAGCTGAAATCTATGCAGTAAAAAGAGGGTGTACTTGGGTTACCTAAGTTAAAATATAATGATCTTGGACATGTATGCTCTGATTTTCAGTTTGGGAAACAAGCAAGGTTTCCTTTTATGAGACATGTCAGGAACAGTTCTCGTCCATTGCAGTTAGTACACTTGGATATATGGGGTCCATCTCGTAATGCTTCTTTTGGTGGTGCTCGATATTATGTCTCTTTCATTGATGATTTCAGCAGATACACATGGCTGTACATTATGAAACACAAAGATGAGGTGTTCGATGCTTTTAAAAACTTCAAAAAGCATGCTGAAAATGAACTGGGTTCTTATATATCATGTTTAAGATTAGATAGAGGCATAGAATATGTATCTAGAGAGTTTGACATGTATCTTGCCAAATATGGTATAAAGACAACTTACTTGGAGTTATACACCACAACATAATGGTGTAGCAGAGAGGAAAAATTGTGTGCCTATGGAATCGGAAAGGGCAATGCTTAATGAAAAGAGTTTGCCAAATTCTTATTAGGTTGAAGAAGTGGTTACTGCTGTTTATGTGCTAAATAGAACTCCTATAGCCATGGGATTCATGATGTAACTCCCTATGAGAAGCTGTATGGGCACAAGCCTGACATTAGGCATCTTAAGGTGTTTAGTTGCATTTCTTACGTGCATGTTCTTGATGAAAAGAGGAAGAAATTGGATCCAAAAATTGTCAAGAGTATTTTTCTGAATAATGCACAAGAGAGGAAGGCTTACAAATGCTATGTACCATCCACTCATGAGACCTCGATCAGCTAGCTTCATGGTATGGTAATCCTACTGCAATGGTTTCTGATGGATCAACCAACACTACTAATGTTGAAAATTATTATTCATCAAGTACTTCTATAAGTGGTCCTACAGGTGATGCTTCATCTATAGATCTACAGTTAGTCCTTGGACAGGACGACTGCGTAACTGTACTCCTACATCCACCACTGACACGGATATGTTAGTAAGGGGGAGATTGGATAAAGGAAAGAAAAGATGTTTGATGATGTGAGTGGTCTACTTACAATAGGATATGAGTCACTTGGCAATGACAGTTTGGACAGTGAGTTGGGAATACCTTCAGTTATGACACATGGTGTAAGGCATAATAGGTATGCGTTGCCTCATGAGAGGAAAGCTCAGAGTGAACCATAGTTAAGAAGGTAAGAAAGAGTCAGAAAATCAGTCATTGACATATAGTGGATATTAAGCCCATCATTATACTTACATGAATAGAGTAATAGGTTTCAAAGAACATATGAAGTTTGATGATGTAGTTGTTTATAGATGAGAATTGGTGTGCTACCATGGATTAAGAATATGCAACACTAGCTGAAAATGAAACATGGGATTTGGTCAAGTTTCCTGAAGGCAAAGTACCCATTGGCTACAAATGGGTCTACAAAGTAAAATGCAAGTTAGATGGTTCACTAGAATGCCAGGCTAGTTGCAAAGGGATATGCACAACAATACAACTTGCATTATGAAGAGGCTTTCAGTCGAGTTGCCAAGTTGGCAACAATGAGAACGGTCATTGCATTAGCAACGTCTAAGGGCTAGAAATTATGGTAGATGGATGTTAAAAATGATTTTTTGAATGGTGAATTGCTTGAAGAAGTGTATATGGAGCAGCCTGAAGGCTATCTTCATTCTGATTTTTCGACATATGTGTGTAAACTAAAAAAGGCTTTATATGGGCTGAAATAGGCACCAAGAGCATGGAATGCTTGGATAAGCAATTATTTAAAGCAGCATGGATTTCAGATAGCTCATGCAGTTCACAATCTATTCACGAAGAAGATAGATCATGGTTATGTTTTTTTGGCGGTTTATGTAGATGATCTTATCATCACTGGAGATGATGATCAAGGGACAACTGAAATTAAATCATTGCTATAGGCTAAATTCAAAGTTAAAGATCTTGCACTGAAGTATTTTCTTGGGATTGAAGTTATACCTACACCATAAGGAATATGGTTGTTGCAAAAACAATATGCCCATGAAAACTGTGACCTCTAGGACATACCCTCCATGGAGCCTTCATATCTCTCTCTGTAGAGCATATCTTCAGGAACTTTCTTCTAGACATATCTTTCTTCACTCAAGGCGCTCCCTCCTGGCACAACAAACAACCACATTGGTGATCTACAGCCCTGGCATTGCACAAATTTGACGTCGCTGCCCCAAACTGCGCCGTGGCTGTTCGCGCCCTCTGCCTGCGTCGTGCTGTCCACGATCTGGACGATTTCCATAGGGCTTTGATAGCCCTTGACATAAGCTTCCTAGACATGTAATTTTTTTTGAAAATGATCAAGTATAGCTCCCTACAATCTCAGAAAAACCAGGCCCCTGTCTCAGAAACCCTAATTCCACCATAGCCAAAATCTCTCAAGCTTTTTTTCCTCATTTTTTCTCACTCCTGACACTAAACCAAGCTAAAGCCCACTCTAATCCATTGACCCAGCATCAAATCAAGGAGGGGAAGGACCTGAGAAGATTGAAGAACGACCAAACGATCCCGAACAAGAAGAATCAAGCTCAACATCAACACTGACATAGTGTGTTTTCACACTGTCACTAACTGTGTCTCTTGACACACTGCATTCTTCTCTTCTACTGATAGAATCTCAGAATTCTGGTGTTGATTTGCTGCTGATCTTGCAACCTCAACATGGGAAAAGACTCTCCAAATTCTCAATTCAAAGGAGTCGGGTTTCACACCTGGCAAACCCGGATCAAGCTCATCTTGATGAAAAAGGGTCTCTGGGCCATCACAAATGGCAAAGAGAAGAAACCTCGGGACACGGACCTTGCAACTACTTGGCAAAAGAATGATGACAGAGCCCAAACCATTATCAAACTGGAGCTAGACGACAGTTATATCCACCATGTGGATAACTGTGAGACCTCACAGGACACATGGAAAAGACTTGACACCTTGTTCGGTGCACAATCTAAATCATCAAAGTATGGTCTCCTGATTGAGTTCTTCAGGCTTGAAATGAAGTCCAGCACATCACTTGCCACACATCTCAATTACATGGAAGGACTCCTAACCCAACTTGCAGGAATCAACATTAAAATGGATGAAGATGTTTGCATCGGTGTTCTACTTAAGAGTTTGCCTCTTGAATATAATAATGTATCAACAACTTTAATCAACATGCCAAATCCTGAACTTGTTGATATCCAGGCATCACTGTTAGAAGAGGAAAAGAAGCTAAAAACTAAGGAAGAACCAAGTACCTCTAGAGATGAGCATGCATTATATGTTGGCAACAGGTACAAAGGCAAGAAGGATCAGCTCTTCTGTGACTTCTGCAAAAGGACCGGACACACCGAGAAGTTCTGCCACGCAAGAAAGAGATCCCAAAAGGCCTATCTAGTCGTAGTCAAAGAAGAAGAAGAAAATGGAGCAAAGGAAGAAGAAGATGAAGATGAAGACCACCAGGATCGGAAGGACAAGACTCATCACTCCTTCTACTCACATAACTCTGATAGACTGTTTTAAAAGCCTTGTATTTCCTTGCCCTAATGCTTCCTGCCATAAGCTTTGTAAACTCCTCATGTAACTTGGCATTACAGTCCTTGTACACTTTGTGAGGCCCCTGTTACAGCCTCTGGATGTCCATCATGTTTTGGTGCCCACACTTAGCCTTTTCTGCAACAGCCTCTGGTGTCTACCATGTTTGTGGTGTGCCCACACTTTGTAGGTGGTTCTCATTACAGCCTCTACACACTTTGTGCCTTTGTAGTTGTGATTGAGGAGGGGTGTTGAGATTCAATAATCACACTCACTAAACAGCCTCTTTGTATGGAGCTTCAGGGCCAAGGACATGCAGGCCAACCTATCCCATATGCACAATGGTGCCTACTGCAGTTTCCTACTTTCCTATAAAGCATTGTACTTGCTTCCTTTTCTTAATGCAATGATAGTACTCTTTTCTTTTCAGTGAAGTGTCAATGTCATTGTCCACATACACAAGATTGTGTTTATGAGTCCAAGTCTCAATCTTGGAACCTAATTCACTTGTGTAACAAACAGTGTCTTTATCTTCTTCATCATGAGTCCACACTTCTCCTTTCATCCACCATAACTCACTGTCATGCTCTAGATCCCGCATTTCTCACATATGCATTTGGTTTGGGCAGCAGCATAATCAGCTGGGGTAGTAAGAAACAGCCTACCGTTGCTTTGTCTAGCACGAAAGTGGAATATAGGGGTGCAGCATTAGCGGCATGTGAAGCAGTTTGGTTGATGTAACTACTGAATGTCTTGGGGATACAGTTGGACAGCAAAGTCAGATTGCATTGTGATAATCTCAGCAGTGTGATTGGGTGCAGCATTAGCGGCATGTGAAGCAGTTTGGTTGATGTAACTACTGAATGTCTTGGGAATACAGTTGGACAGCAAAGTTAGATTGCATTGTGATAATCTCAGCAGTGTGATATTAGCTAGAAATCCCTCTATCATGCTAGATCTAAACATATCGAGATTCATTACCATTTCATTAGAGATATGGTACTTGTAGGGCAGATTGACTTGTTGCATGTGAAGATCGAAGACCAAGTAGCAGATATCTTTACCAAATCACTTGGTAAAGAGAAGTTTATCTACTTTAGATAGCTACTTGGAGTTCAATAGTTAGTTTGAGCTTGAGGGGGAGTGTTGAGACTTCAAGCTCAACTACTCATATGTATGTGTGTGTGACCGACATTACCTATAGATGTGTCCAATTGTACTCATGTGTGGGACATTAAATAAGTCAGTGTTGACCTAACCACAGTTAGTCATGGCTAGTGGTAACCTAATTGTACTCTCACTTTCATGTTAGTAGAGATTGAATAATGAAGATGAATGAGATGAGCTGACAACTCACTCTTTGGCTCCACTCTGGCTCTCTTATCTTTGAACAAATAGTTGGGGGGTCTCTGGAATCTCCTTTCAATAAGGCTGAGATGGCATCAAGGTCAACAAAAGTTGTCTTCCAAGACTTCATCTCAACATTGACTACCTCTTTTTGATTTCCTAGGAAAGCTAGACCGTTGCCCCAATCTTCAATGTGTCATGTATTACACATCCATGGATAGCCATTTTGACTGGCCACTCTCATAGGACTCCCAAGGGTTGAACTTTAAATCTAGCTACAATAGTAAGATTAAAATGAACTGGTTCAATGGGTGGATTACACCAGGCTTGGAGGATGATGTGGTTAACTATACTTACACAAGCCCTAGTATCTATTATTCCACAATGTGTGGTATCTCCCAGGGTTTCCATAGGAAGTACTACATGCCATTCAGCACCCTCCCAAAATGTGTTGACCCCTAAGGCACTCAAGATTGAGTGTGCATTATGGTTAGCATTTGGAGCATGGTGAAATTGGCTAGGATTAAGACCTTATACCCAACCCTTCAATCCTTGCTAGATCATTGGGCTACCCTTTAGTAGAGTTTCGAGTGGAATCATGATGTGTGTTAATGTAAATGAGGCAGTTATCACAAGTTCAATGTGCTCATAGAGATATTATTATTGGCTTGCATCAAGGGCAAGAGAGGCCTCTTGTTCCAAAGGTGGTTACATTCTCAATGGTTCTAATGTTGTTAGTTCATTGGTTTTCCGTGTCTGCACTTGGATGGATGCATTAGATGTATGAGATAGGCTAGGGAGGTTAATCATGTTGTCAACTTATGCTTCCTTTAAGTCATATTGGGTGGTTTTTACCCATTCCTTAACTTTGTCAATAGTTGTTAACTATTGGACCAAGCGTGGTCTTTTGCTAGTGTCTCTTTTTGTGTGGGTGGTGGGATAGTGGCACTTTTAGCACTAGAAATAGCAACAATAGGTGGCATTGAGGAGAGGCCTTTACTTTTCTCCCACCATCTTCATTTCTTGAAACTTTTCTTCCTATGGAGGATTGATCCAGTCTCAGAGTTATTGGTCCCTCAAGACTAATTCCTTCCACTTTGCTTTGAGCATGAGTGATGGCATGCACTGGAATGGAAATGGTTCCTTCATCTTTGATCATGGCCTTGTTGCTATTTGCCTTACATTATGGACAATCGGAATACATATGTAATTCCACATTTTGGGTAGTGTTGGTCTATTTTGTTCCCTTTTCCTTGCTCTTTCCTTTGTGGGCACCATGATGACACATGTCTTAGTTTCCCACAAGTCCAACATGAAATAGAATCTCTAGTTGAGGATAATCCTTGCATGTAGCCTCATCCTAACATCATGATATGAACTGGTAAGTAATCCATAAGGATTGGGTGCCCTTATTTATCATAATAGACAAATAGATTTTTGCATTTATCTTCTTCTGTGGGTTTCTCTATGAAGTGGACTAGAGCATCACTAGGTGGATGTGTGATGATCAAGGGTCTCAATATGCTTAAAGGAGCCTAAGGTCAACTAAGGGTTTCTAAGTTACTCAATGTGTAGTGCAAGCACAGTGCAGTCTTGTGAGATAAGTGTGGTGTGGCAAGAATAGATGCACTATGATGGATGCACATATAGAAGATGCACTTTTGATGGATGCACACTTAGAATGGATGCTCTATAGGGTGGGTGTGTGTAGGGATGGAGAGGCTAGTAGAGTACAAATACACAATGGTTATGAGTTAAATGCACATTAAGCTTATTGGCTGAACTAAATGAGTGTAAATGAGGCTATATGAGTGATAATGAAATTATAGATGCATAGGAAGGGAGTGATGCTACGTGGATATACTAAAAGGATGCACTGTGGGTTAATGAGACACTATTTTCTATACATTATTGGATGCACATGAGTTCTAAGTGTGAATGGATGTAGTAGGTGGCTGCACTATATGGGTTGATGGATGTACAAGGGTGAAGGTGGATGCACTATGTGAAATAGGATGCATTATGTGCGTCAAATGCACACGATGCACTATGTGCACTCTCGGACATACATAGATGTACTATGTATGGCTAGATGCATATGGATGCACTATGTGTAGTTGGATGTACACGGATGCACTTGATTGCACATGGTGGTATGGCCCCAGTTACCCTCTCCTATCTTTCCATTGTCCTTCCATCCCACAAGGTTGGACTAGGGTTGCAGAGAAGTAGATTTACTACTTATATGCACATCACAATGTGAGGAACCTTTTGTGCATCTATATGATTAGGTGTGGCTTATGTGCACCAAACAATTATTGAGTCTAAAAGGATGCAAAAGGTGTCATGGAGGTGGAAGCACAGTGTAACACTAGGTGTAGTACTAAGGTTAGATGCAGTATATGAATACACAAGGCAAGTAATTGTATGCACTATGTGTTACTATGCATAGTGGTATGTGAAGTGAATGCACTTATGTGTGGTATAGTGTGGTGTGGATGCACTACGTGTGGGCGATTGCACACATAACACTACACATAGGTTGTTCCTCTCCTTACCTCACTTCCCACTATTCTTTCACACTTCACGGTTGGAATTGGGTAGTGGAGGTGGAGATGAGGCTCCTATTAGAGGCACCAAGTGTACCTGCAATATGCAATGTGTAGTGAGAGTCACAATGGGGTGCTATCCAGAGAATCAACTAAACCCATGGATGATAAGATATACACACAGACAATCAATTGAACCCACAATTGATAAGATGAATAATTGAGCTTCACATATTCAAGTGCACTTAAAATCATTCAATTTTTGCATAGTTCATGTAGTTCTAGATCCATGATGCAATAGCAATGCATTGAGCTTCCACATGCCTTGCCATTCCTACCAATTCTCCTGCCCAATAGGTTGGATAGTCAAGTGTGTGAGGGGAGAGCCTTCTGTTTACACAGTTGCACACATGGTGTAGACAAAAAAGAAAAATATT
The DNA here is from genome assembly GCF_053477565.2 of Lygodium microphyllum. NCBI lineage: Eukaryota > Viridiplantae > Streptophyta > Polypodiopsida > Schizaeales > Lygodiaceae > Lygodium > Lygodium microphyllum. The sequence continues at coordinate 1,805,522 of NC_141136.1, forward strand.
ATCCTTTTTTACCATAATAATTCGAAAACAATGTTAAAGAAGTCAATTTTCTTGTCCACGTGTCCAAATGTATGTAGTAATCAATACATTAACTCAGAAGATGCAAGCACCAAGCCTTTATTTCTCATGCATGCACTAGGGAATATTTTTCTCACTCATGTGATTATTAATGATACTTGAGTGCTTGGGTTGTTACCTAACAAACTTCCTTTTTGGGTAAGCACTCACCCCAATAGGTATGATGGGGTCCCAATCTATCACAGGTGCTCTACTTCACTAATGCTTCACATGCAAGAGGTTAAATACCATGCATGTGGCTTTTGTTGGGCTGCCATGTCATGCTTTGGCAGTGTTGCTCTTGTCTAGGGTGGCTATGGGATGCTCCTCCTCCAACAATGGTGGCTTTACTCCCTTTCTAATGCAGCTCCTCTTCCACAACTCTACTTTTCTTTCTCTTCTTTTCTCTCATAGCATGGCCCATGATGTAGGGCTCCTTTTCTGTTACAATGATGGTGCAGTGACAAAGGTGATGATGATAAAGTTGATGGTGGGGAAGATGATGATGAAGGTAGTCAAGATGATGGTGAAGATAATGATGAGGGTGTAGAAGATGATGACAATGATGATGATGATGAGGTAAGGATGATGGAGAAGAGAATGATGATGGTGGGAGTGATTAATATAATGCCTAAGATGATGATGATGTAAGTAAAGATGATGGTGGCAGGAGAAGGTAAGGAAGATGATCAAGATGGGGTAGACGATGGTGGTGGATGAAGGCAAAAAAGGTGATGATAGTAAATGAAGATGGTGATGGTGATGGATGGGTCTGAAGGTAATGATGAGAAGCAGTAGGGAAAGGGAAAGGAGGGGGTGGCATTGTGTGCATGGAGTGGGGTGGATTGTGGAGAATCAACAACAATAGTTAAAGGGCCATGGAATGGTCTAGATGATTGCACGCAACAAGGGTCACACAAAATGGACTATGGTGGGTGGGCATGATGGTGTGTAAGGTGGGCTAATGGAGTGCAATTAGGTCAATGAAGGGAAGCAAAGGGAGAGGTGGCTCTAGATTGAAGTAGAGATTGGTAGATATCGTAGGAAAAATGATTGACTATGGTGGGGGATTGTAACAGGAAAAGTAGGTAGTTGAATTGGGGGTTGATTGGGCAGAGTGATGGCACCACAATGAAGGTTGCCTACACATGGGGAGACAGTGGTGATAGCGGCTAGGGAGCATGGAGAAGGCATCGAGTACAACTACATCTGACCATAATAGGGGGTTGTGGACCAGCGGTGGATTGCAATGTACGGGGGTTGCAATAGTGCTCACGATGGTGTGCAAAGGGAGAAGATAAGGATGATAATGATAGAATGGGTATTTGGCACAATGATTAGAGGGGGTGGCTAATAAAGAAGTCCCCCTTCTTACTAAAAGCACAAGTTATAAATTTTTTTTGTGAGTAAAGGCCTAAGCCCTCCATGTGATGGCAATTTCCAAAAGCCTTCTTCCCATTGCATGCCCAAGCATGATGACAATTTTTGTCCTCCTTGTGGGGCATTCGCTAGTGCAAAGGAGGCCCCCAACTAGGTCCTTTCCCGTTCTCATGCTACACATTGCTTGCAAGAAACCATTATATATGAAAAACTTATTAATGGATTTCTATTTGAAAAACTATCTCTTTTTCTTGTGTCACACACTTTCACTTATGTACAAGAGAGGGTGTTATTGACGCTAAGTCTTAGAATTGAAATTGAAAAGAATTGTAAGAGAAGCTTGCATTTTTACACATCTTACTCTAGATGAAACAAAGTCCACTTGTCAAATCCATGATCCACATACAATGCAATTCTCAAAAATCATATCAACAAAAGTACAATCAAACCTAACTAAGTTTTGCACACATTTTGGATTTGATGCAACTAGCACCCTTCTATTCCATGACCAAAACTGTACAAGTGATTGTTGGTGGTCCACGTGCCCTTGGTCCTAGCAATGGAACCAAAATGTTGTGCTACATGCTTAACATGTCAAGACCATTAGGCACACTCTTATTGTTTCAAAGGCTTGAATGCGCATATTGTGGACTAGCTCTCACCTAATCACTCACACAAGGATTGAGAACAAACCTTTTTATTGAGCATCAAGTCACGTGCCTCCTATCAACAAGGTTGCAAGCTCTAGCTCCACAATCCAAGTGAGCACTCCATTGTCCCTCAACCCTCTATGGCCATTGTCATGCACGAGAAGGCATGATAGGCATGAGAGAGTATTAGAGAGGAGGCTAGAGGTTTCACTATCCTTGTCCATGTGACGTGCCTACCCGAGCCGCTTGCTCGCTGGCACGTTCTTGGTAGCCCATCAAGATATATTCTAGATAGCATCCTCCGCGATTCCATAGAATACCTTAGATTTTGCTATCTAGGCTCGATTGAGTCTACCTTTGCAGTGGAAGTTCTAGTTGTTCCCTTGAGGATCAACCTGAGTTTTAGTGTAGCGTGCCTACCTACGGGTGTTGTCCAAGCATGTTTTTAGCTGTCCGAATCTAAGCAATGCCGCTCGGAACTCCCATGGAATGGTACGGGGTTTGTCGCCTAGGGTTTCTGGAGTCTGCCTCGCAACGGAACATTTGGCCGAACCCACTAGCATCGACCTAAAATCTAGGTTCCTAGTGGTCAAGGTCTCCTGACAGCATTCTAGCGTCGGGTCCTAGACATCCTACTTTACGTAGAGATACCCAAGCTGAAGCTAACCCATATCACACTTGGTTCAAAGAGAATGGGAAATGAGAGGGATGCCCCGCTCAACCTCTCTTCCCATAGGGTATAGTCCCATTCTGGTCCCCCAAAATGACATGAATATGGTTTTAACCTAACAATATCTAAAGGTCATACAACTATAGAACCTTGTGAGAAGCCTCCCAGTTCTCTGAGACCACACTTCCGTAGGATAGACCCGTCAGGGGTTCCACCCACCCAGTTTCCTCAATAGGTGTTCTTTAGTTATTTAATTAGGTCCTATCACATTTATGTGTGACATTTAAAATCAACTTCCTTAATTAAGCCTTTTAGGGAATAGGGTTCATTCACGTAACTTATGGCACACTGACATGAAAACAATTTATATAGCTTCCTTGGAAGCAAACTTTTTATTAGCATTTTAACTGAGATACAAGTATTGTCCAAAAAGGAGGATTCCTACAATCTGTGAGGATGCGTCTTATTTCCTCCAAGTTTTCGACCTTCCACTAGTAACAAGGCCTCAAGAATCCACCTTGAGTCACGTAGATCATTTGAGTAGGATCTAGAGGCAGGGAATTACAGTTAGAGCCCCCTGACATCCAAGCATCCTCCTACATTCAAACTAATCCACGGAGAGACCTCTCCTGACTGGTTCAGTCTGATGACCAGGAAATCAGTGCAAATAAAGGCACAAAAATGTGCTCACATGGAAACATCCTTTGCAAACTAACACTTTGCTTTTGTACCCCTTTGTCAAAATTTCAAATATGAAGCAATGTAAAATGTGTAGTCCAAAAGAGACACACTATAAAATATTCCTAGGAAAAGGAAAGGTCAAACCCTTTTGTCTCATGCTAAAAATTGAAAGGTCCTTAGACCTTAGTCCATGTATGCAAATTTGAATTTTTATAATTCAAGAAAGGAAAAGGAGGTGGTTGCAGTCGTGGGATTTGAGGAGGTGGGAGGTTGAGGTGGTTATACCCTCTCTCTTCCTTTATCTTCTTCTCTCACGGTTCATTTCTCCTCTCTCATTTTGGCACAACACTTGCCTTCTTGTTCTTGCTTCCCTCTCTTGTGCTTCATGCTCATTTCTAATGGAGAGTGAGGAAGAGGAAGAGGGTGAGGATGGAAGAATTGTTCAATTTCTTGTGTGCCTTCCTCTTGTGTGTCTTGAGGATATGGATTCTTGGTGAGAATGAGAGTTTTCTTGCAGGTTTTTATGGCCAGCAAATGTATTTGCAGCCTCTCTTGGCCGGTTCGTGGTTCTCTTGGTGCCGTGGCAAGGTGCTCTTCATTTGGTGCATTGGCCGGGAATTGGGGTGGCTATGGAGCTTGCAAGGATAAATGGGCTTCTACCATTGCAAATATGAAGCCAAAGATGGTCAAATAGAAGAAATGAACACGGAGAGGTTCATAGGCCACCAAGGTTTGCTTCAGGAGCCTACAATGTAGTTTCAATTTGAAGAGATTTCAAGAAGGATCGAGAAAGATGGTGAATCAGCGTGTTTTGCTCTGTTCTGGGAAGTGGTGTGCGATGAGCACAGGATCAACCCCACGGGTGCATACCACAGTGACTCGGACCTGCAAATGGAGTGCATCAAAGTCTACTTTAAACGAGGCCAACGGTGGGCTATGTCTCACGTGCCCCACGCTGTGCTGATGGACCTGGAGCCTGGCACCATGGACAGCGTTCGCTCGGGGCCTTACGGCCAGATCTTGCGCCCTGACAACTTCGTCTTCGGCCAGACCGGCGCCGGCAACAACTGGGCCAAGGGCCATCTGGGAGGTGGTGTGCGACGAGCACGGGCGACCCTCTGATCTGCACCTCATGTTCTTCTCTTCTCGAATGTGCGTCAGTTACAGCTCCATCGTCTTATCCATCCAAAATCCACACTTTAATCGATAATCTTTTGAACAAATACCTTCTTGATGGTGGTTCATATGCATACTTTCCTAAGCATTAAGTCACACCTTCTTTTACCAAGCCTATTCTCTAGTATACACAAAGTATTTCCATGAATTTCCTTTTAGCTTTTGTTTTATTCCTAATATTACCTCCTTTCCTTTTCCTTTCTAAAATTAAACTCGGTGGAGTACATCATTGCCATATCTTTCATGAGGATTTGCTTTATGGTGATATCTTTTTTCGAGTTCTCTTTCTATGCTTAATGAGTGGTTATCTTTTAGTTCATGCTAAGTGTGATGTCTTTATGTGCAAATTGTGTGAAAAGCCCTATCTTTTGTGTGATGTATGATTTTATGTGGTATGTTCATGACCTAGGCTTTACGACCTAGTTATGTTTTTCTATTGTGTTTTTCCCCCCCCCCCCCCCCCTATCCAATGACAATTCAAAGACGATTGAAGAAAAGAAATGAAGACCGAAGATGAAGACAAAGACTTTTTCAAAGAGCTGATTGTGGTTCTTCTTCAAGTTTGTTCGCGGGGACGCTTCACACTTAAGTGTGTGATGGACCTAAAAACGGGCCGGCACTGGCTCATGCACTAGCCGGACCTCGTCACTATGCACAGGACAACCCCTCGGCCTCGCGGCCAGGAGCGTCTATCAAAATCTCTGCCTTCCTAAACATTGCGTTTGTAATACGTTGTAGTCCAACTGATCCTAACCCAATATTGCTCCTCAGAGGGAGTCCCTTTCACATAGCCAAAAGGCTCGAATCACATACACATGGGGTTCCTCCTACGGCTGAATGCCGTCAACCCTCTGCGACTCTCCTACACCTTGGGGATTGGCCCCTCGATGCGCCGCTCAACATTTAGACATTTCGCACAACCGTCGCTCAAGGTACCAAATAAACGTATCCAGGAATGTACCATTCCCTCACTTGACTTCCCCTTTATGATCCCACGACTAGCCTACAGCATAGGAACCTCACACTCTCAACGGTGGGTCACAGGCCTACTGAAAACAATTGCTATGCATATCCAGGAGCTAACTCTGATACTTTTAATTTCCTCTAAATGATCATGCAAAGAGGTGGATGCCTAGTGCTCAAACATTTTAAAAACCACCAGCGTGCAAGTGCAAAACATCTCTTTCATGCTTTTCTTTCTAACCGCTTTGTGCTTCGCTGCAACACCTAGCACCGAAGTGATCTTCGTGCTACTAGGGTTTAATTTTTTATCATTATTATTCCGTCCTAGATGCAATGCATATAAAATCAGCAAATTATTCCTCATGCTCAGCGGCATTTAACCATTTTTCCACAACTCTACCCTTCCCCGTTGATAGTGCATCATTATATTCATTTCTTTCAGGGTTTCCTTGGCATCATTTTATATGGAGAAAGGAAGGAAACACGCACTAAAACATATAAACAAGGCTGAACTGAAGCATAACTTCATGCCCCAGCCTTGCTATACATCAACAAACATAAATCCTATTTTTCTGTATTGTTCGTAGCCCCAAATGTATTTTTCCTCTATTTTTCATGGGGTTTTTATCATTTTCCCGCCATTTTCTTCATTTTCTTGTATTTTTTAAATTGCTGAAAATTGAAACCAGTTTGTGGGCTGTGGCCCTTAGTTCATTTGCAACAAAATTGAAAGATTAGTTGATGTGTATCGACGGTTTTCCCCATTTATACGCCCAAAACCCTTGTTTTTCCCCATTTTTCATGGTTTTCGGGTTTCTTGACATTATTTCGGGCCATGAAATGCATGTTTTTCATAATTTCTGGTTATAAACAGTAAGAACTCAGAAGAATCAGCAGCATAATCAAATCTTAGTCCATATGAACGGCATTCCATCAGTCAAAAGCATAAAACACTAAATTTTCTTTGTAATTTTTTTAGTTTACCGCTTAAACGCGTGTTTCGGGTTTTGTGTCCATGGCTGTAGATTTGGAAAACAGCAATACTTCATGTCCAGCAACATCACAAATCACCATTCTCAGCCCGTGTAGCAATCCGGTCCATGCCGGACAAGCCTCCATCATTCTTTCTTCATTGCTCCTTCCTCCCACATGATCTTGCCTTTAGAAGAGAGAGAGGGAGGAGAGAGAAAGACTAGAATCAGAAATTTCAAACCAGGCCACCATTCCACGGGCGAAGGGCGGCGATATGATCAGCATACGGAGGGGATTCACTGCCAATGATCACTCGGGGGGGTTGTGTGCAGGCTGAAGATTGCAAGATCAACATGATGGCGCAAATTTCGGGCGCAGTTTCTCCACGCTTCCTCCACGTTTTTTGTCATGCCATCTCTCCCAAACTTTTCATGTGACATTTAAATTTGGGCCCCAAGGGTCACTTGCTTGCAAGATCAACATGATGGCGCAAATTTCGGGCGCAGTTTCTCCACGCTTCCTCCACGTTTTTTGTCATGCCATCTCTCCCAAACTTTTCATGTGACATTTAAATTTGGGCCCCGAGGGTCACTTGCCCATTTTGGCCAAATTTTGTCCACCTCTTCAAATCTTGACCGGTTTGTTGGCCATTTCCCCGTCCGGACTCGGAATCGAGCTCTGAAAAATCCTGGGCGTCTGGCTTAGCATCCCGCATTGGCCAGTAACTTGTGTCAACCCGCACGACTGTCTGAAAAATTATGAAAAATCACCAAGTGTCGCTCGGGCGCCGTTAAAGCACTTTGGCGCTTAAAATCGTCCTAGATCGAGCCGCCGCCTTTGACAGTGAATATTTTTCCCTTGATCTTCATAATTTTTAGCTATTTTTAAGCACTTCCCGTCTCCTAAATTCCGCTCTCATTGGCGACCACGGGATAGGGCGACTCAGCCCGTCGAATCCACGATCATATCTGCACATAAACAACCAAAGAAGCATCAAACTGATACAAAACAATTATCATCATAAAACTCAGTACAATGCTTCCCCTACCCCTAGACAGAACCAAGGCATGACAGCCACAAGGAGTAGGCCTAGCATCATCTAATAGAAGATCCGAAGCAAGTCACTAACCAACTGCTCCAACACAGCCAAACTAAAAAACCTATCAAAGAAATTGCCCTAAGTGGTAGTCTGAACTACTGACCAACTAAAGACAACACAACTAGGAGCTCCTACAAGGCGAGGACTCCTATAGCCTGAGCAAAGGATATTTTCTTTCAGTATATCTCTTCTTTTAGGATTTTTATTGGATGAACATACTTGGGCATGTAAAAAGGAGGGAGCTGAGCGTAGTGACCCAAGGAGAACAGGGCATCGGTCTCAGGACCTGTCTCGGCACCCAAGAACCTACCAAGCCCTCGCAAGGCGACACTGAATCCTTTTCTAACGCTCACTTTTATTTTCGCTCCAACCTTCCTGGTTTTGATATTATTTTTTCCAGCAAGAAGCCACCCCTAGGAAGACCAGGTATCGGCCCCGGGTCTGACTCGTCCCCAGGAACCTACCAGGCCTCCGCAAGGCAATGATCAACTGCTTATATCTTTTCATTTCTTTTCTTTTCATTGATAGGGGTTAGAACCCCTTTTTACACACCTTCGCATTTATATTCATCTTTTAGGATATTCAGGATTTCTTGGCATCATTATTAGTATCGCCTAGCAGGCTTCTCTAACTGCCTCACTGCTAACAAGAACTCCTAGAACGGCTGCCTAGCGGGCTAGCAGAACAGAGCCACTAGGACTGCCTTCTAAAACAGATCTTTCAATGTCTAACAATGTCTTTACAGGAGGCAATGACTACCCCGACCTCCCTCAAATATACGTAGCCTAAACCTGGGACTTCATGCCTTGGCTACCGGTCCCCAACAAAAAGTATCCCCTCAACAAGTACAAATACACATATAACAGGAAAGAAAGGTACTTGTAAAGGAGAAATATCACCTGGAATGGCCCCAAGAAGCTTCCATCGCAGCAAAGGCTCCTCCAGGCTCCACAAAATTCCACAACCTGCGAAACCTGTCCAGCACAACACTAAACAAAAACCCAATTAAACGCACCCGCACTAGACAGGGAAATGGCCCTCTTGGCCTAATGAAATCAAACAATACTATGCATAACATCCTCCTGGAAACAACCATGATAGACATCAAAGCATACTATTCCCAGGGGAACAGGGCTTGTAGCCCTAAACTAGGTGCAGTAGATTATGACCTATCCCTCCTGCGTATATCGCAAGAGGTGTTCACATCACATGTCGTCGAATCAGTCTGTGGGTCCGAGATAATAAAGGCAGATGAGTCTCGCTTACCCTCTGCATCACCCAAATCAACCATCGTCTGCCAAAGAGGGCATGTTCAGAAAGCATACCCCACAAACGACCAGGTCCTGTCTCACCATCAATAGATATATCGGGACAAGGGCCACAATTAAAGAAGAGGTCCTCTTCATACGCAAGATTAGCCAATGAATCGGCAAACTGATTCCAATTCCGTGGAATCAGCTGAAAAGACACTCTATCGAATTCGTCTAGCAGGGCTATGGCAGTGTGATGGTACATACAAAGGATCGGGTTCCGCACCATGTACGTCCCATTGAGTTGATTTAAAACCAACTGAGAGTCCCCTTTCACCAACAACTGGCGGATACCCCCCTTTTTTGCAATATTCAAACCCATGATCAGGGCTTTGTATTCGGCCATATTATTAGTAAAATTCGCCCCGAGATAAGCAGCTAACTTCATGACAATGCGTCGTCGGGGGTCTCGGATGACAACTCCTACACTTCCTTTTTTGCATACACCCCTGGACGCTCCATCAAAGTACAAGGTATACGTCCATAAAGGGTTTACATATCCCGCCATCCTGAACTCTACTCGTAATTATGGTAATCGAAATTCAGCATATTCAACGGGTGGACTGTAGGCTCCATCCCTCCATCATCATTGAATTCAACAGGGATGCTCGTCAAAAGTTGTAGGCAATGATGGCAGAAGACCTTGATTTCCCAAATAAATGTCCCGCCTTCTTGCTCAATCACCTTGTATCCTTTGCTCCACCAAATGAGCCTTCCCTGATGATATCTCTGTTCCAAATATGGGTGTTCTAAATAAGGGATCAGACGACCCATCAACCTCTATTACGATTTCCTTGCAGATGTTTGATCGATCTTGCCTAGACCTGCAAGGCAGTCATAGCATTAGTGCAATCAGAAGTAATAAGGTTTAATCTTATTAAGATTAACCTTATTTTTAAATTCTATCCCCTCAAGGTCAGCTAACAACACTGTAGATTTATTCTTTCCTATCCTAACGATCTTATAGGGCCCATCCCATTTGGGTTCTAGCTTGCCTGGGAATAATTCACGTCGTGCGTCATAATACAGAACAAGCTGTCCTTTCTTGAAGGTGTATTTCTTGGCTTTGAGGTCGTGTAGCTTCTTCATTCGGCGCTTCGCCACTTCTTGGTGCAATAAGCTCTGCAACTTAAGCTCATCTAAATGTGCCAGTGTCGTCAAACGCTCAAAAAGAGCGTCATCATCGCTCAAAGAATGATTGATGGCAAACCGAATAGTCGGCAGCTCAATCTCTAAAGGCAAGACACACTCCTCCCCATATACTAACTTGAACGGGGTATGGCCAGTGGCTCGTTTGAAGGTCGTATTATAGGCCCACACTGCCACGTATAACTTTTTATCCCAATCCCGTTTCTTTTCCGACACAATTTTGGACAGGATGCCTACAAGCTGCTTGTTGGTGCTTTCGACTTGCCCATTGGCTTGCGGATTATATGGGGTTGTCTTGTTATGCTTGATGTTCCACAACTCTGTCAAACCTTTGATCACCTTATTCAGGAAATGAGTTCCGCGGTCCGACACTAATTCTTTCGGTGGACCAAACCGGCATATTATCTGCTCTAAAAGAAAACTAGCAGTTTCTTTAGCATCATCTTTCCTTGTTGCACGTGCTTCTGACCACTTTGTGAAGTAGTCAGTTGCTACAATGATGTATCGCTTTTGCGTAGTCGACGACGGAGTAATAGGACCCACAAAATCTATTCCCCACTTCTCAAATGGAAGTATCACCATAATAGGGTTGAGTGGTCGTTTCCTATTCTCTCGACTATCATGTCGTTGGCAAATATCGCATCGCTTAACATACGCAAACGCATCCTGGAAGATGGCAGGCCACCAATAACCTGCTCTTAAAGCCTTTTGTGCTGTAAGCCGTCCAGCAAAATGGCCACCGCAAGCAGAATCATGGCACTCCTCCAAAATGAATGGCACCTCGTCAGGCATCACACATCGGCGATAGATATCATCAACCCCTTGCCGATATAATGTACCTGCGATCAAGGCAAACTTTAACGCTTGCTGCTTAATTTTCCTTTTCTCAGCCTTAGATAGTTCGGATCCCGCCTCTCCCGTTGATAAATAATGCGTTATTGCAGCATACCAGGAGGGAATAGATGCCGTATCTATTTTAAATATCATCTCCATGTCACTACCTTCAGCCACAGATTCTTTCGGCTCCCCAAAGTCCACTAGACATTCCACGATGCCTTGCAACCTTGGTGGCTTACTCTTGATTTCATAATCAAATTCCTGCAAAGTGATCAACCACTTCGCCAGACGATCAGGCGGCTGTAGCTTATTCAGCAACAATCGAAGTCCCTCCGCCTTCGTATAAAGCACGACTTTCTCATAGAGAATGTAATGCCTGAATTTCTTGGTCCCAAAGACCATCGCTAGACACAGCTTCTCCATGTAGGTGTAATTGATTTCGGATACCCCCAGCTTCCGACTAGCAAAAGCAATCGGGTGGTACCACTTCTCTTCCCAAATTTGGGCTAAACAGCAGCTGATACTATACATGGTGGCTGCTGAAAATATATAGAACACCTCACCTCTTTTAGGTGCTTTTAAAACGGGCGCTCTTGCTAGCTCTTGTTTCACATCCTCGAATGCTACCTTACAAGGGTCACCCCATACAAACGAACAGCTAAAGGACAATAAATTTGTAAGTGGCAACGTTCTTTCTGCTAAGGCGTTAATGAATCTACGGTAGTAACCAACCGAAGACAGAAAGCTATGAACTTCTTTCGGAGTGCGTGGTGGACCCATGGCAACTATAGCTTTGACCTTCTCGGGGTCTGTCGCAATTCCTACCGAACTGACCACATGACCCAGCAATAGCCCATAAGGTACTCCAAAAGCACACTTCCGTGGGTTTAGGGCGATGCAAAATTGTCTACAGCGCTCAAAGCATTTTCTCAGAATGATCAACTGCCTTTCTCTCACGGTGGCGGCCCCTAAGTCATCAATAAACACCCTCAACTCGTCAGGGGATATGTCACCGAATGTCTTATCAGCTGTTCGTTGCCACGAACCAGGCGCATTGCATAAACCAAAAGCCATCACATGGTAAGCAAAAGTGCCAAATACAGTGATAAAAGTTGTTTTCAACTTGTCCTCTTCTGCAATTGCCATTTGGTTGTATCCTGCAAAGCAATCCATAAACGAATATATCTCCCTACCCGCTAATTGATCCAAAATCTGGTCAATAAATGGCAACGGGTAGTAGTCCTTAACTGTCTGCTTATTCAGCTCCCTAAAGTCTACACATAAACGGATCTGATTATTCTTCTTCTTTCTAATCACAACTGGCGAACACCATTCCGTGTGTTGCACAGGAAAAATCAAACCCGCTTTTCGAAGCTTCTGTAACTCCTCAAACAGCCCGTCCCTCAATTCGAAAGGCATACGCCTTACTTTCTGCCGTACAGGACGACTGCCCTCTTTCAACGGAATTGTATGAACAGCAAGACTGGGAGGGATGCCTCTCAACTCATCATAACTCCAGGCAAAGATATCACGGAACTCCTGGATCAAGGCCACATAGTCCTCCCTTTCTGCTGTACTGAGCATAGAGCCTAATTTGATTGGCCGCGAATCATCAAGCGTACCAAGGTCTAGCTCGATAACATCTGCATCTCTTATACGATCTTGGGCCTCTATCGGCTCGTTCAAAGTGATCTGATAGATGTCCTCCGTGGTGGATCCCTCTTTGGACTCATCGCTCGATGATGTCTCACTGGCAGATAAATCTTCTAATGTCTCCAATTCTGTAGAAGATAGAGGAGCTCTCTCACTCTGCGGGGACTCAGGATAAGCATCAACCACCACACGCTGGGCACCTCTGCCGAATATCAGTCGACCGGCGGGTATATCTACTTGGCAGTCCGCTTGCAAGATCCAAGGTCGTCCAAGTAATACTTGGTAACTTGGCCGCCCTGCAAAATGAATCACCCTAAAGTCCAACATGCATTCTACATTTGCAACAGTGACATGGACCTTAGTAATGCAGCCTTCCGGCTGTCTCAAACTGTCATCTGCCATTCTGAGAATTGTGGAGGTATCTTTCTGAATCACAAGACCCAACCTTTCCATCAATTCAGAACTCATAATGTTAACAGATGATCCCGTGTCGACAATGGCATAATCTACTAATATCCCATCGACATAGGCTGCAACCCTTGGGCAATGCTTCTCAGCATGCTCGAACCAGTCATCACCAACTCGCGCAATACCCAAAGGTTCTACGATGTACCCGGTACGTAGGATCTTTCTAAATTCCTTGCGTACTCCTGGGGAAAGCTTAATAAGCTGCAAAAGGTTCACATCCGGCTTGACTTCGCAAAGAGAGCCCGCCAAATCGAATTCATGATAGTTCGATAGAGCTCGCTTTTCACGCCAAACCATCCGCTCTTTAGGTCGCTGCACTGGCTTTATTGCCTCTTTCTTAACTTTCACCTTCTTCTTTGGTGGTTCCTTATCGGCTTTACTCTCTACGGGCTTCAAAGGTCCCCCTTCTAGGGCAGGATCCAAAACTTGCGTTCCTTTGTCGCCTTGTTTAGGGTTTCCGTCGACAGGCTTATCCATGTCGGCTTCTCTACCCTTTTTACCTCTTGTAAGGACAGCTCGTAGATTAGAGGTTTCAGCATCATTAACGCGTACAGCCTCAATCAAACTAACCCCACTACCACTTGGTAGTTCTTCCACCGTCGTCTTTGGTCGTTGAAGTATTTGTTTAGGCCCATTTTCTGGCTGGGAGTCATTTCCTTGGGCACGATGATTAACAGGCCCTGGTTGCCGACTACCACGCTGGAGGGAACTGATCTTACTCCAGCAAGTAGCTGCTAGATGGCCAGATTTTCCACAAATGTTGCACTTAACATTTGGGCAATTTCGTGGATAGTGCTGCCCACCACACCATTTGCAACTAAACCTCGAAGGTGCACCCTCCTCTGGGTATCTACTTCCTATCAAATTTTGTTGTTTTTTAAGGAAGTTGACATCAACGGCTATTTGTCGATACTGCTCCGTAATCATGTAGGTATAATGCTTCATCATGTCCTTAACCTCGCCAAGAACATTGGAAGAACTCGACTCATAGCCTTGGTCATTACCATGTCGTTCAATCGGCCTAACAATTCGATTAGGCACAGGCTGTTGAGCTACAGGCATGGTGTTAGAATTGACCGCCTGGCCTCCACTACTTGGAGCCATTTGACTGCCGTAGGCATCGACATGCTAGGGGGAGCTGGTAATAAAGGGACATTCTGTATCATGTTCCCTCTCCCATTAGGGTTAGCCATCGCTATCCCTTGGCCACTACTGCCATTGGCTATTGCCATATTGTTTCCCAATACTAGACCCATGTTCGAATTGCCTCTAGAAGCATAGGCTGCTTGTAGTCGGGATTCCACCTCTTGTGCTCGTGTAATGGCAGTATCTATATCCCCCAAGGGGACACTACTCAACTGCAATTGGATGTTAAAGTCCAAACCATGTAGGAAATATTGCAATTGGGCAGCTGCGGGGATAGGAATAGAGGTGTCCAACTTACGGAAGACCTCTTTTATCTTCTTCGCATAAGCACGAATATCCTCGTGTGGATCTTGGCGGGTCACGTTGAGTACACACAACCAATATTGCCCACCCCTTTCAGGGGCAAACTCCCTTCGAAAAGCTCCATAAAATGCATCAATGTTCAATATGGTTCCGGCTTCTAAACCATGATACCATATAGCGGCTCTTCCTTTGAGAGTCATGTTGAAGAACATCATCAAATGTCCTTCCTCTTGAATGCGACAGTTAAACATCAGCTTTTGAAACTCCCTAATGTGGAGTTCCGCATCTTCCTCAACTAGCCCATTAAAAATGGGTAGCGGGTAACCTAGAGCCGGCAAATCCGTCGTTCCTGCTCGAATTGCAATAGGCTGCGCCATGACGCGGATTGGATTTGTACTAGGAATAGGGGACGGTGGGGTTACACCTCCCGTACTTGACGTGGACTGACTTATAGAAGAAAGGGGAGCACTGGAGCTTCCACCTTCTCCTAACTTACTGCTTGTGGTCCTAAGACCACTAGATCCACTCCCTCGTAAGGGTTCAGCACCGCTACGCTTAGGGGAATATCTCCTAAAAATTTCAGCACGTCGCCTAGCTCTCTCGTCTCTTTCCTGCTTTTGGATTTCTGCTAGACGATGCTTATCAATAAATAACGGATCAATCTCAGTATCCTTTGGCATAAACTGCTAGTTGGTCCCTAAACAACCAGGATTCGAGAACCGCCACTTTTAAGCAGCTCCCGGCAGACGCACCACTGATGGACCTAAAAACGGGCCGGCACTGGCTCATGCACTAGCCGGACCTCGTCACTATGCACAGGACAACCCCTCGGCCTCGCGGCCAGGAGCGTCTATCAAAATCTCTGCCTTCCTAAACATTGCGTTTGTAATACGTTGTAGTCCAACTGATCCTAACCCAATATTGCTCCTCAGAGGGAGTCCCTTTCACATAGCCAAAAGGCTCGAATCACATACACATGGGGTTCCTCCTACGGCTGAATGCCGTCAACCCTCTGCGACTCTCCTACACCTTGGGGATTGGCCCCTCGATGCGCCGCTCAACATTTAGACATTTCGCACAACCGTCGCTCAAGGTACCAAATAAACGTATCCAGGAATGTACCATTCCCTCACTTGACTTCCCCTTTATGATCCCACGACTAGCCTACAGCATAGGAACCTCACACTCTCAACGGTGGGTCACAGGCCTACTGAAAACAATTGCTATGCATATCCAGGAGCTAACTCTGATACTTTTAATTTCCTCTAAATGATCATGCAAAGAGGTGGATGCCTAGTGCTCAAACATTTTAAAAACCACCAGCGTGCAAGTGCAAAACATCTCTTTCATGCTTTTCTTTCTAACCGCTTTGTGCTTCGCTGCAACACCTAGCACCGAAGTGATCTTCGTGCTACTAGGGTTTAATTTTTTATCATTATTATTCCGTCCTAGATGCAATGCATATAAAATCAGCAAATTATTCCTCATGCTCAGCGGCATTTAACCATTTTTCCACAACTCTACCCTTCCCCGTTGATAGTGCATCATTATATTCATTTCTTTCAGGGTTTCCTTGGCATCATTTTATATGGAGAAAGGAAGGAAACACGCACTAAAACATATAAACAAGGCTGAACTGAAGCATAACTTCATGCCCCAGCCTTGCTATACATCAACAAACATAAATCCTATTTTTCTGTATTGTTCGTAGCCCCAAATGTATTTTTCCTCTATTTTTCATGGGGTTTTTATCATTTTCCCGCCATTTTCTTCATTTTCTTGTATTTTTTAAATTGCTGAAAATTGAAACCAGTTTGTGGGCTGTGGCCCTTAGTTCATTTGCAACAAAATTGAAAGATTAGTTGATGTGTATCGACGGTTTTCCCCATTTATACGCCCAAAACCCTTGTTTTTCCCCATTTTTCATGGTTTTCGGGTTTCTTGACATTATTTCGGGCCATGAAATGCATGTTTTTCATAATTTCTGGTTATAAACAGTAAGAACTCAGAAGAATCAGCAGCATAATCAAATCTTAGTCCATATGAACGGCATTCCATCAGTCAAAAGCATAAAACACTAAATTTTCTTTGTAATTTTTTTAGTTTACCGCTTAAACGCGTGTTTCGGGTTTTGTGTCCATGGCTGTAGATTTGGAAAACAGCAATACTTCATGTCCAGCAACATCACAAATCACCATTCTCAGCCCGTGTAGCAATCCGGTCCATGCCGGACAAGCCTCCATCATTCTTTCTTCATTGCTCCTTCCTCCCACATGATCTTGCCTTTAGAAGAGAGAGAGGGAGGAGAGAGAAAGACTAGAATCAGAAATTTCAAACCAGGCCACCATTCCACGGGCGAAGGGCGGCGATATGATCAGCATACGGAGGGGATTCACTGCCAATGATCACTCGGGGGGGTTGTGTGCAGGCTGAAGATTGCAAGATCAACATGATGGCGCAAATTTCGGGCGCAGTTTCTCCACGCTTCCTCCACGTTTTTTGTCATGCCATCTCTCCCAAAATTTTCATGTGACATTTAAATTTGGGCCCCAAGGGTCACTTGCCCATTTTGGCCAAATTTTGTCCACCTCTTCAAATCTTGACCGGTTTGTTGGCCATTTCCCCGTCCGGACTCGGAATCGAGCTCTGAAAAATCCTGGGCGTCTGGCTTAGCATCCCGCATTGGCCAGTAACTTGTGTCAACCCGCACGACTGTCTGAAAAATTATGAAAAATCACCAAGTGTCACTCGGGCGCCGTTAAAGCACTTTGGCGCTTAAAATCGTCCTAGATCGAGCCGCCGCCTTTGACAGTGAATATTTTTCCCTTGATCTTCATAATTTTTAGCTATTTTTAAGCACTTCCCGTCTCCTAAATTCCGCTCTCAGTGTGGGAGGAATGATGACCAGGAAATCAGTGCAAATAAAGGCACAAAAATGTGCTCACATGGAAACATCCTTTGCAAACTAACACTTTGCTTTTGTACCCCTTTGTCAAAATTTCAAATATGAAGCAATGTAAAATGTGTAGTCCAAAAGAGACACACTATAAAATATTCCTAGGAAAAGGAAAGGTCAAACCCTTTTGTCTCATGCTAAAAATTGAAAGGTCCTTAGACCTTAGTCCATGTATGCAAATTTGAATTTTTATAATTCAAGAAAGGAAAAGGAGGTGGTTGCAGTCGTGGGATTTGAGGAGGTGGGAGGTTGAGGTGGTTATACCCTCTCTCTTCCTTTATCTTCTTCTCTCACGGTTCATTTCTCCTCTCTCATTTTGGCACAACACTTGCCTTCTTGTTCTTGCTTCCCTCTCTTATGCTTCATGCTCATTTCTAATGGAGAGTGAGGAAGAGGAAGAGGGTGAGGATGGAAGAATTGTTCAATTTCTTGTGTGCCTTCCTCTTGTGTGTCTTGAGGATATGGATTCTTGGTGAGAATGAGAGTTTTCTTGCAGGTTTTTATGGCCAGCAAATGTATTTGCAGCCTCTCTTGGCCGGTTCGTGGTTCTCTTGGTGCCGTGGCAGGGTGCTCTTCACAGTCCATGTTCTTGTCACAGATATTTAGAACCCCCTTGGATAGGGTTGGTGGCTAGTTGGGGGTGGTTTGGTGCACCCTCCATGAATTCAACCTGATTCATTATTCAAATTTCTTTTGTGAACTTGGGTCATAAAATCCTTTACAGATAGTGATTCTAGATTTACAAGCACAAAAAATAATGAAGGTGAGCGCTTAGATATCTGCTAAGGTGGAGTTCCTATTTTTGAACACTTTGGGTCTTTCTTGCCTTGGTGTCAATTTCCATAACCTTCTGAGGGATAGAGAATACCCTCATTCTGACCTCATTCCTGTGTGATAGAAGCAAGAAATTGCACTATTGGATCTATATTCGATAGTTTTCGAATGGTAGCTACCCTAATTTGTTGGCCTTTAGTCTAGAGTTCTTGTCTTGGAATCCTAAATAACTCAATCTAGGATTTTAATTGGTTATTTGGCAACCATTTTTCTCCTTAGAACCTTATCGGGTTTCTAAGTTTACCCTAGGGTTTCACTCCCTTAAGAATTTGTAATAGAAACTTTTGGTCATTCCTTCTGCAAGCCAAGAGCAAACTAAGTCCTTTGAAATCCTTGAGCAATCGCAAGCATTAAATGACATATGTCAAATGGTCATTTTTTCCTGCGAATACGATCCAGATGTAAGTCTATTCTGAGTTGATGATGCAATGCGGAGCTTCTATTCTTGGAAATTCATTTCAATGAACTTATGCAAACCACAAATTGTGACTTATATTTTTCCTTGTGCAAGGTATATGAAATTGTCATGCCTAATGTAAATGCAAGCCACATCTCCCTAACGGTGTCACGAATCGCGTGGTGGGGGGACTTGCTCAAGATGCTGCGCCGAACACACACAGAATGCACAAGGAGAAGCTCACTCAAGAGACAAGAAGAGAGATGGAGGCCAAAACGTTTTCTTGCTGGTTTCTTCTTCTTCTTCCACACACTTTACAATGTACACAAAGTATAGATAAGATACAACATAAAGGAAAGTGGCCTATTAAGTCAAACAATGCATAACCGACTACACTAGTCAACTGGCGCTATAACTATGCCAGATGTAAATAGGTGTAACAACCTGAATATAATAAGTAATGAGTCAGTGGCCATGTGAGAGTCATAATGACTACCAACGTGCTAAGTGCAGACGTGTAGACCCATCTAACCAGGCGATCCATCATTAATGTCCACATGTGTTGATCTTGTCATCTCAACACTCCCCCTCAAGCTCAACTATATCTCTGCAACTCCAAGTAAGCTTCGAAACTTTTGAAGCTTCTCTGTACACAATGCCTTCGTGAAGATGTCAACTATCTAATCCTGTGTGCTGACATACACCAAGTCAATCTCACCTGCTAGTACCTTCTTTCTCACAAAGTGGTAGTGTACCTCAATATGTTTTGTCCTGGCATGGAACGCAGGGTTCCTAGCCAACTGTATACTGCTCATGTTGTCACAATAAATGACAACTAGACCTTCCACCTGCACATCTAAATCAGCCAATAACTTTTGTAGCCATACTACCTCACATGCTGCAACAGCAGCACCTCTATACTCAGCCTCTGTACTTGACAAAGCAACTGTAGATTGCTTTTTGCTGCTCCAAGTAACTGCTGCACTACCAAGAGAGAACATGTATCCGCTGGTAGATCTTTTATAAGACATACTACTAGCCCAATCTGTATCTGTGTATCCAAACACCTGTACATCTGTACCTGCCTCATAGAAAAGTCCATAATATAATATAGACTTCACATATCTCAATATGCGTCTGACTGCATCCAAATGTGGCTTTCTAGGTATTTGCATAAACTGACTCACAAGACCAACAGCATAGCTCAAGTCTAGCCTTGTAATGGTCATGTAGATCAAACTCCCCACTATCCTCTTGAACATAGTAGGGTCTTCTATCTCATCCCCAACATCAGTACTCAACTTTACATTTTGCTCCAACGGGACTGAAAGTGGTTTACACGCTGTCATACCATACTTGGACAACATATCCAAGCCATACTATCTTTGGGATAGCCATATACCATCATCACATCTAATCACCTCAATACCAAGAAAGTACCTTAGCTCACCTAAATCCTTCATCTCAAACTTATTCTTCAAAAAGTCCTTGACTTCAACAATCCCACTATCACTATCACCTGTAATAATCAAGTCATCCACATAGAGGACTATGATGACCAAACCTACATCTCCCTTTCTCACATAAAGTGAGTGATCGGCATCAGAAACATAAAAGCCAATATTGACAAGATACTCTCTAATCTTGTCAGACCATGCTCTAGGTGCTTGCTTGAGCCCATAGAGCACCTTCTTCAACCTGCACACATACGCGGGATGCTCTAAATCTTCATAGCCTGCTGGCTAATCCATATACACTTCTTCCTACAAATCACCATGCAAGAAGGCATTCTTCACATCCATTTGCTGCAACCTCTAACCTTTGGATGCTGCCAAAGCAATCACACATCTGACAGTTGCCATCCTAGCAATTGGACTGAAGGTTTCTTCATAATATATGCCATATGTCTGGGCATAGCCTTTTGCAACCAACCTAGCTTTGTACCTACTAATAGAACCATATGAATTGTGCTTAATCGTATAAATCCACTTACATCCAATAGCTTTCTTGCCCTTCAGCAATGATATTAGATCCCAAGTCTTATTGGCCTCTAATGCAGCCATCTCCTCATCCATTGTTGCATCCCAATGAGCATGACCAATAGCCTCCTCAAAACATGTGGGCTCAACATCCTCAATCACTTTCACCATATAAGCATAATGGTGAGCTGCATAACCTTCAAAACCAAATCTATTAATAGGGTATCTCATCCTGCTAGACCTGCGTACCGCTGGATCACTCAATGGAGTTTTTGCATTGACATGTGCTCTCTGCACACCTGGAGTCCTCACTGAAGGAATGCCAAGCTCATAATCCAAGCTCTCTGAGCCATTGGAGTCTCCATCAAGAACTGCATCAATGCCATCTGACACTTTATACTTTCCTTTGTCTTTACTTGTAGTGCTACTAGATGCACCTGAAGATGTAGAGCTACTCCTTACTCTCCCAGACCAAGGACTACCAGATGATGTCTTTGGTCCACTAAGAGTCCGTGATTCTTCTTTTTAGCCTGCACATGAGTTTCATGATCATCATCATCATCCAATGCATCACCACTAGATGCATACCAACTGCTCATTTCATCAAAGATGATATCCCTGCTCACTCTGAACTTACATGTGACAGGGCTATAAAAATGATACCCTTTTTGCTCTAAAGAGTATCCAACAAAGACACACTTTTCGGCCTTTGGATCCAGTTTCTTCCGCAACTTATCTGGCACATGAGCATATGCAATACAACCAAACACTTTCAAGTGTGAGACATCAGGCTTCTTACCTGTAAAACATTCTTCGGGGGTCATACCATGAACTGCAGCTGTGGGAGTTCCATTCATAATATAAATAGCAGTATGAACAGCCTCAAACAAAAAATTCTTAGGCATATTATTTTCAGCCATCAAGGCACGTGCAACTTCTGCAATATGCCTATTTTTCCTTTCTGCAACCCCATTTTGCTGTGGGGTATACCTGCATGTGAGATGTCTCTTTATCCCATGAGACCTCAGAAGATCACAGAAGTCATTCAAGAGGTACTCTCCCCCTCCATCTGACCTCAAGCACTTTACTTTCAAGCATGTTTCTCTTTCAACTGCAGCCTTAAAAGTTCTAAAGTACTCAAACACTTCACTCTTGTCCTTCATAAAATATACCCATAGCTTTCTAGAACAATCATCAATGAATGTGACAAAGTATGAAGTGCCTCCAAGAGATACATTTTGTGTAGGCCCCCAAATATCTGTATGCACAACATCAAGGATATTTCTACTTACATCTCTGTCATGTGAAAAGTGTTGTCTTGCCTGCTTATCAAACTGACATGCTTTGCATACCTTATGAAATTCTGCAATCCTAAATGTAGGCAAACCTGTAACCAATCCTTTAGACTGCATTAATTTCAGCCTTTGTACATTTGCATGTCCAATGCATTTGTGCCAAATTTCAATATCTGCAACAATACCTTTTCCTTTAGTATACATAGCAGCATTCATAGTAGGAATTCCAGCATCTAGAGTAAACATACGTCCAACTCTATTCCCTTTGCAACCAACCTGCACTTGTCATTGAAGTCTTCTACAAAGCAGCCCTTTACATTAAATCTGACTTGTAGCCCTTGCTCTACCATCTGACCGACTGACACCAAGTTCTTTGTAATAGATGGCACATGTAATACATCTGAAAGACTCTTTGTCTTACCATCATGCAAGGACAAGGAAACTTTTCCAATGTGTGAAATTGGGTGGCATGAATCATCACCTGTCTGCACATAACCTGTATTTTGCAAATCCTGCATCTCTCCAAACCATTCTGCATGGTTGGTCATATGATTGGATGCACCTGAATCAACATACCAAACATCATCATGTGTTCCCTTTCCTGTAACAGCATTCAGCATATGCTGCATAACAAATAGACGTTCATTTTTGTCTTCATTCTGTCGTGAAGACGATGCATAGTTTCCTTGCTGCAACTTACCACTGCGAATATCATATTTCTTAGCATAACATTGGGCTGCAATATGACCTATTTTGCCACAGTAGTGACACGCAATACCAGAGTTGTTAGAACCTCTATTCTGCCATCCACCTCTTCCTCTAAAGCTCCCCCTACCTCCAAAGTTACCACGACCTCCTGAAACCTGCATATCGCCAAATTGCTGATTCAATCTGTTTTGCTGGTTGTCACTACCACATCCTATACCACGGCCTCTTGAAGAGAGCCTACCACGTCCCCTTCCTGAACTGGAGTAGAAATCTTGGACCTGTTCACCACTTTTTTCAGATGTCTTACTCTGCATGTTGATCTCTTCAGTGATCATAAGGGAGACCAACTCATCGAAATCTGGAAATGGCTTTCTGACATATACAAAAGTTACAAAAGATTTCCAAGCCTTTTCATTGTTAAGTCCACCCAAGGTACATGATACCAAATCATCATCATCGGGCATTGCATCAATCGCTACCAAGGCATCTGCAATGCTCCTTACCTTCAGTGTATACTCATTGATAGACATATTCCCTTTCTTCAATATATTCAACTCTTGCTTTAGTTGAATCTTTCGTGCCTTTGTATTTACGAAAAACATACTTTCAAGTATGGTCCAAGCTGCATACGAATTCTCTGCATTTCTAATATGTCCCAGTATATTATTGTCAATTATTGCAGACAGCCAATACATGAACTTTTTGTCTTTTGCATTCCATTCCTTCCGTGCCTTTGTCTCTTCTGCAGTTGGAGGATCACTCACCTCCAGCTCCTTTTCTTCACTTGAAACAAACTCGTAGAGGCCTTTTCCAATAAGGAAGTTCGTGACATGGAACTTCCATGAAGGGTAGTTGTTCTTGTCAAGCTTCTCAATGATGGGGTTTCCACTGTTCTCTGCCATTATCACAAAACTAATACCAAATAGTAAGCAAATCTTTTGCAACCCTCGACCTGTAGTGCACAGCAATACACCAGACAGCCTTTTTCACTGTCTGCTCAACAATACATGCAATCTGCAACCAGTTTGTAGATAAACATTGTGTTTATTAGCTGGTAAATACCTTTGAACTTACAGATCTGAAATACATAGTGCTCTTCGTGTACACCAAATCTCACTGCAATTTGAGATTTTTGCTATGCCCTGCTTCCAGTGTCTCCATAGGCACTGTCCAAGAGAAGAAGTAGAGAATGGAAGAGCTTATTACCCATTGCTTGCTTGCTCAAATCCTTGGCTCCTTTCCTTTCCTTTAGCCTTCAGAACCAGCCTCAATCAATGGTGCAGCTCTGATACCATGTCACAAATCGCGTGGTGGGGGGACTTTCTCAAGATGCTGTGCCGAACACACACAGAATGCACAAGGAGAAGCTCACTCAAGAGACAAGAAGAGCCAAAACGTTTTCTTGCTGGTTTCTTCTTCTTCTTCCACACACTTTACAATGTACACAAAGTATAGATAAGATACAACATAAAGGAAAGTGGCCTACTAAGTAAAACAATGCATAACCGACTACACTAGTCGACTGGCGCTATAACTATGCCAACTGCAAATAGGTGTAACAACCTAAATATAATAAGTAATGTGTCAGTGGCCATGTGAGAGTCATAATGACCACCGACGTGCTAAGTGCATACGTGTGGACCCATCTAACCAGGTGGTCCATCATTAATGTCTACATGTGTTGAGCTTGTCATCTCAACAAATGATTAATAGGATTCCATCATCTTATATGGTTTTGCATATTTATATATATATATATTGGTAACCTACAATGCAATTGCAAAAATTTTGTGCCTAATACATCATCTTAGTATTGCAACAACCCGTAGATGCTTAATCGATTCGTGGCAAATCATAATCATCATAAACTTGATTCAAGTCTTTACAACTACCTTTCTAGTTATGCAAATTATGCGATGCAAAAGTATGATTTCTTTCGAATGATGACTATGCTTTACTGTTCCGTTCATAGGACTAGACAGTGTACTGGTACCTGGTTTTGGAGTGTCAAATGAGCATTTATACATGATAACCCATTCATGTTAGTAGTGGCATCTTTTCTCGATCCTCCTTCCGTGGTTGCAACCTTCCCAGTTACTTGGGAGTATTTGCACTTTGGGGCCATTTCTAAGCTTGGAATATGGCCTTCACTTCTCTCAGAACACTCCTTTGTGCCAAAGTTCCCTACGCTTTGCCTTGACTTTCACAACCTTTTGCCACGTAGAGGGGTAGTTGATAGAGAGATCACGGAATTGCGATGGGGAGGGGGTACTCGAAACTCCTTCCAAGAGAGGGTACTCGAAACTCCTTCCAAGAGAGGAATTTCCTTGAGGCTCTTCTCTCTCTCTCTCCCTCCTTCTCTCTTACTCTAAGATTCCCATTCTCTCTCTCTCTCTCTCTCTCTCTCTCTCTCACCCTTTTGCAAGTCAGCAATGGGGGGGAAGAAGAATTTAACATGCCCTTACTGTAAGGAGGGGGGAAATTTTATAGAGGTGAGATGGGTATTGATTGGGGGGGAAAGGCGCTATGATAAGGGGCCCTTAGCTCCACTCCGCTGCCTGTGGACCCATCGCCATCATGCGGCCCTAATTAAGGGAAAAAGAAGGGGTAGGGGAGGTTTGGAGGTGGCACAGTGTGCCCCTCCCCCATCAAAATTGTCATTCGTCCATTGCTACAACTCCAACACCCCACCATGTCATCATGCCTTCTCCTAGTGTCGACGGCCACTACAGCTTCCCCTCCCTCTGCCAGCTGGGAATATTACATTTAGGTTCATATTATTGGTTAAGTCACCTTCTAACGGTTGATTAGTGTCAGTAATTTAAGTTTCCACTTCTTATAGGATTACTAGAACTGAAGCGGACTTGCATTGCACTTGGTTCAAAGAGAATGGGAGACAAAGGGGAGTGTGGTACGTCGGCCCTTTTGCCCACATGGCAAAATCCCATTTCAACCCCCTAAAATGATACAAGTCGGGTTTCGTAGTGTCTAGTGGTCTTTCATTTGCCTATTTATTTATGAACAGTTTTTTTTCCTTTGAGAAAAGCTCTCAGCTTATGGAGCCCACCCTCCCACTTCCCTTGATAGAGTATTTTTAATTACCTAATTACCTACCACTTTAGGTTCAACATATAAAAACAACTTCTTTGATTATCTCTTGAGACAAATTTGTTACACGCCTTTATTTCACAACAGAAAAATAGTGTAAAAGTAATTCCTTCTCATTAGTTCCTTTAAGAAAAATATCATTTTTACAATGTTTTCTATCCTAGCTGGACGTAATGTCAACCCGAAGGTATCATTCTCACTAAGTTCAACCCTAGACTAGTATTGGAACTTCTAGAATACTATCTAGGCTCAAAGGGTAATTGATAGTTCGTAAGAGTCCAAGGAGTTTGTGACTAGAGTCCCTTGGTATCCTCACCTCCTCTTGCTAACTAGAGTTTCCTACAATAGGACCTTTTGCATCGTGATTGGTCTATACTCACTAAAGCAAAAACAAAAAGAAACCCCTTGGAGTAGGTTTTATTCACATTGACCGTGGGGAGGTCTAGCACCATAAGAGAACTCTGCCTTAGTCAATGTTCTGTGCCCATCGAAATACTACCTCAATTGGCGAGCTGTACCTGATTATCCATATTTTAGCTTGACAATTTAGGAAAGATCAATACCTAATTTACAATCACAATCATCTTACTTCAAATGTATTATACACAAACTTTTAATGAATTTATTTCCAAGACAAACCCCTTTTCTAGAATAACAATATTAGGGTCAAACTTAGTGTAAGTGGCAATATCTTCCAATAATCTTCTTAGATTATTCTCCCCTTGTGATCTAGCCCATGTTAAACTTAATCAAGAGTTTGTTTTTCCTAGGCTTCTATTTTTGAGAGCAACTCACATAATGATCTTTTTTTTTTCTTAATGGAGCTCTATGGGTCCCTGTCTAGCGATAATTTAAAATGATTGAGTATTTTTATTACAAAAAGTATTTTTAATAATTTTATCCCAAGAATTTTTTTTAGAGAATTAGCATCCGTGTTTATCAATCAAAGGTTCCATCAGCTCAATTCAAATCAAAATTTTAACTCTTTCAGGAAGCATAGTATCTTCCTTGCACCCTATTCCCGGTGCATCTCATACAAACCCAAATTATTACTTGGAATTTGTAGTTTAAGAATTTCTCTAGGATTTTTTTAATGTAGGGGATTTTTAAAAAAAAACTCATATTCTTATGAATGCAACTTTTTGTTACCAACCCGTAGGATGATGATCTATTTGTTGCATTTAATATTTAAATTAATAACCAGATATGGTACTTGGGGATTCATGACGAGTTCTTGGTTGATGGTATTCACAGCTTCATTTGTAATCCCAATACTTACCATTCTGTTTGTAGTGATCGCACCTATAGCATTATTAGCAACTCTCGCTTCTGCGACCTTCATAATTTTCTTCTTCGGGCCCATGGTCTTTAATTGCGAGATTGTATAGAAGATTTTGACAATTGGGCTTTGGGTCATCACAATTGGATTGATGGACATGGTAGTTATTAGAAATTGAGAGAAATTTGTAGAGTCTCAATTCTACAAGGCTGTGAAGGTAGAAGAGATGGGATTCGATTCTGAGAGCCAAAACGAAGTATCTTCCTTGTCTTCACGACAAGAATTTCCTTTCTCGCGCTCCTCTTACTTCTCTCCCTCTTGCTCTTCTCTCTTGGTTTGAGAAGAGTATCTTCTCTTGGTTCGGGATGATCCTCAATGGCTCCTCATGCCCCGTATTATAGTTAAATTGAAAGGGGGGGTTTATGGGTTGTGGCCAAGAAGAGGAGTTCTTTATGGAGGGCATCTTGCCAATCCAGATATCTAGAATCTTTCAAGATGCAATTTGATGCTGGTGATCTAATCTTTGAGATCCAGAGAGGCTACCAGAGATGCCATGACTGATTTGCCTGGCTCTCGAGTGATCTTGCTCCAACTTGGGCCTCTTGTCAAACTGAGAGAAAAGGGGGAGATTGTTGGAGTCTCATGCCAAGATTGAGGAGGAGAATTCATGCTTTTTTTCCTTATTTTCAATTTTCCCAATTTGGAAAGGAAGAGAGAGATGGTGCCATTTTCATGAAAAGAGAGGGGCAGGGGGGGTGTGATGCCAGTTCATCGACTTCTTTTCCTTTTTAAGATTTCTTATCAAAGATTAAAGCTTTTTTTCTTTCTTTCTTCCTTAGTCCCATTAGTCAAGTCTCGACTACTCATGTTTTAAATGTGTTAAGTTGATTCTGGACTTATGAGCCATGACCACTGTGGGTATGATAGTTTTTGTGTAAGGATGTTTGCAATTTTATTGGTCCCGGAAGGTGTTGGGTTATGGGATATAAAAGTTGAAATATCATATCTTCTTCCCCTTAGAGGAAGCAAGATGTCCTGATCTCAAATGAAATGGGGGATATTGGTTACATAGTGATTTTATGCAACCCAAGCGGCATCCTCTTTAGGATAGTCTTTCCACAGGATGAGATACTCCCTAAGGGTTTTGCTTCTTAGAATCTTCTCTCTTATGTCAAGTATCTTCTTTGGTTGAAGTTCAAGGACTCCTTGATTTGGCATCACAATTTGTTGGTTGTTAAGTACATGGTCAGGGTTGGGAACATAGGTTTTCAATAGATTGACATGAAATACATTATGTACCTTCAAGTTGTCAATCAAGAGTTGCAGCTTGTAAGCATTAGGTGCTAGATACTTTAGCACCTTATATGGTCCACAATACTTGGGGACTTAGCTTCTTGAATTCTCCTAGAGATAAGGAGCTTTTCTTTGGGCAAACTCGAATAAAAACCATGTCACCTTAAAAATGTGTTCTTGTCTTGGTTGATCAGCATATGCCTTCTGTTGATCCTTGGCAGCTTGAATATTTTGCCTTATAGCCTTACTGATCCATTTCTTCTAGCATTTTCTTAGATGCTTCTACCCATAAGGTAGATTTTTTAAAAAAAATAGTGGTGTAAGAAAACCTTGCCCATACAGTGCTCGAAAAGGAGTCATTTCATGCTTTGATGGTATGATGCATTGTAGGCAAATTCAACTAAGGGTAAGTATTGGATCCACTGCTTAGGTTTCATGTTACAATAGGCTCTAAGTATATCTTCAATATCTTAATTTACCCCTTCTATCCGACGATTAGTTTTGGGATGGTAAGCAATACCATTGAAGCAGAGCTAGGTTCCTAGAGTGTAATATTTCCACACAATAAAAGTTAGTTGGTTAGTTTGAAAGTTAGTTAGTCAATTAATAAGTTAGTAAGGTTACTAACTAAAGACTAACTAAGGTAAAACTAACTAGCATTAATAATTAAGTATTTTTATTTAATTAAAAATATATGTTTAAAAAATCGAGAGTCGTAAATCCAATATTTTTCTCGGATTGACAAGGACTGTAGCCACCCTCACGTAAGTTACACGTGAACCAGACTTATGAGCTATATTAATCACTAGTATTAATGTGTATAGTTTGGATGGTCCAAAAATATTAGATTTTGGACAAAACTAGTATATTTTAGATATTTTAGATATTATCTTAAAAAGATATGGAGATTTCTAGAACTGGGTGTCATTTAAAAGAAAAGACAAGTGATGTTTTAGTTAGTTTTGGAGATTTTATTAAAAGACAAAATAAAGAGAGGGTTTTTCAAAATTGTGTGTGCCACAGTCATAGTCTACATGCACAAAATAGCACTTCAAACAGAGAAAAGAAGAAGGAGTGTACTGTGAGCTTTCTAAACAAGTGTATTGGGGTTTTACCCCCATTTCGGACCCAATGGAACCATAATATTTATGATTTATGATCTGAGCATCAGATCATTGATTTTTCCAAGATCCCCCTTCACAAAGAGCTCCTCTTCTCACCAACAAGCCTCTCCTCTAATTCACTACAAATATGAGGCATGGGGAGGCACAAGGGAGCATAAGGAGATCCTAAGAGGCTACGAGAGAGAGGTAGAGAAGGATACCCTCCGAGAGAGAGAGAGAGAGAGAGAGAGAGAGAGAGAGAGAGAGAGAGAGAGAGAGAGAGAGAGAGAGAGAGAGAGAGAGAGAGAGAGAGAGAGAGAGAGAGAGAGAGAGAGAGAGAGAGAGAGAGAGAGAGAGAGAAGAGTTACCCCGAGAGGCTGCACAATTCCCTCTATCTCGATCCTCGACTTAACCATCTTCTCTTACACTCTCCCATCTCGAATCTATTCTGCCTTCTTAATCTCTTGAGTCTACTTGCGAACAATGGCCCCCAAGCAAAGAATGTCATGTGCAAATGGCAATCCCATAACCAACAACAAAGCTTCAGACGAAGGCATCACTGTCAATCCAATTGCGGTTCCGGTCGTAAGTAATGCATTTCCAAATTGGTAGATGCTAGTTTTGATCCTGGTATGAGATACATTAGGCCCCATACTATGATGTACGAGATGGGTCATCGGAAGGGATAAATTTTATGTCAACAAGACTGCACTTGTGTAGCTTCATTTTCTTGGCGGCTCAATGTCTTCTAAACTTAGATCAGGGTAGTGTGCTTGGATGTGTCCTAGCTCATTACAATGGAAGCATTGATAGTAGAGACATCTCCTACCAATATGCCCTATCTCTTTGCACGTGTGGCATCTCTTACCCTAATCTCAAGAGTCATCTTTGCTACGATTGCCTGATTTAAGTTCTTGGACGATTCGATTCGCTCAGAGTAATGCATCTTGCAAGTCCATTGGATGCATTGCTTCAAGAAGGTGGTTTAGAGGAGTGTTCAGGCCATGGCAAAACTTGGATACTTGATGTGCAATATCCATAGGTGGCACATATTTTAGTAGGGTTATAAACTTTGAGTAGTAAGCTTCCAGGGTTAATTCTAGCTGCTTGAGCTTGAAGAATTCATTCATCTTCAAGGTCTGGTAGGTTGCCAGAAGGTATCATCCGTGTACAATATCTTTCTACTAAGTCCACGTAACAAGGGCTTAAAAAACAACTTGATTTTTGCACCATTGCTTCCACCATAATCGAGCTTTGCCAACTAACTTCAATTTGCCAATCATTGCTTGATTCATGGAGGCAGTTCCTGAAGTAGAGAAATAGTCATCCATTGACTCAATCCATATCTCCACCTCCACTGCGATGTCTAACCCTTCTCCATGAAACTTGGGTGCCTTAATTTGCTTGAGAATGAATTTCTTCTCTTGCATGTCAGCATTCGTGGGTGTAGAAGGTGCCTAATAATCAAGTTATACCACTCAGGTTATTTCTGTTTAGGATATGTTTATGAACCAAACATTAATCAATCATGCATCATCATGAAGTTTCGCTCTGATACCAATTGTAAGGTGCCCTCCCACCGGCTATCCATGCACGCTTTTAGTGGTCTATCGAGAAACGAATCTAAGTGTCGTTGCCCCGCACTCCCATGGAATGTTCCAAGTTTTGTCACCTAGGGTTCCCCAAATCCACCTCGCAACAAAACGCTCAAACGGTTAAACCTACTAGGATCGTGTAATATTTCCACACAATAAAAGTTAGTTGGTTAGTTTGAAAGTTCGATAATCAATTAATAAGTTAGTAAGATTACTAACTAAAGACTAACTAAAGAAAAAAAATATATAACGTTAACAATTAAGGATTTTCATTTAATTAAAAATATATGTTTAAAAAATCCAGAGTAGTAAATTCGATGTTTTTCTCGGATCGACAAGCACCGTAGCCACCCTTCATGTAAGTTACAATGTGAATGAGACTTATGTGCTATATATTAATCACTAATATTAATGTGTATAGTTTGGATGGTCCAAAAATATTAGATTTTGGACAAAACTAGTATATTTTAGATCCTTTAAAAAAAAGATATGGAGATTTCTAGAACTGGATGTCATTTAAAAGAAAAGACAAGTGATGTTTAGTTAGTTTTGGAGATTTTATCAAAAGAAAAATAAAGAAAAGTGACAGGCAAAATCGCACGCGCCGCGATCACAGTCTACAGACAGAAAACAACACTTCAAACAGAGAAAAGAAGGAGTGAACTAAGAGCTTTCTAACTAACTAACATGGAGTTTTACCCCCCTTTCAGAGTGAATGGAACTATCAAATTTATGATTTGAGCATTAGATCACTGATCTTTTCAAGATCCCCCCTCCACAAAGAACTCCACTTCTCAGCCACAAGCCTCTTCTCTAATTCACTATAAATATGAGGCATGGAGAGGCACAAGAGAGCATAAGGAGACCCCGAGAGGTTACGAGAGAGAGGTAGAGAGAAGGATACCCCTCCAAGATACTGTGAGGGAGTGCTTGAGAGAGAGAGAGAGAGAGACAGAGAGAGAGAGAGAAGAATCACCCCGAGAGGCTGCAAGGGAGAGAGTTAGCTCAATTCCCTCTATCTCGATCCTCGACTTAACCATCTTCTCTTACACTCTCCCATCTCAAATCTATTCCACCTTCTGAATCTCTTGAGTCTACTTGTGGATGATGGCCTCCAAGCGAAGAATGTTGCATGCGGATAGCAATCCCACAACCAGGAATGAAGCTTCAGGCAAAGGCATCACTGTCAATCCAACTGCGATTCCGGTCGTAAGTACTGTATTTCAAAATTGATATATGTTTGTTTTGATTATCGTATGAGATACGTTAGGCCCCATACTATGATGCACGAGTATAGGTCATCAGAAGGGATAAATTTTATCCCACGCATTCAAAAGATCGAGCTTACAAAGTGCATGTCTTAAGGAAAGTTAATTTTACCTAGTTGCATATGACTTAGTCATTGATAGAGTAATTACAAGGAGGAATCGGTCAAGGGTTGTGAATGGCATAATCATGATATTAAAAATTATGCATAGAAGTGTTAAGTAAATTTTACATAGAATCACTCTTTGATCCCAAGGGGAAGAGCACATATGCGATGGAAATATTATCGTGACTATTCTTGCATTGTTTGGTAAGAATACAATTGGTTTTTTTGTTGGTTGATCGAACAACATCCTAAATGCTTTTATATTCAACTAGTTGTTAGTTGTTGTTTAGATGATTTTTCCAAGTGCTTGTGATTAATACTAAATGCATGGCAAGGGTCTATGATGACAAGTTGCCATGGGGATAAAGGAATGTTTTCCTAGAAAATGATATTAGGGTTGAATGCCTTGTTTGTGCTTGATTCTTAATGGATTTAATTAAAGAAGGATATGTTGCACGGGTGGATCACCTCCATTATCGCACCGCAGATTAACGCAAAGAGGGCACTGCTTGATTCATGGGCTGAAGGTCGAGTGGTGAAAAGGCCAATCACGGGAATGATGTTTCACTCCTAGACAGCTTGCGGGTCAGATGGAGCTCTGGACACCCCTTCCAAGGTCTAGAATGGAGTTAAAGACCTCCGTGGCCCCCAACATTTGGGTATGTTGGGAGATCCTATTCTAGATAAAGGATTGAGCTTGTGGTGCCATGAGATTCGAACTAGTTACTTCTGCAAGGCAGAAGAGATACTTTTGTTGGATAGAAGGGATATATAATTTCTCCTGTATGGGCAGGAGACAAAGATTAACTTGAAGATAAGTTAAGAAACTTGTTTGAATTTATTTGTCAAATAGATTGCTTGCTCTATTTTCCTGTCTATGTTATAAGTTATGCGAACGAACCATGTTCCCTAAAAGGCTTAATTAATGAAGCTGACTTTAAGTGTCAAACATAAATGTGGTAAAACCTAATTAGAAACTAAAGCTATTAAGGGAAGCGGGTGGATGGAATCCCGAACGGGTCCGTCCTACGACAGGGTGGGCCTAGAGAACTGGGAGGCTTCTCAAAAAATCTCATCGTCATTTGACCTTTAGATATTGCTAGGTTAGAACCTGATTCATGCAGTTTTAGGGGACCAGAATGAGACTATGCCCTACGGGCAGAGAAGTTGAGCGGCGCATCCCTCTCATTTCCCATTCTCTTTGAACCAAGTGCGGCATGGGTTTGCTTTGGCTTGGATATCTCTGCATAAAGTAGGATGTCCAAGATCCGATGCTGGAATGCTGATAGGAGACCTTGGTCACTAGGAGCCCAAATTTCACGTTGATCCTAGTGGGTTTTGATCGTGAATGTTCCGTTGCGAGGTAGATTTGGAAAACCCTAGGCAACAAAACCCAAAACATTGCATGGGAGTGTTGGGCAACGACACTTAGATTCGTTTCTCGATAGACCGCTAAAAGCATGCTTGGATAGTCGATGGGCAGGCACCTTACAATTGGTATTAGAGCAAAACTTCGCAATGATGCATGATTGATTATTGTATGGTTCATAGACATATCCTAAAAAGAATAACCTAAATGGCATGGCTTGATTGTTAGGCACCTCGTGCATCCATAAATGCTGACATGCAAGAGAAGAAATTTCTTTTCAAGCAAATTAAGGCACCCGAGTTTGATGAAGAAGGAATAGACGTCGCAGCAGAGGTAGAGATATGGATTGAGCCGATGGATGATTATTTCTCTGCTTCGGAAATTGCTTCTACCAATCAAGCAATGATAGCCAAACTTAAGCTAGTTGGCTAGGCTTGGTTATGATGGAAGCAGTGGTGCAAGGATCAAGGTATTTTTGAAGCTGGTGTCACTTGGGCTCAACTAAAAGATGTTGTACGCAGACAATACCTTCTGCCAACTTACCAGACTTTAAGGATGAATGAATTTTCAAGCTCAAGTAGCCGGAATTAACCTTGGAAGCTTACTACTCAAAATTTGTAACCCTACTAAAATATGCACCACCAATGGATATTGCACAACAAGTATCCAAGTTTTGCCATGGCCTAAACACTCCTCTGAACCATCGTCTTGAAGCAATGCATCCAACGGACTTGCAAGATGCATTACTCTGAGCGAATCCAATCATCTAAGAACTTAAATCGGGCAATTGTAGCAAAGATGACTCCTGAGATCTGGGTAAGAGATGCCATATGTGTGGAGAGATAGGGCACATCCGTAGGAGATATCTCTACCGTCGATGTTTCCAATGTAATGAGCTAGGACACATCCAAGCAGACTGCCCTGACTTAAGTCCCGAAGACATTAAGCCTTCAAGAAAACAAAGCTACACATGTGCAATCTTCAAATATATAGAGGAATTAGATGAAGACAAAGATCTAGAACCAACAACACCTCTTCAAGATGACTAGAAATCCTAGAAATTTTGTCAATATGAAATACAACTTGTATTGGAAAAAACTTTACTCTTGTAACTACAATTAACCTGAGTAATATGAGTTGCATCTATTTTGAGCCTAGAACTTGTAAACGATTAGAGATACACTGGCAAGGAATGACAGTTATAAATTGCAATGAATTTTTATTTAGTCATTCCTTCTCAACTAATATAGATTGGGTCTTACCAAAATGTCGAAGCTTGGAAGTATTCTTTAGTATTACAAGCAAAGCCAATTGTCCATGGAGCTCAATCCAGAACTAAGAAGAGGACAATCTGGGAATGTAGTTTCCAAGATAAAGGACCACTCCAATCTATTAAAAGAATCCTAGGACACTTTGGTCTGAAGAAGAAAATCTTGCCAAGCACAACCAAGAACCTTGTGACCGCAAGTGATAAAGCTCCGCGATGTTTCTATTGTAGGAACTTAGGTCATTTCAAAAGGGAATGTCCAAAGCACCCTAAACACCGATGCTCCAAGTGCCACAACATTGGACATAACTATGTCAATTGACCCAACCAACAGAACTCGAAGAGAAATTGAGCTTACAAGAAACGAAGTTGTACAAGCTCCAATGATGTAGAATATACCAGGACACTTAGTAAAAACCTAGAAGATGTTCATGAGATGTAACTACAATAAATTTTCTCTTGTAATCAAGACTCGGATACATCAAATACAATAGGTTGTTGTTTCAAAATACAGCATGCCTGTGCGTGATCAGAGTAGCGCAGTGGAAGCGTGGTGGGCACATAACCCACAGGTTCCAAAATGATACCCCCGGTTTCTCTCGAGATGAGGACATCTCAATTTCTCTAAGGGGAGGAGGATGTAATATTTCCACACAATAAAAGTTAGTTGGTTAGTCTGAAAGTTAGTTAGTCAATTAATAAGTTAGTAAGGTTGAGAATAAATCCTACTCTTGTAACAATATGAGTTGCATCTATTTTGAGCCTAGAACTTGCAAATGATTAGAGATACTCTGGCAAGGAATGACAGTTATAACGTGCGATGAATTTCTCTTAAGTCGTTTCTTCTCAACTAATATGGATTGGGTCTTACTAGAATGTCGAAGCTTGGAAGTATTATTTAGTATTACAAGCGAAGCCGATTGTCCATGGAGCTGAGTCCCGAACTAAGAAGAGGACAATCTAGGAACATAGTATCCGAGGAAGAAGACCACTTTGATCTGCTAAAAGGATCCTAGGACAATTTGGTCTAAATAAGAAACTCTTTCCAAGGACAACCAAGAACCTTGTGACCACAAGGGATAAATCTCTGCACTGTTTCTATTGGAGGGAGTTAGGTCATTTCAAAAGGGAATGTTCAAAGCACCCTAAATACCAATGCTCCGAGTGCCAGAACATTGGACATAACTACGTCAATTGTCCCAACAAAACTCCAAGAGAAATTGAGCTAACAAGAAATGAAGTTGTAGAATCTCCAATGATCTAGAATATACTAGGTGCTTAGGAAAAACCTAGAAGATATCCATGAGATGTAACTACAATCAATTTTCTATTGTAATCAAGACTCTGATATATCAAATACAATAGGTCATTGTTTCAAAAGACCGCATGCCTGTGAGTAATCAAAGTAGCGCAGCGAAAGCATGGTGGGCCAATAATAACCCATAGGTTCCAAAATGATAACCCCCATTGAGAGCTTTCTAACCAAGTGTCTTGCAAGTGTGTTGGGGTTTTACCCCCATTTCATAGCCAATGGAACCATCAGATTTATGATTTATGATCGGAGCATCAGATCACTCATTTTTCCAAGATCCCCCTCCACAAAGAGCTCCTCTTCTCAGCCACAAGCCTCTTCTCTAATCCACTATAAATATGAGGCATGGGGACGCACAAGGGAGCATAAGGAGACCCCAAGAGGCTTTGAGAGAGAGGTAAAGAGAAGGATACCCTCCAAGATATTTTGAGAGAGAGCTTGAGAGAGAGAGAGAGAGAAGAGTTGCCCCGAGAAGCTGCACAATTCCCTCTATCTCGATTCTCGACTTAGGCATCTTCTCTTACACTCTCCCATCTCGAATCTATTTTGCGTTCTTAATCTCTTGAGTCTACTTGCGGACGATTGCCTCCAATCGAAGAATGTCATGCACAGATAGCAATCCCATAACCAATAACGAAGCTTCAGATGAAGGCATCACCCTTAATCCAATTGAGGTTCCGGCCGTAAGTAATATATTTCCAAATTGGCATATGCTTATTTTGATCTTGGTATTAGATACGTTAGGCCCCATACTATGATGCACGAGATGGATCATTGGAAGGGATAAATTTTATCTCACGTATTCAAAAGATTGAGCTTGCAAAGTACATGTATTAAGGAAAGTTAGTTGCACCTAGTTGCGTATGGCTTATTCGTTGATAGAGCAATTACAAGGAAGAATTGGTTTGGGGTTATGAATGGCATAATCATGACATTAAAAATTGCGCATACAAGAGTTAAGAAAATTTTACATAGAATCACTCTTTGATCCTAGGGGGAATAGCAAATATGTGATGGAAATATTGTCGTGATTATTATTGCATTGTTTGGGAAGAATACAATTGGTTTTTTTTGTTGGTTAATTGAACAATATCCTAACTACTTTTACATTCAACTGGTTGTCAGTTTGTTGTTTGGATGATTGTTCCAAGTGCTTGTGATTTATGGTAAATGCATGGCAAGGGTCTGTGATGACAAGTTGCCATGGAGATAAAAGAATGTTTTCCTAGAAAATGATATTAGGGCTGAATGCCTTGTTGTGCTGGATTCCTAAAGGACTTAATTAAGGAAGGGTATGTTGCATAGGTGGATCACCTCCATGATTGCACCGCGGATTAACTTGAGAGGGCACTGCTTGATTCATGGGCCGAAGGTCGAGTGGTGAAAAGGCCAACCACGGGAATGATGTTTTTCTCCTAGACAGCTTGTGGGTGAGGTCGAGCTCTGGACACCCCTTCGTAGGTCTAGAATGGAGTTGAAGACCTTTGTGGCTCCCAATGTCTGGGCATGTTGGGAGTTCCTATTCTAGATAAAAGCATGAATTTGTGGTGCCATGTGATTTGGGCCAGTTACTTCTGCAGGGCAGAAGGGATGCTTCGGTTGGACAGAAGGGATACATAATTTCTCCTATATGGCGGGAGACAAAGATTAACTTGAAGATAAGTTAAGGAACTTGTTTGTCAATAGATTGCTTGCTCTGCTTTTGTGTCTATGCTATAACTTATGCGAATGAACCATGTTCCCTAAAAGGCTTAATTAATGAAGCTGACTTTAAGTGTCACACATAAATGTGGTAGGACCTAATTAGAAAACTAAAGCTATTAAGGGAAGTGGGGGCAGAACCCCCGACAGGTCTGTCCTATGGTAGGGCGGTCCCAGAGAACTGGGAGGCTTCTCACAAGGCTTTACCATCGTTCGACCTTTGGTATTGTTAGGTTAGAACCGGATTCATGTCGTTTTAGGGAACACGAGTGGGACTATGCCCTATAAGAAGAGAGGCAGAGCAGCATATTCCTCTCATTTCCCATTCTCTTTGAACCAAGTGTGGCATGGGTGTGCTTCGGCTTGGGTATCTTTGCGTAAAATAGGATGTCTAGGATCCCCAACTCTAGAATGCTGTTAGGAGACCTTGGCCACTAGGAGCCCAAATTTCAAGTCAATCCTACTGGGTTCGACCGTGAGTGTTCCATTACGAGGCAGATTCGGGGAACCCTAGGCGACAAAACTCGAAACATTTCATGGGAGTGCGAGGTAGCGACGCTTAGATTCATTTCTCGATAGACTGCTAAAAGCGTGCCTGGATAACTGGTGAGTGGGCACCTTACAATTGGTATCAGAGGGAAACTTTATGATGATGCATGATTGATTAATGTTTGGTTCATAGACATATCCTAAACAAAAATAACCTGAGTGGTATGGCTTGATTGTCAGGCACCTTCTACACCCATGAATGTTGACATATGAGATAAGAAATTCCTTCTCAAGAAAATTAAGGCACCGGAGTTTGATGGAGAAAGGTTAGACATCACAACGGAGGCGGAGATATGGATTGAGTCGATGGATGACTATTTCTCTGCTTGAGGGACTGCCTCCATGAATCAAGCAATGATTGGCAAACTGAAGTTAGTTGGCAAAGCTCAGTTATGGTGGAAGCAATGGTGCAAAGATCAAGTTTTTTTTGAAGCCCCTGTTACGTGGACTTAGTTGAAAGATACTGTACACGGACGATACTTTCTGCCAACCTACCAGACCTTGAAGATGAATGAATTCTTCAAGCTCAAGCAGCTAGAATTAACCCTGGAAGCTTACTACTCAAAGTTTATAACCCTACTAAAATATGGACCACCTATGGATATTGCATAGTAAGTATCCAAGTTTTGCCATGGCCTGAACACTCCTCTGAACCACTTTCTTGAAGCAATGCATCCAATGGACTTGCAAGATGCATTACTTTGAGCGAATCAAATTGTCCAAGAACTTAAATCGGGCAATCGTAGCAAAGATGACTCTTGAGATCAGGGTAAGAGATGCCACACGTGCAAAGAGATAGGACATATTTGTAGGAGATGTCCCTAGCATCAATGCTTCCATTGTAATGAGCTAGGACACATCCAAGCACACTGCCCTGATCTAAGTTTAGAAGACATTGAGCCGCCAAGAAAATGAAGCTACACAAGTGCAGTCTATGGATATATAGAGGAATTAGATGAAGATGAAGACCTAGAACCCACTACACCTTATCAGGAGGACTAAAAATCCTAGAAGCTTAATCAACATGTAACACAACTTATATTGAGAATAAATCCTACTCTTGTAACAATATGAGTTGCATCTATTTTGAGCCTAGAACTTGCAAATGATTAGAGATACTCTGGCAAGGAATGACAGTTATAACGTGCGATGAATTTCTCTCAAGTCATTTCTTCTCAACTAATATGGATTGGGTCTGTTAACCCTCAAACGAACAAAGGTGAAAATTTTGGAAAAGCTGAAGCAGAAGACAAGGCCAAGGCAAAAGTGAAACGGAAGACGAAGGTGCGCCAAGAAAAATATGGAAACACAAGAAGTGCAGAAAAGTCTTAAATAAAGAAAAAAGGTGCACAAGAAAAAGCGCAAGTCAATACTTTTGTAAAAAAGCGCAAGGCCCACCATGATTTATTGTAAGAGTATCGAGCTCTCACCCGTGCAATTTGTAAAGGTAGATGGGCGGTAGGAAGGAAGCTAGGAAGATAGGAGGGCAATGGGAAAAAGGGCCTAGGCCATGGTCGGCCATGTAAAAAAGGGGATAAGGGGATGACCGCCCAAAAGGGATTTAGGGTTTTGTATATAAAGTTGAAAAGTGAATGAGAAGCTCATTCTTGTGTGTGGCCAAAAGTGGCTCTCTTCTTCCTCTTCTTCTTCTTGCTTGCTTGAGCTTGTGCTTGAGAGAGGGAGTGTGAGAGTGCGAGGGAGTGAGTGTGTGAGGGTGAGGGACTGGGGAGGACAAGCTCTCCATCTTCTCCTCTCTTCCCCTCTTCTCTTCTCTTCTCTTCTCTTGTCTTACTCGTGGCTATGGAGCTTGGAGCGTGGAGCTTAAGGATGGAGCTTGCTTAAAGCTTGCAATTGGATCGTGGAGCTACCGGAGTGCACGAGAGAGGAGGCAGCTCATTTTGGCATCAAGGTAAGCTCACTACACCCATAGCTATGGATGGCGTGTCAGGTATATGAGAGGCAGCCATTAGTGCTCGTCTTGGAACACTTGAAACAATAAGCAGTTCATGGGTCTTGGCGATTGAGCGAAGGCTCCCACATTTGGGTTCCGTTGCCGAGACAAAAAATTCAAGCCTTGAGCACTTGCGCACTTTGAATCGAGCATTGAAGTAAGGGTTTTCCCTGAACAGTTTCTTGAGGTAGATAGGTAGGAAGTGAGGGAGTTTGAAGTGGTATTCAATCTCCTTAGCAAGTAGGTTTTTGGATTTTTGGATTTGGAAAAGCATGTTGGAGTAGTGTAGCTATTTGCTTTGTGATTTGGGTGCATTAGGGTAGGAAAAAACAAAGAAAAATAAGAAAAAGAAGCATCAGGGTTTCTGCTGTCATAACAGGGCATGAGGGTTTGATTCGGTTGCCGATTTGCATTTTGGAGTTTATTGGCTATTCCAGGTATATACAGCTCTTCCCCTCCATCCATAGCTTTGATCTGGAGGTGTATATGATAGGCCGTGACCTAAATCGTGTGATTTGAGCGATTTATCGTTGCACCGGTAAAAATCACATCGCGCTCGGCCCGTCCGAGTAATGACAATTTTGGGCCGAGTCCCAGAATCGACCCTCGGTCCACTACCGCTTGGACCACCTAACTTGGACCAGTCGACTCAGACGTGTCGAAATTTGGCCCTCGGCCTGTCAAGATTGTGGGAGAGAAGGAAGGAGTCTCACTTGTAGCTTTCTTGCTTGCACAATGGGGGAATACACACAGAGGTGGAGGCTGAAAACAATTTTCCTCTTCTTAGTTGTGTAAGCCAAAAAGAACTCTAGTACAAAGAAATAGAAGAACCCTATATATGGGTCTCAAACCAAACTCAACTAACTAAGGTGGCATACTAACTGAGCCACGAACTAGAGTAGATAAGGATAGCTATCATGTAGCTATTATTCATGGGCGGTGTACCAACCGCGTCTGCAACAACTGACAAGTCGGTGATATAAATACACAACGGTCACCCTGGCGTATCACGAGTGGAGCTCGATATCTCAACACTCCCCCTCGAGCTCAATACCAATTCCTGCACACCAAGCAGGTCTCTGAACTTGCGCAGCTTCTCTGTGCCCAATGCCTTCGTTAATATGTCAGCTACCTGATCCTCTGTGCTGACATAAACTAGATCAATAAGACCTAGTAAAACCCTCTCTCGCACATAATGATAATGCACCTCAATGTGCTTTGTTTTAGCATAATAGACTGGGTTATTTGCCAAGTGTATACTACTCATGTTGTCACAATAAATGACAACTGGCCCATCTGTAACCTGATGCATATCATAAAGTAGCTTATGCAACCAAGCTACCTCACATGCAGCCATTGCTGCACCCCTGTACTCAGCCTCTGTACTCGACAAGGCAACTGTAGGCTGTTTCTTGCTGCTCCAAGTGACTGCAGCACTCCCAAAAGAGAACACATATCCACTGGTAGATCGTCTATCAGAAATGCTACCAGCCCAATCAGCATCAGTATATCCATGCAACTGTATCTGAACCCCAGTCTCATAAAATAGTCCATACTGCAATGTGGACTTCACAAATCTGAGTATGCGTCTAGCCACATCCAAATGCGATTTCCTTGGAGCCTGCATAAACTGACTTACCAATCCAACAGCATAGCTCAAATCTGGCCTGGTAATAGTCATATAAATCAAGCTTCCTACTATGCGTCTGTACATAGTAGGGTCTTCCAGAAGCTCACCTGCATCTGTGCTCAGCTTCACATTCTGCTCCAAAGGAACTGAAATAGGCTTACAGCCTGTCATCCCATATTTGGACAGCATGTCCAATCCATACTGCCTCTGCAAGAGCTGTATCCCACTTGGTGATCTAATCACCTCAATGCCCAAGAAATAACGCAGCTCTCCCAAATCCTTCATCTCAAACTTCTGCTTCAATAGCATTTTCACATGAAGGATATCTTCATCACTGTCACCTGTCATAATCAAATCATCAACATAAATGACAAGTAGCATAATAACTTTCTCTGTTTTTCTCACATAAAGTGAGAAATCTGCCTTGGAAATCTGAAAGCCAATAGTGACAAGATACTGTCCTATCTTGTCAGACCATGCTCTAGGTGCTTGCTTCAAGCCATACAAAGCTTTCTTCAACCTGCAAACAAACTCAGGATGAACAGCATGCACATAACCTGATGGCTGCTCCATATAGACCTCTTCTTGCAAATCACCATGCAAGAAGGCATTCTTTACATCCATCTGATGTAAATACCATCCCTTTGATGCAGCCATAGCAATGACTGCTCTTACGGTTGCCATCCTTGCAACCGGACTGAATGTTTCTTCATAGTCAATGCCATATGTTTGTGCATACCCCTTGACTACTAATCTTGCCTTGTATCTGTTCACAGAACCATCTGCATTGTGCTTCACCTTATAAACCCACTTACAGCCAATTGCATTCTTACCTTTAGGCAAAGGTACCAATTCCCATGTAGCATTTGCTTCCAAGGCATCCATTTCTTCATCCATGGCTTTCTCCCATTTTTCTTTTCCCATGGCTTGCTCAAAAGAAGTGGGTTCTGGTTCCTGTATCACCTTGACCATATATGCATAGTGAATGGTTGTAAATCCATCATATTTCAGCCTATCCACAGGATACCTAACTCTGGTAGACCTGCGCAAAGTGGGTTCACTCCCAGGTGCTCTCAAAACATCCCTGGTCTTCCTTACTCCAGGTGTAACAATAGAAGGAATACCAAACTCATCATCAATGCTATGTTCTGAGCCACTAGATTCACCATCCACATAAGAGTGACCTGCATTCACATCAAACATGGGCTGATCAACCTTCTCTTTTCCTTTTCGTGATACCTGCATACCACTATCTGCATTACTTTGAGAAGATTCTCCTGATCTCAATCTGCCTGTCCATGGCGAAGAATGTGAACCACTGCTAGAGGACGCTCTAGGTCCACTAATATTTTGTGACTGCTGCTGTGAATTCTGTGCAGCATTACCATTTTGTGCATCTACATCATCAATCACATTTACTGGTTTATACCAGCTACTCATCTCATAAAAAACAACATCTCTGCTCACTGTAAACTTACGAGTAGAAGGGTTATAGCATCTATACCCTTTTTGCTGTAGAGAGTAACCAATAAAGATGCACTTCTCAGCTTTTGGATCCAACTTGGATCTCAACTCATCTGGCACATGTACATAGGCAATGCAACCAAAAATTTTCAAATGAGAAATATCTGGTTTCCTACCAGTATACCTCTCCTCTGGAGTCATTCCATGTATTGCTGCAGTGGGAGTCCTGTTCATTATGTAGACTGCTGTAGCAACTGCTTCAGCCCAATAAAAATCTGGCAGGTCTTTTTCATTGAGCATGGCACCAGACACCTCTCCAATATGTCTGTTTTTTCTTTCTGCAATTCCATTTTGCTGTGGGATATGACTGCATGAATATTGCTGCTTTATACCATGCTCCTGCAAGAACCTTGCAAACTCATTTGAGAGGTACTCTCCCCCTCCATCTGACCTTAGGCATTTTATTTGCAGGCCTGTTTCTTTTTCAACCATAGCTTTAAGAGTTTTGAAATGCCCAAAAACTTCACTTTTCTTTTTCATAAAATACACCCAAATTTTTCTGCTATAGTCATCAATAAAAGTAACAAAATAATGACAGCCTCCAAGAGATGCAGCTTTAGTAGTCCACACATCAGAGTGGATTAATTCCAATGGCTTCTTACTCTCTTGAACATGTCTAGGAAATGGTTTACTTGCCTGTTTTCCAAATTGACAGGCTTCACATATCTTATGCATTTCTGCAACCTTGAATTTGGGCAATCCTGCAACAA
Source organism: Lygodium microphyllum (assembly GCF_053477565.2). Taxonomy (NCBI): domain Eukaryota; kingdom Viridiplantae; phylum Streptophyta; class Polypodiopsida; order Schizaeales; family Lygodiaceae; genus Lygodium; species Lygodium microphyllum. Next base: position 1,849,968 of record NC_141136.1, read on the forward strand.
TATTTTGGGCCTGCATTGATTTAAGTCGCTCTACATTAACATGACCAATGCGTTTATGCCAGATATCAATATCTGCAACTACACCGGTCCCATGTGCAAACATTGCTGCACTCAATTCAGACATGTCTGCATCCAACGTAAACATTCTGCCCTTCTTCTTTCCTTTTGCTATCAAGCGACCTTTATTTTTCATATCCTCAACAAAGCATCCATGAGGATTAAATCTGACCTGCAAGCCCTGTTCAACCATTTGACCAACAGAAACCAGATTCTTGGTGATATTCGGGACATGAAATACATCGGACAGGTATTTCTTTTTCCCATCCTGCATAGACAAAGGAATTTTTCCAATCTGCACAATAGGATGTGCAGTATCATCACCAGTCTCCACAAATCCTTGTTTTTCCATTTTCCTTGCATCCTCCATCCATTCTGCATGACCTGTCATGTGGTTTGATGCACCTGAGTCAACATACCATACATCATTGCTTTCTTCTGCACTTGTCACAGAATTGTTCATGTGCTGCACCATGAACAAATGCTCATTTCTATCATCACTCTGTCTACTAGAAGATGCATAATTCCCTTGTTGCATTTTTCTATTCATAATGTCATTCTGCTTTTTATAGCAGTCTTTAGCCATATGACCCATTTTACCACAGTAGTAGCATTCAACATTACTATTTGCATTTTGACCTCTTTGCCATCCACCACGACCTCTTTGGCTCCCCTTGCCTCTAGAATTACCACGTCCTCCTCCATAGGACTGGTTTTCTTGAGTTTGCTACATATTCTGATTTCTACCACGGCCTCCAAATCGGCCTCCTCTACCTCTGCCTCTACCTCTTCCAGTATTTGAGTAGAAGACAGCTTCTTTTGAAGTTCCTCCTGAAGAAGATGGATGTCCGAAACTGTGCATAATCCTTTCCTAGACCATTCAATGTCACAGAAACTAAATCATCATCTTCCACTGGCGACCCAATGGAAGCAAGTGCATTTGCAATCTTCTTCACCTTCATGTGGTAGTCATTGATGCTCATATTTTCTCTTTGCACATTGTGCAACTCTTGCTTGAGCTGCATTTTCCTGGCTTGCGTATTTGTGCTATACATCTTTGACAGAGTATCCCATGCCTCCTTTGGCGTACTTGCATCCTGAATATGCACAATCATAGAGTCTAAAATGCTGATAGACATCCAGTACATAACTTTCCTGGCTCTCTCATGCCATGCTTTGAATGCCTGCATTTGCTGTTGATCGGGAACATCAGGAAGAACTGGTTCTTCTTCATTTCCTGCAACAAATTCCCAATATCCTTTTTCCATAAGGAAATTCGTCATTCCAAACTTCCATGCCTGGAAGTTGTTCTTGTCAAGCTTTTCAGTGACAATCTGTGAAAGAGAATCAGATGCCATTACAGAATACTGCAAAAAATTCTGTCACTGCAAAAAACACAGCTTCACCCTCACAAGGGCAAATGTGCAAAACTGGCGAAAGTGGTATTTGACCACACAGTCACTTCCTAGTGACGATTTTGCATAAACAGGAACCAAGGATGATTCTGAAACTCCCAATGTCTCTGCGCACAAGCATACGATGCAATTTCTACAGTAACTTTTCACCGACCTGTAGAACAGTGGCTGCACAGCATAAAACTGAGCCTTTTCCTGAGTGCGTGTAAAAAACTTCCGCCTCCAAAACAGGCCCCGAAATGGCCTCAAATCAAAAAAATAAGGTCGCCGAGGGCTAAAACCCTTCACCCGCAACATATACTGCCCTCTTGATTCACCACGAAGGGCGTCTCAACCTGAGACAATGCACTCTTGCAATTTCCGGCTGTGCTACCTGCAGAGATCTGCTCCCAAAACAGAAAATGAAAGCAACACTGCTCCTCTTACCAGAACACCGCGAGCTTGCTTGCTTTCTTGAGCTCCTTACCACGAACAAGGCTCTGATACCATGTCAAGATTGTGGGAGAGAAGGAAGGAGTCTCACTTGTAGCTTTCTTGCTTGCACAATGGGGGAATACACACAGAGGTGGAGGCTGAAAACAATTTTCCTCTTCTTAGTTGTGTAAGCCAAAAAGAACTCTAGTACAAAGAAATAGAAGAACCCTATATATGGGTCTCAAACCAAACTCAACTAACTAAGGTGGCATACTAACTGAGCCACGAACTAGAGTAGATAAGGATAGCTATCATGTAGCTATTATTCATGGGCGGTGTACCAACCGCGTCTGCAACAACTGACAAGTCGGTGACATAAATACACAACGGTCACCCTGGCATATCACGAGTGGAGCTCGACATCTCAACACGGCCCACTCAAGTTGGACACCCACCGCTCGGCTGTCTGAATCGACCATTCAGACCAACTTTGAAATTTGGCCCTCGGCCCTGCCGACTCGGCCCAACTCCACTCGGAAAAGTTGACATTTGACCCGACCGAATTCACCATTCGGCCCTCGGCCCACTTGACTCGGCCCTCGGCCCACTCGACCCTTGGACAACCACACTCGGACTAGCCGAATTTGACATTCAAACCAATTACATTCGGCCCTTGGCCCTTGGACGGGCCAAATTAGGCATTCGGCCCTTGCGATTCGGGCTTGTTGGGCCAAATTTGGATTTTTTCAAATTTTAACCTGTAGAGCTTGAAATCGATCGAGAGACCATATAGAGCCAAAACCATATTATAGATCTATACACTAGGCTGAAATTTAGAGCAAGATGTTCTAAACTTGTATGTAAACGGTCCTCCAAATTGCGCATGGCATTTATCATAACGGCCCTGCAAGGGGCTAGGGGGAACTGTCCCCCCCTCTCCCCCCGGGACTCCCGCAGAGGGGTATCTGCTCCCTCCGCACCTCCCCCAAGTAGGTTGAAGTGAAAACACATGCCGTGATAGGTCCTCCAAATTGGACCCTAGTGTAGTAATGGCTCTACATGAGCATGGATTCTCACTTGCAAAAGAGCAACCAAAAGGCCATACTCGAACAGAGAGAAACAGAGACCCTAGAACCTCAATGGACCAATCTAGACAACAAGGGCAAAAAGGCCACACTGCAAAAACACGTACGTGTTGCATTCAGACTTCATCTGGTCAAAGCGAAAAGCAACAACATCAAGCTACAATAGCGAGGATGACTAGATTTGACAGTCCTAACGATAAATGCACCTTGAATAGCACTGCACAGGCGATCCAAGACATCAGTGGAGAATCCACATATGGTCGTGCAATTGGGGACTCAAGGGCATTTGTTAGAAGGCTTAAATTTATAAGCCAAGACCCGGAAGATGAAGACATAGTACCACCTGCTTATCTTAGGGTCAAACTCACCACAAAAAGAGAGCAGACTATCGATGCTCTTATTGATGAAGGAGCAAATTTTAATATCTTGACCTATGAAGCATGGACCCTACTAGGCCAACCAAAGCTCACACCGACTAATGCAACTCTTAGCCCTTACAGGGGACACCCATAAACACTCATAGGGAAGTACAAAATCCTTGCGACAATTGAAACTGGAAGCTTGCCTATCCTATTTCATGTTCCTCCAAATAGTGCTAATTACGGGAAGGAAACCCTCCTAGGAAGACCCTTCAAAAGGGCGACCAAGTGTGAGGCCGACTATGTAGCACAGAGGATACACCTGACACTACTGGGTGTGAGGATAGTCACAACCTTTAGCAAGGGTGACCTCATCGAATCTCGAGGGAAAGGCAAGGAAGGTGCTGACATAACAGTCAAGCCTACTAACGAGAGCAAGGACTTATTGGAAGAGTTGATACAAGCACAGGTCAAATAACGAAGACCAGTGAGTGAGGCCATGCTTGAATCAAGGAGATCAAGAACCAATGCCAAGGACGGGCTTTGGACTTATAAATATCTTAGAAGACCCCAAAAGAAACCTAAGCCTTATAGATGAAGGCATCGATGGAGAGCCAATATAATGCTGAGATGGATATCCAAAGTGTTGCTATGTGCTCAAGGGTATTATGCAAGTAACTGATGAATTTGGGTACCAAAACCCCCTGCTAAACCACCTCTATCAGTTGAAGGCCAGATTGCATCAAAAGTGTTTACTACAGCATAGAGCAGTGGAAAAATGGAAAAAGGAGATAACCGAAAGGGCACAGGACAAAGGAAGAAAAAGGCGCCCTAGATGGAAGTCAGACCCTGAAAAATTTGAATGACGACCTCTCCAGAAGGCCTCAATGTCACCTTGAGAAAAGAAAAGAGTAAAAGCGCACCATTAATTGTGAAAGCGCTCCCGAATCCTTGTAAAAGAGTGCTTGGCTCACTTCTGTGCAAATTGTATGCACTAGTTGGAAATAGGATACGTTAGAATGGTGGGAAATAGGAAAAGAGGGCCTAGGCTAATGGCCGGCCATGTAAAAAGTGGGGATGACCGCCCAAAAAGTAGGGCATGTATATAAAGTTCAAAAGTGAATGAGAAGATCATTCTTATGTGTGGCCAAAGCTTCTTCTTCTTCTTCTCTTGTTTCTTGCCTTCTTGCTTGTGCTTGAGTGAGGGATCGAGGGAGTGTGAGGGAGTGAGGGAGTGACTATGTGAGAGTGAGGTATCATGGAGAAGAAGCTCCCCATCTTCTCTCTTCATCTTCTCTTCTTCTCTCCTCTTCCCTTTTCTCATGTGGCTATGGAGGATGGAGCTTGATGGAGAGGACTTGAGCTTGATTGAGCTTACCGCAAGGATCGTGGAGCTACCGGAGTGCAAGAGAGAGGAGGGAACTCGATTGAGCATCAAGGTAAGCTCACTACACCCGTAAGGTAGGCATTGCGCGTTGGCTATGTGAGAGGTAGCCATGGCCGCTCGGCTTGAAACGCTTGATCAATAAGCAGCCCGTAGGTCTCGAGGTAGAGCTCTGTAGCTCCCCTTCATTTTGGTTCCATTGCTGGGACTGACGAAATCGAGCCTCAAGCGCCGGGCGCCTCGAATCAAGCATAGAAGTAGGGTTTACAGCCCAAATCGGTGCTCGAGATAGTTAGGAGATTTAGGAGATTTTAATCCTTGGAGCAAGTAAGTATTTTGATTTTTTGTTGAATATTAGAGTAGGACCATCCATCTCCATCTCTGTTTTCGATTTTTGTTACATTAGGTCAAGAGTAGGATAGGAAAAAGAAGGAAAATAGAAAGGGTTCAGCTGCTATTGGAAATAGGAAAATAGGGGCACAGATCCTTGGAGTGCCGTTTGATTCAAGCACCACAGTGATTCCAGGTATGTCTGGCATTTCCTTGTAGTGTTTTGCACCTATCTGGAAGGCATTGGATGATTCCATGGAGTAGGCGCTAAGCTTGAGTCATCGCGCGCAACCCGCGGGCTGTCGTCTGCGTAGTCGGACCAAGTTGTCTGGGTTCAATTCCCAGAATTGGACCACCCGATTTCTAGAGTCAGACCGTTCGACTGCGAGAATCAGACCACCCCATCCGATTGCGAGAATCAGACCACCCCATTCCACTGCAAGAATTGGACCAGTCCGTCCGATCTGATTCCACCAGTCGCGGACCCAATACCAAAATTGGACCACCGTGTCCGAGTCCCAGAATCAAACCACCCTGTCCAAGTCCCAGAATTGGACCACCCTGTCCGAGTCCCAAAATCGGACCACCGTATCCGAATCTGAGAATCAAACCACTTCACCAGAACTTAAAATAGAGGGTTTTTGAACCTACCTGACAATCCTGGCTACCCTGTTCACATCTCTGACCCCCCCTAGAAACCCAATTTAGCCCTTAGAAGCCAGAGACTAGACAGGATAACCGAGGATTCACCCCAAACAGCTAGACACTGAGTGGACCGAATTTAGAACTTGACTTGACTTTCGGTAACCAACCAACCTTGAAGCAAAATAAAGAATGCAGCATGGACTTTCAATAAGACCTTAGATCAGCCAGAACCTGCGCTTAGAGCCATATCAGGCTACGAATGTGAGGGGAAGAGTGGAGTTTGCATTGAAGCATTTCCTGCATCCGCACCTAACTTTTGATTTTATCACCAAAGGTGCACTACAAGAAAAGAAAAAGCGTGTTTTTGCACTGAGCACTAGAAAGCACGAAGCACAACTTGTGAATAAGATTGACAACTACTTTCAATAACAAGGAACTCATCAGGAGATATAATAACATTAAGGAACCCACTATTAGGAGAGGATCCCAAAACGTAGTTGGGTGCGTGAGAGCCCCATCAGTAGGACCTTAAGAGGACACGAAGATCCAAAAGCCGACAACATAGAGGATCGGACACTGTCGGAGCTACTCAAATGGATCGACGACCTTGTGGAGCTGGAAGTGGGAGCAATGTTAGGATCACGAGGCGGACAAGGAGAGGACAGCCGACTGGACTTGGGAGAATTCCCAGTTTTAGTGCAGGAGTTAGTCAATGAGTACGACTTGTTGACTAGGACGGTAGTTCAGGGCAGACTAGTAGAGGAAGTGGTAGCAAGCCTAGAAGATGAAAGAAAGGTGATTAGAAAGGCGCTAGAGATCATAATTGCCTATAACCATGAGTAGAATGCTAGGAAACTCCAACAAGATGTAGACATGTACAAGGCTCAGCGTGTGCTAGTCTTAACTGGTGCCAAAGTAGGGCCAAATGCAGAGAGAGAACGAGCAGTAGAGGCTGGCTTATCGTTGAGTGAACTCATAGCCAAGTGGCTCATGGACAATACGTCCGCTGAGCAGAGCGTGTCAAGAATCGCATGGCGGGGGGACTTGCTCAAGATGCTGCACTGAACACACACAGAATGCACAAGGAGAAGCTCACTCAAGAGACAAGAAGAGAGATGGAGGCCAAAACATTTTCTTGCTGATTTCTTCTTCTTCTTCCACACACTTTTCAATGTACACAAAGTATAGATAAGATATAACATAAAGGAAAGTGGCCTACTAAGTCAAACAATGCATAACCAACTACACTAGTCAACTGGCGCTATAACTATGCCAGCTGTGAATAGGTGTAACAACCTGAATATAATAAGTAATGACACAATGGACATGTGAGAGTCATAATGACCACCGACATGCTAAGTGTAGACGTGTGGATCCATCTAACCAGGTGGTCCATCATCAATGTCTACATGTGTTGAGCTTGTCATCTTAACACTCCCCCTCAAGCTCAACTGCATCTCTGCAACTCCAAGTAAACTTTGAAACTTTTGAAGCTTCTCTGTACCGAATGCCTTCAAGAAGATGTCAACTATCTGATCCTGTGTGCTGACATACACCAAGTCAATCTCACCTACTAGTACCTTGTCTCTCACAAAGTGGTAGTGTACCTCAATATGTTTTGTCCTGGCATGGAACACAGGGTTCCTAGCCAACTGTATACTGCTCATGTTGTCACAATAAATGACAATTGGACCTTCCACCTGCACATCTAAATCAACCAATAACTTTTGCAGCCATACTACCTCACATGCTGCAATATCAGCACCTCTATACTCAGCCTCTGTACTCGACAAAGCAACTGTAGATTGCTTTTTGCTGCTCCAAGCAACTGCTGCACTACCAAGAGAGAACATGTATCCGTTGGTAGATCTTCTATCAGACATACTACCAGCCCAATCTGCATCTGTGTATCCAAACACCTGTACATTTGTACCTGCCTCTCATAGAAAAGTCTATAATGTAATGTGGACTTCACATATCTCAATATGCGTTTGACTGTATCCAAATGTGCTTTCTAGGTACTTGCATAAATTGACTCACAAGACCAACAACGTAGCTCAAGTCTGGCCTTGTAATGGTCATGTAGATCAAACTCCCCACTATCCTCCTGAACATAGTAGGGTCTTCTATCTCATCCCCAACATCAGCACTCAACTTTACATTCTACTCCAACGGGATTGAAAGTGGTTTGCATGCTGTCATACCATACTTGGATAACATATCCAAGCCATAATGTCTTTGGGATAGCCATATACCATCATCACATCTGATCACCTCAATGCCAAGGAAGTATCTTAACTCACCTAAATCCTTCATCTCAAACTTCTTCTTCAAAAAGTCCTTGATTTCAACAATCCCACTATCACTATCACCTGTAATAATCAAGTCATCCACATAGATGACTATGATGACCAAACCTGCATCTCCCTTTCTCACATAAAGTGAGTGATCAGCATCAGAAACATAAAAACCAATATTGACAAGATACTCTCTGATCTTGTTAGACCATGCTCTAGGTGCTTGCTTGAGCCCATAGAGTGCCTTCTTCAACCTACACACATACGTGGGATGCTCTAAATCTTCATAACCTGCTGGCTGATCCATATACACTTCTTCCTGCAAATCATCATGCAAGAAGGCATTCTTCACATCCATTTGCTGCAACCTCCAACCTTTGGCTACTGCCAAAGCAATCACACATTTGACAGTTGCCATCCTAGCAATTGGACTGAAGGTTTCATCATAATCTATGCCATATGTTTGGGCATAGCCTTTTGCAACCAGCCTAGCTTTGTACCTACTAATAGAACCATCTACATTGTGCTTAATCTTATAAACCCACTTACATCCAATAGCTTTCTTGCCCTTCGGCAATGATACTAGATCCCAAGTCTTATTGGCCTCTAATGCAGCCATCTCCTCATCCATTGCTACATCCCAATGAGTATGGCCAACAACATCCTCAAAACAAGTGGCCTCAACATCCTTAACTAGTTTCACCATATAAGCATAATGGTGAGCTGCATAACCTTCAAAACCAAATCTTTTAATAGGGTATCTGACCCTGCTAGATCTACGTACCATCGGATCACTCAATGGAGCCTTTACATTACTACGAGCTCTCTGTACACCTGGTGTCCTGACAGAAGGAATGCCAAGCTCTTTGAGCCACTGGAGTCTCCATCAAGAACTGCATCAATGCCATCTGACACTTTATTCTTTCCTTTGTCTTTATCTGTAGTGCTACTAGATGCACCTAAAGATGTAGAGCTACTCCTTAGTCTCCTAGATCAAGGACTACTAGATGATGTCTCTGGTCCACTAAGAGTTCGTGATTCTTGCTTTTGAGCCTGCACATGAGTGTCATGATCATCATCATCATCCAATGCATCACCAGTAGATGCATACCAACTACTCATTTCATCAAAGATGACATCCCTGCTCACTCTGAACTTACATGTGACAAGGTTATAACAACGATACCCTTTCTGCTCTAAAGAGTATCCAATAAAGACACATTTTTTTGCCTTTGGATCAAGCTTCTTCTGTAACTCATCTAGCACATGAACATATGCAACACAGCCAAATACCTTCAAGTGTGATACATCAGGCTTCTTGCTAGTAAAACATTCTTCAGGAGTCATCCCATGAACTGCAGTTGTGGGAGTTCTGCTCATAATATAAATAGCAGTATGAACAGCCTCAGACCAAAAATGCTTAGGCATATTCTTTTCAGCCATCAAGGCACGTGCAACTTCTGCAATATGCCTGTTTTTCCTTTCTGCGACACCATTTTGCTGTGGGGTATACCTGCATGTGAACTGTCTTTTTATCCCATGAGACCTCAAAAAATCATTGAACTCATTCGAGAGGTACTCTCCCCCTCCATCTGACCTCAAGTAATTTACTTTCAAGCATGTTTCTCTTTCAACTGCAGCCTTGAAAGTTCTAAAGTGCTCAAACGCTTCACTCTTTTCCTTCGTAAAATATACCCATAGCTTTCTAGAACAATCATCAATGAATGTGACAAAGTATGAACTGCCTCCAAGAGATACATTTTGTGTAGGCCCCCAAATGTCTGTATGCACAACATCAAGGATATTTTTGCTTACATCTCTGTCATGTGAAAAGGGTTGTCTTGCCTGCTTATCAAACTCACATGCTTCGCATACCTTATGAAATTCTACAACTCTAACTGTAGGCAAACATGTAACCAATCCTTTGGACTGCATTAATTTCAGCCTTTGTACATTTGCATATCCAATGCGTTTGTGCCAAATTTCAATATCTGCAACAATACCTTTTCCTTTAGTATACATAGCAGCATTCATAGTAGGAATTCCAGCATCTAGAGTAAACATACGTCCAACTCTATTCCCTTTGCAACCAACCTGCACTTGTCATTGAAGTCTTCTACAAAGCAGCCCTTTACATTAAATCTGACTTGTAGCCCTTGCTCTACCATCTGACCGACTGACACCAAGTTCTTTGTAATAGATGGCACATGTAATACATCTGAAAGACTCTTTGTCTTACCATCATGCAAGGACAAGGAAACTTTTCCAATGTGTGAAATTGGGTGGCATGAATCATCACCTGTCTGCACATAACCTGTATTTTGCAAATCCTGCATCTCTCCAAACCATTCTGCATGGTTGGTCATATGATTGGATGCACCTGAATCAACATACCAAACATCATCATGTGTTCCCTTTCCTATAACAGCATTCAGCATATGCTGCATAACAAATAGACGTTCATTTTTGTCTTCATTCTATCGTGAAGACGATGCATAGTTTCCTTGCTGCAACTTACCACTGCGAATATCATATTTCTTAGCATAACATTGGGCTGCAATATGACCTATTTTGCCACAGTAGTGACACGCAATACCAGAGTTGTTAGAACCTCTATTCTGCCATCCACCTCTTCCTCTAAAGCTCCCCCTACCTCCAAAGTTACCACGACCTCCTGAGACCTGCATATCGCCAAATTGTTGATTCAATCTATTTTGATGGTTGTCGCTACCACGTCTTGTACCATGGCCTCTTGAATAGAACCTGCCACGTTCCCTTCCTGAAGTGGAGTAGAAAGCTTAGACCTGTTCACCACTTATTTCTGATGTTTCACTCTGCATGTTGATCTCTTCAATGATCATAAGGGAGACTAACTCATCGAAATCTGGAAATGGCTTTCTCACATATACGGAAGTTACAAAAGACTTCCAAGCCTTTTCATTGTTAAGTCCACCCAAGGTAGACGACACCAAATCATCATCATCGGGCATTGCATCAATTGCTGCCAAGGCATCTACAATGCTCCTTACCTTCAGTGCATACTCATTAATAGACATCTTCCCTTTCTTCAATGTATTCAACTCTTGCTTGAGTTGAATCTTTCATGCCTTTGTATTTATGGAAAACATACTTTCAAGTATGGTCCAAGCTGCATATGAATTCTCTGCATTTCTAATATGTCCTAGCATATTATTGTCAATTATTGCAGACAATCAATACATGACCTTTTTATCTTTTGCATTCCATTCCTTGCCTTTGTCTCTTCTGCAGTTGGAGGATCACTCACCTCCGGCTCGTTTTCTTCACTTGAAACAAACTTGTAGAGGCCTTTTCCAATAAGAAAGTTCGTGACACGGAACTTTCATGAAGGGTAGTTGTTCTTGTCGAGCTTCTCAATGATGGGGTTTCCATTGTTCTCTGCCATTATCACAAAACTAATACCAAATAGCAAGCAAATCTTCTGCAACCCTAGACCTGTAGTACACAGCAATACACCAGACAACCTTTTTCACTATCTGCTCAACAATACATGCAATCTACAACCAGTTTGCAGATAAACCTTGTGTTTATTTGCTGATAAACACCTTTGAACTTACAGATCTGAAATTTGTAACTTGTGCACCTGTATACGACAGACACAACTGAAATTACAAGGTATCTCGAACTACTGTCCGCAACCTTGCAGCTCTAAAACAGGGCCTGAAATGGCCTCAGATGCCCAAAATAACTGTGGGAAAACCCTAAAGGGCTTATTTGCAGAATACACAGTGCTCTTCACATACACCAAATCTCACTGCAATCTGAGATTTTTTCTTTGCCCTGCTTCTGGTGCCTCCATAGGCACTATCCAAGAGAGAGAGTGGAAGAATGGGAGAGTTTCTTACCCGTTGCTTGCTTGCTTGAACCTTGCTTCTTCTCCTTTACTTTAGCCTTCAAAATCAGCCTCTCTCAGTGGTGTGACTCTGATACCATGTCAAGAATCGCGTGGTGGGGGGACTTGCTCAAGATACTGCGTCGAACACACATAGAATGCACAAGGAGAAGCTCACTCAAGAGACAAGAAGAGAGATGGAGGCCAAAACGTTTTCTTGCTAATTTCTTATTCTTCTTCCACGCACTTTTCAATGTACACAAAGTATAAATAAAATGCAACATAAAGGAAAGTGGCCTACTAAGTCAAACAATGCATAACCAACTACACTAGTCGACTGGCGCTATAACTATGCCAGCTGTAAATAGGTGTAACAACCTGAATATAATAAGTAATGAGTCAGTGGCCATGTGAGAGTCATAATGACCACCGACATGCTAAGTGTAGATGTGTGGACCCATCTAACCAGGCGGTCCATCATCAATGTCTGCATGTGTTGAGCTTGTCATCTCAACAGAGCGCAACAGCCTTAGCCACCGAATTACTCTCGAGATTGGGGGTCACGCAAGGGGCAAAGGGGCAATCTAGAATCCCTATTGTAGCAAAGCAACAAGACAAGTATGAACCTAGCAATGAGCCATATAGCTTTGTGGAGCAATTTGAACAAGTTTGCAAAGCAAACAGTCTCACGGACCTTGCACAACGCTCTCAAGCTTTTGGTTTGTGCTTAGGTGATAAGGGGAGAATTTGGTACACTAGTCTAGATGCAGCTGAACGCACGAACTTTGCCCGTCTTAAGGACCTCTTTATCAAGAGATTCTCTAAGGCAAGGTACTCTGACAATCTCATCGTCCAGTTGATGAATGTCAGTCAGAGGGAAAAGGAAGATGTAAGGGACTATGTCACTCATGTGCGTAGCCTCTTCAAGAGATCCTGCAAATGAGCAACCTAACAAGAAGGCTATGTCTACCGTATTTATAAATGGAATTCAAAGCGAGGAGCTCTACAAGTCTTTGGCTAGTAACTCCACTCTACACTTAGATGTGTTAGCTAGAGTCTTTGAAGAGGCAATAAGGGTGGACGATCAGCTTAGGGAGTGAAGCATGAGGAACACCAGTTGGGACAATACAAGTCAGAGAACTCCAGAGCGGTCAATAGCTTCAAGAGAGAGAGAGAACTCTAGCATACAGGATCAGGGAAAGAGTGTTGACTAAGGCCAGGAGCTGGCTGAGGTGAGAATGAAGCTTGCATGATTGCAAGACCAAATGAGAAAACATATGCAGTCGCATGTGCAGTGAATACATTGTGGCAGTAACCATCTCCCAGCCGAGTGCCAAGATCCAAGATCTAGGCCGTGCTCGAACTGCCGTAGGTTCAGTCATGATGCATTACATTGCAGACTACCAAGGAGATTCCCATATGTGCAGCAATACAACCCTCCATACTTAGGCAATAGGCCACCTAACCTCTTTGGCAGGGGAGCCCTGTTGGCGCTTCCAGCACCAAATGATGCAAGACCGGCCATTCCTAGGCTAGAGATGAACCCAACAGGCATACCCAGACCACCAGGGCCCTATGTAACCCATCCATTGAGTGACGCTCCTGTTCACTATGTGGAAGAACCTAGTGAAGGGGAGACCTACATGAACCCATACATATCCTATGAGGAGGAAGGTAATCCAATCCTGATGGACTACCGACCAGTACCGATGATGGTGCTAGGTAGAGGAAGAGGCAGAGGCTTTGGAGGACCAAGCCAAGATCCAATCTCATGCTGGACTTGTGGTCATCCAGGCCATATTTCATCACGCTGCCCGGAAAGGGAACATGCAAACAAGGACAAAGCTGACCTTCGATGCATTGAGTGTGGAATCACACACCTATTTCTTGACTGTCCTAGATGGAAGCCATCAACTAGTTCTGCCAATGTGCCCTCAGTACCCTTGGGGCTATTCAGTGTGGAGACCTTTGACAGTGAGGATACACCCATCCCACTACATGTCATGATGCAAGCACAGACAAAACAGGCAGGCATCTCATTGCCTGGGCCAAGTAACCTGGATGCAACCTCATTGGGAAAGAAAAGCCGGAGGAGAAGGAGAAAGATAATAGATGCAAAGATTACCCTTAAGACTGAGGAAGCTACCTGAGGAAGCTACAACACTAATGACAGGTAACGGCAACTCAAGGCTATAGCCAAAGTCAAGGATTGGGTCAAGGACACCCAGGAATACCTTAAGGACGTAGAGCCCATACTGGAAGACCAAATTGAAGATCTCTCTAGTGTGAGTACACTCGTTTCACCGTCGCAACCTCAATTGGGGAATGCACCCACACCATATGAGATGGCACAGAGGCAAGACTAGGAAGAAGCATGTCAGCAAGCTAACCAAGACATATGGCCAAAGAGTGCTAACCAAGGAGGAAGGCAACCACCCAGCAACCTCCTCACCACTTTAATAACCACACCAGTAACCTTGAGCCTAGGAGATCTCCTTCGGCAGCACCCTTCCTTATGGCAAGAATTAAAGCACTCGGTGGAGGGAAAAGAGGAGCACACTACCGCTGACTTGCAAGAGCAGGATTCAGTCACACAGATTCCAAGTCTAACGCTACACTCAGTTCCAAGAACACTGCATATCAATGCTTTCTGGGAAGGCACTGAGATTCATGCAATCGTACCTATCTTAGCCTTGGGGGATGTAACACGAAAAGGAATCGTAGACACAGGCGCCAGTGTCAGTGTCTTAAGCCACGTAGTTTTACAGGCTTGGGGAAACCCACCCGTGGAAACGGCTAGGTTCAATGTCACATTGGCCAACGGAATGAAGGTCAGACCATTCGGGGTCCTAAAGAACTGGTCAATGAAGGTCATAGGGGTGCAGTTTTCCATGAACTTCATTGTCATGAAGGGAGTGGACTACGACATACTGCTAGGCGGTCTAGATGAGGAACACTCGAGTTATTGAAGATTGGGGTAACAATCTCATCTTCTTGGGGAATAGAATAGAAGCGGTAAGGGTTGAGATGGATACCTGGAAGACTACCCTAGCCGACCTTGATGCTATCTCAACCATGCTAAAAGGTGATACACAGGCAAGCAAGCCCTATGGGTCATTGACCAAGTACATCCCTTGCCCTGAGGACGAGCGGGATTGGATGAACGTCTTGGCAACCATTGACCTACCGTTCTCAGATAAGGAAGAGCTATATAGGCAAGCTGCTAAATCCCCAAGCATGCCAGTAAGGGAGCCCATCGTGCCACTCTGCATGATGGCAGGAAGCTCACGTAACCCAGGGAAACCGGTCTCATTCCATATCCCTACCAACAAGCTCGAGCTTCAGAAAATCATAGAGTACCTGACCGATAAACTAAAACCCCTAAATGATCTTTTGGCAAAGCTGAGTGGAAATGGACCAAAATTCATGATCTGAACCTATTATACAATT
Source organism: Lygodium microphyllum (assembly GCF_053477565.2). Taxonomy (NCBI): domain Eukaryota; kingdom Viridiplantae; phylum Streptophyta; class Polypodiopsida; order Schizaeales; family Lygodiaceae; genus Lygodium; species Lygodium microphyllum. The sequence goes on from NC_141136.1 coordinate 1,865,275, forward strand.
GGGCTTTAGTCACTGACAAAAAGGAGATTGGAGAGGAAAGCCTGGGGGATGACGAGCAGTCAGAGGGGCAAGACTCTGATGATGAGGAGTGCAAGGACTGCCGCTCTATTGGAGATGAGAGTGAAGAAGAGTTAGACACAATGGAATATGATACTGAAGGGAGAACGATCGAACAAATCAAGGGAGACTCTAGGCCTAGAAGGGAAAGGGCAGGCTGGAATGAAAGAGGAGTCATGCGGATGGAGTGTGATAGATCCTGGTTGGAGCACATAGGAGACATGGATTATGAGCAGGCAGGAGTGGCACAACCATTGGTAGTTCCAGTGCTTAAGATGGATGCACCTACTAAATTACGACCCCCTCGAAAAACTCCTTCCTCAAGCGAGGGATGTGAGTTTAACTCGGAGTCAAAAGTCAGTACGGAGAGTGATCTCGAAATACCCCAACCCTCTAAGGTCAAACGCACCCGACGGGACTTTCCACTCCACCTAAGGCACAGACGGCTAAAGGAGGAGGCCAGAAAGTGAACTAAGGACTCAGAAGCAGAGACGCAAAAGGAGCCGTAGGATCTCCCCAAACGCTTCACAAAGTTTAAGAAGGGTGATAGAGTGGTGATTCTGCTAGGAGCAAAGAGACAAGGGCAAACCAGTGAGCCAATTGAGGGACCCGCCAAGGTCAAGGGAGTCAACTTAGCAGGGGAAGATGAGAAGCCTCAACCTGTGTTCATTGCTGACGACTTGACCAAGGATGAGGAGGCTAAACTTGTTGCTCTCCTACGAAAGTATGTTGACGTGTTTGCTGGTCCTTGGAGGAACTTGAAGGAGTCGATCCTAGGGTTGTGACCCATAATGTCCCAATGGCTCCAAATGTGGTGCCAACAAAGCAATGACCTTACCCTATGAATCCCAAACACGCCTATGCAGTGAAGGAGGAAATCGATAAGCTCATGAAGGTGGGATTTATATATGAGATTGAGCACACGGATTGGATATCACCTATAGTGATCGTTATGAAAAAGAATGGTAAAATTCGAGTGTGTGTAAAGAAGCCTACATCTTCCTAGATGGCTTCTCTAGCTATTATCAAGTGCAAGTGCACCCTGACAACAGGCACAAGACTGCCTTCACCATGGAGTGGGGTGTATTCGCCTACATCGTTATGCCCTTTGGGCTAATGAATGCGCCTGTGACCTTTCAACAATTAATGTGCACCATCTTCAAGGATATGCTTAGACACAAGCTAGAGGTGTTCGTAGACGACTTATGCATGCACTCTAGTTGGGCTGAACACTTAGAAAAGTTGAGAGCTGTCTTTGAACAGTGTCGGTTATACAGCCTCTTGTTGAACCCCTTAAAGTGCCAGTTTTGGGTGAAGCATAGATGTATCCTAGGGCATGTAGTGTCAAGGAATGGCATTGCCACTGACTTCTCAAAAGTCAGGGTCATTGTTGACCTACCACCACCCATTAACTACAAGGACGTTCAGTGTTTCTTAGGCCATACGGGATACTATCGACGCTATGTACTGAATTACGCATTGATTGCTAGACCATTGTACAAGCTGCTGATCGTATTCGAGTGGACTGAGGAATGCTAGCATGCATATGAAGAGTTGAAGAAGGCTCTCACCATTGCACCAATCTTACGAGCCCCAGACTGGATCATAACATTTCATGTACACATAGATGCCTCTAAGTTTGCTATTGGAGCTGTTCTATGCCAACCTGGTGAGCATAAGCTATATTACCCCGTGAGATTTGCCAACAGGAAGCTCACTGAAATGGAGATGAACTATTCCACTACAGAAAGGGAAGGGTTAGCCACGGTGTTTGCTGTAAAGAAATTTAGGCATTATCTGTTGGCCACCCCCTTCGTCTTTTTCGTTGACCATCAAGCCTTGCTTTATCTCGTGAACAAGCCATGTGCTACAGGTCGCATAGCTAGATGGTTACTTCTCTTGTTGGAATTCGATTTCTCTGTGGTTGTACATAAGGGAAAGTAGCACTACATGGCAGATCACAGGTCCCGCATACCCACAGGAGAAGCTGCTAGAAAAGGCATACCTGACGACCTATCAGATGCTCATCTCTTTGTCCTATCTAGCAAAAGAGACTTGTTTAGAGCCGATCTAATGCCATATTGGGCCGATGATATAGTTCAAGTGCTATAGAAAGGTCTACCTGAGAGACCTATTGAGAAAGCTAGGCTAAGGAGACTTATCTTAAAGATCCAACCATACAACCTGATCGCCGGCCAACTCTATAGGCTAGGACAAGATAGTTTGTTGTGTAGATGTGTGTGTGAGCATGAGATGCACGATGTATTGAGAGAAGCGCATGGTGGAATACCTGGAGGACACTTTAGTGGGGATACAACAGCCCGTAAGGTGCTACAATCCCAACTATGGTGGCCCACCCTATTGTGTGATGCTGCTAAATTTGTAAAACACTGCGATGAGTGCCAGAGGACTAAGGTGCCTATGCGCAAGGATAAGATGGAGTTGAGCCCTTTAATAGCATGATAGCCCTTCGAAAAATGGGGCATTGAATTCATTGGACCTATCAGTCCTGCTGCACAGTACTCCCAGGCACGCTACATCATTGTGGCAAAACTGATTACCTGATAAAGTGGGCAAAGGCAAGAGCCACTAGGAAGAACGACGCTAGAACTACTGTCTTGTGGGAGCAGGTCCTTTCATGTTTGGTTGTCCAATTGAACTAGTAAGTGATCAGGGCATGCACTTCATTAATGAAGTGATATCCCACCTGCTCTCGACCTTTCTAATCATTCATAGAAGGTCCTCACCCTACTACCCTCAAGCAAATGGCCAAGCAAAATCCACAAATAAAATCCTAGTCAACGTACTTACGAAGGTGGTATCCACATCACGAAGTGACTGGGATAAAAAATTAATGGTGGCCTTGTGGGCCTATCGTACAACTTATAAGACAATTGTAGGACAGACGCCCTTTAGGCTGACTTATGGAACGGAGGCCATTCTACCCTTAGAGTTCTTTGTCCCTAGCTTAAGGATAGCAGCCCAGGACTGTTGGGAGGGAAGAGAGGCTTGGACCAACCACTTAGTGGAGTTAGAGCGTCTCACGGAGACTCAACTCTTAGCCACCCACGCTCTGATTTGTGAGAAGGCACGAAGAAAGATGTGGTTTGCCAAGCATGTCAAACAATGCAAGTTTGATAAGGGGGACCTCGTTCTACTATACTCTATGAAGGGTCACAAATAGAAGATGAAATTTTGAGGACTAGGACCTTTTCGAGTACGTACACTTAGTAGAATAGGCAATGTTGAATTGGAGACGCTCGAAGGTGAAGGAATAAGCTTTTTCAATGGCAGTCACATGAAAAAGTACTATCCTCCTTCCCATCCGTTGCACGAGCCACCTTTGCTTGAAGCCCCTGTCAATGTCTGCGTGGCCACTATTACCAAACTGACAGATCAAGATGAAGAAGCAGCGGCACCCGCCTACCTACGAATCATGGTCACTACAGAACGAATGCATTCTTTTGATGCCTTGATTGACGAAGGTGCCGACTATAATATCTTGAAGCATGACCATTGGACACGCATTGGTCAATCTAAATTATAGCCCACAAATGCTAAACTCAACCCATTTGGGGGCAACACTTACTCACTCTTAGGAAAATGCAAAGTGGCTGTCTCTATTGAGTCTGAAAGTATACCAGTCTTCTTTTATGTGTTGCCAAACACTAAAGGGGCCGGTAATAAGTCACTAGTAGGTCGCACTTTTAAAAAGCAGACGAACTGCAATGTGGACTATAACCTAGATCGCATCCATCTTGCTATAGGCAATGTGCGCATAGTGACTACTTTCAGCAAGGGTTATCTTGATCCTTCTACAATTGCAAAGCCACCGATAGAGACCCCTATGACCACGCCTATGACCAAGCCTAGGGAGAAGGGCTGTGATATCTCACCCCATGCTCAAACTGCTGGAACCAAGCCCACCAAGGCCATTCACAAGGCCAAAGAATCCACTCTCATGTGGGTGCCAAAATGACAAGGGTCACCTCCTTATAAACCGTAGAAACGTGCTTCTAAATGCAAAAACTATTAGTCATAGCCTAAGAGGCAGCTCAGACGCTATCAACATAGGCACACGACCATGTCGCTATGGATCCCCAAAGATCTCTTGCAAGCACAAGGATACTATGAGGGCAACCCCTGGATATGGGTGCCTAAGAGTGGACATTCAAGAGGCTCAACTCTAAGCAACCTCACTCCAGCTAGAGAGGCTTGCACATACGGAGCCCAGGCTACAAAGCAAGCTGGACCAGCACCAATTGTGATTAATGAATCCCAACACATTTATCGTCCAAATCTAGATGCCCCAGAATTATCCAAGTCAGAGGAGTTGAGCACCCCCATGCTGGCTCAGATAGAATGCAACACACCTCCTATGCCACTAGAGCCCCCTACAGCATCTCAAAGTGCTTCTGAGTGCAAAGTCCCATCTATGATGCCATCAATGGAGTCACCACATTGGGGATCTTCCCCCCCCCCCCCGGCGTCCTGCAGAAACAAGTCCCTGGGACCTATGACCATAGCCAACCCCCCTTTTGATCACTAGTTGCGTGGGGCCCCGTGAGGGAGAGTAAGAAGAAGGGAAGTAGAGGGAGAGAAGTTGAAGAAGAGAAGGAGTAGGAGAGAAGTAAAGGAAGAAGAAGAAGAGGGAGAGAAGGAGAAGGAGAGAGGGGAAGAAGGAGAGGGAGAGTGAAGAGAAGAAGAGGGAGAGAGGAAAAGGAATGGGATAGTGAAGAGAAGAAGAGGAGAGAAGGAGAAGGAGAGAGGAAAAGGAAGAGAAGGAGAGAGGAAAAGGAGTGGGAGAGTGAAGAGAGGAAGAGGGAGAGAAGAAGGAGGAAAAAAGGGGTAGAACAGAGGAGAGGAGAAGAAGAAGAAGAAGGAGAGAAGTAGAAGAAGAAGAAGCAGAAGAAGAAGAAGAAGAGGTAGAAGGAGAAAAGAAGAGAAGAGGAAGAGAAAGAGAGGGAAGAAAAAGAGGAGAAAAAGAAGAAGAAGAGAGAGAAAGAAGGAGAGGGAGTGAGAGTTGGTGAGTGACTACAAAGAGCCACACTCAAACCACTCCCTTAGCAAAGGACCCCATCAAGCAGTCTTACCCATCCGAACCTATCAAACCAAACATAGTTAAGGTCCAGATTGCCCAATCTCCGCGAGGCAAATGGCTCCCAAGAAGAAAGTCGCGGGAAGCGTAGGCGCCCAAACTACCGGTAATGCTGGAGAGGCGAGTGGAGCAACCAACGCAACAAACATGAATCAAACCCAGGTTCTAAGCTTTAAAGTTAATTAGGTATTATTTCTCATGGATGAGATGAAATGGTTTGTGACATGCATGGAACAAGAACGAGTCTTACGGTTTTGTTTACTCTAAGTACTAGGTTGCATGCCCAAAATGGTAGAGTTTGGAATTCGCATAAGATTATATGCAAGAAATGATAGCTTTTACACACATAAAATAATAAGGTTATTGCCTTACTTCACATAAAATGATAGCTTTTTAACCAGTTCAGTGCATGAATAGTCATTTAGAATTCACGTTTCGCAGTCATGGTTAAAAGAAACACATGAAATGTTAATTTCTGTTCATGAGATACACTTGCATCGTTGGCAAAACCCTAGGCTTCATATACGCAAGTTACATGTGATCCAGTGCATTAGAAATAAGTACTCATTGCCAAGAGAATAAAGAGAGATAAAAGACATTTAGGAGGTACAACTATACTAAACACACAATGTGCATGATGGTTAAGGTTGATTGGGAAATCCTACATAGAATCGCGCTAAGAGAATTGGAATGATCGCATGCATCTAGACTGCATCTTGAAGGTCTAAATGAAGAATCATGTGTTGCCATGTGTGTTAACTGAGCTTGGTTGGAACTAGAGATTAAAAGACCCTTGGTTGGGTGGGGAATAAGGCATGTCCGTTGCCTTGACTGACCAGCTAATGCTTGAGTTAGGGATTAAGATACCCTAAGGTAAAACCAAGGGAAAAGGGCAAGTCAAAAATAAGTTAACTTACCAAGGTCGTTTGCTTGCGTAATCTTGTTTGAACTTATTGGGATCTCACCAAGTCGTGAGAAGACCCAAGATCGAATTCTAGGAGCATCCAGGAAAAAAAGGAGTCACATCTTAGTAGTCGGTCGTGCAAACAACCTCCGAAATGTTCATGCATGTACTTAGGTACATTATTTGATCTCTTTGCTCAAGGAACTAATTCAAGGGAAACACTTAATGCTTCAGGTTAAAAGCCTAGAGGGAGAGGCAAGAACAGTTACCTCCAACTATTTGCCTGGCCCTATCCAAGGGGGTTGTTAGTCGCGCCGAGTATATAGACCTAACCAGCCGCGAGAGGTCTCTCCATGGGTGCTAGTTGGAGCGGGAGGATGCTTGGGTGCTAGGGGAGGCTCTAGCTGTAAATCCCTTGCCTCCAGATCCCGCACAAGAGGCCGATGTGACTCGAGATGGGATCTCGAGGCCCGTGTACTAGTCAACGCGTGGAACTTGGAACAGCAATCCTGTAGATTGCTAGGATAGCCTTCAGGTGTGATATTGGATGTACTCTAGGATTTTTATAAATAAAGAGCAGTTATTGGAGAAAAATGAACTTTCTTTGCATTGTTTTTGTGTCAATGCCTAAGTTACGTGAAGGAACCTGTGATTAATTTGATTAGTTAAGGAAGCTGCTTTTGCATGTCAAAACATAATGTGGTAGGTAATTAGATAACTAAAGAAAACTGACGAAAGTGCGGTGGACGTGACTTAGGTCTGTCCTGTTCAAAGAGTGGAGAGAGAGAAAGGGAAAGACTCCATATCCATGAGCCTTCAGGTTCTCAAGCTCATTCCTTCATTTCCACACACTATACTGAAAAGCACACACACACTACAAGATAAAGTGACCTAGTGTAAATGTAGACTAGATTGACTAACTCTAGTCAGTGACTACTAACCCGACTTATTTAATGTAGTCACATGTAGACAGTTGTACACACTAGTTGTCATAGATGTCGGTCATAGATGAAGACACACTGACGGTGAGCTTGATTTCTAACACTCCCCCTCAAGCTCAAAAACAAAACTCAAATCATCTACATCACTCCAAGTAGCTGTCTAAAGTGAATGAACTTATCTTTACCAAGTGATTTGGTAAAGATGTCTGCTACCTGGTCTTCAGTCTTCACATGCTCCAAGTCAATCTGATCTGCTAAAACCATTTCCCTGATGAAATGGTAGTGAACCTCAATGTGTTTTGATCTTGCATGATAAACAGGATTGCTTGCTAACATGACACTGCTCAAATTGTCACAGTACAGCTTGACTTTGCTGTCCAAGTGTATTCCCAAGTCATTTAGTAACTTCTATAACCACTTAGCTTCACAGGCCGCTAAGGCCGCACCACGATACTCTGCTTCCATACTGGACAATGTAACTGTAGGCTGTTTCTTACTCTGCCAACTGATCATGCTACTACCCAATCCAAATGCATAGCCACTGGTTGACCTCCTGTCATATGTGCAACCAGCCCAGTCAGCATCAGTGTACCCCATCAAGTCAAGGGTTTTCCCATATGCATAAAACAACCCATGATCTCTGGTACTCTTTACATATCTCAGAATTCTTCTAACTGCATCCAAGTGTGGTTTGCGAGGCTTCTGTATGAACTGACTGATCAGCCCCACAGCATAACTCAAGTCAGATCTAGTGATCGTGAGATAGATCAAGCTACCTACCATCTGTCTGTACATAGTAACATTCTCAATCTCTGTCCCAACATCAATCTGCAGCTTGACATTCTGCTCCAAAGGCGTATCCATAGGCTTGCAATCAGCCATACCATATTTCTGTAACATGTCATGAGCATACTGCTTCTATAGCAGCCATATGCCGCAAGGTGTAGAGACAACCTCAATCCCCAAAAAATATTTCAGCTCTCCAAGATCCTTGACCTTAAACTCAGCCTGTAAACATGTCTTTATTTCTGCAATCCCATTTTCATCATCTCCTGTAATGATTAAGTCATCAGCATAGACAACTAGAAAAACATAGCCACTATCTGTCTTCTTTGCAAACAGACTATGATCAGCATCTCCCAATCGGAAACCATGTTGCTGTAAATAACTGCTGATGCGAGCATTCCATGCTCTAGATGCCTGTTTCAACCCATATAATGCCTTTTTCAGCCGACATACATGTGCTGGAAATTCTGGATGTACATAGCCTTCAGGCTATTCTATGTAAACTTCTTCCTGTAATTCTCCATTGAGAAATGCATTCTTTACATCCATCTGCCATAGTTTCCAGCCTCTAGCTGCTGCCAAAGCAATCACAGTTCTAACTGTAGCCATCTTTGCTACAGGGCTGAAAGTCTCCTCATAATCAAGACCATACTGCTGCGCATACCCTTTTGCAACCAGCCTGGCCTTATATATTTCCAATGATCCATCTGATTTACATTTTAGCTTATACACCCACTTGCATCCAATAGGTGTTTTTCCCTCAGGCAACTGTACCAAATCCAATGTACAATTTTTAGCCAAAGCTAAATATTCCTCATCCATAGCAGCACGCCAATTCTCATCTGAAACTGCCTCATCAAACTTACTTGGTTCTCTAAAACCTGTTACTTTCGTCATATAAGCATAATGACGGGCTGAATATCCAGTGTAAGTATACCTGTCAACAGGTCGTCTGACTCTCTCTGATCTCCTGAGCTGTGACTCACTGTGAGCTTGCCTCTCATGAGGCGGCACATAACGGCTCTGTCTAGCACCTGGCGTCATAACAGACGGAATCCCCAATTCACTATCTAAGCTGTCACTGCTAGATGAATCATAACCTGCAATGAGTGGACCTGTTACATCTTCAAAAACCTTTTCTTTTCCCTTATCTATTCTCCCCCTCACTGACATATCCGTGTCAGTGGATGCAGTAGTGCGACTCCGTAATCGTCCTGTCCAAGGACTCACTGTAGATGATACATCACCTGTCTGACCAGTCATGGAAGTACTCTCTGCAGGAGTATTTTCAACATGACTCATATTGGGTGAGCCATCAGTAGGCACTGCAACAGGATTCCCATACCAAGATGCTAACTCATCAAATATCACATCTCTGCTTATGAGTGTCTCATACGTAGAAGGTACATAACACTTATAAGCTTTCTGTTCCTATGCATATCCAATAAACACACTTTTCACTGCCTTAGGATCCAATTTCTTCCTCTTCTCATCCGGTATATGCACATATGCAATGCTGCCAAATACCTTCAAGTGTGAAATATCAGGTTTATGACCATACAGCCGTTCATACAGAGTGACATCATGAATCCCTGCTATAGGGGTTCGATTCAGCACATATACAGCAATCACCACTGCTTCAGCCCAATAACCATTTGGGAGACATTTTTCATTCAGCATAGCTCTAGCTGACTCCATCAAAACCCTGTTTTTCCTCTCTGCAACACCATTTTGTTGCGGTGTATAACTGCATGTGAGCTGTCTTCTGATCCCATGTTTAACAAGATACCTATCAAAGTAGTTTGAGACATATTCACCTCCTCCATCTAATCTCAAACATGATATGTAACAGCCCAATTCATTTTCAGCATGTTTCTTGAAGTCTTTGAATGCATCAAACACATCATCCTTATGTTTCAAGATATAAAGCCAAGTGTACCTGCTGAAATCATCAATAAATGAGACATAATATCATGCACTGCCAAAGGAAGCATTATATGAAGGACCCCAAACATCAGAGTGTACCAACTGTAAAGGTCTAGTGCTGTTTTTTACATGTCTTATGAAAGGAAACCGTGCCTGCTTCCCAAACTGACATGCAGGGCGTACATGACCAAAATCATTATACTTGAATTTAGGTAATCCAAGTACTACTTCTTTCTGCTGCATAGATTTCAGCTTTTGTACATTGACATGTCCGATTCTCTTGTGCCAGATCTCTACATCTCTGATGGCACTCTCATCATGAGCAAACATAGCTGCTTTAAGTTCAGGAATGGTCGCTTCCAAAGTAAACATCCTGCCATCCCTTCTGCCCTTGGCAATTAGCTTGCAGCCATTTCCATACTCCTCAATGAAACATCCATCCTTGTTAAACCTCACTTGCAGATTCTGTTCTGCCATTTGACCCACAGACAACAAATTCTTTGTTATGGTCAGTACATGTAAGACATCATGCAGGCCTTTCTTCTTGCCATCAGGCATCATCAATGGAACAATCCCTTTATGCTTTATGTCATGTTGGGTATCATCCCTAGTACATACATGACCATGTGTACCTGCAACCATCTCATCAAACCACTCTCCATGTGGGGTCATGTGGTTTGACACTCCAGAGTCAATGTACCATCTGTCATCTCTATCATGTCTCGATGCATTTTTAGATACATGCTGCATGGCAAAGAATCTATCAACTGACTCATCATGAGAACCACTGGAAGATGCATAGTGCCCATGCTGTTTGCCCTTTGCCTTCATATCTCCTTGCTTCTTGTAACAATCCTTTGCAATATGGCCATACCGGCCACAATAATGGCAGTCCTTGTCCCTGTTGGACTGATTAGACGACTGCCATGAACCAGAACCACCACCTCTACCTCAGGGTGATCTCCCCTGTCTCTAAACCCACCAGATCCACGCTGGCCTTGTGTATTTGCACCATGCCAATTACTCTGCTGCTGCTGTTGTCCATAAGTATTACGAGTGTCACCACGACCTCGAAATGAACAACGACCTCTAGATCCTCTGCCACGCTGGCTAGAGTACAACACAGTGTCTCTACTCTGAGATGCACTAGAACCTGTATTCAAACCAAGTTTGACTTCCTCATGCAGCAACAAAGCAATTAGCTCTTCCCAGCTAGGGGGCTCTTCTCTGACAGAAATGGAAGTGTCAAAAGCTTTGTACTCTTTGCCTAAGCCATTCAAAGCAACAACAATCATATCATCTTCTGATACACTTGAGCCAATAGTAGCAAGTTGATCAGCTATGGTCTTAATCTCCGTGGTATACGTCTGGATGCTCTTGCCATTCCTAGACATGTTGTTGAACTGTTGTTTCAACTGGATCTTTCTTGCATGTGTCATGGTTCCATAATTTTTCATCAGTATGTCCCAAGCATCCTTCGGAGTCTCACATCCAGTGATTTGAATTACCATAGCATCATATATACATAAGGAAAAACAATGCAGCACCTTGCATGCTCTTTCATTCCATAGCATGTAGGCTCTTTTCTGTTCATTTGTTGGATTGTGTGCAGGCAACTCAGGAGCAACATCATCTCCTGTACATAAATCCCAATAACCTCTGCCAACCAGAAAGTTTTTCATTCTGAATTTCCATAATGTAAAGTTCTTATTATCCAACTTCTCTCCAACTATCTGAGTGATATTGTCAGTCCCATGTGCATTAGCCATGATGCAATAGACTGTCTATCAAGTGCCTGACTCCCTGAAGTCCAATAAGTATGACTGACTAAGTTCAGTCCGTAACAGTTTATGACAGTTTTCTGCACTAAATTGCAGAAAAAAACCAGGGTATTTCAGCCCACTGACACCCCAAAACAACCCTCAAACAAGTGGTCTCAACTGTAGATATAACTGTCAATACATAAGCTATGTGTTTGCTTCAGCTTAAGCTTATGTAACCTCACTGCCAGGGTACATACACACAGTCTGAAAACTGTAAACTGTGAGTAACCAGCAGCAATTTCAAGTCCAAAACTGAGTGTGTCAACAAATTCAGTTTCAGGTTGCAGTCAACCAGAATTCAGTATACCAAGCTCCAAGCAGCTCCAAAATGTCTTTTGACCATGTCATACATTTACTTTATAGTGGCAAGTTCAATACATGAGCATCTGAGTAGGCATAGACAACCTGTCTTCATTGACCAATGGCATAAACCTCATGAGCTGTTTGTAATTAACCAGGATAGTGTAACTGCATTTATTTCAGCTTCAAAATTTAGTTTTCAATGATGCTCATTGCTTGCTTCAATTCTCCATGCATTCAGCATGTATAGGCCAGTTCATATCGATGATTGAACCCCCAAGATGACCTGTATTGCTTTAGTAATGCACAGTACTTGTCATTGACTGTGTATGATAGTTTTCAGCCTGTCATTGATTTTCAGATCTGAGTATTCTGTCATTGACTGTGTATGACAGTTTTCAGCCTGTCATTGATTTTCAGATCTGAGTATTCTGTCATTGACTGTGTATGACAGTTTTCAGCCTGTCATTGATTTTCAGATCTGAGTATTCTGAGCAAGAGATCTCAGCTCCAAGACATTTGATCCAATGTATACATGCTTTGACACATTCTTGTGCTCCAAAGGTGCCTTCTGAGTGTAGTACAAGGCTCCTGTGTGTCAGTAATGACTGAATGCATGCTGTCCATTCATGTTTACAGCAGTTCAAAAATGATTACAGGTCTGTGTCTGTCACTCCAGCTCATAACAGAGCTCCCACACAAGCATTTACTCCTTGCACACTTCAAATACCTTCAATAGTGACCATACATGCTCTATGAACCTTGTCCAGGTGCCCCACTGAAGATTGACAGGTTGCTGTCCATTCAGATAAGCATGCGCAGATTTTCAGATACAGGTTGCTGTCCATTCAGATCAGCAGGTGCAGATTTTCAAATACAGGTTGCTGTCCATTCATATCAGCAGGCGCAGATTTTCAGATACAGGTTGCTGTTTTTCAGGAGGCAGTCCACGATTTTCAGACACAGGTTTCAGGAGGTAGTCCACAATTTTCAGACTCAGGAGGCAGTCCATGATTTTCAGAAGGCAATCCACGCTGATTCCTTCCTTTGACTATGGCTTCATTTGCAAGTGTCCAGCTTCTTCCTCATTCCTTACTTCCATCTCCTTTGCACTGCAGGTTGTCATGCCCATTCTCCCACAGCCTCATGGATGAAGCTCTGATACCATGCTCAAAGAGTGGAGAGAGAGAAAGGGAAAGACTCCATATCCATGAGCCTTCAGGCTCTCAAGCTCATTCCTTCATTTCCATACACTATACTGAAAAGGACACACACACTACAAGATAAAGTGACCTAGTGTAAATGTAGACTAGACTGACTAACTCTAGTCAGGTCACTAACTAACTACTAACCTGACTTATTTAATGTAGTCACATGTAGACAGCTGTACACACTAGCTGTCATAGATGTCGGTCATAGATGAAGACACACTGACGGTGAGCTTGATTTCTAACATGTCCTACAAAAGGGTGGTCCCGGTTAGCTGGGAACTTTTCTCAAATGATGAGATAATAAGACTATAAAGGCCTAGTGTCAATAGATGTAGAATCCCGGTTTATTCTGTTTTAGGGGAAAGGGATGGGACTATGCCGTATGGCAGAGGTGTTGAGCTCCGCATCTCTCTCGTTTCCCATTCACCATGAACCATTTGCGGCATCAAACCACTTGGACTCTATTGTTCCTTTGCAAAGTGGTACATCTAGAGCTCGACGTTAGCTTCTTCTTGGAGACTTTGCTGACAGGAAAGGAACCCTAACCTCAGGTCGATCCCAAGTGGAAACGGCCAGGCACTTCCGCTCGGGGCAGACTCGGGAAGACCTAGATCGCAAACCCTGTGTCATTCCTTGCGAGTGCCAGGCGTAGCCTTCTAGACCCTCCTCTCGATGGGCTGCTAAGACGTGTCCCACAAGCAGATAAGTGGGCACATTATAGTTGGTATCAGAGCAAACCAACATGATCTAAGATTTACAAGGGAACTTAATGGAGGAAAATAAAGGAAATAAGGGGATAGCCAGGGGAAGGTGAGTGGAATAGAGCAGTGTTTTCTGTTGAAAACATTTCCTTACTCACTTATGGATGCTGGGATGCAGAGTCACGAAGCTTGGAGCAAGTTCTTGGTGTTCTAGGTCATGTTCATGACTGCAATGCGTGCCTTGGATTATCGACAGAGGCTAGGCATGATGAATATTCTAGACCGCATCTACAATCCTTCACCGATGTATGTAGAACGGAGATGGACGGGAGAATCAAGAATATGCTACATAGCAGCCCACCGATTTGCGTACCTTCAGACCAACTTGAAGAGAATCAAGTGGATGGTAGATTTAAAGATTGTGAAGCTGTTCATCTTTGTTGAAGCTCACGCAAACGCAACCTTGCATGTTGGCAGTCGACAAGTCTAGCAGAACAAATATGTCTATGAAGAAGTGACCCAGGTGATCCCTATCGATAGAATCAAAGTGCTAGGGCACTATGAGAAGAACGTGTATCAAAGAAAGGGATACTCCGAGCTTCCTATGGCTTATCGTTTCTTGAAAATCCATGACCCCACTCCATATTATTACTCAGTTCCTGTAGCCGATTGTAACACAATGCTATTTTCCCTAAACTGATGTACCAATCAGCTTATTCTACTTTCCCAAAATAAATGTACTCAAAGGGCTATGGCCTCATGAATGAACAAGACTTTTACTATTGTCTATCCTGATTGTAAATGTTGGCAAAGGTGTTAAGTGATTAAGTCATTTGGCTAAAAGCTATACAAGTCATAATAATGTGATATGGAAAACGAGTGATAATTTGTTAACATAAAGAATCTTATTGTCCAGACGCAACCCCAAGTGTAGGTTTCAAGTTCGACTCCCGCACTAAGTATAGCTGTGATTCAAGAGAAGAATTTCCTTCTCAAACAAATCAAGCCACCTGAGTTCAATGGCAAGGGAAGGACTGTTCAAGCTGATGCCAAGATCTGGATCAAGTTCATGGAGGACTATTTTGAGGCAGCAGGAACGGCACCTGCTAACCAAGCTATGCTCGCCAAACTTAATCTTACAGGCAAAGCAAGACTTTGGTGGAAACAATGGTGCAGAGGCCAAGCGATCTCGGAAGGGACACTCACTTGGGAGAAGCTTAAGGAAGCTGTGCGAGGGAGGTATCTGCCACCTGTCTACCGCACACAGAAGATGAACGAATTTTATGAATTGAAGCAGCTTGGACTATACCTTGATGCATATTATTCAAAGTTCATTTCTCTCTTAAAGTATGCGCCATCAATGGATATGACACAACAGGTGTCAAAGTCTTGTGCTAGGTTAAATCCACCCATAAACACCCGCTTGGAATCAATGTGCCCAATGGACCTGTAGAATGCACTCATTCGAGCTGCTCCAATAATACAGGAAAAGCAGACCAAGCCAAGGAACAATAGGACTTGGCCTTACAGGGATCAGAACAAGGGAATGTATAGGACTCAGACTAAGAGAGCGCGTGGTCAACAACTTTGCTCCTACACAAGGTAATGACCGCAATCTACGTTGCTTCCATTGTAACGAGTCGGGACACTTCAAGAGGCAGTGTCCCAAGCTTAGCAGAGGACATCGCCAAGGGAAATTCCATGGAGCAGCCCATGGCCAGGGAATAACTGTCATGGCCAGAGGGAGGACCTCCAATGTTTCCAACAAGGAGCTGGGCGATGAAGAAGATCCATCCATGGATGCTGACATTGAGAGGGCAACGGTCCATGCTGCTCTGCACAAGAAGGGTCTGAATCGCCAAACTCCATCGAATTATGAAGGTAAAAGCTTCAAAATCCTAATTGATTATGGCAGTACACATTCCTTCATTTCACCGATCTATGAAAAAAGGCTAGGGATAACCACAATAGACATACCTACTTTACTTGTGGAATTGTAAAATGGTCGTGAGGTCTCTTGTACTAGGCAAACTGCTAAGGTGAAATTTCTACTGGGTGGGAATCCAATTTCGGTGAGATTCAAGGTAATGAACCTACTTTACTTGTGGAATTGGTAAAAGGTCGTGAGGTCTCTTGTACTAGGCAAATTGCTAAGGTGAAATTCCTACTGGGTGGGAAGCCAACTTCGGTGAGATTCAGGGTAATGAACCTACTTTACTTGTGGAATTGGTAAATGGTCGTGAGGTCTCTTGTACTAGGCAAACTGCTAAGGTGAAATTCCTACTGGGTGGGTCCAACTTCGGTGAGATTCAGGGTAACGAACCTAGGTGTCCACGAATGTTTACTTGGAGTGGATTGGCTAATACCCAATGATGCCCACATCCACTATGGAAAGGGCCAAGTCTCCTTCCAAAATTCTGAAGGGGAACTAGTTACAACTCAAGGAGAGGCTAGTAAGCCAAAAATACAGCTGGAAAAAGCAACACAGATAATAAAAGGAGTTAGAAAGGGCCTACATGTCTATTTGATTAAATTGAATGAGCTAGATCAGAATTAGGAATCTGGGGAAAAACCTTCATGGTTAAGGGAAGACGTATTTCCTGAAGAGGTGATAGCACTTCCTCCTCAAAGGGAAGTCAACCATGAAATCAAGCTGGCACACCAGGAGCTGCACAAGTCGCAAAGAGGCCATATAGGATGTCCATCCCAAAAGCTATTGAACTGAAAGAGAAACTCAAGCAATTGTTAGACCAAGGCTACATCCATCCTAGCAGTTCACCATGGGGAGCCACAATATTGTTTCAAAAGAAGAAAGATGGAATGCTTCGGCTATGCATTGACTACAGAGGGTTGAATCAATCAACCATCAAAAATAAATACCCCATTCCAAGAATAGATGAATTACTTGACCATCTTCAAGGTGCAAAGATCTTCTCTAAGATAGATCTCAGATCTGGATATTATCAGATAAGGATCAAGGAAGAAGATATCCCGAAGTCTGCATTCTGCACAAGGTATGGACATTTTGAAGTCCTAGTGATGTCATTCGGATTGACAAATGCTCCTGCTACCTTCAACAGGTTAATGCATGATATCTTTAGGCCTATCTTGATGACTTCGCACTCGTCTTCTTTGACGATACCCTGGTCTACTCTAAATAGGAAAAAGATCATGAATCCCAGCTTTGCATTGTTCTTGAAACAATGAGAGCACACAAGCTTTATGCCAAAAAGAAGAAGTGTGCATTTTTCAAGCGATAGATTGAATATTTAGGATTCATTGTATCAGCATAAGGGATTTTAGTAGATCTTAGATGTTCTGGAATGGCCAACACCAACTTCTGTCAAAGAAATACGTAGCTTCCTTGGATTGACAGGATGGTATAGGATTTTCATCAAAGATTACGCTTCGATTGCAGCACCTCTGACTAATCTACTAAAGAAGCAAGTAGCAATTGTATGGTCACCTGCCAAACAGACCAGCTTTGACAAGCTAAAGCAAAGCTTAGTATCAACACCCATCCTAAAACTTCATGATCTTAGTAAGGAGTTTGAAGTGGTAACTGATGCTAGTGCACTTGCCTTAGGATGTGTGCTTATGCAAGAAGGTCATCCCATAGCATATTCTTCAAGGAAATTAAAGAGCCATGAAAGGAATTATGCTACCCACGATTTGGAGCTGTTGGCTGTCATCCATGCTCTCAAACTTTGAAGACATTACTTGCAAGGTAACAAATTTTCCTTAGTGACGGACCACAAGAGTCTTAAATGGATCTTCACCAAGAATGAGCTTAATATGAGGCAATGTTGATGGATCGAAGTGCTGGAAGAATATGATTTTGAAATCAAATATAGGCATGGAAAAGAGAATGTAGTTGCCGATACACTCAGTCGCAAGGCATTTCTAAATTCTCTTATTTTGTAAAATCCATCAACAACAATATCTCTAGCCACAAAGGTATCAATGCCAAACAACCCAATTCTTGAGCTAACAAAAGAAGGAGCATGTCATTGTTGAGATGACAAGCTCAACACATGCAGACATTGATGATGGACCGCCTGGTTAGATGGGTCCACACGTCTATACTTAGCACGTCGGTGGTCATTATGACTCTCACATGGCCACTGACTCATTACTTATTATATTCAATTTGTTACACCTATTTATAGCTAGCATAGTTATAGCGCCAGTCGACTAGTGTAGTCGGTTATGCATTGTTTGACTTAATAGGCCACTTTCCTTTATGTTGTATCTTATCTATAATTTATGTATATTGTAAAGAGTGTGGAAGAAGAAGAAGAAACTAGCAAGAAAACGTTTTGGCCTCCATCTCTCTTCTTGTCTCTTGAGTGAGCTTCTCCTTGTGCATTCTGTGTGTGTTCGGTGAAGCATCTTGAGCAAGTCCCCCCACCGCGCGATTCTTGGCAGTCATGACCCCGTCTACCAGAAATTGCTAAGGGAGATCCCCATCAAGGATCAAGACCTGAAGCTAAAGATGAAGTATCAATAATTCTCTGTCAGTAGTGGACTTGTCTACTTTAGGACAAGATTATGTATCACTGCAAGCCAATCTCTCAAGTAGAAGATACTTTGGGAAGCCCATGACTCCCCTTTCTCAGGACATCCTGGCTATGCCAAGACCCTTAATTCAGTTAGGAAGAGCTATTATTGGGATAGGCTCAAGGGTGACGTTCTCAAATATATCACGGAATGTTTGTCTTGTCAACGCATCAAGGCAGAACATGTCAAAATGCCTAGGAAATTGTAGCCACTTGACATTCCCCAAATGAAATGGGAGTTTATTAGTATGGACTTCATTATTGGCCTACCCCCATTTCAGGGAGGATACAACTCTATTATGGTTGTAGTAGATATGCTCACCAAGGTTGCATATCTCATCCCTGTCAAGACAAACTATAAAGCCTCAAACATTGCAAGATTATTCATTAAGGAAATATTCAAACTGCATAGGTTACCCAGAAGAATCATTAGTGATCGTGACTCTCTCTTCATATCACACTTCTAGAGGGCTATCTTCGAGGCTATTGGGACTCAACTATGTTTCAGTACAGCTTACCATCCCCAAACTGATGGTCAAATGGAATGAGTCAACCAAGTCATTGAAGATATGCTTAGGGCATACTGTTGTCGCGAACCCAAAAAGTGGATTCAATATTTGCCACTCGTTGAGTTTGCCCACAATGCTTCTTACCAACAAAGTATTCAAATGACCCCTTTTCAAGCATTATATGGGCACAATTGTCATGCTCCTTTGAGCTTCTCGGATCCAACTCTGAGGGTAGAAGCTTCAAGGTAGATGCTGGAAGATATGGATGATCAAATCAAGTCAATAAGACAGGACATCCAAGCTGCCAAGGATAGACAGAAGGCTTACGCAGACTTCAAATGGCAAGACAGATCCTTCGTTGTAGGTGATATGTTCTTCATCCGCATATATCCTAAAAAGAGTTCATTGTCCTTGGGAGAGTACAAGAAGCTAAGTCTAAGGTATTGTGGACCTTATAAGATCACTAAGTGCCTAGGACCTAATGCTTATAGAGTACAGCTGCCCGCAACCCTAAAGGTTCATAATGTATTCAACGTTAGCCTATTGAAAAAAAATCTACCTAATCCTAATCATGTACTTGATGATCATCATATTGTAATGCCTAGCCAAGGAGTCCTTGAGCTACGGCCTCATAGAGTCCTAGATGTCAGGGAGAGGCATTTTAGGTCAAGGACCTTGAGAGAATACCTCATTCAGTGGAAAGATTATCCCAAAGAGGATGCCACTTGGGTGGATGAAGATACTCTCAACCAAGAGTACCCACAGATCCTTTCAAGATGAAGACATCTTGATTCCTCTAAGGGGGAGAGGATGTAATATCCCCGTGTTCTTTCCCCCCCCCTCGTGACTTTCCCCCCCATAGGAACCTCCCCCCTTTTTTAAAAAATTTCAAGGAAATTTTTTTTTCACCAGTTCAAAACTTTTTTAGCCCCCCTCTCTCTCCTCGCCGACAGTACGTCGGGGAGAGAGAGAGAGGGAATGATGGTGCTGGGAGGCATGTAACCTCTAGGTGGGAGGGGTGGCCATGCCACCTACCTCCTCCCCTCCCCTATATAAGGCAAGGCATCTCCCCACTCCTAGGGAGAGACGGAGGAGACTACGCCCCCCCTTCCTTACGTCGTCACCCCCCTGACCAGTCATTCGCTGTGGGTCCTTCCCTGGGGCATCTGTCAATAGCCACCTCCCCCCTGTCCATCATTCGGATCTTTCTCCTCCCTCCTTGCTTGGCGGCGCTGCACACCCCTCCCTTGGGCCTTCTGATTGGGGCTCTTTCCCCCCCCCCCCCATCCTGCTGAAATGGGTCCCTAGGACCTATGACCATAGCCACCCCCCCCTTTTGATCACCAATTGCATGGGGCCCTGTGAGGGAGAGTAAGAAGAAGGGAAGTAGAGGGAAAGAAGGAGAAGAAGAGAAGGAGTAGAAGAGAAGTAGAGGAAGAAGAAGAAGAGGGAGAGAAGGAGAAGGAGAGAGGGAAAGAAGGAGAGGGAGAGTGAAGAGAAGAAGAGGGAGAGAAGGAGAAGGAGAGAGGAAAAGAAGGAGTGGGAGAGAAGAGAGGAAGAGGGAGAGAAGAAGAAGAAGGAGGAAAAAAGGGGTAGAAGAGAGGAGAGGAGAAGAAGAAGGAGAAGGAGAGAAGTAGAAGAAGAAGAAGAAGAAGAAGAGGTAGAAGGAGAAAAGAAGAGAAGAGGAAGAGAAAGAGAGGGAAGGAGACGAGGAGAAAAAGAAGAAGAAGAGAGAGAAAGAAGGAGAGGGAGTGAGAGTTGGTGAGTGACTGCAAAGAGCCACACTCAAACCACTTCCTCGCCGAAGGACCCCATCCAGTGGTCTTACCCACCTGAACCTGTCAAACCAAGCACTGTTAAAGTCTGGACTACCCAATCTCCGCGAGGCAAATGGCTCCCAAGAAGAAAGTCACGGGAAGCATAGGCACCCAAGCTATCGGTAATGCTGGAGAGGCAAGCGGAGCAACCAACGCAATAAACACGAATCAAACCCAGGTTCTAAGCTTTAAAATTAATTAGGTATTATTTCTCATGGAAGAGATGAAATGGTTTGTGACGTGCATGGAACAAGAACGAGTCTTAGGGTTTTGTTTACTCTAAGTACTAGGTTGCATGCGCAAAACAATAGAGTTTGGAATTCGCATAAGATTATATGCAGGAAATGATAGCTTTTACACACATAAAATGATAAGCTTATCGCCTTACTTCACATAAAATGATAGCTTTTTAACCAGTTCAGTGCATGAATAGTCATTTAGAATTCACGTTTCACAGTCATGGTTAAAAGAAACACATGAAATGTTAATTTTTGTTCATGAGATACACTTGCATCATTGGACAAAACCCTAGGCTTCATATATGCAAGTCATATGTGATCCGGTGCATTAGTAATAGGTACTCGTTTCTAGGAATAAAGAGAGATAAAAGTCATTTAGGAGGTACAACTATACTAAACACACAATGTGCATGATGGTTAAGGTTGATTGGGAAATCCTGCATAGAATCGCGGTAAGAGAATTGGAAGGATCGCATGCATCTAGACTGCATCTTGAAGGTCTAAATGAAGAATCATGTGTTGCCATGTGTGTTAACTGAGCTTGGATGGAACTAGAGATTAAAAGATCCTTGGTTGGGTGGTGAATAAGGCATGTCTGTTGCCTTGATTGACCAACTAATACTTGAGTTAGGGATTAAGATACCCTAAGGTAAAACCCAAGGGAAAAGGGCAAGTCAAAAATAAGTTAACGTAACAAGACCATTTACTTGCGTAATCTTGTTTGAACTTATTGGGATCTCACCAAGTCGCGAAAAGACCCAAGATAGGATGCTGGGAGCATTCGGGAAAAAAAGGAGTCACACCTTAGTAGTCGGTCGTGCAAATGACCTCCGAAATGTTCGTGATTGTACTTAGGTATATTATTTGATCTCTTTGCTCAAGGAACTAATTCAAGGAAAACACTTAATGCTTTAGGTTGAAAGCTTGGAGGGAGAGGCAGAAACAATTACCTCTGATTGTTTACCTGGCCCTATCCAAGGGGGTTGTTAACCGTGACGGGTATATGGACCTAACCTGTCGCGAGAGGTCTCTCCGTGGGTGCTACTTGGAGCGAGAGGACGCTTGGGTGCCAAGGGAGGCTCTGGCTGTAAATCCCTTGCCTCCAGATCCCGCACAAGAGGCCGGCGTGACTCGAGATGGGATCTCGAGGCCCGTGTACTAGTCAATGGGCGGAACTTGGAACAACAATCCTGTAGATTGCTGGGATAGCCTTCGGGCGTGATATTGGATGTACTCCAGGATTTTTATAAATAAAGAGCAGTTATTGGAGAAAAAGGAACTTTCTTTGCATTGTTTTTGTGTCAGTGCCTAAGTTACATGAAGGAACCCGTGATTAATTTGATTAATTAAGGAAGCTGCTTTTCCTTGTCAAAACATAATGTGGTAGGTAATTAGATAACTAAAGTAAACTAAGGAAAGTGCGGTGGACGTGACTTAGGTCTGTCCTACGGAAGGGTGGTCCCAGTTAGCTGGAAACTTTTCTCAAATGATGAGATAATAAGACTATGAAGACCTAGTGTCAGTAGATGTAGAATCCCAGTTTATTCTGTTTTAGGGGAAAGGGATGGGACTATGCCTTATGGTAGAGATGTTGAGCTCCGCATCCCTCTCGTTTCCCATTCACCATGAACCATGTGCGGCATCAAACCACTTGGACTCTGTTGTTCCTACGCAAAGTGATACATCCAGAGCTCGACGCTAGCTTCTTCCTGGAGACTTTGCTGATAGGAAAGGAACCCTGATCTCAGGTCAATCCCAAGTGGGAACGGCCGGACACTTCCGCTCGGGGTAGACTCGGGAAGACCTAGATCGCAAACCCTGTGTCATTCCTTGCAAGTGCCAGGCGGAGCCTTCTAGAACCTCCTCTTGATGGGCTACTTAGACATGTCTCACAAGCGGACAAGCAGGCACATTACAGTGGGGGCAGTGTGGAAACGGCCCTAGTAGTTGTAGGCAAGGACAAGTCCCTGGTACACCCCCTACCTTCCTCCTTTGTGCCAGTGCCAACTAACACCACAACCACCCCGCAACCCATGCCCTCTCTAGACACGGCTCAATTGATGAACATGATGCAGCTACTTGTCAGTAAAGTGGCTGAAATTGTACCAGAAGCCGAAGCAAAAAGACCCGCTGTCCTACAAATGCCGAGTCTAGGCAAGATCCAAAACAATAGAAGTTAGAGGCATCAACTACTACAGCCCCTACTCCCATGCCATCTGGTGCCGACTATGACGCTTATGTGGCTGAGCTTCTAGCACAATTGGACGAAGAAAAGAAGATAGCCCTGGTGGAGTTAGAGAAAAAAAAGGAAACTTTGGCATCCTTAAGGCTAGAATTTTCAAAGCAAGGAGCCGACTGAAGAAGGGAAGTGAAAACTCTACAAGATCAGCTGGAAGCAAAGACCAAGGAAGCCTAGGACAATGAGAGCCGCCTAAGACAAAGGTTGGAAGATGAAGAGAAAAACCTGGTGGCAGAACAACGAAGCTTGAAGTTACTAGTGTAGCAGTATGCTGACTTGCAACAGAGAATTGCCGAACTGGAAAGGTACAAACAGATAGAAGCTTAGGAGCGCGAGCCAAGTGAGCAACAAGAAGATGCCATAGCTTTCCGGCTATGGTGTGAACTTGAAGAACAAGACAGATTGGAGAGGGAAATAGAGTTCCTAGAACATGAAAGACCGAATAAAAGACAAATGATTCTATCTCTTTAGCCTAAAATACTTGCCTGTAAGATGTTATTTCACTATAAGATACAGGCATCATACCAATGTTCAAATCGACACAAATGTTCATTAAAAAAAATTTCCTCGTCATCGCTAAAAGCATTAGTATAAGCACCTCTACAAATTTGTCATAGAGAGCGTCGATATTTGCATCGCTAGTAAGAGAGAGACAAGTAATGGGAACTCCAACCGTCACAATGTGTGACCGGGCCTTCCTTTATTCAAACTATCGCTAAAAGAATAAAGAATAAAGTGATGGTGATGGACGCCCGCCACCTGCAGTGTGCAGTGGCGGTGGCTGTCAGTGTAGTAATACACAGGCAACTAGGAGGAGGTGCCTTTACCCCCAACAACCTCCCACTTAAAGGCGAATCTGCCCTAGTGAGGAGTGAAAAGAAAAAAGGAA
The DNA here is from genome assembly GCF_053477565.2 of Lygodium microphyllum. Lineage (NCBI taxonomy): Eukaryota > Viridiplantae > Streptophyta > Polypodiopsida > Schizaeales > Lygodiaceae > Lygodium > Lygodium microphyllum. The sequence goes on from NC_141136.1 coordinate 1,889,274, forward strand.
AAAGACAGTACAACATGTACACATGTACAACAGGATGAGGAAAGACATTATCTCATCCCACGCCCATCAACCTCCTGAGGAAGGCAAAGCGCTCTATAGAGAGGCTTTTCGTGAGCAGATCAAGATCAACAGACTTGTCCTCAATGACCCCACGTATGAAGTGATACCTCACGTCAATGTGTTTTGTCTTCGCATGGAAGACCAAATTCTTGGCTAATTGAATAGCACTCATAGAATTCGAATGCAGTGTAGGGATAGCATCAATACCAAGGTAAGCAACCAAACGACCCAACCAAATGGCCTCCTTGCAAGCCTTAGTGGCTGCAGCATACTCAGCCTCTGTACTAGAAAGGGCCATGCATTTCTGCACCCTAGACATCCAAGAAACAGCACCTCCAGTATATGTGAATACATAGCCGGAAGTGGACTTCCTACTATCTGCATGTCCTACATAATCAGAGTCAGTGTACCCCATGACTCCTGTATCCTGGCTGCCATAGCATATGCACATATATGGAGTGCCCTTCACGTACCTCATGATACCCTTCACGGCATCCCAATGCTTCTTGCCAGGTGTAGCCATATAGCATGCCACAACACCAACTGCAAAGGCAATATCTGGATGAGTGGCTATCATGGCATACATAAGACTTCCCACTGCGGATGCATAGGGAATCTTGGCCATCTCGGCCCTCTACTCATCTGTCTGCGAACTATCAGCCTATGATACCTTCACATAAGAAGGCAATGGGCAGCCAATAGGCTTTACGTCCTGCATGCGGAAGCACTCAAGGACTTTATGAATGTACTCCCTTTGTGACAAGTAGAGGAGTCCTTGATGCCTGTCACGTCTAATGCGCATACCAAGTATGTGAGCGGCCTGTCTCAGATCTTTCATCTCAAAGATCTTCTTGAGCTAAGCCTTAAGAGCATCTAGCTCATCATGATATTTCCCTGCTATCAGCATATCATCCATATAGAGGATCAAAATCAATAAAGAACCATCACGGGCTTTCTTCGTGTAAAGACACGGATCCATAGCACTCCTGCTGTAGCCCTATGACTGCATAAATGCATCAAACTTATGATACCACTCCCTAGGTACATGTTTCAAGCCATAAAGACTTTTCTTTAGTTTGCACACTAGGTGCTCCCTGCCAGGTTCTACAAAGCCCTTAGGCTGCTCCATATAAATCTCATCATGCAAGTCCCTATGTAAGAAAGCCATCTTGACATCCATCTGGTATAAATTCAAGTCAAGCTGAGCAACCAAAGCCAAGACTAAGCGCAGGGTGGTCATCTTAACCACAAGAGAAATGACCTCATCAAAGTTCACACCATGCTCCTGCTTAAAACCCTTTGTTACCAATTTAGCCTTGTATGTCGGCTTGGGGTGTCCAGGGGTACTTTTCAGCTTGTACACCCACTTGCATGGCAAAGCCTTCTTGCCCTTAGGCAAGGAAACCAAATCCCAAGTCTCATTCTTATGCAAGGATTCTATCTCAGACTGCATAGCCCTCTCCTAGGAGTGATTGTCACCCCTGCGCATAGCCTCGTTATAAGTGAAAGGCTCTCCTGCATCTGTAACCAAGACATAATGCATCAAGGGCTGATATCTATCAAGTGGACATTTGCCTCTAGTAGACCATCTCATGGCAGGCTCCGCTGCTCAGCTACCTGTCCAACACCCTAACCATGAGCATCTACTGCAGCTGTAGGCTGTCCAACTGGCTATACAGGAGCTCTTGGCTCCTCCTAAAATATGACCCTACGGATCTCAACAACTCTCTCAGGTTGTCGATGCATCTTGTCTTCATGGAAGACTACATCATGACTGTAGATGACTTTCTATGCCTACGGATCCCAAAGACGGTAACCCATCTCTCCTGCATCCCCATAACCAAGGAAAATGCATTTGACACTCTTAGGATCCAGCTTACTTCTCTTGTCCCTAGGCACATGGCAAAATGCCTCATATCCAAAGACACGGAGATGCGCATAAGAGGGAGGTTTTCCAGTCCATACCTCCTCCGCAACCTAGAAATCCAAACCACTAGAAGGTGATCTGTTTATGACATGCATAGCTGTACTAATTGCCTCAGCCCAAAAGCTCTGTGGTAGGCCTACGTGGCTAAGCATACTACGTACACACTCTTGGATGGTTCTATTTATCCGCTTAGCCAAACCATTCTGGGGGGGGTGTAGGGGGCAGTCAACTGACACTTAATACCCCTCTCATCACATAACTGCTCAAAAGCACGTGAGACATACCCACCCCCATTATCTGTCCTTAGGCATTTTATCCTATACCTAGACTAGTTCTCAACCAGTGCAAGCCATCTCTAAAACACAGCCAAGACATCGGATTTTAGCTTAATGGGATAAGCCCAAAATTTCCGTGAGAAATCATCTATGAACGTATCAAAATACTTTGCACCACCCATAGACTGACAAGGCATGGGCCCACAGACATCCAAATGTACCAATGCCAAGGGCTCACTCATGCGTGGCCTACCAGACTTCTTATGCGTAGACCTAGTCTACCTGCCATAAAGACAATGCTCACAGGAATCAAAACATGCATAATCAAGGGGCGGCAAGTATTGCAAACCAAAAAGCATTTTCATTCCCTTCAAAGACATATGGCCCAAACGGGCATGCCAAAGAGATACATGTGGGATAGAACCCACAGACAAAACATGATCAAGGAAAGAAGCTGATACAATCAAGAGATAGAGGCTACCAGCCTTGGCACCTCTCGCAATCACAAGTCTACCACTAGTGATCTTCCATGCAGAGTCTCCAAAAGATACATGATAACCTGCATCATCAAGCTGTCCAGTTGACATGAGACTGCGTGTCAAAGCATGTACATGACATGCATCCTGCATAACAAAACTACTGCCAGAAGGAAACTGCAGCCTAACATCACCAATGCCCATAATATCAAGAGAGCTGTCATCACCCAAGCACACAGAACCCGAAACAGTATGGTATGAATAAAACCACTCTCAGAAGGTGTCACATGAAAGGATGCACCTGAGTCCAAGAGCCAACACTGTACATATATAGAGCGTATCTCTGTCATCTGCGAAGCAATAGAAGAAGCTGCAAGGATATAATCATCATCATCAAGATCCTCAGGCTGCATAACATTGATCTCTTCAATTTTAACATTGGACTTTGCAAGCACTTTGCTACGATCAGAAGACTTATCCTGCACTTTGTCTTTCCCCTTATCTTTGCGCCTTTCATTGTGCAATTCATGGCATTGTGGCCTAATATGGCTCTTTTTCCCACAATGGCGATAAGTAACATCTCCATTCCTGCCACAGGATTTGCTACGTGACTTCCCACAAGACTTGGACCGAGATTTTTGAGAATCCCGTCCACGGTCACTACCACTGCCATGCTTTCCATATCCATCATTCTTGCCTCTAACTGTCATAGCATGCGACACATGAGAGGCATCCAAATTCTTACGGTTAACCTCTTCCTACAGAAGAGCACTCTCAATATCAAATAATTTCAAGGTAGCAATAGGGGCACATAATGCAATGCGGAAAACATCCCATGACTCATTAAGAGTACCAAGCAAGAAAAGAGGAGGGACATCCTCTGCAAAAGTGATGTCCTGCGAAGTCAAGTTCTTGAGTATAGCATGGAACTGGCTCAAGTGAGCAGAAATAGTCACATTCTCCTTCATACGCAGATCCATAAGCTGCTTTAGCCCCAATACATCTGACTCGCTGGACTTTTCTTATCATAGAGATTTTTGATTTTATCCCACAACTGCCATGCACTCTGTTCTTCCTCAAAGACATTGTAATGAACCTGTTTTGTGAGAGACAATACAATAGTGGACTTGCATAACTCATCAAGCTCAAGCCATTCCTCATCTGGCATAGTTGCAGGCGGATGCCTGCTCAACCTCAAAGGTTTGATCTGCGATTTTTGCACCAACACCTGCCAAATCTGGCTCTTCCAATAAGTGTAATTCATACCATCAAGCTTAGTGATGTTGAAAATAGCATGATCAGTGGATGAACTCGCCATAATGCGGGCTGGAAAACTAAGCTGGCATCATACAGGCATAACATAGGCATATGACAGTCGATAAGCATGAATCCAACACCAAAACATGTCGTACAAACATCTACTAGTGAGTAGGCACACCCCCTAGTCAACGGGGCAAAGTGTTCCTGCCACTACCAAAACTTGACACAAATAGGTATCAGCTCACAAAGATACGGATCCAAATCTGAGACCACTCACCATAGGGTTGCTCTATATTACAGCAGGTATACCTGTAAACAATGTGAAGCTAAGCCAAGATCTGAATGTAGGGAGCTTAAAGCTCAATGCCAAGTGAAGGAGGCCCACACAAGGAGTCAAAGGGTAATGCCCAATAGATAGAAGGCTGCCTAAGAGCCTACAACAAGGCCAAGGGCTGAAAACGTGATGTGGGAATGGCCTGGATTGCTGGCACAAACTGTTCAGCCAACATGGATAGATTTGCAGGCCCTCTTGGGCTCAAGGGGCCCAAAGGGGCCAATGGAGGGCTTGAATCAAGCCTAAGTGGTAGAGAGAGCTTCAACTCCAATGAGAGGCTCAACCAATGGCTGCCCTTTTCCTAGTGTCAAACATGAAAACTGAAAATTGAAGTAAAACCCTATGGAGAATGAAGAAATACCTCTGATGTAATGCCCTGAAGGTGCCCAACAATGCCGGGAAGGTGCTCGGGAAGCCGGGGAGTAACGGGAACTTGAAGGAGTCAGATATGGCTGTCGGGAAGGAGACCCAATGTGAGTGGGGAGTCAATGGGAAGCTGAGAATGCCACAAACCAAGCTCAAGAGTCGGGAAGCCGAGCTCTGATACCAGTTGAAAGGAGAGAAGGATGGAAGCTTGGACTTGAGAGTTATGGCGGGAGAGCAAGAGCAAGTAAGAGAGAGACAAGTAATGGGAACTCCAACCATCACAATGTGTGAGTGAGCCTTCCTTTATTCAAACTGTCACTAAAAAAATAAAGAATAAAGTGATGGTGATGGGTGCTTGCCACTTGCAATGTGCAGTGGCGGTGACTTTCAATGTAGTAATACACGGACGACTAGACGGAGGCGCCTTTATCCCCAACAAGGAGTTCCCACAGCAGAAGCACAAAGGCTGCAAAATGAGGCACAACGACTGTAAGATGCATTAGATATTACCAAGGGAGACATAGAGGTCCTCATGGCCATGGCCTTCACCCAAAGAAGATTGCACTTCGCAGAGATCCAAAGTCACGAGCAGCTTGTGCCAGAAAAGTCAAAGCTATTTGTTGAGGCAGAAAAAAGATTCAGCATTGCAAATCAAGCAAAAGAAATTGCAGAAGAATAGCTGGCTCGAAAATCTAGGGAAAGGAACCAACTCTAGTTCTTAACGAATTAGCAGCAGCAGGTTGTGACAACCTTGGCAAGTGAGCTGGAGGAGGGAAGAAAGAAGATGGATGAGAGAGCCAGTGAGTGGGAAAGAAACAATTTTGAAAGAGTTAGGGATTTAACAGAATGCTTGTCAATGGCTAAGTGCGAGAGAGTGCTTGTAGAGTCCAAGGCAGAAGCTGTTGATGTATGTGCTAACACACAATGGCAAGCCTTCCTCAACACATTACTACACATCACCCAAGCAAAGGGCAATGATTCAGTGGAGAAGGTAAGAAGGAAGCTAGAACTGACCACCTGAGCACTAAAGTATGGCCTTCAAGAACGAGAGCTTCCAACAGGCACATGAATCACAAAAGAGCAGCAATTTCACTACCTACGCCATGCCGGCCTCTCCACTGTTGAGCTTAAGGAACTCGGGTTTGAAGAGCATGAGCAGCCACCACCACCACCACAAGCGGTTCCATCAGTTTTTGAGCAGAATGTCGAAGAGGGTCCGGACTTTGAGCAAGATGCTGAAGAAGAGCAACAAAGAATGCACAATCCACCTCTACCAGACCTCTCGCTTGAAGAGCCCGAATATGCCATATGCCCGAGTGCATTGTGGCAGCCAGAAGAAGAAGACAAGAACTAGTAGAGGAAGCCCAACGCAGAGCACGATCATTGCCAAGACAATTCCTTGAAGAGCATGTACCACTACGGGGGGATCCCCATCCTATCTATTGGCCTAAAGAATTGGTCATATGGTGTCAACAGGAGTTCCAAACAAGGTCGTTTGAACTTTCATTTTCTTATCCACCCTCTTTGGACCGTGCTTTGCCTCTAGGTATTCTAGCCAAGATCAAGGATTTGGCTAATGATCTTGCAAACAGGTGGATAGAGGAAAGAAGCCTCATAATAACCAGATGGAGGCAAGAGCTTGAAGACTAGTGGAAAGACAAGGTAAACAGGGTTTCCAAAACCGTCCAAGGCTTCAAGGCATAGCCAAAGTGGCGGAGGAGGATTTGGGATACCAATTTTGATGCCTGGACCGCCTTCTGCAGCTCGCTCCCTGAAGAACGCAACGACCTCATCTACATGCCCTACCCCCGTAGGCATGGAGTTGACTATGATCGAAATATTCATGGGGATTTTGACTTTCCTAAGATATATAATGTTAATGCTCGGAGTCCCGAGGAATGCCTAGTCTTTAGGTTAGAGGATCTCCTCCCATCTGTCAACCGCTTCCTCGCAGATTTTTCTTCTTGCCCAGATCTAGCCTTCTTAACTACCTGTAATTATCTTAGACTTATCAAGTTCCTACTAATGCAGAGATCCATAGCCGAGGAATCCCACCTCCCTCCACTCTTCTTTGACATTAACCTAGGGATAGATAGTAGAGCCATGACTAAACTAATGATGAGGGCAACCCTGCTTCCCTCCTTTTGCCTAGAAATCTTAAAGGATATGAGTGATACCCACTTCATGAGGTGTAATCATCCTTTCTTTTCATCCACACCTTTGAAGGCCCGAGCCGGTATTAAAGAATATCTACAAAGTCGCGCATTCCTATCCCAATGCTTGCGACCGACTCGTAATCCAGCTGAAGGTGATAGGCATTAGCCAGGACATCTTCCTTGTATGCAATTCTTCAAAAAAAAAGAAAAAAAAAAGAAAAAGAGAAAAGAAAAAAGTGCGAGGGCTCACTTCACTCACTACACCTAGGGTTTACACCTAGCCCCTCCCCCACTTCACGCTTAGGGCACATCAAGGGCAGGACTTCCAGACCTGTCACCCTAAGTTTTGCACTATACCTCCAACAACATACGAACTGGGTTCTCAAGTCTGGGACATTACCAAGGGCTTACCCAAGGTTAGACTCATCTCCCAGTTCCACTACACATGCACTTACACCACACTGTGAGATAGACACATCCCTTAGGGAATGCACAACTTTCTCTTGCAGGCTATGATCGTGACTCAGTGAATGGCTACCCAGCTAAAGAAGATCATCCATGACATCCACTAATGAGCAGGAATTTTTCCCACTATAGCAGCTTCAAGAGCTTTTGCGTACTCCGATGGTTGGATGGACCAACATGCTTGATGTAGCCGACCATTTGCTTGTTGATGGCTACCATGACTGAACCAAATCAAGCAGAAGGAAAACTCGGTGATGGACCCACCATTGGCATAGATTTTGGAACCTCTCCCGGTCATCATTCTAAAGCATGCCGAAATCTCTCCCGGTCATCGTTAATCAAACTCCATCACCTCTCATTCACAACAACACCTTTTGATTGTGGTCATCTACCTACCAGTTTTCCACTTATCAACAACTCCAACTAGCCCACTTCTCCCCACCACAGCCCCATGGGACTTGCACTCAGCTACTGGGAGGGGAGTAATTTTTACCGTAGCACAAAGGAGCAGGAAAATGGAGCAGAGGAGTGGGAAAATGGAAAAAGGAGATAACCAAAAGGGCATAGGACAAAGGAAAGAAAAGGCGCCCCGGATGGAAGTCAAACCCTGAAAATTTTGAATGATGACCTCTCCAGAAGGCCTCAATGTCACCTCGAGAAAAGAAAAGAGTAAAAGCATACCATTGATTGTGAAAGCGCTCCCGAATCCTTGTAAAAGAGTGCTAGGCTCACTTCTGTGCAAATTGTATGCACTAGTTGGGAATGGGATAAGTTAGAACGGTGGGAAATAGAAAAAGAGGGCCTAGCCTAATGGCCGGCCATGTAAAAAGTGGGGATGACTGCCCAAAAAGTAGGGCATGTATATAAATTTCAAAAGTGAATGAGAATATCATTCTTGTGTGTGGCCAAAGCTTCTTCTTCTTCTTCTCTTGTTTCTTGCCTTCTTGCTTGTGCTTGAGTGAGGGATTGAGAGAGTGTGAGGGAATGAGGGAGTGAGTATGTGAGAGTGAGGGATCGTGGAGAAGAAGCTCCCCATCTTCTCTCTTCATCTTCTCTTCTCTTCTCTTTTCTCGTGTGGCTATGGAGGATGGAGCTTGAGGGAGAGGGCTTGAGGTTTGCTTGAGCTTGTTGCAAGGATCGTGGAGCTACCGAAGTGCAAGAGAGAGGAGGGAACTCGATCGAGCATCAAGGTAAGCTCACTACACCCGTAAGGTAGGCATTGTGTGTTGGCTATGTGAGAGGTAGCCATGGCCGCTCGGCTTGAAACGCTTGACCGTAGGTCTCAGGGTAGAGCTCCGTAGCTCCCCTTCAAAAAGAAATGAAGCACAGGAAGAAATCGAGGAGAAACTCTAGGTCTCAAGGCAAGAAACCAAACATGAGTGTTCAAAAGAAAGAGCCTCAACATAGCATGCTTAATAAGCAGATGTCAGATGTAACCATTGAGCGTGCACAAAGACCACTAGTGCTCAAGGAGCTTTTGACTTCCCAAGAGGATAATGAGCACGAGAGGCACAATGCTGCTCATAAGAAGGCTGATTGTACTTCCCAAGAGGATAATGAGCACCAGAGGCACAACGTTGCTCATAAGAAGGTTTATTGCTCAACAAAGAAAATGGCACAATTGTCTAACAGCCTTAAGCAAATCGTTCAGCTAGTGCCAAGTCCACCTAAGAGTCCTAGATCTCCTACACCCTCTTTTCCTAAACAGTCACAAGAAGCACAATAACAGTCATCAAGTGCAGTTGCTCAATCCCAATCTCTACCTCCATCTAAGCTTCCAAATGTCCAAGAGGTGGGACATGACACCATCTGTAGCTCTTGGCCCAAGGATATGCCTGTGCAACCTAATGTGACTAGATCAACTCATGCTCGATCCACACAAGTGAATGCTCAAAGGGCAACAAAAGACATGACCACTTCCAATCGCCCTAGGGGCTTGACACTCCAATCTACTAACAGTATCCAGTCCACTGAAATAGCTGCTACTACTTCTAATTAGGGATCACAACAGTCATAACCCCTCGCCATGACAACACCCCTTGCGGAATGTGTCCTTAGCAGTTCACCCTTGGAGGAGGTGCTACAACCAACATCCTTGACAACTCCAGCACTTCCAAAGCACCTAAAGCCTAGGCTTGAGGAGAAACCTCTCAAAGAGGTGGCCAAGGAGATGGCACATCTGACCAATCAACCTAGCAAGGCTGTCCAGCAGGTCGCAGCTACGTCCCATGAGGACACACCAGAGAAGAGGAAAGTTGAGGCCCAACCAAGCACATCAACGGCTGACCTAGTTCAGGGCCCTGAGTCATTGAGTTATGCACCTTCACAGACCAAGAAAAAGAGGAGAAAATAGTGAAAACAACATCAGTTACAGGTGGTTGTGGACCCCAAGAACATTGAGACCAAGAGCATTGGAGAGCTGAGGAATAAAGCATCGAGTCCATCCACCAATGAACCCATTGATGTCTCTCCTAATAGCGGTGAAACCTCAGACACATCTGTGTGTTCTGAAAAATCAATGCAGCTGTTACCATCAACGGTTGCTTGCAACACTCAATCCATCGACACAACAGAACTCACATTGACCAATCAAGAGTGGATACAACATTGTCACAACAGGGTGATAAATCTATACCAGTCACATCTGAGGAGAACCATGACAAAATAGTAGCAAAACCTCAGGAAAAAAGCATAAACCCTGAAAGCATAAGCAATCCTACCATTGACCAATCTTGCTCATCTAGGCCTGAGAGCATAAGCAATCCTAGCATTGACCAATCTTGCTCATCTAGGCCTGAGCCCCCAACTATGCTAAAGCCTAGGGAAACTCCTAGAACCTTGCATGAGATAGCAACCGAGCAAGCCCTCGTTGAACATAGAAGTGTCGCAGAATGCTTAACTAAGTTGGATGCTAAGCTCAAAGTGTTCGCATGTGTCTATGTCTTGGAAAACATGGGCGCATTCCCTAAGGAGCAGCTTGAAGAATACTTGCCATTTTCCCTATCCTAGAAAGAACAAGAACATTTTGACAAGCACTATGACAGGCTCCTGCATGAACGCATGCGACTCACCTTTGATGAGGAAGCCGACAAACTATACTTAACTGTAACATTCAATGATGTGCTCTACCAACCAAATCTCTTAGAGATAGAGCAACTAAAGCGACAATCAAAGGGTCAAAGTCAATTTGAAAAATGTTGGTTTGAAAACCGCATTGCAATGGCTGAACTAGGAGCCCAGATTATGATGGTCTCAGGGGAGCGATTGGCCAAATGGTGGTCTCAAAGAGACCCAACCTATGTGGCACCAAATTCCTTTTGAGTTTTGACTGCCATTTGAGGTACAAACTTAGCTAGAACTAGCCAAGAGAACTCTCTAGCTGATAAGGTTCTCACTGAGGAGGAGTTACATGTTGCAAGTAGACTCGGACAAGGTGCCATGCTACTTGATGTTGCAAAATATCTATCATTATTGAGTAAGCTGCCACGAGTACTAGATGTGTGTGCCACACTCCAATACAATCCAAAGTTTTACAATTGGTTTTTATCCTCGTGAAGTGACATGGATTTGTAAATATGTACATAAATAAACAATGAATTTTGTGACTCTGTATAGACAATATCAACACACACAAGCAATGATAGTCAAGTGCAGGGAGAAGAGTTGGGTTTGACATGCTAAGCTCCTCATGTCCTCCTCTCACCACACATTTAGAAGTCGTGTGACCATTCTTGCCTCCAGGTGGAGGGCATGCAACCCTCATTACCACCATAGGAAGCCCTGACCAACATATTTGATGGTGTAGATATGGTACCATCCCTTTCTATACATCTTTCCCCCTTTTCGGTCTATCCTTCCGAGGATGAGCCCTGCCCCACTCCATGACAACCAGTCCATGCAACTTAGCATAAACCAAGATCTGCTAATGGCTGGAGCCAAAATGAACATCATCATGGGGGCCATCCCTCTACAACAAACACTGCATGCCTCACCTCTCCCCTCCTCATCATATGCGCTTGATAACCCACTATATAATCCCTTCCATGCGAATATTTTTATCCTGCCTCAGGGCCTAATCCTTGGTTTGCATTTTGCAGGTCCCCCTACGGTAGCAGGCATGGACCACATAGTACAACTGGCATGCAAGGAAGCTCTTCGCCGTTGAAAAGGGCGTAAGGCACTAGCGCCCCCACCAGAATGCTATGTGCCTACTCTCTAAAGAGGTACACATCAAAAAGAGGCCCCAAATGACACCACCCAAGATGCAGGCCGAAAACTCCCCAAGCCAAGATACGAGGGCTCAAGGGAGCACACGGGGTGTAGCAACACCAGCTGTGTAGGCTCCCACTATATGCTTGGGCACCAAGTGCTCGAAGGAGGAGAGGGCAGCTCGAGACAAGCAAGAATTTGATGCATTGTTTAAAAGCATTCTGGAAACAGTTGCAGCCAGGGACTACACCATCTGGGTCCCGACTGACATCTTCCATGCCCAGCCTCACAGGAGCCCCTCACCGGCACAGCCTCAGTCGCCCGACCACCCGGACTCGCCCCGCCTCATGCAAATAGAATAGCCTCTATGATATATAAGCAGCTTAACAAAGGCCATCCTGGCATAACTTTTTGTCTTTAAATGGTTAAAGGGGCAGGCTCCCCACCTGTATACACTTTCCTTACCTATTGCTAATACATGCCACGTCTTTAACAAGCACCGGAATTTGCATTGCAATCATCATCATAGGATTTTGATAAAGTAATATCTTGACAAGATTGCATTTGTTCGTTGTACTTGATGCATGCGACTTGCATATACTCTTATGAAGTCACAAGTGGATGCAAGACGACGTAGGTCTTCGTGCGAACGTGTTCAATGCCCAAGTCACCGCAAGACCACCAACCTCACAAAGAGCCATGACAAAGCCATGCTACTGAAAGTGAAAGTCGCCCTTGTGAGTGCCCACGCCGCATAGCCCAAAGCATGATCTTAACCACTTCCTCTTTCTGGGTTACACTCTACACTGGGCACTCACAATAGCTGTTACCCTAATTGTACCAACATCGCACGTTCCAAAGAGGGTTGCAATGTCTCAAGTGCATCTCCCCATCTCAATGACTACTTTTCTAACAATGAGGCTAGGGCACAATCATCATTGTAATATCCATTTCCTGAGCCTTCGAAGCTTGACATTTCCCAATCCATTGAAAGGTTGATAGCCTCAACATATTGCAATGGTTGTACTCAGGCAAGTCCAAAAAAAAAAAAAGAGAGAAAAGGAAAACAGAAAAGGAAAAAAGAAAAGAAAAGAATGAAAAGATACGAAGCACTCGTCCATCACAGCACAGCACCTAGGGGTCCTCAAATTAGGTACATCCAGTGACCTTGGTCGGGTGGCTCCATCCCTAGTCCCCTAGCCCTTTAGCATCACCCACAATTGTTCAGGGCACATCAAGGGCAGGACATACCTAGGGAGCTTCTCGCCTATGGTTAGACCTATCACCCTGACCCATTCGCACGATTCCCTCTTGCACTCTGCCTTAATATCATTGCAATCAATTGTGGTAAGCACCGCATGAATGGCCATGAAAAGTATACCGTCCTCATAAAGCAAGTCCAATAGCTCCCAGCTACCGAAAGTGTGGTGTCCCTGTGTTCAATTATGCTACATCATGCAGCCACACTGCAAAGGATATCTCATACACCTTCACGTGTACTTCTTCTCAACATGGATAACTTTGCTTCATCCACACATTGTTACGAGAAACCAACCCGCGGTCTTCTAACTACATAATATCTAAGCATGCACGAGCATTCATATAATATCTGCACCAAAATATATACACAGTTTGGGTCCTCAAGTGCACGATAATACTCTCAGCTTGCTTAGAGTTCAACCTGTCTCCCAAACTAATTGAACTATATCTTGTGCACGATAGAGAAGACTAGCACTACCCCTAGGGAGAGACCACCTATGAGAGGTTTTCAATTGCAGGTATTGAAGACTCCAACGAAAGTGCCGTTCGCTCTTCATCGACACCCAACTCTGAATTCTTATCCTTTATCATCCTGCAAGCACGCCAAGGATCTTCATGTGCAAAATCCCCAACAAACCAACACTTGTGCTGGCCATCAGGGTAATTCTTAACAAAGAATAGCCCTACCACCAACTCCAACAAACCTACCACCAGCCACCTAGGCCACCAACATGCCCCCAACAACCTTCCTCCACACCACCACCAACACTTCTCCCCAGCAACCATCGATGTCCCTTCCACCCACTTCTTCAGTGCATACTAAAGCCTGCTACCTACGACGGTGAGTGCCATGGGACTGGCACTCATCTAGGAGGGGGGTAATGTTAACCCTCAAACGAACAAAGGTGGAAAATTCAGAAAAGCTAAAGCAGAAGACAAGACCAAGGCAAAAGTGAAACGGAAGACGAAGGTACGCCAAGAAAAATATGGAAACACAAGAAGTGCAGAAAAGTCCTAAATAAAGAAAAAATGTGCACAAGAAAAAGCGCAAGTCAATACTTTTGTAAAAAAGCGTAAGACGCACCATGATTTATTTTAAGAGTGTTGGGCTCTCACCCATACAATTTGTAAAGGTAGATGGGTGGTAGGAAGGAAGCTAGGAAGATAGGAAGACAATGGGAAAAAGAGCTTGAGGATGGAGCTTCCTTAAAGCTTACACTTGGATCGTGGAGCTACCAGAGTGCGCGAGAGAGGAGGCAACTCATTTTAGCATCAAGGTAAGCTCATTACACCCATAGATATGGATGGCGCATCGGGTATGTGAGAGGTAGCCATCAAAGCCAATTGTACATGGAGCTCAATCCCGAACTAAGAAGATGACAATCTGGGAACATAGTATCCGAGGTAGAAGACCACTTCAATCTGCTAATAGGATCCTAGGACAATTTGGTCTAAAGAAGAAACTCCTGCCAAGGACAACCAAGAACCTTGTGACCGCAAGTGATAAAGCTCTGCAATGTTTCTATTGCAGGGAGTTAGGTCATTTTAAAAGGGAATGTCCAAAGCACCCTAAACACCAATGCTCCGAGTGCCACAACATTGGACATAACTACTTCAATTGTCCCAATAGAACTCCAAGAGAAATTGAGCTTACAAGAAACGAAGTTGTACAAGCTCTAGTGATCCAGAATATACCAAGTGCTTAGGAAAAACCTAGAAGATATCCATGAGATGTAACTACAATAAATTTTCGATTGTAATCAAGACTCCGATATATCAAATACAATAGGTTGTTGTTTCAAAAGACCATATGCCTGTGAGTGAGTAGAGTAACATAGAGAAAGCATGATGGGCCTATAACCCACAGGTTCCAAAATGATACCCCCAGTTTCTCTCGAGATGAGGACATCTCGATTTCTCCAAGGGGAGCAGGATGTAATATTTCCACACAATAAAAGTTAGTTGGTTAGTTTGAAAGTTAGTTAGTCAATTAACAAGTTAGTAAGGCTACTAACTAAAGACGAACTAAGGTAAAAACTAACTAATAATTAAGGATTTTTATTTAATTAAAAATATATGTTAAAAAATTGAGAGTCGTAAATCTGATATTTTTCATGGATTGACAAGGACTGTAGCCACCCTTCACATAAGTTACAACGTGGACGAGAGTTATGAGCTATATTAATCACTAGTATTAATGTGTATAGTTAAGATGGTCCAAAAATATTAGATTCTGGGAAAAACTAGTATATTTTAGATATTCTAGATATTATCCTAAAAAGATATGGAGATTTCTAGAACTGGATGTCATTTAAAAGAAAATACAAGTGATGTTTTAGTTAGTTTTGGAGGTTTTATCAAAAGAAAAAATAAAGAGAGGGATTTGCAAAATCGCACATGCCGCAATCGCACTCTACAAACAAAAAACACCACTTTGAATAGAGAAAAGAAGAAGGAGTGAACTAAGACCTTTCTAACCAAGTGTCTTGGGGTTTTATCCCATTTCAGAGCCAATGGAACCATCAGATTTATGATTTATGATTTGAGCATCAAATCACTGATTTTTCCAAGATCCCTCTCCACAAAGAGCTCCTCTTCTCAGTCACAAGCCTCTTCTCTAATTCACTATACATATGAGGCATGGGGAGGCACAGGGGAGCATAATGAGACCCCGAGAGGCTGCGAGAGAGGGGTAGAGAGAAGGATACCCTCCAAGATATTGTGAGAGAGAGCTTGAGAGAGAGAGAGAGAGAGAGAGAGAGAGAGAGAGAAGAGTTACCTTGAGAGGCTGCACAATTCCCTCTATCTCGATCCTTGACTTAACCATTTGCTCTTACACTCTCCCATCTCGAATCTATTCCACCTTCTTAATCTCTTGAGTCTCCTTGTGGACGATGGCCCCCAAGCGAAGAATGTCACGTGCGGATGGCAATCCCATAATCAACAACGAAGCTTTAGACGAAGGAATCACTGTCAATCCAATTGAGGTTTCAATCGTAAGTAATGTATTTCCAAATTGGCAGATGCTTGTTTTGATCCTGGTATGAGATACGTTAGGCCCCATACTATGATGCACGAGATGGGCCATCAGAAGGGATAAATTTTATCTCACGTATTCAAAATATCGAGTTTGCAAAGTGCATGTATTAAGGAAAGTTAATTGCACCTAGTTGCATATGGCTTATTCATTGATAGAGCAATTACAAGGAAGAATTGGTTAGGGGTTATGAATGACATAATCATGACATTAAAAATTGTGCATACAAGAGTTAAGTAAATTTTACATAGAATCGCTCTTTGATCCCAAGGGGAAGAGCAGACATGCAATGGAAATATTATCGCAACTATTCTTGCATTGTTTGGGAAGAATACAAATGGTTTTTTTTGTTGGTTGATCGAACAACATCCTAAATGCTTTTACATTCAATTAGTTGTCAGTTTGTTGTTTGGATGATTATTCCAAGTGCTTGTGATTTATGGTAAATGCATGGCAAGGGTCTGTGATGACAAGTTGCCATGGAGATAGAGGAATGTTTTCCTAGAAAATGATATTACGGCTGAATGCCTTATTGTGCTGGATTCATAAAGGACTTAATTAAGGAAGGATATGTTACATAGGTGGATCACCTCCATGATCGCACCACGGATTAACTCGAGAGGGCACTACTCGATTCATGGGTTGAAGGTCGAGTGGTGAAAAGGCCAACCGCGGAAATGATGTTTCGCTCCTTGACAACTTGCGGGTTAGGTGGAGCTCTGGACACCCCTTCCTAGGTCTAGAACAGAGTTGAAGACCTTCATGGCCCCCAATGTCTCGACATGGTGGGAGATCTTATTCTAGATAAAGGATTGAATTTGTGGTGCCATGTCATTTGGACCAGTTACTTCTGCAAGGCAAAAGGGATACTTCTGTTGGACAGAAGGGGTACATAATTTCTCCTGTATGGGCGGGAGACAAAGATTAACTTGAAGATAAGTTAAGGAACTTGTTTGAACTTGTTTGTCAATAGATTGCTTACTCTATTTTCGTGTATGTGCTATAACTTATGCGAACAAACAATGTTCCCTAAAAGCCTTAATTAATGAAGCTGACTTTAAGTGTCATACATAAATGTGGTAGGACCTAATTAGAAAACTAAAGCTATTAAGGGAAGCGGGTGGGCCCGACGGGTCTCCTACGGCAGGGTGGTCCCAGAGAACTAGGAGGCTTCTCACAATATTTTACTGTTGTATGACCTTTGGTATTGTTAGGTTAGAACCCGATTCATGCCGTTTTAGGGGACCAAAATGGGATTATGCCCTACGGGCAGAGAGGCTGAGCGACGCATCCCTCTCATTTCCCATTCTCTTTGAACCAAGTTTGACATGGGTGTGCTTGGGCTTGGGTATCTCTGCGTAAAGTAGGATGTCCAGGATCTGACGCTAGAATGTTGTTAGGAGACCTTGGCCACTAGGAGCCCAAATTTTAGGTCAATCCTAGTGGGTTCAGTCGTGACTGTTCTGTTGCGAGGCAGATTCGGGGAACCTTAGGCGATAAAACTCATAACATTCCATGGCAGCGCAGGGCATCGATGCTCAGATTTGTTTCTCTATAGACCACTAAAAGAGTGCTTGGATAGCCGTTGGGTAGGCACCTTACAGTTGGTATCGGAGGAAAACTTCATGATGATGCATGATTGATTAATGTTTGGTTCATAGACATATCCTAAACAGAAATAACCTGAGTGTTATGCTTGATTGTCAGGCACCTTCTGCACCCACGAATGCTAACATGCAAGAGAAGAAATTCCTTCTCACAAATTACGGAACCCGAGTTTGATGGTGAACGGTTAGACATCGCAGCGGAGGCAGAGATATAGATTGAGTCCATGGATGACTATTTCTCTGCTTCAGGAACTGCTCCATGAATCAAGCAATGATTGGCACACTGAACTTAGTTGGCCAAGCTTGGTTATGGTGGAAGCAATGGTGCAAAGATCAAGGTGTGAAGCCACTGTTACGTGGACTCAGTTGAAAGATGTTGTATGCGGATGAAACTTTTTGCCAACCTACCTTGAAGATGAATGAATTATTCAAGCTCAAGCAGTTGGAATTAACCCTAGAAGCTTACTACTAAAAGTTTATAACCCTACTAAAATATTTGCTACCTATGGATATTGCACAGCAAATATCCAAGTTTTGCCATGGTCTGAACACTCCTCTAAACCACAGTCTTGAAGCAATGCGTCCAACGGACTTGCAAGATGCATTACTCCTAGCATATCCAATCGTCCAAGAACTTAAATCGGGCAATTGTAGCAAAGATGACTCTTGAGATCATGGTAAGATATGCCACATGTGTGGAGAGATAGGGCACATTCCTAGAGATATCCCTATCATCAATGCTTCCATTGTAATGAGCTAGGACACATCCAAGCACACTGCCCTGATCTAAGTCCAGAAGACATTGAGCCGCCAAGAAAATGAAGCTACACAGGTGCAGTCTATGGATATATAGAGGAATCAAATAAACACAAATACCTAGAATCCACTACACCTTATCAGGAGGACTAAAAATCCTAGAAGCTTAATCGACATATAACACAACTTATATTGAGAATAAATCCTACTCTTGTAACAATATAAGTTGCATCTATTTTGAGCCTGGAACTTGCAAATGATTAGAGATACTGCATGAGATGGCAGTTATAATGTGCGATGAATTTCTCTTAAGTCGTTTCTTCTCAACTATTATGGATTGGGTATTACCAGAATGTCGAAGCTTGGAAGTATTCTTTAGTATTACAACCAAAGCCGATTATCCATGGAGCTTAAACCCGAACTAAGAAGATGAAAATCTGGGAACATAGTATTCGAGGTAGAAGACCACTTTGATCTGCTAATAGGGTCTTAGGAAAATTTGGTCTAAAAAAGAAACTCCTGCCAAGGACAACCAAGAACCTTGTGACCGCAAGGGATAAAGCTCTGCGATGTTTCTATTGTAAGGAGTTAGGTCATTTCAAAAGGGAATGTCCAAAGCACCCTAAACACCGATGCTCCGAGTGCCACAACATTAGACATAACTATGTCAATTGTCCCAACAGAACTCCAAGAGAAATTGAGCTTACAAGAAACGAAGTTGTACAAGCTCTAGTGATCCAGAATATACCAAGTGCTTAGGAAAAACCTAGAAGATATCCATGAGATGTAACTACAATAAATTTTCTATTGTAATCAAAACTTCGATATATCAAATACAATACGTTGTTGTTTCAAAAGACCGCATGCTTGTGAGTGATCAAAGTAACGTAGCAAAAGCATGGTGGGCCCATAACCCACAGGTTCCAAAATGATACCCCCAGTTTCTCTCAAGATGAGGACATCTTGATTTCTCCAAGGGGAGGAGGATGTAATATTTCCACACAATAAAAGTTAGTTGGTTAGTTTGAAAGTTAGTTAGTCAATTAACAAGTTAGTAAGGCTACTAACTAAAGACTACCTAAGGTAAAAACTAACATTAATAATTAAAGATTTTTATTTAATTAAAAATATATGTTAAAAAATAGAGAGTCGTAAATTTGATATTTTTCATGGATTGACAAGGACCTTAGCCACCCTTCACGTAAGTTACAACGCGAACGAGACTTATGAGCTATATTAATCAGTAGTATTAATGTGTATAGTTTGGATGGTCCAAAAATATTAGATTTTGGGCAAAACTAGTATATTTTAGATATTTTATATATTATCTTAAAAAGATATGGAGGTTTCTAGAACTTTATGTCATCTAAAAGAAAAGACAAGTGATTTTTTAGTTAGTTTTTGAGATTTTATCAAAAGAAAAAATAAAGAGAGGGATTTGCGAAATCACGCATGCCGTGATCGTCCGCTATCGTACTCTACAAGGATAGAAAACAACACTTCAAAAGGAGAAAAGAAGAAGGAGTGAACTGAGAGCTTTCTAACCAAGTGTCTTGGAGTTTTACCCCCATTTTGGAGCCAATGGAACCATCAGATTTATGATTTATGATCTAAGCATCAGACCACTGATTTTTCCAAGATTCCCCTCCACAAAAAACTCATCTTCTCATCCACAGGCCTCTTCTCTAATTCTCTATAAATATGAGGCATGGGGACGCACAAGGGAGCATAAGGAGACCCCGAGAGGCTACGAGAAAGAGATGGAGAGAAGGACACCCTCCAAGAGATTGTGAGAGAGAGCTTGAGAGAGAGAGAGAGAGAGAGAGAGAGAGAGAGAGAGAGAGAGAGAGAGAGAGAGAGGTTGCACAATTCCCTCTATCTCGATCCTCGACTTAACCATCTTCTCTTGCACTCTCCCATCTCGAATCTATTCCACCTTCTTAATCTCTTGAGTCTACTTGCAGACGATGGGCCCCAAGCAAAGAATGTCATGTGCGGATGGAAATCCCATAACCAACAATGAAGCATCAGACGAAGGCTGATCACCGTCAATCCAATTGAGGTTTCGGTCGTAAGTAATATATTTCCAAATTGGCAGATGCTTGCTTTGATCCTGATATGAGATACGTTAGGCCCCATACTATGATGCACGAGATGGGTCATCGGAAGGGATAAATTTTATCTCATGTATTCAAAAGATCGAGCTTGCACAGTGCATGTATTAAGGAAAGTTAATTGCACCTAGTTGCATATGGCTTATTTGTTGATAGAACAATTTCAAGGAAGAATTGGTTAGGGGTTATGAATGGCATAATCATGACATTAAAAATTGTGCATACAAGAGTTAAGTAAATTTTACATAGAATCGCTCTTTGATTCCAAGGGGAAGAGTAGATATGCGATGGAAATATTATCGCGACTATTCTTGCATTGTTTGGAAGGAATACAATTAGTTTTTTTTGTTGGTTAATCAAACAACATCCTAAATGCTTTTACATTTAACTAGTTGTCAATTTGTTGTTTGGATGATTGTTCCAAGTGCTTGTGATTTATGGTAAATGCATGGCAAGGGTCTGTGATGACATGTTGCCATCGAGATAAAGGAATGTTTTCCTAGAAAATGATATTAGGGCTGAATGCCTTGTTGTGCTAGATTCCTAAAGTACTTAATGTAAAATATTACACGGCGCAGCGAACAGAATCTGAGAAAGAGATAGAGAGTACACAACAGATAAGAGGAGAATCAGTAAATTATTTAACTCCAAACAACTGATACAAAGATGGCTCTGTCCACCCGTGCGCTTCCACTGTGTGAAGCTTAGATGGCGATCTAGACAGAAGATAGGTGAAGAGCTTAAGGCTAGCTGGAACAACAACTCTGACTGGGTGAAAGATGAGTGTAAGATGGCTGCGAAAGGGGTTTAGCTTTTATAGCCCGCGAAGGTCGTTAGGTCGGCCTGCTGACCGACCTACCATATGAGCCTCCACTAGTCGGCCAGGGAATATTCCAGGGAATATTCCCTTTACCATCGGGCCGGGGGCGCTGCCCCCGGACCCCCGCCAGGGGGGCCGCTGGCCCCCCTGGGACCCCCCAGCCAGGGGCCGCTTCCGCGGCCCCCGGACCCCACAATAGGGGCCCCTTTTAACTCCCTTACCACGCAACTCAATGCAATGTGCCTCGAGTTGCTACCAGCTTAACCACTCCGTCTAACCCAAAGATTAGACCCACAACAGTCACCTTTTTGCCATCCGGTCACATAGACCTCATCTGATATACAAGTCAGGACTCCACCAATGTCCGGGCTCACATTTGGCTTCTCCTCATAATGGGGGCCTTACAACTTTGAGCACCATGGATCATTGGTAGCACCTAATGAGGGTGGGGCATTGATCATATCTAACACCCCCCCTCAATGTCCACCCATAGGTGAACTATCTCCTCGGCCCAATGCCGAGTCTCTGAAGATGAACTTGAAGCAGATCCTTCGTAAGTGCTTTGGTGAAGATATCTGCTCCATTCTCCTCTGTTGGACAGTAGACCAATTCCACTATCCCATCCTCCATCAAATCACGCACATAGTGATACTGGATCTCTATATGTTTGGTGCGTGCATGAAACACTGGATTTTTGGCAATGGCGATGCAACTCTGATTGTCACATCTCAGCACAGTTGGTTCTTCATCCTGCACTCCCATATGCCATAGAATCCTTCTCAACCATACGGCCTCACATGCAGCAAAACAAGCTGCCTTGTACTCTGCTTCGGTAGAAGACAATGCCACTGTTGGTTGCTTCTTACTAATCCAAGAGAAAATTCCTGAACCCAAAGAGAAACAATAACCAGAAACTGACTTCCTGGAATCAATGTCTCCTGCCCAATCTGAGTCACAGTTCCCCACAAGAGAAGTTCCGAAACTGTATGTGATACCATAGTCAAGAGTTCTCTTCAAGTATCTGAGCACCCGCATCCCAGCCTTCCAATGACTCTCATGAGGTTTGTTTGAGAACCTGCTCAAAACACCAACAGCAAAACTGATATCTGGTCTGGTGTTACACAAGTAGATTAGACTGCCGACCAACCTCCTATACCTCCCAATGTCTGCTAGTGCTGATGTATCCTCAACGGATAACTTTACATTCACCTCCATAGGTGTAGCTATCTCCTTGCACTCGGTCATGCCAAATGCCTTCAAGATCTCCCATGCATACTTCTTCTGAGAGATGAAGATCTTTCCTGGCTCTTGCCAGACTTCAATCCCCAAACAATAGTGCAGCAAGCCCAAGTCTGTCATTTCAAACTCAAAACTCAAAGCCTTTCGAGTTTGGTTGATCATATCTTCATAGTCACCTGTAATAAGAAGGTCGTCCACATATAGGACAATCACTGCAGACTTTTTACCATCCCTGTAAACATACAAGTTAGCATCTGAGGCACATCTTTTGAAGTTTAGGTTTAAAAAGAACCTATCTATCCGTTGGTACCATGCTCTGGGGGCTTGTTTCAGCCCATACAATGCCTTCTTCAATTTACACACTTTGTTCTCAGAATGGGGGGCCTCAAACCCTGGTGGCTGAGCCACGTACACCTCCTCCTTGAGGTCACCATTTAAGAACGCTGACTTAACATCCATTTGGTACACTGGCCACTTCTTGTGGGCAGCCACTGCAAGTACCGTGCGAATAGTGGTCATTCTGGCAGTTGGGGCAAATGACTCTTGAAAATCAAACCCTTCAACTTGTGAAAATCCTTGGGCAACCAGTCTAGCTTTGTACTTTTCTAAGGTACCATCAGCCTTGTACTTTACCTTCCAGATCCACTTGGTGCCAATAATCTTCCGCTTTGCTGGCCGATCCACTAGCTCCCAAGTGTCATTCTTCATTATGCTGTCATACTCCGCCTGCATAGCAGCCTTCCATGATGGATCTGCAAGTGCTTCTTCTAAGTCAGTTGGCTCCTTTACTTCTCTCATAATCTCAACCATCAAGGCCATGTTGACTATGTGAGCAGAAGCCCTCCTTTGCTCCTCTATTCTCTGAGACCTCCTTGGTCCGTCTGCCTTCTCCTCAACAGATGCAGGCATAGGATTATTGTGGTCATAGAGCTGCTTCACCCAGCGCGGCAATGGCTTTTCCGGTGGGGTGATGTCAGGTTGGTGAACTTTTTCCTCATCATCTGAAGATGATGCTTCCTCCTCCTTAAGGATAGGGATAGCTCTCGGGACAGGTTCATAGTGGACTACTTCTTCGCTTGATGATAAAGTGGAAGACCTTGCCTTCTCCTCCTCCACTGTATGCGGCTCCTCCTTGAACACCACATCACGGCTCGCGATGATCTTCTTTGCCTCTTGGTCATATAACTTGTAAGCCTTCTGCTCATCACTATAACCCAAGAAGATACATTTTCTGCTTTTTGGTTGTAACTTGTTTCTCTTCTCATCTGGAACATGTGCATAACATTCACATCCAAAAATTCTGAAATGTGAAACAGATGGTTTCTTACCAGTGTAAGCCTCATGAGGTGTTTTTCCCTTGAGAGCCTTTGTGTAGCTCCGATTTAGAATGTAGACTGCAGTATTAACAGCTTCAGCCCAAAAATGGTTAGGCAATCCCTTGCCCTTTAGCATGCATCTTGCCATCTCCACAATGGTACGATTCCTGCGTTCCACAACACCATTCTGCTGAGGTGTGTGAGACGTCGTCAATTGACGCTTGATCCCTTTGCTCTTGCAAAAGCCTTCAAACTCCTTTGAGTTGAACTCACCACCACCATCTGTTCTAAATTTCTTCACACTTTTCCATGTTTCATTCTCAACAAGTATTAGCCATTCTTTAAACTTACCAAAAGCTTGAGCCTTATCACGAAGGAAGTACACCCACATCTTCCTACTGTAGTCATCGACAATCAACATAAAATAAGAAGATCCCCCCAAGGCCTGTGTAGGCATCTTACCACACAAGTCAGCATGCACCAACTCTAGAGGAGCATGTGCTCTATTCTTGCTTTCTTGTGGAAATGCCTTTCTCTGTTGCTTGCCCATCATACAAGCTTCACATGGTTCCTTCAATTCAGTTATTGTAGGTAGGTGAGCAACCATACCTTGCTTTTGCATCTCCTTCAATACTGCAAATCCGATGTGTCCAAACCTTTCATGCCAAAGCTTACTTGTGCCCACTCCAGCGGTGGCTGTAAGAGCACTTAGCTCATACAGGTTGTTCCTTCTTTCTCCTTTGCCAACAATTGTGCCAGCACTATCAATAATTTCTACACCTGTCTTCTTGAACCTCACTTCATGACCAAGATCAGTTATGGCAGCAACTGATAAGAGATTTCTCCTGATTTCGGGAACATACAACACATTTGAAAGCTTTTTGACTTCACCATTTGCAGCAACAAAAGAAATAGTACCTGTGCCCGCAGCAGGGCATTTAGCATCATTTCCAACCGTCACAGTGATGGATTCTTGTAGAGGCTGCATAGAACTGTATAGACCTTTCTTGTTGGTCATGTGACGGGAGGCCCCACTATCCAACACCCAAGAGTCAGTGGTAGATTCTTCTTGCGCCGAGGAGCACACTTCCTCAATGGTTGCCATGAATAATTCCAACTCTGCTTCAGCCGTATTGGCTGTCTCTTTCCCTTTAGTTTTAAGGGTACCATTCTTTTCATCTGCCTTCTTGACACGACAATCTGCAATTGCATGTCCTTTCTTCTTACAGTAGAAGCACTCTCCTTGAAACTTCTTCTTGCCGCCCTTTTTCTTTTTGTCACCATCATTTTTGGTGGAGGAAACACCTTTGCCTTTTGCATTGGCAGAGAATGCAGCATCTCCATTGTTGCTTCCTTCTCGGGCTTTCAGCCTCAACTCCTCCTCCATTAATAATGCACAAAACTCCTCAAAAGTCAAAGCTTGAGGTCTCACCTGAGTATTAAGGGCAGTTACTAGTCCATCAAACTTTTGTGGACAAATCCGAAGACACCTCCGAGCTAGCTCTTCGCTAGTCTTTTGTATCCCAGCGCCAGCCATCTGGTCGCGCAGATTCTTAATCCGAGTGATGAATGCTTCAACCGTCTCTCCTTCAGCAAACTTCTCCGCTGCTAGTTGATTCTCCAAGTTTTGAATCCTTGTTTGGTTTCGTGTTTCATACTGACTCCTTAGTACATTCCAAGCCTCTGACGCTTTGGTTGTATGGTGAATCAGAGTCAAAACACTGTCAGAACAGCTTGTAACTAAGGCACACAATGCATCTGCATTCCTTCGTTTCCAAGCTCGTAGAAGATCTGCATTCGGAGGAATCATCACACTAGGATTTGATGGGTCGGGGGTAGGCTGTGGTTCTGCGTCAGTCCCCAGCACAGTCTCCAGAAGCTCATAAGAATCAAGGATAGTAGTAATTTTGAACTTCCACAAGGTGTAGTTTGTACCATCTAACTTGCCTTCGCTGAAGGTTGGTGGACGAATCCTCAGTGTTTGAATAGCCGGTACAGCAGCACCACCTCCTGCACCGCTTCCTGATGCGCCAGAACTGCTTCCCGGAGTCGACATCGTTTCTCTTTGCTGTTGAAGCCTTTGCCTCTTGCACTCTCTCCGATCTCTAGAGCCCCCTGGGCTCTGATACCATGTAAAATATTACACGGCGCAGCGAACAGAATCTGAGAAAGAGATAGAGAGTACACAACAGATAAGAGGAGAATCAGTAAATTATTTAACTCCAAACAACTGATACAAAGATGGCTCTGTCCACCCGTGCGCTTCCACTGTGTGAAGCTTAGATGGCGATCTAGACAGAAGATAGGTGAAGAGCTTAAGGCTAGCTGGAACAACAACTCTGACTGGGTGAAAGATGAGTGTAAGATGGCTGCGAAAGGGGTTTAGCTTTTATAGCCCGCGAAGGTCGTTAGGTCGGCCTGCTGACCGACCTACCATATGAGCCTCCACTAGTCGGCCAGGGAATATTCCAGGGAATATTCCCTTTACCATCGGGCCGGGGGCGCTGCCCCCGGACCCCCGCCAGGGGGGCCGCTGGCCCCCCTGGGACCCCCCAGCCAGGGGCCGCTTCCGCGGCCCCCAGACCCCACAATAGGGGCCCCTTTTAACTCCCTTACCACGCAACTCAATGCAATGTGCCTCGAGTTGCTACCAGCTTAACCACTCCGTCTAACCCAAAGATTAGACCCACAACAGTCACCTTTTTGCCATCCGGTCACATAGACCTCATCTGATATACAAGTCAGGACTCAACCAATGTCCGGGCTCACATTTGGCTTCTCCTCATAATGGGGGCCTTACAACTTTGAGCACCATGGATCATTGGTAGCACCTAATGAGGGTGGGGCATTGATCATATCTAACACTTAATTAAGGAAGGATATGTTGCATGGGTGGATCACCTCCATGATCATATTGCAGATTAACCGGAGAGGGCACTACTCGATTCATGGGCTGAAGGTCAAGTGGTGAAAAAGGCCAACCACGGAAATGATGTTTCACTCCTGGACAGCTTGCAGGTGTCAGGTGGAGCTCTAGACACCCCTTTCTAGGTCTAGAATGGAGTTGAAGACCTTCGTGGCCCCCAACGTCTGGGCATGTTGGGAGATCCTATTCTAGATAAAGGATTGAATTTGTGGTGCCATGTGATTTGGATCAGTTACTTCTGTAGGGCAGAAGGGATACTTTTGTTGGACAGAAGGGATACATAATTTCTCCTGTATGGGCGGGAGACAAAGATTAACTTGAAGATAAGTTAAGAAACTTGTTTGAAGTTGTTTGTCAATAGATTGCTTGCTTTTTCTTCGTGTCTGTGCTATAACTTATACAAACGAAACATGTTTCCTAAAAGGCTTAATTAATGAAGCTGACTTTAAGTGTCACACATAACTGTGGTAGGACCTAATTAGAAAACTAAAGCTATTAAGGGAAGCGTGTGGGCGAAACCCCCGACGGGTCTGTCCTACGGCAAGGTGGTCCTAGAGAATTGGGAGGCTTCTCACAAGATTTTACCGTCATTCGACCTTTAGGTATTGTTTAGAACCCGATTCATGCCATTTTAGGGGACTGGAATGGGACTATGCCCTACAGGCAAAGAGGCTAAGCAGCGCATCCCTCTCGTTTCCTATTCTCTTTGAACCAAGTGGGGCATGGGTGTGCTTCCGCTTGGGTATCTCTGTGTAAAGTAGGATGTCCAGGATCTGACACTAGAATGTTGTTAGGAGACCTTGGCCACTAGGAGCCCAAATTTCAAGTCGATCCTAGTGGGTTTGGCCGTGAGCATTCCATTGTGAGGCGGATTCGGGGAACCCTAGGCAACAAAACTTAGAACATTCCATGGGAGTGCCGGGCAGTGACGCTTGGATTCATTTCTTGATAGACCGCTAAAAGCGTGCCTAGATAGCTGGTGGGCGAGCACCTTACATAGAGATTTGAACAAACTCTTCCAGAAGTTTGATGTGAAGAGAGAATCACGGTCTTTGATGATTCTCTAGGGTAATCCATCTAATCTAAATTTTTTCTTAGTGAAAATTCTGATGATACATCGGGAGCCTTGTAACTGGTTTTTACATGAATAAGGTGTGTAACTTTGTTTAGCATATCAATGACTACCATAATTAAGTGATATCCTCCTTGTACACTGAGGGTAATCCAAATATGAAATCCACGTTGATATATTCCCATTTTATTTGAGGGATGTCAAGTGGCTAGAGCTTTCTTGGCAACTTGACACATCTAGCCTTAATTCACTGGCAGCTTAGGCATTTGGTAATATAATTGAGTACACCACCCTTGAGTCTTTTTCAATAGAAGCTTCTTTTGACTACATTAAGAGTCTTAGCATATCCATGATGACCAAAAAATGGAGAATCGTGAGCTTCCCAAATAATTTTCTTCTTGAGTTCCTGGCTTGCAGGAATACATAGTCTTGTCTTGAAATAGACAATCTCCTCGCTTGTGGAGAAATCTTGATACTTAGACTTGAGTTTTGGACTTGAATCTTTAATGGGAATTTCTCTTAGCATTCTCTAATAGCTTGGATCCTTTACTACTTCTTCTTTGGCCATTTCTATGATAGGGTTAGTGGGCATTGAAATCGTTGTAGTAAGAGTTTCTACCCTATAGGATTCCTCTAGGATTAGAGTATTAAGAAATGATTTATGTCTTAGGGCATCTGCAATCACATTCTCTTTGCATGGTCTATACTTGATTTCAAAGTCAAATTCTTGCAAAATCTCAATCCATTGGTATTGTCTCATATTGAGGATTGGTTGAGTAAAAATCCACTTCAGACTTTTATGATCAGTGTGACTAAGGAAAACTTGTTACCAAGTAGATAACATCTCCATAATTTGAAGGCGTGAATTACAGCAAGTAATTCTAGATCATGTGTGGCATAGTTTCTTTCATGGATCTTTAATTTCCTTGAAGTGTAGGCTATTGGATATCCTTCTTGCATAAGCACACAACCCAATGCAAGAGAGCTTGTGTGCTAGTTATGACTTCAAACTCCTTGCTTTGGTTAGGTAGCCTTAAAATAGGGGCGGTTACCAAACTATGCTTAGGATTTTCAAAGATAGATTGTTCAGTGGACGTCCATATAATGGAGATTTGTTTCTTGAGAAGGTTAGTGAGAGGTGCGATGATTGAGGCATAGTATTTAATGAAGAATCTATACTGACCTGTTAGCCCTAGAAAGCTTTGCACTTCTTTGACTGTTGTCGGGGTGGCATCAACCTGTTGAAGGTGGTAGGAGCATTCATTAATCCAAATGACATCACAATAAAATCATAATGACCATACCTTGTATTAAAGGTAGTATTAGGGATATCTTTCTCCTTGATCTTATTTGATAGTAGCCCAATCTGTGTGGTCGATCTTTGAAAATATCTTTGCTCCCTGGAGTCGGTCAAGCAACTCGTCTGTCCTAGGGATTTGATATTTATTTTTCACTATTACTTGGTTCAATCCATGATAATCAATACAAAGGTGGAGTGTTCTATCTTTTTTTTTTTGAAATAGTACCAAGGCTCCCCATGGTGAATTACTTGGTCGAATGTATCCCTAGTCTAATAGTTGTTTGAGTTGTTCTTCGTCAATGTCGTCATCTGTAAAATCGTGACTCATCCTGCCGTCCATGCCCAAATCCTAAACCTGCATATACAAGGAAAAATAATAATATTAGATAATGAATTGCAAGACATAATAAAACTAAGACTTAATTAGCAAAACTTCATTTTAAAATAATAATGATCCAGCCCTACCAGCTGATTGCAGGCCAACTCTATAGGCTGGGGCAAGACGGATTGCTGCGTAGGTGCATATGTAAACATGAGATGCATGATGTGCTCTCAGAGGCGCACAGCGGCATTGCAGGTGATATAAAAGAGGGGGTACTCCCATAGTTGATTAAAATTTGAAAGGGTATCCTTGATAATTTGCTGGTATTTGGATCACTAAGAATTGGCGATTTGGTCCCTTCTTACTAAGAGTGGCATGTACTCTTGCTCTTTCCATATCAGATTCCATTGTAGGATCTTTGTCGTTAATATTGAACTCTTTTGGGTTTATTCCAACAACTTTGCCCTTGGCAGCTTGGTTTTGCCCATGAAACTGACCTTGGTGGTTGTATGGGCCACTGCCTCTTGAAATGTCCTAGTTCCTTTTAATAAAAACACCTTGGAGCCTCATTGCATTTTCGTGTGGCTATAAAGTTTCCCATTGCATTGGACTTGCTCTCTTTGTCCTATTTGGCTAATATTGTCATTGGGCTCTTTTTGCATATCCTTGGAAGTTGCCCTTATTCTGATAGTTTTTGCTCCAAATTTTAGCATTTCTTGGTCTCTATTCCATGTCTTGAACTATTGGGGCTGCTTGAATCAATGCATCCTGTAATCTAATGGTCTCATTGACTCAAGGTGCATATTTAGGGGCACATTTAGACCATTGCAAAATTTGGATACTTGCTATGAAATATCCATCGTAGGTGCATATTTTAGAAGTGTTATGAATTTGGAGTAGTGAACTTCTAAGCTTAGGCTGCTTAACTACTTTAAGTTGAAAATTTCATTCATCTTCTCGGCTTGATACATGGGTGGAAGATATCTCCCATGCACATCTTCCTTAAGCTTGTCCAAGGTGATAGCAACTTTAAACGTTCTTTGGTCCTTACACCACTGTTTTCACCAAAGACAGGCTTCTCTTGTGAGTTTTAGTTTCTGATCATTGCTTGATTTGATGGTGCAGTCCTTGCACAGCAATGAAATAGTCTTCCATAGATTCTATCCATGTTTCTTCCTTGATTGGAATATCCTTTCCTTTACCATAAAATCTCAGTGGCTTGTATTGCTTGAGAAGAAATTTCTTCTCTTGAGCTTTTGTGATATTGAGGTTCGAGGTGACATCCTAGGGATTTAAACAAATTTCATGATCAAATTCTCCTCTGGTAATAATATTCAAAAATATGTTAACTGGCTTAATCTTCCTTATTAATTTAGGAAGGGATGTATGCACTATTTAGTCTTTCATCCAATCAAACCCCAACCTCTTGTAAGCCTTAAACCCTCTTACGAGTGGCGATCCATCCTTACCTTGGCCTCTAACTTAGCTGAAAATACGAGGGATGACTTGGTCACTTGCATTTGATGGTTGGATGCTACATTTACCATGCTTACGAATAGCTATGAGGAGTGATTAGACTTAGGTCTTTTAGAAGATCCTTTAGCAGAAAAACTACGTACACTGCCTTACACTTGGGAGGAATCAGAATTTGTGTTTGTTAAGCCCCCCACGGAAGCTAAAGAGTTAATTTCCAACTAAATTTTTCATGAGGAAGCACACAAACAATGACTCATCACATCTTATGAACCCACACTTCTACACTTGGCTCATGAGAAAGTAAAGCACCTAGAGCATGCATCAAATGCCCTTAATCCTTCAACCTATAATCTTCAAAAGGACTCATATCCTTCCCAAGGGGGAAGGGGATAAGGTGGAAATCAATTGGAAATTGAAACACCAAAAAGAAAACAAGTACGGAAAGGAAAAGGAAACAATAAGAGAACCTCAAAATTGAAACCTAAAAGCGGAAAGAAGAGAAAAGTGATTTTATACTTTAAAAAATAAGGAGAAAATACTTTCTTGGAATAAATGGAAAGTGATAGAGCATGTGGCACGGTGATTGTGGGAAGAGGCAAAGAGGCCAAACAGGTGTAGGTAGTGCTGAGCAAGGCCTTGGTGGAGAAGTCACTAGGGTTAGCACACGAGGTGCAGAGGAGACCAAAGAGAGATGTCTATGCCATGCTCAACATGAACAATGGCCAAGTCCTAACAAATGATGGCATCAACATCTAGGATATCCCTAACCTTAAAGTGAGACTCCAGGCCAAGGTCATCCTCCACACATTGTTTTCAAGTCAGAGGTATAATTCACTCATACACAGGATTGGAGTGCCTTTATTGGAGAGCCTGGCAATCCATTCACCTGATGAGACTAGAAATGCTACATGCGAAAGATGATTAATCAATGTGGAGAACACTAGTCCTAGGGAGCAGGCCAGTTTGGCAGAGAGTCCTCAACATCAAAAGCTAGAATAGAAAGAAAGCAACCTACCTCAAAAGCTTCATTCATAGGGTTTGGTGGAGTACTAACTGCCCTCATCCAGGAGGTAGTGGGAGAGGTGGTAGGTGAAGAGGAAGTATGAGAGAAACCCAAGAGGATACCACCTCATGAGTAGGAATAGTCTACTGAAAGAATAGTAATAAGCGAGGGAGAAGAATAGGAGACACAATCCAGCCAAGGAGGGCTTAAAAATCCAAAGAAGAAAACTTCCCAGAAGCAGCAGCACAAGAAGCCGGGGAGAGAATGACAAAAAAAGAGAAGGCCGACTTGCAAAAGGCACAAAAAGAGTTAAAGAAGGCTGAAGAAGAGAGACAGAGGAAAGAAGAAGCGGAATTTCAAATGATACAAGAGGAGTCCAAGAGAGTCTAAGAGGAAAGAAAGAGGAAAGCAGAAGAAGAGGCAGAAGAGTTATGTAGAAGGGAAGATGAAAACATGACCCAAGCATTACGCATGTCGGTAGAGTAGCCCTCTAGGCAGGAGGAGTTGGCTACCATGAGCCCATGAGGAGAAGAAGGCTCAAACACTAGTGCCCAAGTGCCAGAAACCAAAGCACCACCAATAACAAAAGGCAAGGACAAGAGCCCATTATATCCAATTCCATACGTTCTCATGACTACTACCCCAACTGCCACATCCACCCAAGGCACCTCAACAATGATGGATGCAAGAAATCTCATGGGTTGGGTGTGATTCCTAGTAAATAAAGTGCAAGAGATAGCCCCAAATTCAAGTGGAGGAGCCCCGATAACTAGAACAAAGAGATTGGCAACGACAGATTTGACGAAAAGACCCAAAGAAGCAAAAAATAGAGGCATCCATAGCATCCATTCCTACAATAGTGCCTCCATCCGTGGGCTAAGTACGTCAAAGAGTTTCTTTCATAGCTAGAGAGGGCTAAGGAAGAAAAGAAAGCAGCAATGGCCGAGTTGGAAGTTAAAAGAGAAACATTGGCAGCCTTTCAACTAAAGAGGTCTCACCAAGTGGAGATCAGTGAGCTAAAGAGGTCTCACCAAGTGGAGATAAGTTGAAAGAGAATTATTGGCAGCCTTTCAACTAAAGAGGTCTCACCAAGTGGAGATAAGTGAGCTAAAGGTAGAGCTCAAGGCCAAAGAAAGAGACAAAAGCAAGTGGCATAAGAAAGGCTTGCAGAAGAAGCACAAGAGCTAATTGGCTTACAAAGATACTACAAGCTACTTCATGCAACACAAAGACCTAACAAGGCAAATGAGAAGAGTTCAAGAAGACATAGATCAACTCACTATAGGAGAAGCAGAGAGAGCTCAGGTAGTAGGAGAAGAGCATCAAAGACAAATGGAGGAAATGAGGTATAGACTGCTAATGGAGATAGAGGAGCAAGGAAGGTTGGAAAGATAAATCAAGTACTTAGAGGAGGAGAAGGAAAAAGTGACCCAAAGGTGGAGAGACCAAGAGCCAATGATAGCGGCCTTAGCCCAAAGGTAGAGTGAGAGCCTAGAGGAGATGAAACAAAAGGCCGACGAAGCGTGGGTGACCCAAAGTGAAGGAAGAGTAAAAGACCCAGTAATCCATCTAGCCCATGCATAAGGTGAAAGAGTATTAGCAGAAAGCAAGGCAAAGGCTACGAACACGAGATTGGAAGCCCAACAACGTGGCTTCCTCAGTACTACCATCTTGGATGTCACACAATCAGAAGAGAAGGAGGTTGTTGAAACTCTAAAGTGGAAGCTAGAGATCGCACACAGAGCCATAAGGCATGGACTGTGTGTTCAACCACAAGGGGCAGGAACCAACCTAAGCCAACAGGAGCAACGAGAGTATTTGTTAAGGATAGGGCTGACAGTTTAGAAGGTGGAGCTATTAGGCTTTAAGGAGAGACTGTGGACCATAAGGGCCAATGAGAGAGGAAGAGCAACAGAGGCAGCACCACCAAAAGAAGGGCAAGATTTTAAAGTAAGGCAACAAGATGAGGAACAAGTCCCCCAACCACCCTCTGCAAGACCAGAAGCCCAATAAGAGGTGCCACCTGAAGATGCAACGACGAAAAGAAAAGAGGAAATCAACTAAAGAAGGAAGAAGATGTTGTAGCAAGCACACAAAAGGCTAAGAGGACAACCCCTAGCAACCCTAGAAGCTTCCATCTCGCAAAGAGAAGAATGATTTCCAATCAACTTGAGCTTGGAACTCGTAGTATGGGAGCAATAGGAGAACAAGTGCAAGCCCTTTGAATTTAGTTTTCGATATTCACCCACACCAAGATGGGTATTATTCCCTAAAGTGGTGGAGAAAGTGATCATCATGGGTAGAAGGCTTGGGGAGTGGTGGAGCATAGAAAGAGAGACACATCCAACACTATGGGGGAGAGAGGCACATGACTACTAGGAAGACAAGGTCATGGAGGTACCTAGGAGTGTCAATGGGTAGGAATCATAGCCAAGATGGAGGCAGAGAATCTAGGATGAGAATGTAGATGCATGGATGTCATTTTGTAGCACCCTACCCTATGAAAGAAACAACCTAGTGTACATGCCATATCCAAGAAGGGTAGGAGTGAACTTTAACCCCGACATCCATGGTTGCTACGACTTCCCTAAAATCTATAATGTAAATGCTACTAAGCCAGAGGAAGCTCCTGTATTCTCCAAAAATGACCTAGGACCCTCCATCTCCACTTCCTTAGCGAATTCTCCTCTTGCCCCAATCTTGCCTTTATCAGAACCTATAACTACCTTCGGCTCCTTAGGGTTTTGCTTAAGCAACCACCTACCTCTCAAGAATACCGCCTTCCACCCCTATTTTTTGATCTAAATTTTGGCATAGATAGTTGTGCCATGGCTAGGTTAATGATGTGAGCCACCCTCCTTCCATCCTTTTGCACAAAACCTTACTAGAAGACATGAATGATATCCAATTCACTAGGTGCAATAATCCATTTTTGTCAACAACTCATCTGAATGTATGCATGAACCTAAAGGACTATATAAAAAGTAGGAACTTCCTTAGTAAATCACTTAAGTCCCCCAGACTCCTCCTCCCATGACTCGGAATCCAAGGATTAGTTCCTCAAGCACATTTAAAATAAAAAGAGAAAGAGAAGAAAATTACAAAAGAGAAAAAGTAAAAAAAGGAAAGAACAAGGAAACACAAAAAATGAAAAGAGAATAAAAAGATCAAAAAGAAATACAAGAGCAAGAAGGGAAAAGAAAATCAAATGGAAAATGGGAAAACACACCTCACTTAATGAGTGCCACAATCATTGCATCTAGGGGCCCTCAAGTTAGGGATATCTGATGGCCTCGACCGGCTAGGCTCCACGTCTAATCCCCTCACCCCTTTTGTTCCCTACTTCAAGCTTAGGGCACATCAAGGGCAGGATATACCTAGGGAGTTCATGCTCACCTATGGTTAGAACTATTTCCTTGAGCTACACCCTCTGCACCTCCCTTATGCACAAATTGGGTCCTCAAGTGTGGGACAACACCCTAGGCTTGTAGTTTGACCTAGCTTCTAATTCTACTAGAACACAATGCACCACATGGTAAGGTAGACACACCCTCTAGGAAATGCATTTTTCTTGTCCTTTTCAGGTAAATACGAATGCAACTAACCACCGACCTCAAATGCCCTTGTCAACCACTAAATATACCCTTAGTCTCCAAAGCCTCGACCATACAGACATGCTTCTCTTCCATGTCAAATCCTCACAAGAGCCCCATCATCAATCACATGAAAACCCTTCAATCATCGAGCCCTCACCAACAAAGACCCACAAGTGCCATGGGACTAGCACTCAACTAGGAGGGGGGTAACGTTAACCTAGTACAAGACAAGGAAAAAGAAAGCAAAAATAAAACCAAGAAATTTCAGAAATACGTACCCGATGGAGGAAATAAGAGAAGAAAAGGCAAAATGTGCAAAGGCAACAAAAATAAAGTAAAAGAGAAAGGCGCATTTTAAAATGCAAAGGCACCCCCAAATTTTTAAAAGAGCAACCTCTTGTGCAAATTGTAAAGAGTAGGAATAGGTGAAGGGATAATGTAAATAGAAGGGAATAGGAAAAGAGGACCTTGGCAAGATACCCCGTCACATAAAAAGGGGATGGGTGTCCAAAGGGATAAGGGCATGCATAAAAACCAAAAAGTGAATGGAAGAGCTCATTCTTGGTGTGTGGCTAAAGTGGATCTCTTCTCCTTGCTTTTTCTTTTGCTTGTGTTTGAGGAGTGTGAGAGTGTGAAGGTGAGGGACTGTGGTAGAGAAGCTCTCCATCTCCTCTCCTCTCCTCTCCTCTTGGGCTCACGGTTATGGAGGATGGAGCTTCAAGGTAGAGGATTGAGCTTGATTGAGCTCGCATCTTGGATCGTGGAGCTACCAGAGTGCTTTAGGGAGGAGGCTACTCAATCTGGCATCAAAGTAAGCTCACTACACTTGTAGAATTGAGAGCGTGTATGGGTAGGTAAAAGATAGCCATTAGTTGCTTGCTTGAAACACTTGAAACAATAAGTGGTCCGTGGGTCTTGGCAGTTGAGTATAAGCTCCACTTCAAAGATAATGCCTATGTGCTAATGCATCAAGGATTCTATGGATTCCCTAACAACCCTCACATAGTCTTCTTTCTCATGTCTTGAAAGTTTCTCTTTTAAGCTTCCCCTTTCAAATTCCATCTTATACAACTTGAAGATTTTATTCACTAATCTCCTATCTTCTGTCAAGAATTGCATGGTGGGGGGACTTTCTTGAGGTGCTACACCAAACACACACTGTAGACACAAGAGGAAGCTCACTCAAGAACACAAGAAGAGAGATGAAGGCCAAAACGTTTTCTTGCTGGGTTTTTTTTTTCTTCTTCCACACACTATACAATGTACATAAAGTATAGATAAGATACAACATAAAGGAAAGTGGCCTTCTAAGTCAAACAGTGCATAACTGACTACACTAATCGACTGGCATTATATCTTTGCCAACTGTAGGTAGGTGTAACAAACTAAATATAATAAGTGATAAGTCAGTGGCCATGTGAGTATCATAATGACCACCAACGTGCTAAGTGTAGACGTGCAGACTCATCTAGCCAAGTGGTCCATCATCAATGTCCGCACGTGTTGAGCTTGCCATCTCAATATCTTCATCTTCCTCCTCCTCACCCCTATGGCATTTTTGTCTCTCTAATTGATCTTTTGATTCCTTTTCTTGTTCTTCTAGGCTAGGGGTGGTGTTTGAGGTACTATGTTGGCTCTTGCAATGATGCGAAGATGAATTGCTATGAGATGAGACAAGGCAATTCCATAATTTAAAATGGCATTCTTTGCCTCCATGCTATTCAATTTAGAAGTTATTTCTTGCTCATGGAATTTGTGGGCCTTAGCAAGAGACTTTGTGATGCATTCTAGCCATAAGGCATTCATGTGCTGATTCAGAATATTGTTTAAATCTCTTCCATAAACCACTTGAGGATCCTGAGCTAGCTAGTCATGGGCTTGTTGTAAGTGAGAAGGTGCTGGTGCACCTATGCTGTGGCTTTCAACTCCTCATCCTAAACACCAG
Source organism: Lygodium microphyllum (assembly GCF_053477565.2). Classification (NCBI taxonomy): domain Eukaryota; kingdom Viridiplantae; phylum Streptophyta; class Polypodiopsida; order Schizaeales; family Lygodiaceae; genus Lygodium; species Lygodium microphyllum. The sequence goes on from NC_141136.1 coordinate 1,926,591, forward strand.
TGACAACAACCCTCCCACGAACATAATCAACCACAAAACCAGGGACAAAGCACACAAAATCTATGTGTATGGCTATGCCATTAATCTCAAGAACTGAAAAGAAACCATAAATCTTCCACTTAATAATGAACAAATTCGTTATCTTCATCATCTTCATCCATAGCTTCAACCATTATGCAAGAACAAAAGGGAAAAGAGGAATTTCTACACAAAAGATATAGGAGAGAGAACAAATTTTTGCACCACAAAAAAGGAGAATATGTGATTGGACAAGAGAGGGAAGGGAAAGAGACATATAACCACTCGTGCACTCCATCCCACCTCTTCCCCAAAAGCACCCCCCTTCGTATTTTTATTATTTCTTTGAAACTTTGATACATTTGATATTATAAGGCCTTTGGCCTTCAATTTTAAGTATTCCTACCCTTTACAAATGCATGCATGTGTATATCATTTATTTATGATGGATGTGGATGTGGCCCCCTCATATCTCTATATTTTTTTGGTGATTTTGTAACAATGTAAATGTTATCCCCTTTACCAAAGATAAAATTGTGATATGTGCATGGACATTTTTGTGCCTTGTTTTTATGCTTCTTTGGGTGTCATCATATTCCTCCCACACTGAAACGTGAAGCGTCCTCGTGAACCTTGTCAAAGAAGAACCACTGTCCAACACAAAACATTTCCAAAATTGTTAGTAAAACAACTTCGATCACTAGGCCTAGCCATGGTAGGGTATGGGACTCCAAATCCATGACCACCAGAGTAAGGGAACTCCTGCCTCCATCACACTCCCACACTGAAAAACTTGTATAGTCTCCAAAAGATAGGGTTCTATCTTCAATAAGGAACCATGAGAATAACTTCTCCATCCCACAATGAAAGAAGATGAATGATTCCATCCATCACGTAGCTTCGAAGGCACTTGAAAGAATAGGATAAGATTGTAGATATAACTTTACATATTTCTCCTTATATGGAGTGGGGTTTGTTAATGCTATGAGATATGAGGATGAAGATTTTTACATTAATATCATTAGGGTTTCCATTTTAAAGCTTATTTATAAGTTTTAAGGGACATGAAGTTTTAACTTGTATCATTAGGTCATTGCATGGATTGCATAGGAAAGGACAAAGGAAAGGGAGAATGCATGAAAAAGAGGAGGTGGGCTAGGAATACCAAGCTTGAAGGAATAAAGGGAAATTTGAAAGGGGACTCCTTTGACCACACAATGAAAAACTTCTTATCTCTCCTCCTTTCTTTTCATGGGTGTCTTTGGTTGTCCATGATTAGGGATAGACTTCTTCTTCTTGGTCTTGTCTCACTTTATATTGTTGACTCTTCTCATGGGGTATATAGCGAATGTCAAATGGTGGAAGGTCACATAGTATTGTTGTGATTATATGTATATTTCTAGTAGAGATAAGGGAATTATTTATTTGAGGGTGAGTTACTATTGAAGGAACCATGATGACCTAGGAGCCATGATGGAGGAGTAATGTAAAGGTAGGGCCATTGCTTGTCCTATGTGGACCACGAGTGGGTTGGTGAAAAATGATGGGGCGTTGGTAGAGACGGAGGCCGGTGGCTCTAAGAAAGGGAAAAGGGTGAACAAGGAGGGAGAAAGGGAAGCACAACCATTGGACCTACTGGAGAGGGGGAAACCTCTCTCTCTCTCTCTCTCTCTCTCTCTCTCTGTCTGTCAATTCATGGAGGCATGGGTATCAAGCGGCCCACTCTCTCTTATTCTAGGGTGATTTTGTTCATATCCCCTTTCTCTACTCTCTCTATTTCTCTCAGAAGATCCCAAAAAGACCCTTGAAAATAGGGCAATTATGCATCACACTTTTGTTAAATCGGCTGCTTCCTCCCTCTCGCTGTCTCCTCTTTCGTCTCTCTCTTCTTGATGCACGAGATGAATGATGCCGATGCATTTGTGAAAGTCGCTATTGCTGTTGTTGTTGTTGCCACAGGTCGACAGGCAATTGATGATGGTATTGCTCCCTAGACATCATCCCATGGTCTATTCGATGAAGCCATTGGGGTTGATTCTTTCTGCCGCCTCAGCATGGCCCAACCCAAATGCCTCATCATCATTCTCCCTTCTTCTTTTTCTTCTCTTCATCCCCCACCGCAAGGCCCTGCCTGCATCTTCTTGTTCTTCATCTTCTTATGTTCTTCTTGCTATAATGAACGTTGAAGCCTTTCCCCTCAAATAGGGTAACAGGGCCCCTTCTACCTGTGCCATAGTTTCTTCTACTCTTCTTTGTTTTCTTCTCCATAGATACCATAAAATGAGACCTCTTCTTATGCTTCTCTCATCGCCATAGTAGGCCCTCGTGCACGTGATCCAAAACTGCATGATCTTCTATAACTCCACTTCCTTCTTGTAGCTCCTCGTCCCCTTCATCTTCCGTTACTTCTTGAGAATGTGGATAGGCAGTGGGCGAGATGAGGTGTACTGTTGCGTCAATCTTTTGAGAGGTGTTGGCAAGAAGAAGAGGGCCGTGTTGGAGATGAGGAATGAAAGAAGCAATGGAGTGGGGGTGGATTTGTGACCCAGGCCATATTTTCCTCATGTCCTTCCCTGTTAAGATCTCCCCCCATATGACTCTTCCTCGCGTTTGGATTTAGAGCCATTATGAGGAGAAATAGAGCCCTTAAATCTCTTTTAGTTCACACATTGTTGCCACCATTGTATGTTTTTCTCCTTCTCGCTCTTTTCATCATGTGTGATGTCTCATGCTGATTAGGCTATGCATCCTACCCTATTGTATTTGCTGCCTACATTATCTTCATGGTCTTGTCTAAGTGCATCCTTCCTTCACTCCAAGCACCTTCAATTGCAGCACCTAAGCAGAGTCTCTCCATCCTCATCTCATTCCTTATCACTCTTGTTGTGGAGTTCTGAGGCTTGTTTCTTCCTCTCCAGGAACCCCTACTCACTTCTTTTGGATCTTATGTCAAAGGACATGTAGACCATTAGATATTGCACTTGATGTAGCCCATGTAGCCTCTTTCTTGATCTCAAACTCAGCATTTTCCAACACAAAATTTGCTCCATGTTCCCTGTAATCATGTTTGATAAACATAAAATCAATCACAAGCAAGTGAGGCTTCAATCTCTTGTGGCTCTGGCTATTGTTCCCTCTTTCCCATCTCATCTAATTCACCAATTACTCCTCAACACGGGGCAGTTGACCATTGCTATGATGAGAGAGGGGCATAGCATGGTTTAATTTTTAGTGGCAAAGAGGTAAAAGAGAGATAGGGCCGCAAGAGAATTATGAAGTGGCCCTTATTTGTAGCATCCTCCTTTTTATCTTCATCTTTGGGTACACTGACAGTATCCTGGGTGCTCTCTTCATTCTTCCCTTCCTTCTCCCACTTTCCATCCTTTTCAATAGCTCCTTTGGAACTACAGGCTTGGAGTCACCTTCTCCTCTTTCATCTTCATCTTCTTCTCCAATGTCTTCAATTTTTGCATTCCTTTGATAATAGTTCTTTGAACAACAATGCTTCCTAATTCTTCTAGATACCTTTGCATACTTGCCATCATTTCCTTCTTCTGTTGTTGTTACTTCTTCTTTACTTGTACTTCATCTGGTCTTTGTCCATCAAGTAGCTGTGCCAAAGTATTTGGGAGCCAAGGAAGTGTGCACATGAGACAGATTCATCTTCATAGAAAATTGTATGCTTTCTGTCTTCTTCCTTATTCTTCATATCAAGGTTTCGAGAAGAGATAGGCCACCTTGTCTTCACTTTTCTCTTACTGCTATTGGAGGTTCGCATGGAGGAAGAGGGGGGTATTAGAAGACATTGGCCTTTGAAGCATTGCTTCAATTCAAGGAGCAACCATTATCTTCAAGTTTTATCATTTCAATTTTCCTCTCAAAATCTTCTTTTTCCTTTTCCAAATTGGCTTCCTCCAAACCTAAGACGTAGTCTTTCCTCCATTGTGATCTAGACTGCAATATCATGCAAAAATTGGCAACTCTCGAGCATGGTTTTGGTAAGGCTTAATACAATGATAGAGTGACTCTTTTTCTGTTTTTTCTTCACAATTTACTCTTTCCTTTTCCCTTCCCTTGAAACTGTAGTTATTGAGATCAGCTTCTTCCCCAGCTGTGCACCAAAATGACAACAACCCTCCCACGAACATAATCAACTACAAAACCAGGGACAAAGCACACAAAATCTATGTGTATGGCTCTGCCATTAATCTCAAGAACTGAAAAGAAACCATAAATCTTCCACTTAATAATGAACAAATTTGTTATCTTCATCATCTTCATCCATAGCTTCAACCATTATGCAAGAACAAAAGGGAAAAGAGGAATTTCCGCACAAAAGACAGAGGAGAGAGGAGAGAGAACAAATTTTTGCACCACCAAAAAGGAGAATATGCGATTGGACAAGAGAGGGAAGGGAAAGAGGCACATAACCACTCCTGCACTCCACCCCACCTCTTCCCCAAAAGTACACCCCTTCATATTTTTATTATTTCTTTGAAACTTTGATACATTTGATATTATAAGGCCTTTGGCCTTTAATTTTGAGTATTCCTACCCTTTACAAATGCATGCACGTGTATATAATTTATTTATGATGGATGTGGATGTGGATGTGGCCCCCTCATATCTCTATCTTTTTTTGATGATTTTGTAGCAATGTAAATGTTATCCCCTTTACCAAAGATAAAATTGTGATATGTGCATGGACATTTTTGTGCCTTGTTTTTATGCTTCTTTGGGTGTCATCAACCAGGCAAGAGAACCCCCCTTTTGGGTTATAACTTGATCCTTCCATTGCTGGGGCATTGTTACTAGTTTTTATTATTTTACACATTTTCCTAGTTTCCTCTTTATACTCAATGTTTTTCCTACTAGTTCTAGGATGAGTTCGATGATGGTCTCCCAATGGTCTCCTTTGTATTGAATTTCATATTGTAGGCTTTCCTTTATGGGTAATATTAGTAGATAGTGGTTTTGCAAGTTGTGAAATGCATGGGATTATATGAGGCTTTGATGTAGGTGTCCAAAACACAATTCATTATCAGCTCTCAAAGTGACTGGTGATGTGCTATTAATTTTCTAGATTGATTGTACTCTGGAATCATATGTGTCCCACCTCATATATGCTTACTTTAATGCCAAATTTGGTCCACTACATGACCAAGTATATGTTTTTGTCTTCATTAACAAGATCTTTGACAAGAATAGGCTTGTTCTCGATTCTGGGCTATTCAAATCCCTGTAAGGCCATAAAAGCATTCACAAGTTCATAAAATCCCAAATCATGCTTTCATAATTATATGCCAATTAATACTATACCAATACTCTATACTTGAGGATTATTGCATAATTAAAAGGTCACAAGTTCCTCACCTCTTACTACCTTATTATAATAAGTGTTACTTGTTTGATGGCCTTGGTTTTTTGTGTTGATAAGTTGCTTGTCGATCGTTTGTTGACATGGTTATTGGTCTCCCTCTCCTCTACAAAAGTGAAGCAAGCTTCCTAGCTTGGGGAGAGGAGGTCAAGTGTGTGCACTAATATTTTGAATGTTGTTAATTATTACAGTGGTATTTTTATATATAATATAATGTGAGATTTTATTTATGTACAGTAGGAGAAGGGTCAATAATCCACCTCTCATAGAAGTTCCAGCTTAGCTAGTGAGCCTAGGTCAATAGACTAGACAAGTAGCTCACAAAGGCATAATGTAAAGTCATTCTAGAGTGATGGTCCATTGATGTAGATTGTGATGTGGAGGTTTTCCTTGGTTAGTATCTTCTTGAAAAGTGGATGGTGAAGAAGCTCTTGTGGTGGGGTCAGCACATGATACTCAATAATGGTATAGAGTGATGTGGTTTTACAATAGGTCAACAGGTCATGCTTTAGGATGTTGGATGATGTTTCAATGCTTGGTTGTGGTGACGATTTTTCATCTCATGGTTGCAACTTCATGGCAAAGAGTGTACCATTTGTTCATCAAGAAGTAAGTAGTAGGGCTGTAGAGTTGGTGCAAGTTTTTGAGTCCTTAAGGATCACATTCTTTTTTTTTACATATGAAGGAAGTATTTGGCACCTTTTTAACTACTTTTGTGGGATATCATATGTTACCTGATCTAGATTTCTATGGAAGAGGTACTCATGTTTTTCCTATGTAGGATGCCATTGAGATGAAAAGAAAAAATATGTTAGGGTTAGACAATCCAAAGTCCATGAGTGCAAAGAGCTTGGAAAAGGTGCCAAATATGGAATCCAGTTGTGCAAAGCAATCTGTGATTGATCTATTTGTGAGTACCAACAAGTCCTCAACCATCTTGTAGAGTGATTGAGTTTGTTGTGGTCTCTTTTGGGAGTAGGTAAGGATGTGCATGTGTTTGGGTACCTAGATTGGATTGGTAGCAAGTGTGATTGAGAATCTACCAATGGATTCATATTTTCCCTTAGTAGTGCAATAGTTAGTTGGAGAAAAAAAAAGCAATCAATTGTTTCTTCATTGAGTACAGAGGTTGAGTATAGAGGTGTTGCTTGTTGAGATGACAAGCTCAACACATGCAGACATTGATGATGGACCGCTTGGTTAGATGGGTCCACATGTCTACACTTAGCACTTCAATGGTCATTATGACTCTCACATGGCCATTGACTCATCACTCATTATATTCAGGTTGTTACATCTATTTATAGCTGGCATAGTTATTGCGCCAGTCGACTAGTGTAGTCGGTTATGCATTGTTTGACTTAGTAGGCCACTTTTCTTTATGTTGTATCTTATCTATAGTTTGTGTACATTGTAAAGTGTGTGGAAGAAGAAGAAGAAAACCAGCAAGAAAACGTTTTGGCCTCCATTTCTCTTCTTGTATCTTGAGTGAGCTTCTCCTTGTGCATTTTGTGTGTGTTCGGCGCAGCATCTTGAGCAAGTCCCCCCACCACGCGATTCTTGACATGGTATTGGAGCCGCGTCACTAAGAGAGGCTGATTTCGAAGGCTGAAGTGAAGGAGAAGAAGCAAGGTTTGAGCAAGCAAGCAATGGGTAAGAAGCTCTCCCATTTTTCCACTCTCTCTCTTGGATAGTGCCTATGGAGGCACCGGAAGTAGGGCAAAGCAAAAATCTCAGACTGTAGTGAGATTTGGTGTGTGCAAAGAGCACTGTATATTATGCAGATAAGCCCACAAACTTCCTTATTGGAAAAGGACTCTATGAGTTTGTTTCAGGTGAAGAAAAGGAGCCGGAGGTGAGTGATCCTCCAACTGCAGAAGAGACAAAGGCACAGAAGGAATGGAATGCAAAAGATAAAAAGGTCATGTATTCGCTGTCTACAATAATTGACAATAATATGTTGAGACATATTAGAAATGTAGAGAATTTATATGTAGCTTGGACCATACTTGAAAGTATGTTTTCTGTAAATACAAAGGCACGAAAGATTCAACTCAAGCAGGAGTTGAATACATTGAAGAAAGGGAAGATGTCTATTAATGAATATGCACTGAAGGTAAGGAGCATTGCAGATGCCTTGGCAGTGATTGATGCAATGCCCGATGATAATGATTTGGTGTCATCTACCTTGGGTGGACTTAACAATGAAAAGGCTTGGAAGTCTTTTGTAACTTCTGTATATGTTAGAAAGCCATTTCCAGATTTTGATGAATTGGTCTCCCTTATGATCACTGAAGAGATCAACATGCAGAGTGAGACATCTGAAAGAAGTGGTGAACAGGTCCAAGCTTTCTACTCCAGTTCAGGAAGGGGACATGATAGGTTCTCTTCAAGAGGCCATGGTATAGGATGTGGTAGTGACAACCAGAAAAATAGATTGAATCAGCAATTTGGCAATATGCAAGTTTTAGGAGGTCGTGGTAACTTTAGAGGCAGGGGGAGCTTCAGAGGAAGAGGTGGATGGCAGAACAGAGGTTCTAACAACTCTGGTATTGTGTGTCACTACTGTGGCAAAACAAGTCATATTGCAGCCCAATGTTATGCTAAGAAAGATGATATTCGCAGTGGTAAGTTGCAGCAAGGAAACTATGCATCGTCTTCACGACAAAATGAAGACAAAAATGAATGTTTATTTGTTATGTAGCATATGCTATCAGGAAAGGGAACACATGATGATGTTTGGTATGTTGATTCAGGTACATCCAATCATATGACCAGCCATGCAGAATGGTTTGGAGAGATGCAGGATTTGCAAAATGCAGGTTATGTGCAGACGGGTGATGATTCATGCCACCCAATTTCACACATTGGAAAAGTTCCCTTCTCCTTGCATGATGATAAGACAAAGAGTCTTTCAAATGTATTACATGTGTCATCTATTACAAAGAACTTAGTGTCAGTCGATCAGATGGTAGAGCAAGGGCTGCAAGTTAGATTTAATGCAAAGGGCTGCTTTGTAGAAAACTTCAATGACAAGTGCAAGTTAGTTGCAAAGGGAAGTAGAGTTGGACGTATGTTTACTCTAGATGTTGGGATTCCTACTATGAATGCTGCTATATATGCTAACGAAAAATGTGTTGTTGCAGATATTGAAATTTGGCATAAACCCATTGGACATGCAAATGTACAAAGACTGAAATTAATGCAGTCCAAAGGGTTGGTTACATGTTTGCCTATAGTTAGAGTTGTAGAATTTCATAAGGTATGCGAAGCATGTGAGTTTGGTAAGTAGGCAAGACAACCCTTTTCACATGACAGAGATATAAGTAGAAATATCCTTAATGTTGTGCATACAGATATTTGGGGACCTACACAAAATGTATCTCTTGGAGGCAGTTCATACTTTGTCACATTCATTAATGATTGTTCTAGAAAGTTGTGGGTATATTTTATGAAGGAAAAGAGTGAAACGTTTAAGCACTTTAGAACTTTTAAGGTTGTAGTTGAAAGAGAAACAAGCTTGAAAGTAAAGTGCTTGAGGTCAGATGGAGGGGGAGAGTACCTCTCAAATGAGTTCAGTGATTTTTTGAGGTCTCATGGGATAAAGAGACAATTCACATGCAGGTATATCCCACAGCAAAATGGTGTTGTAGAAAGGAAAAACAAGCATATTGCAGAAGTTGCACGTGCCTTGATGGTTGGCTGAAAAGAATATGCCTAAGCATTTTTTGTCTAAGGCTATTCATATTACTATTTATATTATGAACAGAACTCCCACAGCTGTGACTCTTGAAGAAATTTTTACTGGCAAGAAGCCTGATGTATCGCAATTGAAGGTATTTGGTTGTGTTGCATATGTTCATGTGCTAGATGAGCTACGGAAGAAGCTTGATCCAAAAGCAGAAAAATGTATCTTTATTGGATACTCTTTAGAGCAGAAAGGGTATCGCTTTTATAACCCTATCACATGTAAGTTCAGAGTGAGCAGGGATGTCATCTTTGATTAAATGAGCAGTTGGTATACATCTAGTGGTGATGCATTGGATGATTATGATGATCATGACACTCATGTGCAGGCTGAAAAGCAAGAATCACGGACTCTTAGTGGACCAGAGACATCATCTGGTAGTTCATGGTGTGGGAGACTAAGGAGTAGCTCTACATCTTCAGGTGCATCTAGTAGCACTACAAGTAAAGACAAAGGAAAGAATAAAGTGTCAGATGGCATTGATACAGCTCTTGATGGAGACTCCAGTGGCTCAAAGAGCTTAGATGATGAGCTTGGTATTCCTTCTGTCAGGACACCAGGTGTACAGAGAGCTCATAATAATGTAAAGGCTCCATTGAGTGATCCGGTGGTACGCAGATCTAGCAGGGTCAGATACCCTGTTAAAAGATTTGGTTTTGAAGGTTATGCAGCTCACCATTATGCTTATATGATGAAACTAGTTGAGGATGTTGAGCCTACTTTTTTTTAGGATGTTGTTGGTCATACTCATTGGGATGCAGCAATGGATGAGAAGATGGCTGCATTAGAGGCCAATAAGACTTGGGATCTAGTATCATTGCTGAAGGGCAAGAAAGCTATTGGATGTAAGTGGGTTTATAAGATTAAGCACAATGCAGATGGTTCTATTAGTAGGTACAAAGCTAGGCTGGTTGCAAAAGGCTATGCCCAGACATATGGCATAGATTATGATGAAACCTTCAGTTCAGTTGCTAGGATGGCAACTGTCAGATGTGTGATTGCTTTGGCAGCAGTTAAAGGTTGGAGGTTGCAGCAAATGGATGTGAAGAATGCCTTCTTGCATGGTGATTTGCAGGAAGAAGTATATATGGATCAGCTAACAGGTTATGAAGATTTAGAGCATCCCATGTATGTGTACAAGTTGAAGAAGGCGCTCTATGGGCTCAAGCAAGCACCTAGAGCATGGTCTGACAAGATCAGAGAGTATCTTGTCAATATTGGTTTTTATGTTTCTGATGCTGATCACTCACTTTATGTGAGAAAGGGAGATGCATGTTCGGTCATCATAGTCATCTATGTGGATGACTTGATTATTACAGGTGATAGTGATAGTGGGATTGCTGGAGTCAATGACTTTTTGAAGAAGAAGTTTGAGATGAAGGATTTAGGTGAGCTAAGGTACTACCTTGGCATTGAGGTGATCAGATGTGATTATGGTATATGGTTGTCCCAAAGGCAGTATGGCTTGGATATGTTGTCCAAGTATGGTATGACAACATGCAAACCACTTTCAGTCCCGTTGGAGCAGAATGTAAAGTTGAGTGCTAATGTTGGGGATGAGATAGAAGAACCTACTATGTTCAGGAGGATAGTGGGGAGTTTGATCTACATAACCATTACAAGGCCAGACTTGAGCTACGTTATTGGTCTTGTGAGTCAGTTTATGCAAGTACCTAGAAAGCCACATTTGGATACAGTCAGATGCATATTGAGATATATGAAGTCCACATTACATTATGGACTTTTCTATGAGGAAGGTACAGATATACATGTGTTTGGATACACAGATGCAGATTGGGCTGGTAGTATGTCTGATAGAAGATCTACCAGCAGATACATGTTCTCTCTTGGTAGTGCAGTAGTTGCTTGGAGCAGCAAAAAGCAATCTACAATTGCTTTGTCGAGTACAGAGGCTGAGTATAGAGGTGTTGATGTTGCAGCATGTGAGGTAGTATGGCTGCAAAAGTTATTGGCTGATTTAGATGTGTAGGTGGAAGGTCCAGTTGTCATTTATTGTGAGCAGTATACAATTGGCTAGGAACCCTGTGTTCCATGCCAGGACAAAACATATTGAGGTACACTACCACTTTATGAGAGAGAAGGTACTAGCAGGTAAGATTGACTTAGTGTATATCAACACACATGATCAGATAGCTGACATCTTCACGAAGGCATTAGGTATAGAGAAGCTTTAAAAGTTTCGAAGCTTACTTGGAGTTGCAGAGATGGAGTTGAGCTTAAGGGGGAGTGTTGAGATGACAAGCTCAATACATGCGGACATTGATGATGGACCGTCTGGTTAGATGGGTCCACACACATACACTTAGCACATCGGTGGTCATTATGACTCTTACATGACCACTGACTCATCACTTATTATATTCAGGTTGTTACACCTATTTACAGCTAGCATAGTTATAGCGCCAATCGACTAGTGTAGTCGGTTATGCATTGTTTGACTTAGTAGGCCACTTTCTTTTATGTTGTATGTTATCTATACTTTGTGTACATTGTAAAGTGTGTGTAAGATGAAGAAGAAAACCAGCAAGAAAACATTTTGGCCTCCATCTCTCTTCTTGTCTCTTGAGTGAGCTTCTCCTTGTGCATTTTGTGTGTGTTCGGCACAGCATCTTGAGCAAATCCCCCCACCACGCGATTCTTAACAGTGCTATGGCAACATTTGAGGTGGTATGGTTGCAAAATCTATTGAGTGATTTGGATGTGTAGGGAGATGGCCTAGTTTGTCATTACTTATGACAACATAAGCAACACATAGTTAGCTACTAGGAACCCAGTGGTCCATGCTAGGACAAAACACATTGACTTGCATTACCATTTTGTGAGAGAGAAGGTACTTATAGGAGAGATTAACTTAGTAGACACAATCAAATAGCTAACATTTTGATAAATGCATTAGGTGTAGAGAAGATTTAAAAATTTTAAAGTTTACCTAGAGTTTGAGAGATGCAGTTGAGGTTGAGGGGGAGTGTTGAGATGGCAAGCTCAACATGTGCTGACATTGATGATGGACCACCTAGTTAGATGGATCCACACATCTACACATAGCATGTTGATAGTCATTATGATCCTCACATGGCTACTCACTTATCAATTATTATATTTGATTTGTTACACCTACCTACAACTAGCAAAGTTATAATGCAATTCAATAAGTCTAGTTAGTTATGCATTGTTTGACTTAGTAGGCCACTTTTCTTTATATTGCATCTTATCTATACATTGTATACATTGTATTATGTGAGAAAGAAGAAAGGAAAAACCAGCAATGAAACATTTTGGCAACTTGAGTGAGCTTCTTTTGTGTGTATTGTTGTGTGTATTATGTGTTGTCAAGAATCACATGGTGGGGGGACTTGCTTGAGTTGCTGCGCCAACAAACACACACCATACACATAAGAGGAAGCTCAGTCAAGAATACAAGAAGAGGAATGGATGCCAGAATATTTTCTTGCTAGTTTCTTCTTCTTTTATACACAATACAATGTAGACACAGTATAGATAAGATATAACATAAAGAAAAGTGGCCTACTAAGTCAAACAGTGCATAATTGACTATACTAATCGACTAGTGCTATAATTATGTCAATTATAAGTAAATGGAAAAAATTAAATATAATAAGTGATCATTTAGTGGTCATTTGAGGATCGTAATAACCATCAACATGCTAAGTGTAGACATGCGAATCCATCTAACGAGACAATCCATCATCAATGTCCACACATGTTAAGCTTGTTATCTCCACACTCCCCCTCAAGCTCAACTGTATCTTTGTAACTCCAAGTAAGCTTTGAAATTTTCAAACCTTCTCTATATCCAATGCCTTTGTGAAAATGTCAGCTATATAATCTTGTGTGCTAACATATACCAAGTCAACATGTTATCACATTGAATGACAATTGGACCATCTTCCTACACATCTATATCACCCAATACCTTTTGCACCCATACCACCTCACATGCTGCCATAGTAGCATCTTTGTACTTAGCCTCTATACTCGATAAAACAACTATAGGTTGCTCTTTGTTTCTTCATGTAATTGTTACACTACTAAAGGGAAAATATGAGTCCACTGGTAGACCTTCTGTCTGGCATGCTGCTAGCCCAATTTGCATCTATGTATCCAAACACATGTATATCCTTACTTGTCTCATAAGGAAGTCCATAATACAAAGTGGAATTCATATACCTCAATATGCATCTAATTGCATCCAAATGAGGTTTTTTAGGCATCTGTATAAATTAATTGAAAAGGCCAACAACATAACTCAAGTGGCCTTGTGATAGTCATGTAAATCAAACTCCCTATTATCCTCTTGAACATAGTAGGGTCTTTTACATCATCCCCAACATCAACAATCAACTTCACATTTTTCTTCAATTGCACTGAAAGAGGCTCACATACTATCGTACTATACCTAGATAGCATATCCAAGAAATGTTGTCTTTGGGATAGCCATATACCATCATCACATCGGATAATCCCAGTACCAAGAAAGTACCTCATCTCTCGCATATCCTTTATCTCAAAATTTTTCTTCAAAAGATCCTTGAATTTAGTAATCCCACTGTCACTACCACCTATAATAATCAAGTCATCCACATAGATGACTATGATGACCAAGCATGCATCTCCCTTTCTCACATAACAGTGAGTGATCAGCATCAGAGCCATAAAAGACAATGTTGACAAGATACTCTTCAATCTTGTCACACCATGCTCTAGGTGCTTGCTTTAGCCCATAGAGCACCTTCTTTAACCTATACACATATGTGGGATGCTCTAAATCCTCATAATCTATTGGATACTCCATATACACCTCTTTTTGTAACTCACCATACAAGAACTTATTCTTGACATCCATTTGTTGCAAACTCTAACCTTTGGTTGTTGCCAAAACAATCACATATCTAATAGTTGCTATCCTAGTAATTGGACTAAATGTCTCTCTACAATCTATACTATATGTTTAAGCATAGTCTTTTGCAACCAATCTCGCCTTATACCTACTAATGGAACCACCTACATTATGATTAGTTTATGGAGGGGGAGAGTACCTCTCAAAGGAGTTTGCAAGGTTCTTGCAGGAGCATGGCATAAAGCAGCAATATTCATGTAGTCATACCCCATAGCAAAATGGAATTGCAGAAAGAAAAAATAGGCATATTGGAGAGGTATCTCATGCCATGCTCAATGAAAAAAACCTGCCAGATTTTTATTGGGCTGAGGCAGTTGCTACAGCAGTCTACATAATGAACAGGACTCCAACTGTAGCAATACATGGCATGACTCCAGAGGAGAGGTATACTGGTAGGAAACTAGATATTTCTCATTTGAAAATTTTTGGTTGCATTGCCTATGTTCATGTGCCAGATGAGTTGAGATCCAAGTTGGATCCAAAAGCTGAGAAGTGCATCTTTATTGGTTACTCTCTGCAAAAAGATTATAGATGCTATAACCCTTCTACTCGTAAGTTTACAGTGAGCAGAGATGTTGTTTTTGATGAGATGAGTAGCTGGTATAAACCAGTAAATATGATTGATAATGTAGATGCACAAAATGGTAATGCTGCACAGAATTCACAGCAGCTGTCAAAAGATATTAGTGGACCTGGAGTGTTCTCTAGCAGTGGTTCACATTCTTCGCTATGGACAGGTAGATTGAGATCAGGAGAATCTTCTCAAAGCAATACAGATAGTGGTATGTAAGTATCACAAAAAAGAAAAGAGAAGGTAGATCAGCCCATGTTTGATGTGAATGCAGGTCACTCTTATGTGGATGGTGAATCCAGTGGCTCAGAATAGAGCATTGATGATGAGTTGGGTATTCCTTCTATTGTTACACCTGGAGTAAGGAAGACCACAGATGTTTTGAGAGCACCTGGAAGTGAGCCTACTTTGCGTAGGTCTACCAGAGCTAGGTATCCTGTGGATAGGCTGAAATATGATGGATTTACAGCCATTCACTATGCCTATATAGTCAAAGTGATACATGAACAAGAACCCACTTCTTTTGAGCAAGCCATGGGAAAAGAAAAATGGGAGAAAGCCATGGATGAAGAAATGGATGCTTTGGAAGCAAATGCTACATGGGAATTGGTACTTTTGCCTAAAGATAAGAATGCAATTGGTTGTAAGTGGGTTTATAAGGTGAAGCACAATGCAGATGGTTCTGTGAACAGATACAAGGCAAGATTAGTAGTCAAGGGGTATGTACAAACATATGGCATTGATTATAAATAAACATTCAGTCCAGTTGCAAGGATGGCAACCGTAAGAGAAGTCATTGCTATGGCTGCATCAAAGGGATGGTCTTTACATCAGATGGATATAAAGAATGCCTTCTTGCATGGTGATTTGCAAGAAGAGGTCTATATGGAGCAGCCACCAGGTTATGTGCATGCTATTCATCCTGAGTTTGTTTGCAGGTTGAAGAAAGCCTTGTATGGCTTGAAGCAAGCACCTAGAGCATGGTGTGACAAGATAGGATAGTATCTTGTCACTATTGTCTTTCAGATTTCTAAGGCAGATTTCTCACTTTATGTGAGAAAAACAGAGAAAGGTATTATGCTGTTGGTCATTTATATTGATGATTTGATTATCACAAGTGATAGTGATGAAGATATCCTTCATGTGAAAATGCTATTGAAGCAAAAATTTAAGATGAAGGATTTGGGAGAGCTGAGTTATTTCTTGGGCATTGAGGTGATCAGATCACCAAGTGGGATACGGCTCTTGCAGAGGCAGTATGGATTAGACATGTTGTCCAAATACGGGATGACAAGCTGTAAGCCTATTTCAGTTCCTTTGGAGCAGAATGTGAAGCTGAGCGCAGATGCAGGTGAGCTTCTGGAAGACCCTACTATGTACATACGCATAGTAGGAAGTTTGATTTATATGACTATTACCAGGCCAGATTTGAGCTATGATATTGGATTGGTAAGTTAGTTTATGCAGGCTCCAAGGAAACCGCATTTGGATGCAGCTAGACGCATACTCAGGTACGTGAAGTCCACATTGCAGTATGGACTATTTTATGAGATTGGGGTTTAGATACAGTTACATGGATACACTGATGCTGATTGGGCTGGTAGTATTTCTGATAGACGATCTACCAGTGGATATGTGTTCTCTTTTGGGAGTGCTGCAGTCACTTGGAGCAGCAAGAAACAGCCTACAGTTGCCTTGTCAAGCACAGAGGCTGAGTACAGGGGTGCAGCAATGGTTGCATGTGAGGTAGCTTGGTTGCATAAGCTACTTTATGATATGTATCAACCTATAGATGGGCTAGTTGTCATTTATTGTGACAACATAAGCAGTATACACTTGGCAAATAACCCAATCTATCATGCTAGAACAAAGCACATTGAGGTGCATTATCACTATGTGCGGGAGAGGGTTTTACTAGGTCTTATTGATCTAGTTTATGTCAGCACAGAGGATCAGGTAGCTGACATATTCACGAAGGCATTGGGTGCAGAGAAGTTGCGCAAGTTCAGAGACCTGCTTGGTGTGCAGGAATTGGGATTGAGCTTGAGGGGGAGTGTTGAGATATTGAGCTCCACTCGTGATATGCCAGGGTGACCGTTGTGCATTTATGTCACCGACTTGTTAGCTGCAGATGCGGTTGGTACACCGCCCATGAATAATAGTTAGATGACAGCTATCCTTATCTACTCTAGTTCGTGGCTCAATTAGTATGCCACCTTAGTTAGTTGAGTTTGGTTTGAGACCCATATATAGGGTTCTTCTATTTCTCTATACAAGAGTTCTTTTTGGCTTACACAACTAAGAAGAGGAAAACTGTTTTCAGCCTCCACCTTTGTGTGTATTCCCCCATTGTGCAAGTGAGAAAGCTACAAGTGAGACTCCTTCCTTCTCTCCCACAATCTTGACATGAACTTCATCCTGATAAGATTCTAGATGTAAAAGAGAAACATCTAAGAAATAGAACCACTAGAGAGTATCTTATCATGTGGAAAGACTATCTTGAGGAGGATGCCACTTGGATAGAAGAGACAACTCTAGAAAAATAGTTGCTCTAGTTCTTTTTCGAGATGAGGGCATCTCAATTCCTCTAAGGAGGAGAGGATGTAATATTCCCGCCATAGTGCTTCATATAAAGAAACAAATTCGTACTTAAGGTGTTTTAAAATATACTCGTCGAGATGTCACATAAGTGACTGCACATAATTTTTTCTGCAATCCGACACGAGAAGACTCCTTAGTGTTCCTAGCCAACAAAAAGCAAAGACGCCTCGTAAATAATATTACGATGGCTTGATCATATAATTTTTCCCACATTATATTTGATTTGGCATTCCTGATTCTATTTAATGCATCAAGGATCGCATTGATTTCATAACTGCAAGGCAATTTGTAAAAGCCTCAATCGCTAAGACAAAGAACATGCAAGAACAAGCATAATATTGAGTAAGTTAAGTATCAAAGAGTATGACATGAATTTATATACTAGATAAGTCAGCCAAAAACCGCCAGATGAAGTTGTTTTGAAAAGAAAAAGACGTTTTTTAAAAAACATGCCAAAAAACATGACTTTTTATGACTGGAGAGAGAAAAATCATTAAATAATCATCCCCATGCCACCATCCAATAGGCAAGTAATCAAAATAAATATTTAATAAAGCTCGATTGACTCTTGACAATTAGCCAAAAGAATCAATCAACTACACATACTCCCTAAGAGCGGAGTTTTGAGCCCGGGATGTGCCTAAAATTTGCCAAAAAAATCCAAAATTTAGGGGAAAAATATTTAACATTGAAGGCGGCGGTTGCAGCTAGGACGATTTTAAGCACCAAGTGAAAGACGGATTTTAAAAGGCGACCTAGCGACACTTGTGGATTTTTGATAATTTTTCAGACTGCAATACGGGATGTCAAGCCAGACGCCTAGGATTTTTCACAGCTCGAATTGGATGCTGGATGAAGAAGGAGCCAACAAATGAGCCAAGATATGAAAAGGTGGACAAGTTTGAGGCCAAAAGGGGATGCGCCCTTTGGACCTTTGACCCCCCCCCCCCCCCCCCCCCCCAAAAAAAAAAAAAAAAATGAAGAAAAAAACGTGACCAAGTGTGGGAGATGAAGACATCTGATGGCGTCGAAAAATGTGCCATGATCCATGAGGATCATGATGGCAGGCTGCAAACAACCCCTGTAACCGACATTGGGGGCCAATTTCTCTCTCTTTGCTGATCATTTTGCTGCCCTTTGCTTGTGGAATGATGGACTGAATGAAGAGAACATATTCTAGTCTTTCTCTCTCCTCCCTCTCTCTCTTCTCTATGGGTTATTCATGTGTTCTCTCTTGAAGAAGGAATACGGGTGGAAGAATGAAGAAAGTGATGATGGAAATTGATGGAGATGCTGAAGATGGAAGTGCAGCATTGGATTGAGAGCTATGGAGGTTCCGTCTGTTGGTTATGCATGCATTCAAGGCATCCCGAGTTACGTAAAAACACGATATGACCATTTTGATGAAGAAAATGAAGGATTTTTTATAGTTTATGATGATAATTATGTTCTTATTGGATGAAAATTTGTGTGAGTGCTATTTGCATTATGAGTAATTGTTGTTTATTAGAAAATGTTGGTTTTGCAATGATTTACATGCTTTATTTAATTTTCGTAAATCTGAAATGTGGTTTTTAAGTGGCAAAATGCTAGTTTTTCCGTTTCGGGTGGGAAAAATATGTTCCCATGGGAAAAAAATGGAAGATAAATTGATTCTTAGTATGTTGAAGTGTGTGGGATAAGAAAAACCAAAAAATGGTATATTTTATTAATAAATAAATCAAGAAAATAGAGAAAATGAGTAGAAAAATAGAAATACGTCTTGAAAAAATAAGAAAAAATATAATAATTGTTTGTGGATGTATGGTAGTGGCAAAGCATGAGGTTTCACCTCACTTTTCCCTATCTCCTTGTCAAAGTTGGTGATTTATCACTTTTTCTACATCAAAATATGTCAAAATGAACCTCTATACCTATGCAACGTAAGCAATACCTAAACGTAGGGGGTTGGGATGGCTTGAATGGTGTGATTTGCGTGTTGATTGTTGCTGATTTTCTGATGCACATCATGTTATAGAGTTTCATGGTATTTTATTAAGAGGATAGTAGCATGAGTGTTATCTCGGTGCTATCCTTTTCATCGCTGCAATGCGTTAGGAAATAAGCATTAAAAGCCTGCTTGTGCACAAGTACGTTGCTGATTGGAAAATGATGTTTGAGCACTTTAGAATCATTCACTTTGCATGTGCATGACGATCATGGTATCGGAATATAGACCTTAGATGCATAGCACCTATTTTCAATGAAAATGACTACGTTGAGTGTGGAAAGGCATCCTAAGCCATAGGATAGACGTTCGTTTCTTGGGGGATTATTTAGTGAGGAAACATGGTATATCTCGTGGATTCAAAATGAAGAGTGGAGTGTGTTTGTTTGTTTTATATGTTGAGTAGCACATCAAGGGGCTAATCCCTGTGATGTAGGAGAGCTGCAGTGGTGGGGCCGCGGTGTTTCTACAGCGAGGTTGTCTCCCATGTGTGTGATTATCGTGGCATTGCCAATGTGTATGGATTCTCCCTCTGTGGACTTTATAGAAAGGAAAATGTTGGACTACAAAACTATAAAACTATAAACACATAGATTAGGCTTTAGGGCAGTTTGTCCTTTAGCAGTAGATTGACGCTCTTGGTCCGCGAGGCCGTGAGGGTGTGTTTGTATGTTCTGAGCATGAGGTCCGGCTAGTGCCATAACCAATGACATCCCATTTTAGGTCCCATCAGTGATGCGTCTACCGAGAGATGCCAACAAGTGGTGGTCCTCGAATATAGGGTTTTTAGGGATCAAAAAGTTAGTTTATGTCCTCTGATAAGGACCGTCAAGCCAAAATACAAAAAGCAGAACGTGCTGAGAGGGCTAGACGACTGTTGGATATTGTAAGTCACTATTTTCCTCAAAGGAGTAGCTTGATATGCATAAGAGGCAGTGGTCTTAGTAACCCAACTACTGCACATAGTCCTTTAGGTGCAGGAGGAAGCGCAAGTTCTTCCTCTCTTCCACCAAGTCAACCCACTTCAAGTGGGGGTGTGATTCCATCAGTTCAAACTCCTATTGTCAATCCGATTGTCGTCATGGCACAACCCATTGCAATTCCTACAGGGACGCCGGATCTACCAACTTTAGGAGTTCCTTTGCCCATTTTTAATGGATTAGCTAAAGAAGACATAGAGTTTCACATTTGTGAATTCCAAATATCAATGTTTAATTACCACATTCAAGATGAGGGACATCTTATGATGTTCTTTAACATGACATTAAAAGGAAGGGATACAGTATGGTATCATAGCATAGAGACTAGAACCATAACCACAATCGACCAATTTTATGCAGCTTTCCGAGGAGAATATGCCCCTGAAAGAGGTGGCTAATACTGGTTGTGTGTTTTGAATGTAACACGTCAAGACCCCCATGAGAATGTGAAAGCCTATGCCAAGAAGCTTAAGGAAGTGTTTCGTAAGTTACAAACTTACATTCCTATTCTGCCGACTGTCCAATTGCAATACTTCTTGCATGGATTGGATTTCAATATTCAGGTACAATTGAGCAATGTGTCTTTGGCTGATATAGACACCGCCATCTCACGGGCAGAAGGAGTAGAGTCACATTTACAAATCTACTCCTCTCAAATAAATCTTAATGCGGGTTTAGTACCTGGAGGCAATTTACCATTGATAAATGGAAGTCAAGGGATGCCTATGAATAACCCTAATGGGAGAGGAAGCATGGTTCAAAATGTACATTTGCTGCCAGCTCCTCCCAGTGTGACTATGCTTATGGCTAGTCAGTTGGCTCCACCAAATGTTGGAGGCCAAGCTTCGAACCCTAATATTGTTCCTGTGAGTCAACAACTAATGCCCAATCAAATCGTTAGGCCAATGGAACGACAGATAGACGATCAAGGCTATGAGTCGAGCACATCTAATGTCCTTGGCAAAGTTAAGGATATGATGAAGCACTATATTGACATGATTTCTGAACAATATTGGCAAATAGCTATTGACGTCAATTTTCTGAAGAAGCAGCAGAATCTGATAGGGAGTTGATGCCCTGAAGAGGGTGGTCCCTCAAGATTCAGTTGTAAGTGGTGTGGCAGACAACATTTCCCTAGAAACTGTCCAAATGTTAAATGTGATATTTGTGGGAAGTCAGGCCATTTAGTCGCTACCTATTGGAGTAAGATTAGTTCCCTCCAACAAGGGAGTAAACAACCAGGTCCCGTTAATCATAGAGCGCAAGGTGATAACCTCCAACAAAATGATGGACCAAGACAAATATTGCAAAGGGGAAAGACCACTATAGAAGAGTTGCCACAAGGCAATGGAGTTAGCCTTATCGAGGCTATATGCATCAATGGCACTAAAACCCCTAACTACGAGCCATGACAAGAGGCCAAAAGGCTAAAGAGGTTGACAAAGATAATGCAAAAGCGGTCGAGGGAAACCCTAAGCAAGGGGATAAGGGGACGCAAGTCCTAAATCCTGGCATGGAAGGTGGACCTCTAAGGCCGGTTGACAAAAAAAACTCGATCCTAAGAAGGATGAGGAAGTGCCAAGAAAGAAGGTAAGAGCTAAAGAAGAAGCATTAAAGCCGGTCCCGAGACCAAAAGAAAGGATGGTGTGGCGAGAAAAGAGAGCTTTGGCTACCTATCATGATTTTGATTTAGCAAGTTCTCTTTGCGAAGTAAAATCAGATGTAAACCTCTTACAATTGATTAAATTATCTCCAGGAGTACGCAAGGAATTCAAGAAGATCCTGCGTATTGGGTATATTGTAGAACCTTTGGGCATAGCACGAGTAGGGGAAGATTGGTTTGATCATGCTGAAAAGAATTGCCCTAGGGTTCCAGCATATGTGGATGGAATATTAGTAGAGCATGCTATCATAGGCACTGGGTCCTCCATCAATATCATGAGTTCAGAGTTGATGGAGAGGTTGGGTCTAGGCATCCAAAAAGATAGCTCCACCCTTCTTAGAATGGCTGATGATAGTCTAAGGCAACCAGAAGGTTTCGTTACTAAAGTCCATGTTATAGTTGCAAGTGTAGAATGCTTCTTGGACTTTAGGGTGATAAGATTTGCAGGACTTCCTAGCTATCGAGTCTTGCTAGGTAGGCCTTGGATCTTACGAACAGACTATCAAGTCGATATACTCGTCGGTCGAGTGGTTCTAGGTAGAGGTGCTAATCGAGTAATAGTTTATGCTTACCCTAAGTATCCTCAGAGTGAGAGAGCTCCTTTATCTTCTACTAAATTAGAAACAGTAGCTGATCCATTTGGTAGTGAGACATCATCCAGTGATGAATCTAAAGAGGGGTCCACTACAGAGGATATTTATCAGATAACTCTAAATGAGCCGATGGAGCGGCAAGATAGGATAAGAGACACGGATGTGATTGAGTTGGACCTTGGCACGCCGAATGATTCACGGCCAATTAAATTAGGTTCCATGCTCAATTTAACAGAAAGGGAGAACTATGTGTCCTTGATTCAAGAATTCTGCGATATCTTTGCTTGGAGTTACGATGAGCTGAGAGGTATTCCTCCCAGCCTGGCTGTTCATACTATTCCTGTAAAAGAAGGCAGTCGTCCTGTGCATCAAAAGGTAAGGCGTATGCCTTTTTTATCTCTATGGTATGAGTTGTGAAGGATTCGTTGACTTAAGCATCTAAGATTAGTTGATATATATCTTTGGTTTGTAGCCTTTGAAGAATGTATTTTGGCTAATAATTCATGAACTAATCTTTTACATTATTGATGACTAGAGGATCCTTGTGGGGACTTAAAAACTTTTCAAAAGTTGGTATCCTTATGAAGATCACAAGAAAGGGAATCCTTACCACTTTTGTGAGAACTTATAAGATGAGCCTGGATAGGCAAGTTCTCAGGAAGGCTTGGATAAAATCCTCATGAAGATGTGGAAATTCACCTTAAACTATTCAAATTTCTCAAGGAGCATAAGTCAGTTGGACTTTACAAGTACAAGGATCCTTGATAAAACAACATCCTAAAGACCATGTTAGAAGTTCTTGGTTGGATATGATGTTGGCCATGCTTATAATCAATTCATGATATTCAAGGTCATGTACAATACTGCTTGCTAGTCCTCAAACATTGAGTTTTGAGAAAACATGATAAAGATTACTGACCCTCAGTACACCCAAATCCAACAGGGATGGTCTAGAGGAATGCCATGGTGATTTGCTTGCAACTTCTTCACAATCAATCTTGATCAAGCATGAACCTCTAGAATGATCTCAACAGTTACAATGTTAAAGGATGCCCTCCTTACATTTAATTTATAAAGCCCTAGAGATAGATGGGAAACACCGTTACACAAAATTCATGACTAAAAAATTTGTTGTATTCTTTTTTATTAATAAAAGATTATCTTAACTTCTAAGGTTGGCTAAGAGAGTAGAGACTTTAACTCTAGAGTAATTAAATCTAACATTTAACTTATGTGATGATCAAAATTGCCACCAATGCAAACTGATGATATATACAAGGAAATTTAGGAGAAGAAGTTTCATGTAGACACCACCAAGTAGGTTTAATGGTGAAGAATTCAAGGTGGAGATTGATGTGGAAGCTTGGATCAAGGCTATGGATGATTATTTTCTAGCCCGTTGAAACTACAATTGTAAATAAATCCATGACTACATGCCTTCATCTCATCGGTGAAGCTATGGAAATAGTTTTGCTAAGATAAAGGGGTGACAAAAGCTTCATGAACTTGGGAGTAGATCAACAAAGTCATGAAAGGTCACTACCTTCTCACATCCTTCGAATTAATCAAAATGAATGAATTCTATAGCTTAGTCCAATTAAGCCTAACCTGAGAAGGGTACTATTCCAAGTTCATGAGCCTATGCAAATATGCACTACCAATGATAGCCTCTCAATAGATTGCAAGGTTCTGTCAAGGAGTCAACACACCCTTGGATACTTTCCTTGAATCAATGAGGCCAACGAATCTCAAAGTTGCCATGATATTGCCTCAATACAAGCACAGCCCATGGCCAAGAAAATTTCTTGGAATTGCCCAACAAACTATAACAATGAAAGGCACTATCCAAACCATGGTGTCAACATGGGCAATGCTTGAGGGAATGGCAAAGCAAAGACCATCACCTAAGAACCAAATGGGCTAGGCAATAAGCAATGCTACTAGTGCCAAAGGATTGGACACCTAAGATCCAATTGCTCTAATCATCCTCAAAACCCTAACCCAAATGATCCTAGTGGAAGATGGAAACAAAAATCCATGCCATGTACATTGAAGAGTAGTTGGTACTCGAGCAAACATCATGATTGGGTAGCCTGAGGAGTGCACTTTAGGTGAGGAGATCAGAAGAGGATCCATTCGTGTTGCCATGGAAAAGGAAGGAGTTGATCATCAATGTTCAATGATCCAATTTCCAGCTACTTAGTACAAGGGTCTATCATTCAAAAAGTTGATTTATTGCAGTAGTAATCATTCCTTTCTTGCACCAAAAACAATTAAAAGGTTACATCTAGAATCCAGGGAGACAATAAAAATGATAGTAGAGCTAGCTAATGGGAAGGAAATTGGCTTAATTGAAACTGTAGGGAAACTTCAATCTAAGTTCGTGTGAGGTGCAAGCCCATCACCTTTCAGGCACTCTTTTAGCGGTCTATTGAGAAATGAATCTAAGCGACGCTGCCCGCACTCCCAAGGAATGTTCCGAGTTTTGTCGCCTAGGGTTTCCCAAATCTACCTCGCAACAGAATGTTCATGACCGAACCCACTAGGATCAACCTGAAATTTGGGTTCCTAGTTGTCAAGGTCTCCTGATAGCATTCTAGCGTCGGGTTTTGGACATCCTACTTTACGCAGAGATACCCAATCTGAAGTAGACCCATGCTGCACTTGGTTCAAAGAGCATGGGAAATGAGAGGGATGCGCTACTCAACCTCTCTGCCCTTAGGGCATAGTCCCATTCCGGTACCCTAAAATGGCATGAATTGAGGTTCTATCCTAACAATTTCTAAGGTCGAAGACGGTAAACCTTGTGAGAAGCCTCGTAGCTTTTTGGGACCACCCTGCCGTAGGACGGACCCATCGGGGGTTCCGTCCACGTGCTTCCCTTAATAGCTTTAGTTTTCTAATTAGGTCCTACCACATTTATGTGTGACACTTAAAGTCAGCTTCATTAATTAATCCTTTTAGGGAATAGGGTTCGTTCGCATAACTTATAGCACAGACACGAAAACAAAGCAAAGCAATCTATTGACAAACAAGTTCAAACAAGTTCCTTAACTTATCTTCAAGTTAATCTTTGTCTCCCGCCCATACAAGAGAAATTATGTATCACTTCTGTCCAACAGAAGTATCCCTTCTACCCTATAGAAGTAACTGTTCCAATTCACATGGCACCTCAATCCTTTATCTAAAATAGGATCTCCCAACATGCCCAGATGTTGGGGGCCACGGAGGTCTTCAACTCCATTCTAGACCTAGCAAGGGGTGTCCAGAGCTCCAACTAACCCGCAAGCTATCTAGGAGCGAAACATCATTCCCGTAGTTGGCATTTTCACCACTCGACCTTCGGCCCATGAATCGAGCAGTGCCCTCTCGGGTTAATCCGCGGTGCGATCATGGAGGTGATCCACCCGTGCAATATATCCTTCCTTAATTAAATTCTTTAAGAATCAAGCACAAACAAGGCATTCAGCCCTAATATCATTCTCCAAGAAAACATTCCTTTATTCCCATGGTGACTTGTCATCACAGACCTTTGCCATGCATTTACCATAAATCACAAGCACTTGGAATAATCATCCAAACAACAACTAACAACCAGTTGAATGTAAAAGCATTTACGATGTTGTTCGATCAACCAACAAAACCAATTGCATTCTTTTCATCCAATGCAAGAATAGACGATAAACATTTCCATCGTATATTTTCTCCCTTGGGATCTAAGAGCAATACTATGCAAAAATGTTTCTTAACACTTCCTTCCTTTGGCTAGGGCATATGTTAAGGGTTCAAACACTATTCATGATGTAAGTTCTATAGGTCACTTACCTTGATTGATAACCCAACCCTAGATTTGGATTGGCAAAAGTCATCGTTATCAGACGGATCTCAAGACATCTTAGTTTTAACCCTTATGACTAATTTCTTGTACTAGCACTTAGTCAAGTCATGAGGCAACTAGAAAATTATCATCATATATCAAACATGTTATAGGCATAACATGTAAATACTTGATAAGATAAGTACGAGATGATCTCAAGTAATTAGACTCCAACAGGACTTGCATTGAGCTAGAATCTAGTTTTTCTTAATATTTGGGCTCTTCTGCTAAGTACTTTTGAAGTATCTAAACTTTAAACTAGTACTTTCTATTCACGATTCTCAATGTCATATTCTTTTAGTAATTATGCCATTTGTAACCCTTGATTAATTCTTCATTGTAATTTCTCTACCAGTAAATAAGTCATATGTAACTAGGTGCAATTATCTTCCCTTGATATATGCACTTCACAAACTCTCTCTTTTGAGTAGGTGAGATGAAATTTATTATTTTCCATCACCTATACTCGTGCATCGTAGTATGGGGCCTAACCTATCTCATACAAGAATCAAAGCAAGCATCTATCAATTTGAAAATACATTTACTTACGACTAGAATTGCAGTTGGATTGACAATGATACCTTTGCCCGAAGCCTTGTTTGCTGGTTGTAGGATTGTCATCCGCACGTAACATTCTTCGGTTAGAGGCCATCGTTCGCAGGTAAACTCAAGAGATTAAGAAGGTGGAATAGATTCAAGATGGGAGAGCACAAGAGAAGATGGTTAAGTCGAGGATCGAGATAGAGGGAATTGAGCTAATTCTCTTCCTTGTAGCCTCTCGAGGTGACTCTTCTCTCTCTCTCTCTCTCTCTCTCTCTCTCTCTCTCTCTCTCTCTCTCTCTCTCTCTCTCTCTCTCACAAGCTCTCTTTCAAGCTCTTCCTCACAATCTCTTGGAGGGATATCCTTCTCTCTACCTCTCTCTCACAGCCTCTCGGGGTCTCCTTATGCTTCCTTATGCCTCTTCCGTGCCTCATATTTATAGTGAATTAGAGAAGAGGGCTTGTGGTTGAGAAGTGGAGCTCTTTGTGGAGGGGGATATTGGAAAGATCAGTGATCTGATGCTCAGATCATAAATCCGATGGTTCCATTGGCTCCAAAAGGAGGGTAAAATGCCAAGGCACTTGGTTAGAAAGCTCTTAGTTCACTCCTTCTATTCTCTATTCAAAGTGTTGTCCACTGCCTGTGTACTGCGATCGTGACACGCGCGATTGCGCAAATCCTCTCTTAATTTTTTTCTTTTTGTAAAATCTCCAAACTAACTAAAATATCACTTGTCTTTTCTTTTAAATGACATCCAGTTCTAAGAATCTCCATATCTTTTTTTTTATAATATCTAAAATATCTTAAATATACTAGTTTTGCCCAAAATATAATATTCTTGGACCATCCAAACTATACACATTAACCTAGTGATTAATATAACTCATAAGTCTCGTTCACGTTGTAATTTACGTTAAGGGTGGCTACGGTCCTTTTCAATCTGAGAAAAATATCGGATTTATGACTCTCGATTTTTCTTTTAAAAATATTTTAAATTAAATACAAATTATTAATAATTAATATTAGTTAATTTTTACCTTAGTTAATCTTTAGTTAATAATCTTACTAACTTATTAATTGACTAATTGTAATATCTCCGCAGCACAATAAAAGTTAGTTGGTTAGTTCGAAAGTTAGTTAGTCAATTAATAAGTTAGTAAGGTTACTAACTAAAGACTAATTAAGGTAAATATTAATTTCTCTCTGGCAAGTGGTATCAGAGCTTCAGTCTTTGATCCATTATTTTCTTCCATTTTCACTCTCATTTTCCTATTTCAAAACCAATTTCAGACAAAAATGGTACAAGACAGTGACTAGTGGAGTGCTGCAGGACAACTACAGTTAGCAATGACTACATCTGGAGATATTCAAGGTCAGATATGGCGGGTAAAGGCTTAAATGGCTGGACGTCATCAAATTTCATGCAAAAATGGAGGTAACTAGGGTAAAGAATGGTTAACCGGGCTTAGTTACAGACTAAACTACAGTTACTTTTCAAAAGAGAGCTTCTCTTCTCTCTCCTTCAAGCTTTTGGCTGAAGCTTCCATGGTGGATGTCAAGAATCTTCACAAATATCTCTCTCTGTGCTGAATATCTCACTGCCAAACCATGGGGTAAAGATTCCTTGTGTCCTAAGCTTCAGGAGGAGTACCAGGCTTGATCATTGTTGAAGAATATTGGCCAGGAAGCAGCCCGAAAAATGCGCCGAAAAATGCGCTGATTTTCCTGCTCCTTCTCCCTGCTCAGCTTGCTCCACAACCTCAGCCATTAATCACAGCTCTTGAAGGCTTCATCAAGCACTGATTGGCAACAATCTTTAACCTCTGAAGTATTTTGATCAGCCATTCCTCTGTTCAAACCCTAATACACAGCAGGGCAGCCATAGCCACAGACATGGAAGCTCAAATTTCTCAAGATTTTGAACTTTCCCGACCTTCAAGGCTTCTCTAAAGCTGAATACAAGCTGGATAGACTTCAAGATTGAAGACATTGAAGAGATTTCAGCCCGTGCATGTCAATGAAGCTCAAATGGAAGGAATATTTTGGGGCTTTTCATCAGAGAGCTTGAATCTTTGAAGTTCAAGTGTTCAAGCAATGCTGGAGTATTGATCTTTCAAGGATTTCATCATATTGAAGCATGTATGGACTGATTTCATGGAGATTTCAAGCTTTATGTTGGATTCATGGTGGATTATGAAGAACTCTTGCATCAACCGGGTTAAAGCTGATATCCATCATCATTTTCAAGCTTAATGGAGGTATTTTCTTTTGCTAATCTCTGAAATCTCTCAATAATCCTATTGCTAATGGCTTTTCCACTTGTTGATGAGAGGTTATTGATCAATTAATTCACTAGATTGATCAATAAATCAGAGAATAGTATTAATTTTCTTCAATTTCAGCCTATTTCATTGAATTCCTTTTGATTCAAAACCATTACTCATATTAGGTAACATTTGATCAGCTTGATGCATAACCTTGATCTGTTTTGTTGAAATTCTCTCTTATCCAAGCTGAAATATTGTAAAAGGGTAAGTACTAGCAATCAGTGAGTCACTGAATTGCATAGGTAAACCCTTCTCCCATCTCCAGTTTTCTTATCTCAATCAATTGCATCTCATGAAAGGCTGAATGAATATTTTTCAAATGCATATCATGCTGATTGCTTAGTACACTAGCCTCTGCCATGTTGATATTCCCACCGAGGAAAAAGGTGGATGCCGGGGGAGATAGTGGGACAAAAGAGAGGTGACCCTCCCTCACTATCGAAGATCCCGAAGGGGTGCAACCAACCGACCCGGGGGGAACTTTGCCCACCTCCCGGTGATTCGGAGCCCGTGTAGGGAGCCCGTCCTGCCTTTTTATCCCTCACACAGGTACAGCGAGTGGAGAATTGAAGATCGAAGACTTTCCAACGACTCAAGTACCTACTGGAGTAAAACAGGGTAAAACAGGGTATTTTCAGGTTACCCACAGGGTATTTACAGGTGGATACAGGTACACCCTTTGATACTGAAGTACAGATGCAGGTACTATAGGGTACCCACAGGTCCTATATACCCCTTTGCAGGGTTTGGTAGCCATTGGAGGTTACTTTCTTGCATTACAGGGTCAAAACATGGCACTTACAGGTCTAAACAGGGTGCAGGACTGGACAGTTCAGACTCTGAAATTCAGTTACAGAACTTTCTTTCCTAAACCTGTTATAGCGTACTATAGCTCATCTCAAAGAGGGCATTGTAAGCTTCGATTCGCATAAAAAAGTTTTGCAATCGGAGTTTTCTAGCCAAAGTTATAGCCGTTTTGCTGACAGGGGGTACTGTAGGACTGCACTAGTATGGCAGGGCATAAAGGCAAAAATAAGGTCCAGGAGGACTATGCACAGCAAATCAGGGATTCTATGATGGAAAGCACATTTCAAGAGAACCCTGAAGAGCCTCAATAAGGAGAAATTAGTATGCTCAATGATACTCTGTGTGCCCATGAACTAAGGCATAGAGAGCGACATGAGGCCATGCTATCAAGAATGGATCAGATGGTTCAATCTACTGATCAGACCAAGGCTTCCATTGATAGATTGGTAATGTCCAACGACCTACTCATGGCACAAATCTCTAAACTTTTACAATTACAAGTGGCATCAAAAGAAGCTAATGAAAAGGCCTGTTCAAATACTGATCCTTCAGTTCCACTTCAGCCATCCAACCAAAATGGTCATGGAGATGGAATCATAGGAAGAAGAGGCATACCCAATAGTCAATATGAAATGGGAGAAGCTTCACAAAGGCATGATGACTATTTGGGCAGTTTGAACGGAGTCAATACTCAAGTTTTTGGACTGCATACTCAGCATTCTAGGGGTGCTTTACCAACAGGAAGATTACAGGGTAATTCTCAGCCACCTGTTGGAAGTTTTCAATCTCATTTTGGGGGTTCTGTACTTGGAAATTCTGATCAGCCAGTTTTGGGACAGCAACCCTTCCATGATAGAGAATTCAAGGACAAAATTGTTTTATCCAAATTCAATGGCCAGTCATCTTCACCATCAGAATTAGAGGAATGGACCTCTAAGATGGAGTCTTATTTTGACATATTTCCTAAAACTGATGTTATGAAGATACACTTTGCCTCCTTGCATTTAGAAGGATTTGCTCACACTTGGTGGAGGTATATCAAGAAAGAGAATGTACTTATTGAGAATTGGGAAGCTTTCAAGGCACTTATGGCTGAAGTCTTTGTTTCACCTCTTGAAAAAGAGAAGTTAGAACGAAGATGGTATGCTTTGGAACAAAGGGGCCTAAGTGTAAGAGAATATACAAACCAATTCCTCAACTTGACCATGTATGTGGAAAACATCAGTGATGAGGCCAAGTTACATAAGTTCATGTATGGTTTAGAACCATCCTTGTCAGCTGATGTTATGGTGTAAAATCTTACTTCACTTTTCAAGGCTATTGAGCTTGCAGAGCGCTTTGGAAGGAAGTATAGGAAAGAGTCTTCATTTCAGCCAAGTTATGGACAGCCAAGGACTGTTTTAAAGCAAGGGCAAGTTGGTAACAATTATGGCAGCAATCATATGCCTAGTGGGAGCTTACAGATACCAACTTATCCTCCATTTAATGCTTTTAGGCTTCAAAACAATTTCAGGACAGCAAACAGTCCAAAGGTTGAATTTAAGCAAGGTGACAATAAGCCTAAGTCTACTTCAGCCAATACAAATTCCAAAAATATTCCCATGGATCTTTACAAGGAAAGAAAGGACAAAGGCTTATGCTTCAAGTGTGGAGAAAAGTATACTCCTGACCATGCTTCAAAGTGTGTATACAAAAATGCCAAGCCAAAAATTCAGAGTATGCTAGTTCTTGAGGATCTTGAAAATGACATAGATGAAGTTAATGTAGTCCCAATCAATGCTGAAAATGAAGATTTCGAGGATGATGGTGGACATGAGTACTTCTATGATCCATCTGACTCTTTTCCTTTTGATCCAGGTGGTGATATCCCATTTGATCCTGGTGGATTTTGTAATGAGTTGCCTGCTGCCACTAATTGTTCTATCTCTATGGATGCTTGGACGGGATCTAAGAACCCTAATACACTTCGTATGAAGGGAAGCATATGTGGAAAGCCAGTGTTCATCCTGATAGATAGTGGCAGTACCCACAGTTTTGTCAATAAATCCATTTTGTACAAGTTGAATTGTGTTCCCACCGACTTAGAGCAGCCCATTAGAGTATAAGTGGCTAATGGTGAAGAGGAAATCAGCACACAGATTTGTCCACAGGTTTCTTTGCAGATGGCTGAAAATTTTGAAGTCAAAGTAAACCTGATCACTTTGGAAATGGGGCCCATAGATATTGTACTTGGTTGTGACTGGTTGATGACCTTAGGCAGGATTACTATGGATTTCTCACAGTTATATATGGAGTTTTTCTCCAATGGACAGCTCATCCGTTTACAGGGGATCCCTAGTAAATCTGATTTTCAGCTTATCACCATTCAACAACTCAAGAAAGAGTACAAGAAGCGCTCACAGATATTTGTATTGCATTTGAACAAAGAAACACAGGATCAGCCCAATAATTCAGCAAATCATCCAGCCTTGACAGCTCTTCTTGAGGAGTATAGAGATTTATTTGAAGTACCTACTTCATTGCCTCCTAAGAGAGCGGTGGATCACCCCATTGATTTGGAACCCAACTCAAAGATGATCAATAAGCCACCTTACAGACTATCAAAATGTGAACGAGAGGAAGTAGCCAAGCAAATCAAAGAGCTTCTTGAAATGGGATTCATTGAACCAAGTTCTTCACCGTATGCATCCCCAGTCCTGTTAGTAAAAAAGAAAGATGGATCTTTCAGAATGTGCATTGACTACAGGGATCTTAACAAGATAACAGTGAAGAACAGGTATCCTATACCCAGGATAGATGATTTGCTTGATGAGCTTAAGGGGGCTCGATTCTTCACGAAGATTGATTTGAGATCAGGGTATCATCAGATTCGCATGAGAGAGGGTGATGAGGTCAAGACTGCTTTTAGGACTGATCGTGGGCTCTACCATTTCTTGGTGATGCCATTCGGCCTTACAAACGCTCCAGCTACCTTTCAAAGCCTGATGAATAAGATTCTACAACCTTTCCTCTTTCAGTTTGTCTTGGTGTTCTTCGACGACATTTTGATCTACAGCAAGACTTTTCAGGATCATTTGTCGCATATGAGGAAGGTTTTTGATGTGTTAAGACATCATAGGATTTTTGCTAAGGAGAAGAAGTGTTCTTTCATGCAGACTGAAGTGGAATACTTGGGACATATAGTCAGTGAAAAAGGAATACAGGCTGATCCCAAGAAGGTGCAATGCATAAAAGATTGGCCAACGCCTACTACTACTACCTCTCTTAGAGGATTTCTTGGTCTATCTTCATTCTATCGCAGATTTATAAAGCATTATGCGGCAATTGCAGCCCCTTTAACTGACAGGTTGAAGAAATAGGCTTTCTTTTGGGATTCTCTTGCAGATAGCAGCTTCAACCAGTTAAAGGAATTACTTACCTCCGCTCCTATTCTTGTATGCCCGGATTTCTCTAAAGAGTTTACTATACAATGTGATGCTAGTGGCCGTGGCATTGGGGCTGTTTTGCTTCAGGAGCATGGAGTAATTGCATTTGAAAGCCGTAAGCTTACTGATAAGGAGATGGCCATGAATGTTTATGATCAAGAAATGTTGGCTATTTTGCATGCAATCAAGAAATGGCACCATTACTTATATGGCAGCCGATTCAGAGTACATAGTGATCATCGCGTACTCAAGTATTTCCTTACTCAGTCAAATCTTACTCCAAAGCAACGACGATGGGTAGCAACATTACAAAATTATGACTTTGACATCATTCATACAAGGGGCAAAGATAACATAGTGGCTAATTCTCTCTCTCGTATGTGGGCCTGCAAAGTATCAGCCATGACGGAATTACATAGTGATTGGATTGAAGAGCTACAAGAGGCATATCTCTTAGATGAGGAATTCAGCCAAATCTTTCAGAAATTACAGCAAGGTCTTATGGAAGAAAACTCGCACTACCAGCTTAAAAATGGTCTTATTTGGTGGAAGGGCAAGATTGTTATTCCCTCTACTTCTTCTTTCAAGCGAAAAATTATGGAGGAGATGCATTCTTCGCCTTTAGCTGGACACTTGGGAGTTTTCAAGACTTATGACAGGATCAGCAAGAGCTTTTATTGGAAAGGACTGTGGAAAGATGTCAAGGACTTCGTTATGAAGTGTATGCCTTGTCAGCAAAATAAGGATAGCACCCATAAGCCAGGGGGTTTATTGCAGCCATTGCCTATTCCTACGAGTAAATGGACTCATATTACTATGGAATTTATCACTGGCTTACCTACTACCAACAAGGGGTGGAATAGTATTTATGTGGTGGTTGACAGACTCACCAAAGCAGCTCATTTTATCCCAACAAAAATTCAGTTTACTGCTTCTCAGGTGGCCAACCAGTTTATGGAGCATATTTTTAGATTGCATGGATTACCGCAGGTGATTGTCCATGATAGGGACTCAAAGTTTATGAGTAACTTTTGGCAAGCGGTATTTACATCTATGGGTACCAAGTTGGCTCCATCTACGGCTTATCATCCCCAAACTGATGGACAGACAGAGAGAGTTAATAAATGGTTGGAGACTTATCTTCGCCATTTTTGCTATGATGTCCAAACCTCATGGGATTCTTGGTTACACCTGGCTGAGTTTGCTTATAATAATTCCACTCATGCGAGCATAGGAGTTTCACCCTTTGAGGCTTTGTATGGTTACAAGGTGCCCCTACCCACAGTCATTTTTAACGAAAAGATCAACCCTCATGGGAAGGAAGAGTTGGATAGAATGCAGACCCTTCTTCAGGAATGCAAGGTAAATCTAAGGAGGCCTTTAGAGTTCCAGATCAGATGAGGATGTATGGTGATGAGAAGAGGAGGCCTTTAGAGTTCCAGGAAGGAGAGCTGATTTTGTTGAAGGTGCCCAAATCCAAGTATTCTACATTGAAAGATGGATCCAGTAATAAGCTTGCCCACAGATTCTATGGCCCTTACAGGATCCTTAAGCGGATTGGAGATTTGGCATACAGACTAGAGCTTCCCTCTTCTACAAAAATTCATAACGTCTTCCATGTTAGTCAGCTCAAGCCCTATTATGGTGATCCAGTGGATTTAGTTGATGAGTTGCCACCTATTGATGAAGATGGTATCGTTCAGTACATCCCAGAGGCTGTTATAGGTCAGTGTGAAAAGAAGCTTCGATCACGTTCTATTGTGGAATATTTGATTAAATGGAGAGGTTTACCCTCTGAAGAGGCTTCTTGGAGACCTGATTCAATATTGGATGAGTATCCATACTTGAAGGATACATTGGTGGCTGAAGCCTATTGCTTATGGAGCTAGTATTGGTGCAGACTGGTTCAGGACAGCACGCTGTTTTAGAACAGTTTTTGTCGTACTTCATTTTCAAAATTGAGCTATCTACATGAGCTTAAAGTACTCTTCAAAAGCTTCGTTTTGATATGTGGTACACCTCATTTGGACACTTCTATCAAAAGTTATGGCTGATTTGGTCCAGCAGGGACTGTTATTTCAGCAAGCTGTCTACTTTCTTATGGAACTGTTTGTTGAAGATTCTATGGCTCCAATGGCTTCTAAAGTTCTTCAAATCATGTATATAGCAGGGTCCACTTTCCGTACTTCAAATTCAGCCCTTGTAATGATAAATTCTTCACTCGTTCCCTATTTGTAAAGCTGTAAAACAGAGTAGTACTCTGTTCTATCCATCTTTTCTTTAGCTCTTTCTAGTTTTGTTTTTGGGGACAAAAACTTTTGGGAAGGGATGGATTGTAAGAAGCTGGGAATACTTAGAATACTAATAATATGCCATGTCACATTGACACTGGTATATAAGGAGAGAAGTTGTAATTTTTCACATCTTTTTGACATATCAATACAATTACAATCTTTCTCTCCCTTCTTGCTCCAAGCTTCCATGGCTTCTTCATCTTTTCTGTCTTTCTCTCTCCAATTCTAGTCTTTCTCTCTCCTCGTCACTCTATTTCTCTCTCTTCCTGCAGTCTTTCTCTCTCCTCTTCTTCTCTCCCTAGTTCTCTCTCTGACAGAGAGGGAGAGAGAGAGAGAGAGAGAGAGAGAGAGAGAGAGAGAGAGAGAGAGAGAGAGAGAGAGAGAGAAGAGTCACCTCGAGAGACTGCAAGGAAGAGAATTAGCTCAATTCCCTCTATCTCGATCCTTGACTTAACCATCTTCTCTTACGCTCTCCCATCTTGAATCTATTCCACCTTCTTAATCTCTTGAGTCTACCTGCGGACGATGGCCTCCAAGCGAAGAATGTCGCGTGCAGATGACAATGCTGCAACCAACAATAAGGCTTCGGGCAAACGCATCACTGTCAATCCAACTGCGGTTTTGGTCGTAAGTAATGTATTTTCAAATTGATAGATGCTTATTTTGATTCTCGTATGAGATACGTTAGGCCCCATACTATTGCACAAGTATAGGTCATAGGAAAGGATAAATTTCATCTCACCTACTCGAAAGATGGAGTTTGTAAAGTGTATATATATCAAGAGTTACATATGACTTATTTGCTAGTAGAGCAATTACGAGGAAGAATTAGTCAAGCGTTATGAATGGCATAGTCGTCAAAAGAACGACATTAAAAGATTGTGCATACAAGTGCTAGATTAAAGTATAGTCAAGGGTTACAAATAGCATAGTTACCAAAAGAATATGACATTCAGAATCATGAATAGAAAGTACTAGTTTAAAGTTTAGCTACTTTAAAAGTACTTAGCCTAAGAGCCCAAATATTAAGAAAAACTAGATTCTAGCTCAATGCAAGGCCTATTGGAGTCTAATTACTTGAGATCATCTCGCACTTATCTTATCAAGTATTTACATGCTATGTCTATAACATGTTTGATATATGAGGATAATTTTCTAGTTGCCTCATGACTTGACTAAGAGCTAGTACAAGAAATTAATCATAAGGGTTAAAACTAAGATGTCTTGAGATCCGTTGGATAACGATGACTTTTGCCAATCCAAATCCAGGGTTGGGTTATCAATCAAGGTAAGTGACCTATAGAGTTTACATCATGAAAAGTGTTTGAACTCTTAACATATGCCCTAGCCGAAGGAAGGAAGTGTTAAGAACATTTTTGCATAGTATTGCTCTTAGATCCCAAGGGGGAGAGCAAATATGCAATGGGAAATATTATATCATCTACTCTTGCATTGTTTTGGAAAGAATGCAATTGGTTTTATTGGTTGATCGAACAATATCCTAAATGCTTTTACATTCAACTGGTTGTTAGTTGTTGTTTGGATGATTATTCCAAGTGCTTGCGATTTATGGTAAATTCATGGCAAGGATTTGTAATGACAAGTCGCCATGGGAATAAAGGAATGATTTCTTGGAAAATGGTATTAGGGTTGAATGCCTTGTTTGTGCTTGATTCTTAAAGGATTTAATTAAGGAAGGATATATTGCACGGGTGGATCACCTCCATGATCGCATTGCATATTAACCTGAGAGGGCAGTGCTCGATTCATGGGTCGAAGGTCGAGTGGTGAAAAGGCCAACCACAGGAATGATGTTTCACTCCTAGACAGCTTGCGGGTCAGTTGGAGCTCTGGACACCCCTTGCTAGGTCTAGAATGGAGTTGAAGACCTCCGTGACCCCCAACATCTGGGCATGTTGGGAGATCCTATTCTAGATAAAGGATTGAGTTTGTGGTGCCATGTGAATTGGACTAGTTACTTTTGCAGGGCAGAAGGGATACTTCTGTTAGATAGAAGCGATACATAATTTCTCCTGTATGGGCAGGAGACAAAGATTAACTTGAAGATAAGTTAAGGAACTTGTTTGAACTTGTTTATCAATAGATTGCTTTGCTCTCTTTTTGTGTCTGTGCTATAAGTTATGCGAATGAACCCTGTTCCCTAAAAGGCTTAATTAATGAAGCTGACTTTAAGTGTCACACATAAATGTGGTAGGACCTAATTAGAAAACTAAAGCTATTAAGGGAAGCGGGTGGGTGGAACCCCCGACGGGTCCGTCCTACGGCAGGGTGGTCCCAAAGGACTGGGAGGCTTTTCACACGTTTTTAATCATCATTTGACCGTTAGGTATTGATAGGTTAGAACCCGATTCATGCCGCTTTAGGGGACCGGAATGAGACTATGCCCTATGGGCAGAGAGGTTGAGTAGCACATTCCTCTCATTTTCCATTCTCTTTGAACCAAGTGTGGCATGGGTCTACTTCGGATTGGGTATCTCTGCGTAAAGTAGGATGTCCAAGATCTAACGCTAGAATGTTGTTAGGAGACCTTGGCCATTAGGAGCCCAAATTTCAAGCCAATCCTAGTGGGTTTGGATGTAAACGTTCCGTTGCGAGGATGATCCGGGAAAACCTAGGTGACAAAACTCGGAACATTTCCTGGGAGTGCCGAGCAGCGATGCTTAGATTCATTTCTCGATAGACCACTAAAAGAGTGCCTAGAAAGCCGATGGGTGGGCACCTCACACTAACTAACTTTCAAACTAACCAACTAACTTTTATTGTGTGGAAATATTACATCCTCCTTCCCTTAGAGAAATCGAGATGTCCTCATCTCGAGAGAAACGGGGGTATCATCTTAGAACCTGTGGGGTATGGATCACCATGCTTTCGCTGCGCTACTCTGATCACTCACAGGCATGTGGTCTTTTGAAACAACAACCTATGGTATTTGATATATCCGAGTCTTGGTTACAATAGAAAATTTATTGTAGTTACATCTCATGGATATCTTCTAGGTTTTCCTAAGCACTTGGTATATTCTACATCACTGGAGCTTGTATAACTTTATTTCTTATAAGCTCAAGTTCTCTTTGAGTTTCGTTGGGACAATTGATATAGTTATGTCCAATGTTGTCGCACTCGGAGCATTGATGTTTAGGGTGCTTTGGACATTCCCTTTTGAAATGGCCTAACTCCATGCAATAGAAACAACGTGGAGCTTTATCACTTGCAGTCACAAGGTTCTTGGTTGTCCTTGGCAGGATTTTCTTCTTTAGACCAAAGTGTCCTAGGATTCTTTTAGCAGATTGGAGTGGTCCTTTATCTTGGAAACTACATTTCCAGATTGTCATGTTCTTAGTTCGGGACTGAGCTCCATGGACAATTGGCTTTGCTTGTAATACTAAAGAATACTTCCAAGCTTCGACATTCTGGTAAGACCCAATCTATATTAGTTGAGAAGAAATGACTTAAGAGAAATTCATTGCACATTATAACTATCATTCCTTGCCAGAGTATCTCTAATCATTTGCAAGTTCTAGGCTCAAAATAGATGCAACTCATAATACTCAAGCTAATTGTAGTTACAAGAGTAAAATTTATTCCGATACGTTGTATTTCATGTCGAAAAAATTTCTAGGATTTCTAATAATCCTGAAGTGGTGTAGTAGGTTCTAAGTCTTCGTCTTCATCTGATTCCTCTATATATCCAAAGATTGCATTTGTGTAGCTTCGTTTTCTTAGAGGCTCCGTATCTTTTGGACTTGAGTCAGGGCAGTCTGCTTCGACATGTCGTGGTTCATTGCAATGGAAACATTGACGATAGGGATATCTCCTACGGATGTGCCCTATTTCTCCACATGTATGGCATCTCTTACCCAGATCTTGGGAGTCATCTTTAGTACAATTTCCCGATTTAAATTCTTGGACAATTGGATTTGCTCGGAGTAATGCGTCTTGCAAGTCCGTTGGACGCATTGCTTCAAGACGGTGGTTCAGAGGAGTGTTTAGGCCATGGTAAAACTTGGATACTTGCTCCACAATGTCCATAGGTGGTGCATATTTTAGTAGGGTTACAAACTTTGAGTAGTAAGCTTCCAAAGTTAATTCTAGTTGCTTTAACTTGAAGAATTCATTC
This sequence comes from Lygodium microphyllum, assembly GCF_053477565.2. Taxonomy (NCBI): domain Eukaryota; kingdom Viridiplantae; phylum Streptophyta; class Polypodiopsida; order Schizaeales; family Lygodiaceae; genus Lygodium; species Lygodium microphyllum. Next base: position 1,966,477 of record NC_141136.1, read on the forward strand.
ATCTTCAAAGTCTGGTTGGTTGGTGGAAGGTATCGTCTGCGTACAACATCTTTGATGGACCTAAAAGCGGGCCGGCACTGGCTCATGCACCAGCCGGACCTCGCTCTCACACACTCAACGACCCCACGGCCTCGCGGCCAGGAGCGTTGAGGACATACACATTTTGCCTTCCTATCTTTTATCGCGTTTGTATCGTTTGTAGTCCAATTTCCTATTTTACCCACTACTCCTCAGAGGGAGCTTCCCATCACATTGGCAAAGAGCCACGTTTCACCTACGAAGGAGGTCTCCTACGGCAGAATGCCGCCACCCCACTGCGACTCTCCTACACCGCAGGGATTGGCCCCTTGGTGCGTCGCACAACATATAGAACAATACGAACAAACTGCACTCAAGGTACCAAAGACGTTCCAGGAGTGTACCACATTTTCCCTCACTTGTTATTTCCCCTTAAACCCTCGGCTTCACACAGCTTGGGAACCTCACACTCTCAATGTGGGTCATTCATTTTATGGCAACCAAGTGCTATGCATCCAGTATTTCTGATACCGTTTTAAATACCATACTCCATGCAATAGGTGGATGCCATATAAGTGCTCAATCATGTAGGAGAATCAGTATTTGTGAATGTGCAAAAAACATTTCCTTCCATGATCTTTATTCTAACGCACGTGCTTTGCTGCTGGAACCTAGCACCGAATATTCTTCGTGCTACTAGGTTCTTTATTAAATAACCGTCTTTCTCTATATGCCATGCAAAGAAAATCAGCAACTTTCCTTCATTTTATGCAGCATTTAAATGAATTTTCATGCCATGCTTCCATTATCCACTTATTGCTTCGTTGTTCGCTATTTAGGATTTCTTCCCTTATCATTTTATGTGTAAAAATATGGAAAAAACTCACTAAAACACACAAACAAGGCTGAACTGAAGCAAATCTCCATGCTTCAGCCTTGTTACACATCCACAAACATTTATCTTAATTTTCCTAATTTTTCCCCACCCCAAATGTGTTTTTCCCCTATTTTTTTGGGTTTTTCATCATTTTATGGGTATTTACCCCTATTTTTCCCATTTTTTATTGGCTGAAAATAAAAACCGGTTCATGGGCTGTGGCACTTAGTTCATTCGCTGAATAAAAAGATATTTAGTTGATGTGTATTAACATTTTCCCCATTTATACGCCCAAAACCCTTGTTTTTTCCCATTTTTCATGCGTTTTGGGGTTTTTTGACATTATTTCGAGCCATGAAATGCATGTTTTTCATAATTTTTGGTTATAAACAGTAAGAACTCAGAAGAATCAGCAGCATAATCAAAACTTAGTCCATATGAACGGCATTCCATCAATCAAAAGCATAAAACACTAAATTTTCTTTGTATTAGTTTACCGCTTAAACGCGTGTTTCGGGTTTTTTTTTCCATGCTGCAAATCAGGAAATCCAGCAGCCTTCAATGCTTCTGACGGTCACGCACCATCGTCTTCAGCCCGTGAAGCGATCCGATCCGTGTCGAACAAGCCTTCATCGTCCTTTCTTCATTGCTCCTTCCCACACACGAACTGCCTCTTAGGGGAGAGAGAGGGAGGAGAGAGAAAGACTGAAATTTTATCTCTCTGATCAGTCCACCATTTTGCGCGCGAGGAGTGGCGATTTGATGCCGAGAAATTATGCAGTCTGGCCCTGCCATCACCTACATCGAGTCTTCATGACCCACATCCATCATTTCATGGGGGGGGGGGGGGGGGCGTTTTCGTCACGCGCATGCAGATCGACGACATACTGTCGTCCCCGCGAGAATTTTGGTTGGGGGGGAGCCCGCAAAGGGCACCCCCCACTTACTATGTCTTTTCATTTCACAAATTTTGGCCTTTCTTGCGGGCGGGCGGCCGGTTTTGGGCAATCTTGAGCATCCGGCATCGAAACCGAGTTCTGGAAATTTCTGTGAGTTCGTCTTGGGGTCTCGGACAGGCCTGCAGCTCCCGCATCCAGTCCTGACTGACATAAAAATTACTAAAAATCCGCATGTGTCACTTGGGCGCCCGTCGGTTGCTTGACGCTTAAAATCGTCTTGGATCGAGCTGCCGCCTTCGCGATCGGGTATTTTTCCCCGCATTTCCCCATTTTTCTCCTATTTTTAGGCACGTTTCGGAGCCTAAACTCCTGCTTTCATTGGCGACCACGGGATAGGATGACTCAGGCCGTCGAACCCTCGAACATATCTGCACATAAACAACCAAAGGAGCATCAAACTGCTACAAAACAGATCCACAACAAAACACAAGCAGCTCTCAGCCATCCCCTGACAAAACCAAGGCATGAACTCCACGAGGAGAAGTCCAACAAACGGCCAGAGCTAGTCACAACTGACTGCTCCAACACGGCCAAGCTAAAAAGCCTATCAAAGGGGTCGCCCTAAGTGGTGGTCTGAACTACCGTCCTAACAAAGGACAACCTAACCAGGAGTCCCTCCTATGCGAGGTCTCCTATAGCCTGAACGAAAGATATTCTTTTTTATCTTCTTTTCTTTCCTATCAGGGGTTTATCCCCCCTACTCTGGCGTGTAAAAAGGAGGGAGCTGAGTGTAGCATCCCAAGGAGGACAGGGCATCGGCCTCAGGTCCAGTCTCGGTACCCAAGAGCCTACCAAGCCCTCGCAAGGCGACACTAAAATATTCCTTTTTCTTCCAATGCTCACTTTTATTTTCGCTCCAACCTTTTGGATTTATTCTTTTCCAGCATGATGCCACCCCTAGGAAGACAAGGCATCGGCCTCAGGTCTGACTCGTCCCCAGGAGCCTACCAGGCCTTCGCTAGGCGATAGACAACTGCTTATAATTTTCTTTTCTTTTCTTTTTCTATCAGAGGGGTTAGAACCCCTTTTTACACACCTTCGCATGGTGGTTTATCTTTCTGATTTTTAGGGTTTATCATTCTGCTCATTTTTCTTAGGCAGGCTTTTCTATGTGCCTCACAACTAGAAGATACTCCTAACTCAGCTGCCTAGCAGGCTAGCAGGACAGGGTCACTTGGACTACATCTGAGATAGGTCTTTGGCGCCTAACAATGCCTTCATAGATGACTGCGACTAAACAGACCGCTATCGGCTATGCTCACCTAATCCTGGGACTTCATGCCTTGGTTGCCGGTCCCCAAAGAAAGAGAAAAAACCCTCACAAGTACACAGACACATGCAACAACAAAACTCGGTACTCGTAAAGGGTGGATGTCACCTGGACTGGCCACGAGAAGCGTTGATGTCGCGCCAAAGGCTCCCTCCAGCTCCACAGAACCTGTCAAGCACAAGACTAAACAGAACACGGTCAAAAGCACCCATACTCGATAGACACATGGCCCTCTTGGCCTAAAGAGATCAAACAATACTACTCTAAATAGAGTCGGCCCTCTTGGCCTAACGAAATCAAGCTTTAAAAGCATACCTAAATGGCCCTTTTGGCCTAATGAAATAAGATAAATCAGCACCTAAAACCTCCTTAGGATAGGAAAGATACAAAGACTGCACGCCATATCCGAAGGAGAAAAAGAGGGCTCGTAGCCCTAAGCTAAATGCATAAGGTTGTGACCCATCCCTCCTGCATACAAGGCAAGGGGGGTATGAATAATATGCTGCCTAATTAACCTATGGGTCAATGATAGTAACGGCAGATTGGTCTCGGCTATTCTCTGCATCACCCATATCAACCATCGCCTGCCAAATATAGCATGTTCCAATAATATCCCCCATAGAAGACCGGGTCCTGTCTCATCAGTAATAACTATATCCGGACTAGGACCACAATTGAAGAAAAGGTCTTCTTCATAAGCCAGATTTGCCAATGAATCCGCAAACTGATTCCAATAACGTGGAACCAGCTGAAGAGACACTCTTTCAAAATCCTCAAGAAGGGTCATGGTAGTGCGATGATACATCGAAAGGATGGGATTTCTCACTGTGTATGTCCCATCTAGCTGATTCAGAATCAACTGGGAATCCCCTTTGACTAACAACCGTCGGATACCACCTTGCTTGGCAATATTCAGTCCCATAATCAAGGCTTTGTACTCCGCCATGTTGTTAGTAAACCCTATCCCAAGATAGGCTACTAACTTCATAATAACCCTACGATGGGGATCACGGATAACTACTCCTATGCTTCCTTTCCTTTGCAGACCCCTAGACGCTCCGTCGAAATACAATGTGTACGTCCAGAAGGGGTTCACATAACCAGCCATCACTACCACCTCTATTCGTACTGATGATAATCAAAGTTCAGCATACGCAGAGGGTGCACTGACGGCTCCATCCCACCGTCCTCATTGAACTCAACAGGGATGCTGGTCAATATACGCAGACAATGATGGCAGAAGACTTTGATCTCCCAGACAAAAGTTCCGTCCTCTTGCTCAATCACCTTATAACCCTTGCTCCACCAAATCAGCTTTCCCTGATGATATCTCTGCTCTAGATGAGGGTGTTCTAAATAGGGGATTAGCCGCCCCATCAGCCAATTGAAGCGCTTTAGCAGGTCTCAAATCAGCTTCCTCGTGGACCTGCAATGCATTTTTCTTGTGTTAGTATGGCTAGAAATAATAAGGTTTAATCTTGTTAAGATTAGCCTTATTTTTAAACTCTACTCCCTACAGATCAGCTAAAAGAGCTGTAGACTTATTCTTTCCTAACCTGACAATTTTATAGGGGCCATCCCATTTGGGTTCTAACTTTCCAGGAAACAGCTCCCTACGCACATCATAGTACAGGACTAGTTGCCCTTTCTTAAAAGTATACTTCTTCGCTTTAAGGTCATGCAACTGTTTCATGCGACGTTTGGTCACCTCCTGATGTAACAGGCTTTGCAACTTTAGCTCATCAAGGTGTGCTATTGTCGTGAAACGCTCGAAGAGTGCCTCCTCGTCTCCCAAAGAGTGGTTAATCGCAAACCTAATGGTAGGCAACTCGATCTCGAGGGGTAATACGCATTCTTCCCCATAAACTAATTTAAATGGCGTATGGCCGGTAGCGCATTTATATGTCGTATTGTACGCCCATACCGCCACATACAGCTTCTTGTCCCAGTCGCGCTTCTTCTCAGAAACTACTTTGGACAAGATACCCACAAGCTGTTTATTGGTGCTTTTCACCTACCCATTCGCTTGTGGGTTATAGGGGGTCGTCTTGTTATGCTTGATCTGCCAAGCTTCAGTCAGGCTTTTAATCACTTTATTCAAAAAGTGTGTCCCACGATCCGATATCAATTTCTTTGGCGGACCGAAACGGCAGATAATCTGCTCCAACAGAAAACTTGCAGTCTCTTTTGCGTTGTCCTACCTCGTCGCCCGTGCTTCTGACCACTTTGTAAAATAGTCAGTCGCTACTATAATATACCTTTTCTGGGTAGTGGATGACAGGGTGATGGGACCCACAAAATCTATACCCCACTTCTCGAAAGGAAGTATAGCCATGATCGGCGTAAGTGGGCGTTTCCTGTTCTCTCGGCTGTCATGCCTCTGACAGGTATCACACTTCTTAACATACTCAAAGGAATCTTGGAAGATGGACGGCCACCAATATCCAGCTCTTAAAGCTTTCTGTGCCGTTAACCGCCCAGCAAAATGCCCTCCGCAAGCGGAGTCATGACACTCTTCCAAAATGAAAGGGACCTCGTCAGGCATCACGCACCGGCGATAAATATCATCGACTCCTTTCCGATACAATGTGCCTGCGATAAGCGCAAATTTTAAAGCCTGCTGTTTAATTTTCCTCTTCTCGTTTTTCGACAAGCTAGCTCCAGTCTCTCCTGTGGATAGATAATGCGTTATGGCTACATACCACGAGGGAATGGAAGCTGTATCAATTTTAAATAATATCTCCATGTCACTCTCTTCGGCCGTGGCATCTTTCGGCTCTCCGAAATCCACTAAGCATTCTACAATGCCCTGCAATTTCGGCGGCTTGCTTTGAATCTCATAGTCGAACTCCTGCAAAGTGATTAACGACTTTGCTAGTCGATCAGGCGGCTGCAACTTGTTTAGCAATAACCTCAGTCCTTTCGCCTTGGTATAAATAACCACCTTCTCATAGAGGATGTAATGTCTGAACTTTTTGGTCCCAAAAACCATCGCAAGACATAACTTCTCCATATAGGTATAATTAATCTCAGATACGCCCAGTTTCCGGCTAGCAAAAGCTATCGGATGGTACCATTTCTCTTCCCAGATCTGAGCTAGGCAGCAGCTAATACTATGCGTGGTTGCTGCTGAGAATATGTAAAATATCTCACCTCTTTTGGGTGCCTTTAAAATAGGTGCTTTGGTAAGCTCCTGCTTCACATCCTCAAATGATATTTTACACACATCGCTCCACTCAAACAGACAGTTATAAGATAAGAGATTGGTTAGTGGCAATGTTCTCTCTGCCAGGGCATTGATAAATCGACGATAGTACCCTACTGACGAGAGGAAACTATGTACTTCCTTTGGAGTACGCGGCGGACCCATAGCAACGATAACCTTAATCTTTTCAGGGTCGGTTTCGATCCCCATTGAGCTAACCACATGGCCCAACAACAGCCCATATGGCACTCCAAAGACACACTTCCTTGGGTTCAGAGCGATGCAAAATTGCCTGCAATGCTCAAAACACTTCCTTAATATGATCAATTGCCTCTCCCTTACAATGGCTGCCCCCAGGTCGTCAATAAATACTTTGAGCTCCTCTGGGGAGATGTCACCAAAGGTTTTATCAACTGTTCTTTGCCACGACCCAGGTGCATTGCATAACCCAAACGCCATCACATGGTACGCAAAGGTACCGAAGACAGTGATGAAAGTCGTTTTCAGTTTGTCCTCTTCTGCGATCGCCATTTGGTTATAACCCGCAAAACAATCCATGAACGAATAGATCTCTCTACCTGCCAGCTGATCCAGAATCTGGTCAATGAATGGCAACGGGTAGTAATCTTTTACTGTCTGCTTATTTAGCTCCCTAAAATCCACACAGAGCCGGATCTGGTTATTTTTCTTCTTCTTGATGACGATTCGTGAGCACCATTCTGTGTGCTGCACAGGAAAAATTAAACCAGCCTTTTGCAGCTTCTGCAGTTCCTCAAACAGTCCGTCCCTTAGCTCAAAAGGCATACGCCTTACTTTCTGACGTACATGACGACTACCTTCCTTTACTGGGATAGTATGGACAGCCAGGCTAGGAGGTATGCCTCGCAGCTTGTCATAGCTCCAAGCAAATATATCTCAGAATTCTTGAATAAGAGACACATAGTCCTCTCTTTCTGCTGGGTTGAGCATGGATCCTAGCTTAATAGGTCGCGAATCAATCGGCGTACCAAGGTCCAACTCGACTACATCTGCATCTCTAATTCTATCTTGCGCCTCTATCGGCTCATTGAGGGTGATCTGATAAATATCCTCTGTAGTAGATCCCTCTTTGGATTCATCACTAGAGGACGACTCACCCTCAGATGCCTCATCTGCAGTGTCTAGTTCAGTGGAGGGTACAGGAGCCCACTCACTTTGCGGAGATTCAGGGTAAGCGTTAACTATTACCCGATTAGTACCTCTCCCTAGAATCACATGACCGGCAGGTATATCGACTTGACAGTCTGTTCGTAAGATCCAAGGCTTGCCTAGCAATATTCGATAACTAGGATGCCCAGCGAATCTTATCACTCCAAAGTCCAAGAAACATTCTACGCTTGCAACCGTCACATGAACTCTAGTGACACAACCCTCTGGTTGTCTCAAACTGTCATCAGCCATCCTGAGAAGGGTAGAGCCATCTTTTTGAATGCCTAGACCTAGCCTCTCCATCAACTCTGAACTCATGATATTGACGGATGAACCAGTATCCACGATAGCATGCTCTACTAAAATCCCATCGATATATGCTGGAACCCTAGGGCAATGCTTTTCAGCATGATCCATCCAGTCTTCCTCTACTCTAGCTATGCCCATAGGTTCTACAATATACCCAATCCGCAAGATCTTTTTGAACTCCTTGCGTACTCCTGGCGACAATTTAATCAACTACAGGAGGTTCACATCTGGCTTGACTTCGTAAAGAGAACTTGCCAAATCAAAATCCTGATATGTGGCCAAAGCTCTCTTCTCTTGCCAAACCATCCTTTCTTTCGGTTTTGAAACCGGCTTTGGAGCCTCTTTTCTAGCTCTCGCCTTCTTTCTTGGTACGTCTTTATCCTTCTTAAGATCAGCTTTGCTGTCAACTGGTTTTAAGGGTCCCCCTTCCAAATCAGGGTTTAGGACTTGCGTCCCCTTATCTCCCTGCTTAGGGTTTCCCTCAACCGGCTTTATATTATCCCTATCGCCCTCTTTAGCCTTTTGGCCTCTCGTCACGGCTCTTAGATTAGAGGTTTCAGCACCATCCACTTGTACCGCCTCAATGAGGCTGACTCCGTTGCCTTGGGGTAGCTCCTCTACAGTGGCTTTTCCCCTCTGCAGTATCTGCCTTGGTCCATCATTCTACGGAAGGTCATTACCCTGTGCTCTATGATTAATCGAACCCGGCTGTTTACTTCCTTGTTGGAGAGAACTAATCTTACTCCAGCATGTGGCGGCTAAATGGCCAGACTTTCCACAAATGTCGCATTTAATATTAGGGCAGTTCCTAGGGAAATGCTGCCTGCCACACCACTTACAGCTAAATCTAGATGGGCCACCCTCTTCAGGGCGTCGGCTCCCTATCAAATTCTGCTGCTTCTTAAGGAAGTTGACATCGACGGCTATTTGTCTATACTGTTCAGCAATCATATCCGTATAGTGCTTCATCATGTCCTTGACCTCGCCAAGGACGTTCGATGCACTTGACTCATAGCCACGATCATCCATTTGCCGTCCCATTGGCCTTACCACCTGATTAGGCATTGGCTGCTGCTGTTGGCTTATTGGGACCGCATTAGGGTTTGTTCCTTGGTTTCCCACATTCAAGGGAACCATTTGACTAACCATCGGCATACCTACACTAGGAGGTGCTGGTAGCATGGGCAGGTTGGGCATAATGCCACTTCTTCCATTTGCGTTTGACATGGGGTCTCCTTGACTCCCATTGGTTAGTGCCAGACTATTCCCATTCCAGTTCACTCTAGCTGCATAAGCCGCTTGCAAGCGTGTCTCTACACCTTCTGCTTGTGTAATCACGGTATCAATGTCAGCCAAGGCGACACTACTCAGCTGCACCTGGATGTTAAAATCCAACCCATGAAGGAAGTATTGTAACTGGGTAGCTGGTGGGATAGGAATGTAGGTATCAAGTTTACGTAAAACTTGTTTCAGCTTCTTCGCATAAGTCTGGACGTTCTCGTTTGGCTCTTGACGTGTTACATTCAATACACGAAGGCAATACTGTCCACCCCTTTCAGGGGCAAACTCCCTACGGAAGGCTGTAAAAAATTGCACTATAGTCGTTATGGTTCCGACTTCTAGGCCATGATACCATAGTGCTGCTCTTCCTTTCAAGGTCATGTTGAAGAACATCATCAAGTGCCCTTCATCTTGGATGCGATAATTAAACATGAGTTTATTGAACTCATTAATATGAAGCTCACCATCCTCTTCTGCCAACCCATTAAAAATGGGCAATGGGGCTCCTAAGGCTGGCAAATCAGGTGTTCCTGTTGGAATTGCTATCGGTTGTGCCATTGCTACAACCTGATTAATGATAGGGGGCTGCGTAGGTAAACCTACACCTCCACTTGAACTTGATTGACTACCTGCAAGAGGGGAAGTACTACCACTCCCTTTTTCGCTCAAAGGGCTTCTTGCAGCACTTGGGTTGCTGGAACTACTGCCTCTTATGCGTATTGGGCTGCTCCTTTGAGGAGAATAACGTCGTAATATTTCAGCCCTACGTCTAGCTCTTTCAGCACGTTCTTCTTTTTGAACTTCGGCTTGACGAGTCCTATCAAAGGACATAAACTGATCACTAGGTCCTTAAAGATCCTAGATTCAAAACCACCCCTTTTTAGTGGCTCCCGGCAGACGCACCACTGATGGACCTAAAAGCGGGCCGGCACTGGCTCATGCACCAGCCGGACCTCGCTCTCACACACTCAACGACCCCACGGCCTCGCGGCCAGGAGCGTTGAGGACATACACATTTTGCCTTCCTATCTTTTATCGCGTTTGTATCGTTTGTAGTCCAATTTCCTATTTTACCCACTACTCCTCAGAGGGAGCTTCCCATCACATTGGCAAAGAGCCACGTTTCACCTACGAAGGAGGTCTCCTACGGCAGAATGCCGCCACCCCACTGCGACTCTCCTACACCGCAGGGATTGGCCCCTTGGTGCGTCGCACAACATATAGAACAATACGAACAAACTGCACTCAAGGTACCAAAGACGTTCCAGGAGTGTACCACATTTTCCCTCACTTGTTATTTCCCCTTAAACCCTCGGCTTCACACAGCTTGGGAACCTCACACTCTCAATGTGGGTCATTCATTTTATGGCAACCAAGTGCTATGCATCCAGTATTTCTGATACCGTTTTAAATACCATACTCCATGCAATAGGTGGATGCCATATAAGTGCTCAATCATGTAGGAGAATCAGTATTTGTGAATGTGCAAAAAACATTTCCTTCCATGATCTTTATTCTAACACACGTGCTTTGCTGCTGGAACCTAGCACCGAATATTCTTCGTGCTACTAGGTTCTTTATTAAATAACCGTCTTTCTCTATATGCCATGCAAAGAAAATCAGCAACTTTCCTTCATTTTATGCAGCATTTAAATGAATTTTCATGCCATGCTTCCATTATCCACTTATTGCTTCGTTGTTCGCTATTTAGGATTTCTTCCCTTATCATTTTATGTGTAAAAATATGGAAAAAACTCACTAAAACACACAAACAAGGCTAAACTGAAGCAAATCTCCATGCTTCAGCCTTGTTACACATCCACAAACATTTATCTTAATTTTCCTAATTTTTCCCCACCCCAAATGTGTTTTTCCCCTATTTTTTTGGGTTTTTCATCATTTTATGGGTATTTACCCCTATTTTTCCCATTTTTTATTGGCTGAAAATAAAAACCGGTTCATGGGCTGTGGCACTTAGTTCATTCGCTGAATAAAAAGATATTTAGTTGATGTGTATTAACATTTTCCCCATTTATACGCCCAAAACCCTTGTTTTTTCCCATTTTTCATGCGTTTTGGGGTTTTTTGACATTATTTCGAGCCATGAAATGCATGTTTTTCATAATTTTTGGTTATAAACAGTAAGAACTCAGAAGAATCAGCAGCATAATCAAAACTTAGTCCATATGAACGGCATTCCATCAATCAAAAGCATAAAACACTAAATTTTCTTTGTATTAGTTTACCGCTTAAACGCGTGTTTCGGGTTTTTTTTTCCATGCTGCAAATCAGGAAATCCAGCAGCCTTCAATGCTTCTGACGGTCACGCACCATCGTCTTCAGCCCGTGAAGCGATCCGATCCGTGTCGAACAAGCCTTCATCGTCCTTTCTTCATTGCTCCTTCCCACACACGAACTGCCTCTTAGGGGAGAGAGAGGGAGGAGAGAGAAAGACTGAAATTTTATCTCTCTGATCAGTCCACCATTTTGCGCGCGAGGAGTGGCGATTTGATGCCGAGAAATTATGCAGTCTGGCCCTGCCATCACCTACATCGAGTCTTCATGACCCACATCCATCATTTCATGGGGGGGGGGGGGGCGTTTTCGTCACGCGCATGCAGATCGACGACATACTGTCGTCCCCGCGAGAATTTTGGTTGGGGGGGTGCCCCCACTTACTATGTCTTTTCATTTCACAAATTTTGGCCTTTCTTGCGGACGGTCGGCCGATTTTGGGCAATCTTGAGCATCCGGCATCGAAACCGAGTTCTGGAAATTTCTGTGAGTTCGTCTCGGGGTCTCGGACAGGCCTGCAGCTCTCGCATCCAGTCCTGACTAACAGAAAAATTACTAAAAATCCGCATGTGTCACTTGGGCGCCCGTCGGCTGCTTGACGCTTAAATCCGTCTTGGATCGAGCCGCCGCCTTCGCGATCAGGTATTTTTCCCCGCATTTCCCCATTTTTCTCCTATTTTTAGGCACATTCCGGGGCCTAAACTCCAGCTTTCAATCTTTCAGCTGAACCCAAGTAACAATGGCTTCAAAAATACCTTGATCTTCGCACCATTGCTTCCACCATGACTGAGCCTGGCCAACTGGCTTAAGTTTGGCTATCATTGCTTGATTGGTAGAGGCAGTTCCCGTAGCAAAGAAATAGTCATCCATTGACTCAATCCATATCTCTGCCTCTACTACGATGTCTATCCCTTCTCCATCAAACTCGGGTGCCTTAATTTGCTTGAGAAAGAATTTCTTCTCTTGCATGTCAACATTCGTGGGTGCAGAAGGTGCCTAACAATCAAGCCATACTGCTTAGATTATTTTGTTAGGATATGTCTACAAACCATAAATTAATCAATCACGTATCATGACAAAGTTTCGCTCTGATACCAACTATGAGGTGCATGCCCATCGACTTTCAAGCACTCTTTCAGCGGCCTATCGAGAAATCAATCTAAGCGACACTACCTGGCACTCCCTGGGAATGTTCCGAGTTTTTTTGCCTAGGGTTTCCCGAATCCGCCTCACAACAACGGAATGTTCACAATTGAAACCACTAGGACCGACCTGAAATTCGGGTTCCTAGTTGTCAAGGTCTCCTAATAGCATTCTAGCATTGGGTTTTTGACATCCTACTTTACGCAGAGATACCCAATCTGAAGCAAACCCATGCTGCACTTGGTTCAAAGAGAATGGAAACGAGAGGGATGCGCTGCTCAACCTCTCTGCCCATAGGGCATAGTCCCATTCCAGTCCCCTAAAATGGCATGAATCGAGGTTTTATCCTAACAATGTCTAAGGTCGAAGACAATAAACCTTGTGAGAAGCCTCCCAGCTTTCTGGGACCACCCTCCCATAGGATGGACCCGTCGAGGGTTTCTCCCGCCTGCTTCCCTTAATAGCTTTAGTTCTCTAATTAGGTCCTACCACATTTATGCGTAACACTTAAAGTCCTCTCGAATAAAATAATCTATATCCCATAACTCAACATCTTCCAGGAGACTGATAAAACTGCAAACATCCTTACATAAAAATTGTCATATGCACGGTGGTCATGGCTCATAAGTCCAAAATTGACTTAACACATTTAAAAATTGAGTATTCAAGACTTGACTAGTGGGACTAACGAAGAAATAAATAAAATATTAAAAAAGCTTTAAGTTTTAATAATAAAGCTTAAGAAGTAGAAAAGGTGGACAAACTGGCGACCTTCCTCCCCCCCTTCCCCCTTTTCATGAAAATAGTGCCATCACTCTCTTCCTTCCCAAAGTGGAAAAATTGAAACCAAGGAAAAAAATCTTGAATTCTCCTTGTTAATCTTAGCGTGAAACTCCAGCAATGTCCCCCTTTTCTCAATTTGACAAGAGGTCCACATTGGAGCAGATCACTAGACAACCAAGAGAATCAATCATGGCATCTCTAGCAGCCTCTCTGGACCTCAAAGATCAAATTACAAGAATCACATTGCATCTTGAAAGCTTCCAGATAGCTGGATTGGCAAGATGCCCTCCACAAAGAACTCCTCTTCTTGGCCGCAACCCATAAACCCCCCACCCTTCAATTTAACTATAAATATGGGGCATGAGGAGCCGTTGAGGATTAGCCCAAACTAAAAGAATAGACTCTTCTCAAATCAAGAGAGAAGAGCAAGAGGGAGAGAGGTAAGAGGAGCGTGAGAAAGGATATTCTTATCGCATGAAGACAAGGAGGATACTCCAACAACTCTCGATATCAAATCTCATCTCTTCTACCTTCACTTCCCCGTAGAATCAAGACTCTACTCGATTTTCTCTCAATTTCTAATAATCAACATCTCCATCAATCCAATTGTGACGACCCAAAGCTCTATTGTCGAAATCTTCTCTACAATCTCGTGATTAAAGACCATGGCCTCGAAGAAGAAAATTATGAAGGTTGCAAAAGTGGGAGCTGCTAATAATATTGTGGGTGCAATCACTACAAACGGAATGGCAAGTACTGGGATTACAAACAAAGCTCCAAATAGCATCAACTAAGCACTCGTCATAAATCCCCATGTACTGTATTTTATTATTAATTTAATTATTAAAGACAACAAATAGATCATCATACTACGGGGGTTGGTAACAAAAAACTGCATTCATAAGAATATGAATTTTTAAAAAAATCCCCTGTATTTAAAAAAATCCTAGAGAAATTATTAAACCACAAATTCCAAGGAATAATTTGGGTTTGTACAAGATGCACCAGGAATAAGGTACAAGAAAGATACTACACTTCCCCAAAGAGTTAAAATTTTGATTTGTTTGAACTCATGGAACCTCTAATTGATAAACATGAATGCTAATTCTTTGAAAAAAAAGTCTTGAGATAAAATTATTAAAAATACTTTTTGTAATAAAAATAACCAAAACTTTTGAATTATTGTTAGACAAGCACCCACAAAACTCTGTTAAGGAAAAAAACATCATTAAAGGAGTTGCTCTCAAAAATAGAAGTCTAGGGAAAAAAAATCTTAATTAAGTTTAACCCAGGCTAGATCCCAAGGGTAGAATAATCCGAGAAGATTATTGGAAGATATTTCCACTCAGGCTAAGTTTAGCCCTGATATTGTTATTCTAGAAAAGAGGTTTGTCTTGGAAATAAATTTGTTAAAAGTTTGTGTATAATACATTTGAAGTAAGATGTTTGTCATTGTAAATTAGGTACTAATCTTTCCTAAATTATTAGGCTGAAAGATGAATAATCAGATACAAATCGCAGATTAAGGCAGTATTTCGATGGACATAGAATGCCAACTGAGGAAGTGTTCTCTGTCAAGAATCGTGTGGTGGGGGGACTTGCTCAAGATCTTGCGCTGAACACACACAGAATGCACAAGGAGAAGCTCACTCAAGAGACAAGAAGAGAGATGGAGGCCAAAACGTTTTCTTGTTGGCTTCTTCTTCTTCTTCCACACACTTTACAATGTACACAAAGTATAGATAAGATACAACATAAAGGAAAGTGGCCTACTAAGTCAAACAATGCATAACCGACTACACTAGTCGACTGGCGCTATAATTATGCCAGCTATAAATAGGTGTAACAACTTGAATATAATAAGTTATGAGTCAGTGGCCATGTGAGAGTCATAATGACCACCAACGTGCTAAGTGTAGACGTGTGGACCCATCTAACCAGGCGGTCCATCATCAATGTCCACATGTGTTGAGCTTATCATCTCAACACTCCCCCTCAAGCTCAACTGCATCTCTGCAACTCCAAGTAAGCTTCAAAACTTTTGAAGCTTCTCTGTACCCAATGCCTTCGTGAAGATGTCAGCTATCTGATCCTGTGTGTTGACATACACCAAGTCAATCTCACGTGCTAGTACCTTCTCTCTCACAAAGTGGTAGTATACCTCAATATGTTTTGTCCTGGCATGGAACACAGGGTTCCTAGCCAACTATATACTGCTCATGTTGTCACAATAAATGACAACTGGACCTTCCACCTGCACATCCAAATCAGCCATTAACTTTTGTAGCCATACTACCTCACATGCTGCAACAACAACACCTCTATACTCAGCCTCTGTACTCGACAAAGCAGCTGTAGATTGCTTTTTGCTGCTCCAAGCAACTGCTGCACTACCAACACAGAACATGTATCCACTGGTAGATTTCTATCAGACATACTACTAGCCCAATTTGCTTCTGTGTATCCAAACACCTGTACATTTGTACCTGCCTCATAGAAAAGTCCATAATGTAATGTGGACTTCACATATCTCAATATGCGTCTGACTGCATCCAAATGTGGCTTTCTAGGCACTTGTATAAACTGACTCACAAGACCAACAACGTAGCTCAAGTCTGGCCTTGTAATGGTCATGTAGATCAAACTCCCCACTATCCTC
Organism: Lygodium microphyllum; assembly: GCF_053477565.2. Classification (NCBI taxonomy): domain Eukaryota; kingdom Viridiplantae; phylum Streptophyta; class Polypodiopsida; order Schizaeales; family Lygodiaceae; genus Lygodium; species Lygodium microphyllum. The sequence continues at coordinate 1,982,464 of NC_141136.1, forward strand.
CTGAACATAGTAGGGTCTTCTATTTCATCCCCAACATCAGCACTCAACTTTACATTCTGCTCCAACGGGACTGAAAGTGGTTTGCATGCTGTCATACCATACTTGGACAACATATCCAAGCCATATTGTCTTTGGGACAGCCATATAGCATCATCACATCTGATCACCTTAATGCCAAGGAAGTAACTTAGCTCACCTAAATCCTTCATCTCAAACTTCTTCTTCAAAAAGTCCTTGACTTCAGCAATCCCAATAACACTATCACCTGTAATAATCAAGTCATCCACATAGATGACTATGATGACCAAACCTACATCTCCCTTTCTCACATAAAGTGAGTGATCAGCATTAGAAACATAAAAGCCAATATTGACAAGATACCCTCTGATCTTGTCAGACCATGCTCTAGGTGCTTGCTTGAGTCCATAGAGCGCCTTCTTCAACCTACACACATACGTCGGATGCTCTAAATCTTCATAACCTGCTGGCTGATCCATATACACTTCTTCCTACAAATCACCATGCAAGAAGGGATTCTTCACATCCATTTTCTGCAATCTCCAACCTTTGGCTGCTACCAAAGCAATCACACATCTGATAGTTGCCATCCTAGCAACTGGATTGAAGGTTTCATCATAATCTATGCCATATGTCTGGGCATAGCCTTTTGCAACCAGCCTAGCTTTATACCTACTAATAGAACCATCTGCATTGTGCTTAATCTTATAAACCCACTTACATTCAATAGCTTTCTTGCCCTTCGGCAATGATACTAGATTCCAAGTCTTATTGACCTCTAATGCAGCCATCTCCTCATCCATTGTTGCATCCCAATGAGTATGACCAACAGCATCCTCAAAACAAGTGGGCTCAACATCCTCAACTAGTTTCACCATATAAGCATAATGGTGAGTTGCATAACCTTCAAAACCAAATCTTTTAACAGGATATCTCACCCTGCTAGACCTGTGTACCACTGGATCACTCGATGGAGTCTTTGCATTGATGCGTGCTCTCTGCACACCTGGAGTCCTCACTGAAGGAATGCCAAGCTCATCATCCAAGCTCTCTAAGCCACTAGAGTCTCCATCAAGAACTGCTTCAATGCCTTCTGACACTTTACTATTTCCTTTGTCTTTACCTGAAGTGCTACTAGATGCACCTGAAGATGTAGAGCTACTACTTAGTCTCCCAGACCAAGGACTACCAGATGATGTCTCTGGTCCACTAAGAGTCTGTGATTCTTGCTTTTCAGCCTGCACATGAGTGTCATGATCATCATCATCATCTAATGCATCACCACTAGATGCATACCAACTACTCATTTCATCAAAGAAGACATCCTTGCTCACTCTGAACTTACATGTGACAGGGTTATAACAGCGATACCCTTTCTGCTCTAAAGAGTATCCAATAAAGACACACTTTTCAGCCTTTGGATCTAGTTTCTTCCACAACTCATTTGGCACATGAACATACGCAATGCAACCAAACACTTTCAAGTGTGAGACATCAGGCTTCTTACCTGTTAAACATTCTTCGGGGGTCATACCATGAACTGCAGCTGTGGGAGTTCTGTTCATAATATAAATAGTAGTATGAATAGCCTCAGACCAAAAATGCTTAGGCATATTCTTTTCAGCCATCAAGGCGCGTGCAACTTCTGCAATATGCCTATTTTTCCTTTCTGCAATCCCATTTTGCTGTGGGGTATATCTGCATGTGAACTGTCTCTTCATCCCATTAGACCTCAGAAAATCACTGAACTCATTCGAGAGGTACTCTCCCCCTCCATTTGACCTCAAGCACTTTACTTTCAAGCATGTTTCTCTTTCAACTGTAGCCTTGAAAGTTCTAAAGTGCTCAAACGCTTCACTCTTTTCCTTCATAAAATATACCCACAGCTTTCTAGAACAATCATCAATGAATGTGACAAAGTATGAACTGCCTCCAAGAGATATACTTTGTGTAGGCCCCCAAATGTCTGTATGCACAACATCAAGGATATTTTTGCTTACATCTTTGTCATGTGAAAAGGGTTGTCTTGCCTGCTTACCAAATTGACATGCTTCGCATACCTTATGAAATTCTGCAACTCTAAATGTAGGCAAACCTATAACCAACCCTTTGGACTCCATTAATTTCAGCCTTTGTACATTTACATGCCCAATGCATTTGTGCCAAATTTCAATATCTGCAACAACATCTTTTCCTTTAGCATACATAGCAGCATTCATAGTAGGAATTCTAGCATCCAGAGTAAACATACGTCCAACGCTACTTCCCTTTGCAACTAACCTACACTTGTCATTGACATCTTCTACAAAGTAGCCCTTTGCATTAAATCTGACTTGCAACCCTTGCTCTACCATCTGACCGACTGACACCAAGTTCTTTGTAATAGATGACACATGTAATACATTTGAAAGACTCTTTGTCTTACCATCATGCAAGGACAAGGAAACTTTTCCAATGTGTGAAATTGGGTGGCATGAATCATCACCAGTCTGCACATAACCTGCACTTTGCAAATCCTGCATCTCTCCAAACCATTCTGCATGGCTAGTCATATGATTGGATGCACCTGAATCAACATACCAAACATCGTCATGTGTTCCCTTTCCTGTAACAACATTCAGCATATGCTGCATAATAAACAGACGTTCATTTTTGTTTTCATTCTGTCATGAAGACAATGCATAGTTTCCTTGGTGCAACTTACCACTGCGAATATCATCTTTCTTAGTATAACATTGGGCTACAATATGACCTATTTTGCCACAGTAGTGACACACAATACCAGAGTTGTTAAAACCTCTGTTCTGCCATCCACCTGTTCCTCTAAAGCTCCCCCTACTTCTAAAGTTACCACGACCTCCTGAAACCTGCATATCGTCAAATTGCTAATTCAATCTGTTTTGTTGGTTGTCACTACCACGTCCTGTACCACAGCCTCTTGAAGAGAACTTGCCATGTCCCCTTCCTGAACTGGAGTAGAAAGCTTGGACCTGTTTACCACTTTTTTCAGATGTCTCACTCTGCATGTTGATCTCTTCAATGATCATAAGGGAGACCAACTCATCGAAATCTGAAAATGGCTTTCTAACATATACGGAAGTTACAAAAGACTTCCAAGCCTTTTCATTGTTAAGTCCACCCAAGGTAGACGACACCAAATCATCATCATCGGCAATTGCATCAATCGCTGCCAATGCATCTGCAATGCTCCTTACTTTCAGTGCATACTCATTGATAGACATCTTCCCTTTCTTCAATGTATTCAACTCTTGCTTGAGTTGAATCTTGCGTGCCTTTGTATTTACAGAAAACATACTTTCAAGTATGGTCTAAGCTACATATGAATTCTCTACATTTCTAATGTGTCCCAGCATATTATTGTCAATTACTGTAGACAACCAATACATGACCTTCTTGTCTTTTGCATTCCATTCCTTTCATGCCTTTGTCTCTTCTGCAATTGGAGGATCACTCACCTCCGGCTCCTTTTCTTCACCTGAAACAAACTCGTAGAGGCCTTTTCCAATAACGAAGTTCGTGACACGGAACTTCCATGAAGGGTAGTTGTTCTTGTGGAGCTTCTCAATGATGGGGTTTCCATTGTTCTCTACCATTATCACAAAATTAATACCAACAGCAAGCAAATCTTTTGCAACCCTCGACCTGTGTTGAGATATCGAGCTCCACTCGTGATACACCAGGGTGACCGTTGTGTATTTATGTCACCGACTTGTCAGTTGCAGACGCGGTTGGTACACCGCCCATGAATAATAGCTACATGATAGCTATCCTTATCTACTCTAGTTCGTGGCTCAGTTAGTATGCCACCTTAGTTAGTTGAGTTTGGTTTGAGATCCATATATAGGGTTCTTCTATTTCTTTGTACAAGAGTTCTTTTGGCTTACACAACTAAGAAGAGGAAAACTGTTTTCAGCCTCCACCCTTGTGTGTCTTCCCCCATTGTGCAAGCAAGAAAGCTTCAAGTGAGACTCCTTCCTTCTCTCCCACAATCTTGACAACCTGTAGTGTACAACAATACACCAGACAGCCTTTTTCACTGTCTGCTCAACAATACATGCAATCTGCAACCAATTTGCAGATAAACCTTGTGTTTACTCGCTGGTAAACACCTTTGAACTTACAGATCTGAAATCTGTAACCTGTGCACCCACTTTCGGTCAATACAGTCGAAGTCACAGTGTACCCTGAAACTAATGTCCGCAACCTTATGGCTCTAAAACGGGGCCTGAAACGGCCTCAGATGCCCAAAATAACAACGGGATAGCCCTAAAGGGATTATCTGCAGAAAACACAATGCTCTTCGCACACACCAAATCTCACTACAATCTGAGATTTTTGCTCGACCCTGCTTCCAGTGCCTCCATCGGCACTATCCAAGAGAGAGAGTGGAAGGATGGGAGAGCTTCTTACCCATGGCTTGCTTGCTCAAACCTTTCTTCTTCTCCTTCGTTTCAGCCTCTCTCAGTGGCACGGCTCTGATACCATGTCAAGAATCGCGTGGTGGGGGGACTTGCTCAAGATGCTACGTTGAACACACACAGAATGCACAAGGAGAAGCTCACTCAAGAGACAAGAAGAGAGATGGAGGCCAAAACGTTTTCTTGCTGGTTTCTTCTTCTTCTTCCATACACTTTACAATGTACATAATTATAGATAAGATACAACATAAAGGAAAGTGGCTTACTAAGTCAAACAATGCATAACCGACTACACTAGTCGGCTGGCGCTATAACTATGCCAACTGTAAATAGGTGTAACAACTTGAATATAATAAGTAATGAGTCAGTGGCCATGTGAAAGTCATAATGACCACCGACGTGCTAAGTGTAGACATGTGGACCCATCTATCCAGGCGGTCCATCATCAATGTCTGCATGTGTTGAGCTTGTCATCTCAACATTCTCTTATGGAACTAGACCTCCCCAAGGTCAATGTGAATAAAACCTACTCTAAGGGGTTTTTTTGTTTTTGTGTTAATGAGTATAGACCAATCATGGCACGAAAAGTTCTATCATAGGAAACTCTAGTTGGCAGGAGAGGAGGTGAGGATACTAGGGGGCTCTTGTTAGAAACTCCTTAGACTCTTATGAACTATCAATTACCCTTCAAACCCAGATAGTATTCTGAAAGTTCCAATACTAGTCTAGGAATTGAACTTGATGAGAATAATACCTTCGGGTGGTTGACATTACATCTAGCCATGACAAAAAACATTGTAAAAATATATTTTTCTTAAAGGAACTATTGAGAAGGAATTTCTTTTACATTGTTTTTGTGTCGTAAAATAAAGGCTTGTAATGGATTTGTGTCAAGAGATAATCAAAGAAGCGATTTTTATCTGTTGAACTTAAAGTGGTAGGTAATTAGGTAATTAAAAAGTACTCTATCAAGGGAAGCGGGAGGATGGATCCCCACAAGTCCAAACCTATTGTTGGGTGGGCTCGCTAAGTTGAGAGCTTTTCTCAAATGAAAAAAATGTTCAATAAATAGGTAAATGAAAGACCACTAGACATTAGGAAACATGGCTTGCATCATTTTAGGGGGCCGAAATGAGATTTTGCCCTATGGGAAGAAGGGTCCACATACCGCACTCCCCTTCGTCTCCCATTCTCTTTGAACCAAGTGCAATGCAAGTCCACTTGTGTTCGAGTAATCCTATGAGAACTGGAAACTTGAATTACTGACACTAACCGACAATCAAAAGGTGACTTGGACAATAGTAGATACCTAAAACTCACGCCGATCCTCGTGGGAATGGTTGAAACTTCCACTGCAAGGTAGACGCGAGCCGTAGATAGCAAAATCTGAGGTATTCTATGGAATCGTGAAGAACATTGTCTAGAATGTCTCTTGTTGGCACGTTCTTGATAATGTTCTTCACGATTCTTCTCTTGATATATCTCTTGTGAATTCTTCTTTTGTTAATATATGTTCTGAATTTCTGGTAGAGGAACAAACCTTGGGAACAATTCTTGATTTTCCAAGTCATATTTATAATGGTAATCAAAATTGGTTGTCTCCTTGGCAATCGAGAATAATGGAAAGATATTATCTATTTGATGATTTTTTTAAAATGATGTATGGATTGGTTAAACCCTAGTAGAAATAGAGTTAACTAATACCAAATTATTTCAAGGTGACGAAGTTGGAAGAAATTCCTTGTATTTCAAGTTGTGTATACATCCGCCATGCATTTTTTACAAATGGAAAGATAAATTTATAACTTTATTATAATGAATATACGGTCCTCATCTCTCTTATCCTTATCCAAAATTTGCCATATCGGACATATTGACAACATTAGGAGAAATATGGACTCTCTTTTTTGCCCCTTAAGCGGTTTCTCTCACACCTCTCTCTCTCTCTAAAAAGAGATTCCAAAATAATATTATAATAAGAGATCTTCTATAATCAAGCAAATCTTGTATTTGTATTTTCAATAGATTTCACCTATTATTTTATTTCCAAACTGTAGGATAAGGTCACTTTTTCTCAAAATCCTCATAACTAAAAAAATACAATTCTGTTTTCTCTAAAAACATAGCCAATCATTGATATGCAACTCTTTAATTTCCTCATGGCTCTTCAATATTAAAATATATTAGAATCATTCTCATTCTCGCTTCTTAAAAGAGTAGAAGTTAAAAAATGATATAAACTGATGTACACATCATATTTTAAGATTATTTTTTACCTAGAGACACCTTTTTGACTCAAGAGTTTCCTTGTAAATTTTTATCTTTTTTGGACAAGTATATGCATATTTCTGGGCATTTTTTCATTCCCTATCAAAGCTCTAGTTTTGTCTCAAATTTTTTATACTCTTCTCATTCTCTCCAGAATATGGTTTCTTGCATACGAATTCTTTTGAAGAAGCTGCACTCAATACTATCTATGGTGCACAAATCAGATGTTGGATGCGTGCATAGCGAGTGCCGAAAGGTCCCCAAGAACAAAGAACTCTACATAAACTCATAAAAGCAAGAAGAGAGTTTGCACGATATGAGACAAAAAGGCAAATTAGATACAATCTCCCCCCATGCCTTATATAAGCGCTCCACAAGGCATGTATTTATAAATTTATTAATCTCTAAGCTCAAAAATAGCCTAATTTTACAAGTGGCATGCTTTGGCTTTTGTGTATGCTTTTGTCCAAATAAAAAATAAAGCAGTTGGGCGTCCTAAAAGTCAGACTATGTCCAAATACAATGTCTAATAATGAAATATTTAAATCGAGCACCTATGCGCATACAAAATAATAAATATTTGTCAAGTCCTTCAATAAATAAGCACGCCTAAATAAATATTAGCACCACACCTTTAATGATAAGGCACGTGTCCATCAAAAATGATAATTTCTTCTAGGTAATCTGAATACACGCCATTGCCCAGTGCTTCCCAACGCCACCGCTGCCTGCTCCACACATCAATTGAAGCATTCACAATTGTTAGAAAATATAAAATTAAACTGACAAAAGTGAATACTTAGCAATCTTCAGGTGCAAAATAAATAAATAGGTTGGAACTATGTCCTAACCTTAATTTAATACGAGTGCACTCTAAACTCATAAACGTCAATTAATTTAAATATGTATTTTGCAAAATCACCCAATGTAGAATCACCCACATGCATATTAAATTAATCTCACGCCCGAAAAAGACAGGCATCCCCGTCAACTTCTTGCACAAAGAATCCACCTTGCATACGAGCCCCGGCAAATAAATATAGTTTTATGAAATCCATCACAAAACCTCACAGAATCCATCGTGGAATAAAAAGCTCATGGAATCCACCGTGGAATATGCCTCTTAGCATCGATCTACAACACTCTCTACCTTGCTACAAGCAATCTCAGGAGTGGTTTTGATACCATTTGCTAAAATCAAATAATCTCTATCTACAACACTCTCTACCCTACTATGAGCAATCTCCCTCTTTAGTACTATGCAATAATATATCTTCCTCTTCAACAGTCTATACGACAAGCAATCAAGTGATAATGGAGGTATCTTTATTTTTTTATTACTATTCTTCATAGTTGTTGTTTTATCCTTAAGCATCAATTCAAAGAGAGAGAGAGAGAGAGAGAGAGAGAGAGAGAGAGAGAGAGAGAGAGAGAGAGAGAGAGAGAGAGAGAGAGAGAGAGAGAGAGAGAGAGAGAGAGAGAGAGAGAGAGAGAGGGAGGGAGGGGGAGGGAGAGGGAGAGGGAGAGGGAGAGGGAAAGAGAGAGGACTGTGTGAGATGAACTAAGAAAATAAGTGATAAAGTGACAGAGAGTAAATTAGGGTGGCATAAGATAAGATGATGTTATTGTTCTCCACTAGCCAAGATTATGTATAAATGTGTTTAAATATCTTTGATAAATTCTTGGAGAGAGAGAGAGAGAGAGAGGATATGCTGGTTAGAGCAAAAGATAAGATTTGATGTTGATTAGAGGTAGATTAAAAACTAAGATTGCAAGCTGATTAGGGATTGATTAGGGTCTATCATGACTGAAATCAAAAGAAAGCGGCAAGATTCAACTGGGTAAAAGAGAATATAGATGTAGTGAATCAAAAGGGTGTAATTATGTGATTTGAATGATAATCCAAGTTAAAATTGGCAGACATTTTTCTTTGTAGAATGCAGGTGCAAGACATACCAAGAGAAAGAGAGATATTCACTTTCAATTGGAGGATGAATATGCACCAATGTTCCAAAGAACTGTGGAAAGGGATGATGCAATAAGATACAAGATGCAACAATAAATAAATGCAAGGGAAAAAAAAGTGGACCTTTGGGTTGGTGGGTGCATTTATCCACTCGATCCAGTCACTCAAAGGCCACCGCAATTTGATGGACTTACATCATTTGTAAAGTTTGTTTGTGAAGGCAATGAAGGATTGTATGGATACACATGCAAACTTGTCACACAAGGATTAGTAGGGGTCCATCAAGCCTTTGACAAATATGCAGACAAGATTATAAGGAAATATGCAATCTTTGATGAAAAATGATAGATTATTGGTTGAGAAGGTTAGGGAGAACTAGAGCCTGCAACAAGCAATGTCTGTCATTGAAGATGCTATGCATGCTACACACGTGTAAAATATGGAGTTACAGTCTAAAGTTGTTGAGATTCAGAGACAAAGACAAGAGTGAAGAGATAACTGTCAGAGCTGAGTGCTCTCTCTCATTTCTTCTTATTATTCCTTAGACTACTACCATAACATAAGTGTATACAATAGTACTAAGGTCCATAGGACCATTCACACTGGGTCTAAGACTACTGACTTATTTAATGTCCCACACTTGCTGATACAGCTGGACACAGCTAATGTCGGTCATACATACGCACAGGAGAATAGTGGAAGCTTGATATTCTAACACTCCCCCTCAAGCTCAAATCATCTGATGAACTCCAAGTAGCTGTCTGAAAATACTAAACTTATCTTTACCCAAAGACTTGGTAAAGATATCTGCAACTTGTTCATCAGTCTTCACATGCATAAGATTTACTCTTCCTGCAAGAACCATCTCTCTGATAAAATGGTGGTGTACCTCTATGTGTTTTGTCCTGGCATGGTATACTGGATTTGTTGCCAGGAGTACACTACTGAGATTGTCGCATAATAAGGTCACTGGAGCATCCACCTGAATATCCAAATCAACCCATAAGCTTGAGCAGCCATAAAATCTCGCATGCTGCCAATGCAGCACCCCTGTACTCTGCTCAGTACTAGATAATGCAACCGTTGGTTGCTTCTTGCTGCTCCAGCTGATCATGCCACTTCCAAAGCCAAAAGCATAACCACTCGTAGATCTGCGATCATATGAGCATCCTGCCCAATCCGCATCTGTGTATCCAACCAGTTTCAAGGGCTTATCTCTGACATAAAATAGCCCATACTCTACAGTGGACTTAACATATCTCATAATGCGTCTAACTGCATCCAAGTGCAGCTTTTTGGGCTTTTGCATAAACTGGCTTATGAGCCCTACAACATAGCTCAAGTCAGGCCTAGTGATGGTCAAGTAAATCAGATTGCCAACCATCTGCCTGTACATAGTCACATCCTCTACTTCAGCTCCAGTGCTCATGTTTAGCTTGACATTCTGATCAAGAGGTGTATCCAATGGTTTGCATTCAGCCATGCCATAATTCTTTAGCATTTCCATGGCATAGTGCTTCTGCATTAGCCATAAACCATTTTCAACTGGAATTACCTTAATGCCCAAGAAATACTTTAGTTCTCCTAGGTCCTTCATGTCAAATTCAGATTTCAGCATCTTCATTATATGTTGTATGCCCAAGTCATCATCACCAGTGATTATCAAACCATCAACATATATGACCAGCACTACCAAGCCAATCTTCTTTGTAAATAGGATGTGATCATCTCTACCAACAGCAAATCCCAATCTCTGCAAGTAGTTACTGATCCTAGCATGCCAAGCTCTCAAAGCCTGCTTCAGCCCGTACAATGCCTTTTTTTAGCCTGCATACATAATGCTAAAAATCAGGGTGAACATACCCTTTCGGCTGAACCATATAGACATCCTCTGCTAAGTCACCATTAAGAAAGGCATTCTTCACATCCATCTGCTACAATTTCCAGCCTCTAGCAGCAGCCAAAGCAATCACGGTGCGTATGGTTGCCATCTTGGCAACAGGGCTAAATGTTTCCTCATAATCAAGTCCATACTGTTGGGCATACCCCTTTGCGACCAGCCTGGCTTTTTATCTCTCCACACTTCCATCTAACTTGCATTTTATTTTGTAGACCCATTTGCAGCCCAATGGTCTTTTTCCCTTCAGGTAGTGGCACAAGATCCCATGTCCTATTTTCAGCCAAGGCATTCATTTCTTCATCCATAGTTGCACACCAGTTCTCATCTTCCACTGCTTCAGCATATGTACCTGGTTCTTTGATCTCCATCACTTTTGTCATGTAAGCATAATTCTTTGCAGTGTAGCCATTATATGTCAACCTGTCAACAAGGTATCTGACCCTCTGTGAGCATCTAGGCTGTGGTTCACTGCTCAATTTCCCTCTCTCATGAGGCGGAATGTACCTACTCTGCCTTGCGCCAAGTGTATAGACAGTCGGAATATCAAGTTCACTGTCTAAAGTGTCAGCAGACTCATATCTAGAAGTCATTCTACCAGGTGTCATCATACCAGATGCATCCTCAGTAACTTTCTCTTTTCCTTTGCTGTCCAAAACATCATATCTCCCCCTCACTGACATACTAGTGTCAGTGGACGGTGAGCTCCTCAATCTCCCTTTCCATGGGGATATTGTCTGGCTACTAGGTCTTGTCGCAGTACTTTACTGCAAATCAACTATAGATACATGAGTGGAAGGCATATCTGATGGCACTATAGCCGGTGATACATACAAGAACCCATCTCATCAAAAATAACATCTCTGCTCACCAAGGTCTCACTGGTAGAGGGATCATAGCATTTGTATGCCTTCTTCTCCTGCGAATATCCAATGAAAACACACTTATGCGCTTTTGGATCCAGCTTCTTCCTTTTTTTATCTGGAATATGCACATAAGCAAGACAGCCAAAGACTTTCATGTGACTTACATCCAGCTTATAGCCATACAGCTTCTCAAATGGTGTCATCTCATGAATACCTGCAGTGGGAGTCCAATTCAAGATATACATGGCTGTCATAACAGCCTCAGCCCAATAATAGAGTAGCATCTTCTTTTCATTCATCGTGGCACGAGCAGCTTCCATCAAAACCTTGTTCTTTCTTTCAACTACCCTATTCTGTTGAGGAGTGTAGCTGCAGCTAAGCTGTCTGCGTATGCCATTTTCAGCCAAAAAATAATCAAACTCATTTGACACATACTCCCCACTGCTATCTGATCTCAAGCAAGAGATATAGCAGTCAAATTCCTTTTCAACCTACTTTTTAAACTACTGAAAAACAACAAACACCTCATCCTTTGTTTTCAAGATATACACCCAAGTATAGCGACTGTAATCATCAATGAATCTCACATAATACTTCGAGCCTCCCATAGATGCATTATGGGCTGGCCCCCAAACATCAGAGTGCACTAACTGCAATGGACGTGTACTCTGCCTTACATGCCTGACAAATGGCAACCTTGACTGCTTACCAAACTGGCAAGCATCGCATACATGACCAATATCTGAATATTGGAACTTGGGTAAACCTGTAACAAGTTGTTTTTTTTGCATAATTTGCAGCCTTTGCAAATTCACATGCCCCACTCTCTTGTGCCAAATTTCCAAATCTCTGATAGTGCCAGAACCATGGGCAAACATAGCTAAATTCAACTCTGGCAAGGTAGCATCAAGAGTAAATATTCTGCCATTCCTGTGACCGTGAGCTATCAACTTTCATCCATTGCCAAACTCTTCAATAAAGTAGCCATGCTTATTGAATCTAACCTGCAAGTTCTGCTCCGCCGACAGACAATAAGTTCTTTGTAATCAAAGGAACATGCAATATATCATGCAAATTTTTATTTCTGCCATCATGAACCACAAGAGGCACTTTGCCTTCATGCTCAATGCTATGATGCATGTCATCACCTGTACAGACATAGCCATGTTTTTCAGCCACCATATCAGTGAACCAATCACTGTGAGGAGTCATGTGGTTCGATGCCCCTGAATCAATATACCAAACTGCATCATCAGTGTATTTTTTAGCAGCTCTGTCTTTTACATACTGCATGGCAAACAATCTATCTCCTGAAGTATCATCTGCCTGACTAGATGTAGCAAAGTGTCCATGTTGTTTGCCTTTCTGATTGCCCTTCTTCTTCCAGCAATCATTGGCAATATGACCATACTTCCCGCAGTAATGACAATCCTTATCCTTATTCGGATTGTCAGATGGATGCTGCTGTTCCCAGGAGCCTTTGCCTCTAGGGCTAGATCTCCCCCTACCTCTAAAGTTTCCACCACCTCTTGCATTCGATACCTGCTAGTTGTTATTGCCATAGGATGCATTCTACTGGCCTCCTCTACCAGATCCATAGTCTCTACCTCGGCTACCACAGCCACACTGATTTGAATAAAAAACAGCATCCTTATTTTTAGAACTGCTTGACCTTGTAGCCAAGCCAAGTTTAACCTCCTCATGTATAAGCAATGCAACCAGCTCATTAAAATCAGGCATTTTAGCCCTCACAGATACAAAAGTGTCAAAAGACTTATACTCAGGCCCCAAGAAGCCATTCAAAGTCACAGCAACCATGTCTTCATCTTCAACCTGTGAACCAATAGATGCCAGCGGATCCACAATGGTCTTAACCTCCGTGACATAATCCTGTATAGATCTTCTCATTCTCTCCATATTGTTGAACTTATGCTTCAATTGTATCTTCCTAGCACTTGTGGTTGTGCCACAATACTTGACCAAAATGTCCCATGCATTCTTAGGAGAGCTGCAGTTCATTATCTGCATTACCATGGCATCTGAGATACATAAAGAGAGCCAGTGAAAGACTCTACAAGTTGTTTCTGTCCAAGCTCGGTGTAATCATCTCTGATCAGTCGTAGGTTGATCTAGAAGCTCAGGTTCAGCTTCCACTCCAGTCACCAACTCCCAGTAGCCTTTCCCTATTAAGAAGTTCTCCATGCGGAACTTCCATATGGCATAATTGTTACTGTCAAGATTTTCCCCCACTATTTAGGTTATGTTGTCAGTCCTCTCTACATTAGCCATATTGTACCAGACAATATTTAATCATTGCCTGACTTCATGCAAGCCAACAAGTATGACTAACCAAGTTCAATCCTCAACTATTTATGACAATTTTTTGCAATTAATTGCAGTAAAAAACCAGGGTATTTTAGCCCAATGACAGCTCAAAACAGTCCACAAACAAGTGGTCTAACCCATAGGTATAACAGTCAATACATATGCTATATAGTTGCTTCAGCTTAAACTCCTGCAACCTCACTGCCAGGGTAAATACATACAGTCTGAAAACTATAAACTATGAGTAACCAGCTGTAATTTTAAGGCCAAAAACATTGAGTATACATGTCATACATGTCCCATAACGCTTGTAGCTGTTCAGAGATCTATCTTTGCATATGAGTTCCCAGACATGTTAGTCTGACACTGTATACATCATGTACTGCAAGTATAAGAGCAAGGTACACTTGCTGTAAATTTCAGCCAAGCAAAGATAGTCAATGACAGTGTATTTTAGTCCACCAAACTCTTGAAAATGTCACAGACATATGCCACCATACATGGGAACCAATACATGAACCTGTCAACACCGATGAGTGTCCTGTCTTTAGGAGCAATGTCAGACAATGCATTCACTGTTCATGACCAACCAATAGAGTGTCAAAGTATTTTTTTCTGATCCAAATTTTAGTTTCCAAGAGCATCCAATGCTCATACCAATCCACAACCAATTTAGTAAACATATCCCATGTCATCAAGGCCGACAAAAAAAACATGCAATCTTCCAAGATAGATAAGTGCTTCCTGTAAACTATGAATGACCCATTTTCAGCCTGTCAAGAGCTCACAAATCTAAGTGATTTCATCAAGAAAGTACACCTTCCAAGCATGACATTCAATACATATGTCTTCCTGAGCATATGTATGCTATATCAAGTCCTTCTAGGCATGTCAGAGAGCTCCCAAGCTCATGTCAGAGAAGTATATTTGCTGTGTATTCCCTATTTGTGGCAGGTCTGGTCTGAATTTCAGATCTGTACTTGACTGTTTCAGCTCTTATCTCAGCTCCAACTTAACCATTGCCATGCAAAACTATCAAGATGTATTCTCAAGCATGTGTAAAAGCTACAAATGGCATATATGATGCTTATCATATCCATGAGCAGCCAAGGCAGACTATCAGGCAATCAGGTGCAAACACGTAGTCTATTAGAATGTCTTCAGCAGTAGCTTCTCTTCATAATGATGACCAAGGTCTTCTTCCAGGTGCTCAACCAACCCTCCTCAAAGCTCCAAATAGGTCCTGACACACTTTCCTTCAAGTATAATGAAGATGCATTCAATACATACCTCTGCAGAAACAATAACAGTCAGTCCTTCTACATAGTAGGTCTTTTTCCTTCAATCTCCAAGTCTTCTTTCATAATGCTATTCTCCACAGAGCCTAGTCATGGGTGCTCTAATACCATGTTGAGATTCAGAGACAGAGACAAGAGTGAAGAGACAACCGTCAGAGCTGAGTGCTCTCTCTCATTTCTTCTTATTATTCCTTAGACTACTACCATAGCATAAGTGTATACAATAGTACTAAGGTCCGTAGGACCATTCACACTGGGTCTAAGACCACTGACTTATTTAATGTCCCGCACTTGTTGATACAGTTGGACATAGCTAATGTCGGTCATACATACTGATAGGAGAATAGTGGGAGCTTGATATTTTAACAAAAGTTATGGACTTGGAGAAGGAGAATCGAAACATAAAGAGGAAGCTCACAAAAACTTTGGAGATTAGGCCCACTTTAAAAACCAAAGAAGCACGTTGACACATCCGATTAGTTAAACCAATTCACCAATTAACCAAAGGAAGTGGGCAATATCATAGATGGATATATGCTCAATCTACTACAATGATAAATATGTTCCCTCATGCAGAGAATGATACAAAGTCCTAAGCAAGGATATGGTCAAAAATGCATTGGAAAAGTATAAATTCAGGGACAATGTAGATGGTGTCACAAGTGAACATCTTAGGGATATGAGAAACTTGTTTACTACTACAGATACTCAGGGATTATGTGACAAGGTGGGAATAAGTTTTGAGTCATACAGTATGCTCTATCAACAATTGGATATAGGTTTTAAGCAAGTCTTCAAAACTAAGCAAGTAATGCCTCTGCCAAAACCATTTCACATGAAGAAGGCTTGAAAACAACTAAATGAGAATTTTTTAGAACTATTTGGTGAGCCAATATATCTAGAACACACACACATATTGAAGTTGAAAGGTGAGAAGGATCGAAGCTTGCACGCGAGCTATGGCAGGAGAGCAAGAGCAAGAAAGAGAGAGACAAGAAATGGGAACTCCAACGGTCACAATGTGTGACCGGGCCTTCCTTTATTCAAACTCTCACTAAAAGAATAAAGAATAAAGTGACGTGACGGGCGCCCGCTACCTGCAGTGTGTAGTGGCGGGTACTATCAGTGTAGTAATACACGGGGCGGCACGGCGGAGGCGCCTTTACCCCCAACAACCTCCCACTTAAAGGTGAATCTGCCCTAGTGAGAGAGAAAAGAAAAAAAAGACAGTACAAATGTACATAGGTACAAGGGATGAGGAAAGGCAACATCTCATCCAATGCCCATCAATCTCCTGAGGAAGGCAAAGCGCTCAGTAGTGAGGCTTTTCGTGAGCAGATCTGCAGGATTCTCGTCAGTGGAGATCTCGTCAGTGGAGATCTTGACAAGGTCAACAGACTTGTCCTCCACAACACCACGTATGAAGTGATACCTCACCTCAATGTGTTTTGTCTTCGCATGGAAGACCGGATTCTTAGCCAACTGAATGGCACTCATAGAATCCGAATACAGTGTAGGTATAGCATCAATCCCAAGGTCAGCAACTAGACGGCCTAGCCATATGGCCTCCTTGCAAGCCTTAGTGGCTGCAACATACTCGGCCTTAGTGGTAGACAAATCCGTACACTTCTGAACCTTGGACATCCAAGAGACAGCCCCTCCAGCATAGGTGAATACATAGCCAGAAGTGGACTTCCTAGTATCTGCATGTCCTGCATAATCGGAGTCAGTGTACCCCATGACCCCTGTATCCTGGCTGTCATAGCAAATACACATATCTGTTGTGCCCTTCAGGTACCTCATGATACCCTTCATGGCATCCCAATGTCTGCTGCCAGGTGTAGCCATATAGTGTGCCACAACACCAACTGCATGCGCAATATCTGGACGAGTGGCTATCATGGAATACATCAAACTGCCCATGGCTGAAGCATAAGGGATCTTGGCCATCTCGGCCCTCTGCTCATCTGTCTATGGACAATCGGCCTGTGATACCTTCACATAAGAAGGTAATGGACAACCAATAGGCTTTACGTCCTGCATGCGGAAGCGCTCAAGGACTTTATGAACGTACTCCCACTGTGAGAGATACAAAAGCCCCTGATGCCTATCGCGCTTAATGCGCATCCCAAGTATATGTGAGGCCTGTCCTAAATCCTTCATCTCAAAGCTCTTCTTCAGCTGAGATTTAAGAGCATCTAGCTCATCATGAGCTTTCCCTGCTATCAGCATATCATCAACATAGAGTACCAAGATAAGGAAACTGCCATCACGGGCTTTCTTCGTGTAAAGACACGGATCCATAGCACTCCTGCTGTAGCCCTGTGACTGCATAAAGGCATCAAACTTATGATACCATTCCCTAGGTACCTGCTTCAAGCCATACAAGCTCTTCTTCAACTTGCACACTAGGTGCTCCCTGCCAGGTTCTGCAAAGCCCTTAGGCTAATCCATATAGATCTCATCATGCAAGTCCCCATGTAGAAAAGCCGTCTTGACATCCATCTGATATAGATCTAAGTCAAGTTGTGCAACCAAAGCCAAGACTAAGCGCAGGGTGGTCATCTTAACCACAGGAGAGAAGATCTCATCAAAGTCCACACCATGTTCCTCCTTAAAACCCTTTGCTACCAATCTAGCCTTGTATGCCGGCTTGGGGTGTCCAAGGGTACTTTTCAGCTTGTACACCCACTTGCATGGCAAAGCCTTCTTGCCCTTAGTCAAGGCAACCAAATCCCAAGTCTCATTCTTATGCAGGGAGTCTATCTTAGACTGCATAGCCCTCTCCCAGGAGTGACTGTCACCCCTGCGCATAGCCTCATCATAAGTGAAAGGCTCTCCTGCATCTGTAACCAAAACATAATGCATAGAGGGCTGAAATCTGTCAGGTGGACGTCTGTCTCTAGCAAACTGTCTCACCGCAGGCTCTGCTGCCTGTCTAACTGCCTATCCAACACCCTGGCCCTATGGAGGAACTGCAGTAGGCTGTACTACTGGCTGTGATGAAGCTCTAGGCTCCTCCTGAAAGATCACTCTGTGGATCTCAACCACCTTCTCAGGTTGCCTGTGAATCTTGTCTTCATGGAAGACGACATCATGGCTGTGTACTATTTTCCGTGCCTGCGGATCCCATAGGCGATAGCCCATCTCTCCTGACTCACCATAGCCAAGGAATATGCATTTAATGCTCTTTGGATCCAATTTACTCCTCTTGTCCTTGGGCACATGGCAGAATGCCTCACATCCAAAGACACGGAGATGCGCATAAGAGGGTGGCTTACCAGCCCAAACTTCCTCTGCAACCTGGAAATCCAATCCACTGGAAGGCGATCGGTTTATGACATGCACTGCCATACTAACTGCCTCAGCCCAAAAACTCTGGGGTAGGCCTGCATGGCTAAGCATAGAGCGCACACGCTCCTGAATAGTCCTGTTCATGCGCTCAGCCAAACCATTCTGAGGTGGGGTGTAAGGGACGGTCAACTAACGCTTAATACCCCTGTCATCACAAAACTGCTCAAAAGCATGCAAGACATATTCTCCCCCATTATCTGTCCTAAGGCATTTCAGCCTATACCCAGTCTGGTTCTCAACAAGAGCAAGCCATCTCTGAAAAACTGCCAAGACATCGGACTTCTGCTTTATGGGATAGGCCCACACTTTCCTAGAAAAATCATCAATGAAGGTAACGAAGTACTTCGCACCACCCATAGACATGCAAGGAATAGGCCCACAAACATCAGAATGCACCAATGCCAAGGGCTCATTCATGCGTGGCCTACCCGATTTCTTATGCGTAGACCTATTCTGCTTACCATAAAGACAATGATCACACGAGTCAAAACATGCATAATCCAAAGGCGAAAGATACTGCAAACCAGATAACATTTTCATTCCCTTCAAAGACACGTGCCCTAAACGAGCATGCCAAAGTGATACATGTGGGATAGAACCCACTGCCAAAACATGGTCAACTGAGGACCCAGATACAACAAGAGGATAGAGGCTGCCAGCCTTGGCGCCTCTAGCAAGCACAAGTCTGCCTTTTGTAATCTTCCAGGCAGAATCCCCAAAACAGACATGAAACCCTGCATCATCCAACTGTCCTGCAGACATAAGACTGCGCATAAGCGCAGGTACATGACGTACATCCCTAAGCAAAAATGAAATGCCAGTGGAAAACTGCAACTGAATATCACCCATGCCCACAATGTCAAGAGACCTGTCGTCTCCAAGTCTAACTGAACCAGATATAGTGCGGTAAGAGTGGAACCACTCACGGTAAGGCGTCACATGGAAGGATGCTCCTGAATCTAATAACCAGCACTGTGCATACATACTAGATGTCTCAGTCAAGTGTGAAGCATCAGAAGAACTAGCTGCAAGTATAAACTCATCACCACCATCGGACTCCTCAGTCTGCGTGACATTAATTTCCTCAATCTTGACGTTGGACTTCGCAGGTACTATGCTGCGATCAGAGGACTTCTCTTGCACTTTATCTTTCCCCTTATCCTTGCGCTTCTCATTGCGCAACTCATGACACTGTGGTCTAATATGGCCCTTTTTCCCACAATGATGACAAGTGACATTTGCATTGCGCCCATGCGACTTACTACGCGACTTGCCACGAGATTTAGATCGACCCTTCTGCGAGTCACGGCCTCGGCCATTACCATGGTCATACCTGTCATTCCTGCCTCTAACTGTCAAAGCATGACTACCACGAGAGGCATCCAAGTTTTTGCGATTCACCTCTTCCTGAAGAAGAGCACTCTCAACATCTGCCAATTTTAGAGTAGCACTAGAGGCACAAAGAGCAGTGCGGAATACATCCCATGACTCATTCAGAGTCCCAAGCAAGAAAAGAGGAGTTACTTCCTCTCCAAAGGTGATATCCTGCGAAGTCAGGTTCTTCAGTATAGCATGGAACTGGCTCAAGTGAGCAGACATAGTCGCATTATCCTTCATGCGCAGATCCATAAGCTGCTTCAACCAGTACATCTGACTCGCCATAAAATGCCCAAAATCCACTGAAATGAGCTCCAAATGGCGAGAAAAGCGTGCCAAAAGATACTGTCCACTTAGTACTAGGTGTGGTACACCAAATCAGGATATTTCAGCATAAAAAATACTGCTCAGTCCACCAATAACTGCTTGCTGTAATAAATTGCAGGTATGCAGTCTAGAGAGCAAATTGTCCCAAAATAGGATCCAATGTCAAGCAAACAATGCTAGGTCCAAAGCCGGCATGAAATGGACATAAGCAAGGCCAATGACAGTGAAAAGAACATGAGCTCAACACCGAAGAATGTCAAAATAACATCTGCCAGTGAAAGGCATACCCCCAGATACTCTAGGCAAAGTGTTCCTGTAACTGCCAAAACTTGACACAAATAGGTGTCAGCTCAAAGAGAAAGATCCAAACATGAGACTCAGCTCATAAGCATCCTGTGAACCAAGAGTACATCAATGTATATCCATAAATATCGGAGTATGATCCCAAAGTCTCAATGCATATGTAGCTGCTCAAGACATAAACTGCTCCAAATACATGTAAGTGCTCCAATAGCATACAACTGTCAAAGGTCAAGCAAGCATGTAAAATGCTCCCACTGGCACAAAAGGAGTACAAAGCGAGCTCAGAAGCTCAAACAACCCAAGAGAAAGCACCAGTGATAAGTGACCCTGTCAATGCATCAAGCGCATCCAAGAGAGCATGACATACATGAAGCACCGGTCGTATTAACCATGAAGCAATACATAAGCCCAAATAAGCTCTCGGTCAACTCAATGACATCCAAATAGCAACCAAGATCAGTGATCAAGTAAGCCGGGAATGCTCAAATACATCCAAATCCAAGCTCCAAATGTCGGTATGGCATACACGAACCAAATAGCATATGTCATGAACCAAAGCATGTAATGCAAAAGCCTAACTGTCAAGCAGAGACATGAGGCATAGGCGGTCCACGAGCATGCCAAGTCGGTCCAAATGCTAGTGAAGATGGAGCTAATGCAAAGCTCAAAAGCATCCCATAATCTCATACATATGCTCCAAGTCATCCCCAAATGTCAGAGACATCATGCCAAAGCTCAAAGCATACATCCGGTATCGGTAGGTAAGTGCCAAAGCATGTAAAGTACCTTCAGCCCACTGTTATTCCAGCATGTATTTACTATTCTAAATAGTAGATTTCAGCCCCGAATTCAAGCCAAAATCATGGTCAAACCAAATGCATACATCCCCAATACATCGGGGTAGGAAGTAGACCGCATACGGGCATCAAATAGCTCCAATGGAATGAGGCATAAGCAACAAATGTCAATGTCAGGGGTGCTGCCCTGTTTCCAGCATTATTATGCAGTGAATGACAGTTTCAAAACTGAGAATGATCAGCTCCCAACCTCAATGTCAAGCCAAAGCATCAAAATGACATCCAAAAATGGCTCAAATGCCCTCCAAATAGGCCAATGATGAGTGCTCCATGAGCAACAAAGCATTCAGCTGTAAAACGTGGAGGTCAAAGTCTAAAAATGGGTGCCATATTTAGCATGTTGAGGCCTGGAGTACTGCTGCCAATCACGTGGCTGAATGTTGAGTGTGGGGGGGCTCAATGATGGCCCAAGGTAGGCACATACCAAGCCATGAAGGCCCAATGCAAAGGGGAGGGAAGATATGAGCTATGGAGCTCAAGAAGAGTGGCTGCCCTTTGTTCCTGCCCTGTTTCAAACTGAGAATACACTCAAATGCCTGCAAATGCTGAAGCAATACCTCAAGGGCAAGGCCCTGATGAAGCTCAAGATGGCCGGGATGGAGCTCGGGAAGCCGGGGAGAGTCGGGAGCTCGAGAGGTCGGCTATGGCTGTCGGGATGGAGACCCAGTGTGTGAAGCGAGTCGATGCGAAGGTCGGGAAGCACCGAGTCAAGCTCGAGCAAGAGAATGCCAAGCTCTGATACCAATTGAAAGGTGAGAAGGATCGAAGCTTGCACGCGAGCTATGGCGGGAGAGCAAGAGCAAGAAAGAGAGAGACAAGAAATGGGAACTCCAACGGTCACAATGTGTGACCGGGCCTTCCTTTATTCAAACTGTCACTAAAAGAATAAAGAATAAAGTGACGTGACGGGCGCCCGCCACCTGCAGTGTGCAGTGGCGGGTACTGTCAGTGTAGTAATACACGGGGCAGCACGTCGGAGGCGCCTTTACCCCCAACAGAAGTATTGATATATGTAAGGTTTAGATTGCTATTGTCAAGTTCTACAATATGTTTGTGGAAGAATGTAGAGGCAAGTTTAAGTTTGCCTCTACATGTCCTCAAACTTGATGAGAGTGAGATTATTAAGGGGCAAAAACTTGAACATGTGAGTATAACACTTATTAATCGAGCATTGGATCCCAATATCAATGAAAACCATCCTTTATACTTCAGTGTGCAATCAGAGAATGAAATATTGTGGCTTGCAACATTTGAAGTACCAAAGGAGAACCATGAAGTACTTAAAGTTTTTTTAACCTCACTAATATACACAATGTTATTCAACAACAAAATAATGGAGCAATTTTACACATCAAGGGGTTTGGGGACTATGAAGTTGAATAGCACCTTGCAGGTGATTTAAAAACATTGAAGCCTATGTTTGGTTTATCAAATGTATCGAATGCAAAATTTATGTGCATATACTGCATGCAAACTAGGAAGAAAGAAAAGATGGAAAGAAAGAATGGCTTGCCAAGGTAGGACAACAAAGTGCTCCAACACGTGACTAGATTCAAAAGAGTGTTGAGCTCTTGCTCTTACAAGCATCTTCTTGATAGGAAGCTTGGAACGTGCAATGGTTGTGATGATGAAGGATAGAAAGGTGGAGGATAGAGTGAAGAGTAATGGGAAAAAATGAAAGGAGAGACTTGACTTAAATACGAAACTTTTAAACTTACTGTGGTGTAAATAAACTTTAAATTTATCATTTTATTTCATTTCTCCACCCCATCCTTGCCTCTCTCTATCTCCTACCACCCCCCTCATGCCCCTCTCTCTCTAGGCCAGTGAATGTTCCAAGGTCTCGAATTTTATTATCTTTGTCTTAGGATTTCAAAATCCACTTTTCATAATTTAAAAACATAGTTTGAAATCAACTTTGAAAAACATAGTGACAAACCTTTAAAATGTTGAGAATAGCAAATGATGCTTGATATGTATGCCCATAGAGACTGGATGTATGCCTTGAAGAGGCTAGAAGATAGACAAATAATGTATGCTCTAGGAAGAGATGCTCAAAATCCCATAAGCACAGTGAGAGAGAGTGGTACTATCCACAAGCTACAAGGGCATGTACTTGACACTCATTTCATAGTAATGGAACTATCAGTTTGAATCATTGTCAGTATCATTGTCCATCTTACACAAGAATGTGTTTATGAGTCCAAGCTTCCATCTTGGAACCTAATTCACTTGTGTAACAGTTCGTCTATCTAAGTCTATGTCATCATGAGTTGTGTATTCATCTTCCATCCTCCATAGCTCCTGCCATGCTCTAGATCCATGTTTTTCACATGGTATTAGAGCTCCGCTGAGCATGGCATGTCAAGAATCGCGTGGTAGGGGGACTATGTCAAGATGCTACGCTGAACACACACAGAATGCACAAGGAGAAGCTCACTCAAGAGACAAGAAGAGAGATGGAGGCCAAAACGTTTTCTTGCTAGTTTCTTCTTCTTCTTCCACACTCTTTACAATGTACACAAAGTATAGATAAGATGCAACATAAAGGAAAGTGGCTTACTAAGTCAAACAATGCATAACCGACTACACTAGTCGACTGGCGCTATAACTATGCTAGCTATAAATAGGTGTAACAACCTGAATATAATAAGTAATGAATCAGTGACCATTAGAGAGTCATAATGACCACCGACGTGCTAAGTGTAGACGTGTGGACGCATCTAACTAGGCGGTCCATCATCAATGTCCACATGTGTTGAGCTTGTCATCTCAACACTCACCCTCAAGCTCAATTGCATCTCTGCAACTCCAAGTAAGCTTCGAAACTTTTGAAGCTTCTCTGTACCCAATGCCTTCGTGAAGATGTCAGCTATTTGATCATGTGTGCTAACATACACCAAGTCAATCTCACGTGTTAGTACCTTCTCTCTCACAAAGTGATAGTGTACCTCAATATGTTTTGTCCTGGCATGGAACACAGGGTTCCTATCCAACTGTATACTACTCATGTTGTCACAATAAATGACAACTGGACCTTCCACCTGCACATCCAAATCAGCCATTAACTTTTGTATCCATACTACCTCACATGCTGCAACAGCAGCACCTCTATACTCAGCCTTTGTACTCGACAAAGCAACTGTAGATTGCTTTTTGCTGCTCCAAGCAACTGCTGCACTACCAAGAGAGAATATGTATCCACTAGTAGATCTCCTATCAGACATACTACCAACCCAATCTACATCTATGTATCCAAGCATCTCTACATCTGTACCTACCTCATAGAAAAGTCCATAATGTAATGTGGACTTCACATATCTCAATATGCATCTAACTGCATCCAAATGTGGCTTTCTAGGTACTTGCATAAACTGACTCACAAGACCAATAGCGTAGCTCAAGTCTGGCCTTGTAATAGTCATGTAGATCAAACTCCCCACTATCCTCCTGAACATAGTAGGGTCTTCTATTTCATCCCCAACATCAGCACTCAACTTTACATTCTGCTCCAATGGGACTAAAAGTGGTTTACATACTGTTGAGTGTTGAAATGACCTATTTTTTGGCTGATTTTTGTTGTTTTTGAGAGCTGAATGGTTGATTTTATGAGATGATTGATTGGTTTGAAAGTGGTTTAAGAGTGTTTTGGATGATATTGATTGTGTTTTGGAAGTTCATAATGTTTATTAGTAGAGATATGAGGTTCTGTGATGTTCTAATTGGTTCTGATTGGTTCTGTATAGCTTCTGTTTTGTTCTGTTTTGTTCTGATTGTCTTCTGTAAGGAGGGATGGAGTATTGATTGATAGGGATTGAGATCTTGTGAAAGCTTATTGGATATTTTTTGAGAGTTTGGAATGGTTTGAGTATGAGTTATGAGGTTTTGATGACCTTCTGTAACCTTTTGTAGGTCTTCTGTAGAGCTTCTGTCTCTGTACTATCTATGTACTGTAGCTGTTCTGGTACTGTTCTGTAGACTGTTATGTATGCTTCTGTATGTGTTCTGTAGAATGTATGTGTAGCTTGGGAAAGTTTTCTAGCCTTAGAAAGAGGTGAATACAAGTACAAAAGAGCTGAAAGAAGTAGCTACTGAAGACTCAAGTGAAGACTGGAGTGAAGTGATAGTAGTGAGCTATGAAAGGACACTGTAGTAACTCTAGTGACTCTTTATATCAGACATACCTCTTGGGAGGGGTATCCACGACCTAAGAAGGATTATTGAGAGTGATTTTGAGATATTGTAGTGAGGATATGATGTATTATTAATGGAGAGAGAGAGAGAGAGAGTCAGAGATAGCCAAATCTACTAAAACAGAGTGATTGTATATGAGAGATTGAGAGAGAAGACTATGAAGATATTGAAGATGAATACTATGTGATGTATTTCCATTCAAAGATGGTGTATTCCTTTGCTTCCTTTGTTATATTGATGGATTTTGTGAAGATATTGAAGAATATGGTTGATTCTATCAAATCCGTGGGAGATCTACATGATGTTGCATGAAGATTTGTTGTGCCTGGTGTTCTTTTCTTCATTGTGATAATATAAAACCTAATAAACAAGCTTGTTGATGTTACAAGATAGATTTTCTTGCAAGAGAATTCCCTTTTCCTTGGTGTTCCTCTTGGGGGTCCATGTTTTTGGTGTGCAACCGGGGAACCTTGCCATCAACAAGCACCAAAAGAGGCTGAAAATGAAGGAAATGGCATTGCCAAGAAGAGAAGAATTCAATGGATGTTTGTAAAGTTCATTCTTCCACTGAAGAGTTGGAATTTCACATAATCAAAGCCACTTTTCACAAGAAGTTCATCCCACAATGGCGGAAACACATCACCATCATGATGCATGCTCTATGGGATGGACAGTTTCCTCTTCCTGTTGAAGCAGTAGAAACTTGCATCTTGGTGGCAAACTATTTGGGAACAAATTGAGAGAATGACCATCCATAGAAGATTTGGCATTCATTGAGAAGTTTCCAGACATCATCAAGTGGGAGATTGTGAAGAAGCTTCAGGAGTCTTGGTCTGTGGAGGTTCACAGAGACAAGAAGGAAAAGAGTTGGAATTTGCTCGTGGATGCTCAACAGCAAGATACATGGGATGCTTGGTGTACTGATAATCTTCTGTTTGTTCAATTAGCAACCCACTGGAAGTTGGTAGACAGAGTGTTTTTCACAATATACACTATTGAAACCATCAGAAGCTGGCATTACTATGATGATGGCACCACCACAATGCTTAGACATATGCATTTTGACACCTTCAGAACCGAATACCTTCCTCTGTGTAGTGGCATGAAAGCAGAATTCAGAGACGTTGAAAAGGAAGAAGTAGAAGAAATGTTGGCAAGACCGTCCTCCAAAGACTGAAGCCTTCTGTTAACCTTCTGTGGAGCACTAACAACATAGTGGAGCCAACCCCCTGATGAATGACACAATAAAGAGGCAAGTGTTAGAACGAGTCTAGAGGTACGTGAGAAGAGAGAAAGCAAAAATCAAAGCAGAGAATGCGCTCATAGCAGAAGCCGCCTTTGACGCCCTTGCGGAACTCTTTACAAAAGTCCCAATGGCACATCAAGCCCTTCCTCCTCCTGCTGGAGGTCCACTTCCAAGCCAGATCCGTCCTGGAAATATTGATGACAGGCCAGTGAATGTAGTTCCATTGCCAGTTTTTAAGGGAGAGTACAATGAAGACCCTGATCTTCATGTAGCAGAGTTTATGGTAGCATGTGTGGCTAACAATGCCAGAACCCCTGAGCATTGGTTAGCAATATTCCCTGCCACTTTCAAGGGCGCGGCATTTCAATGGTATGAGAGACAAGCAGCAGGAACTTTTGGCACATGGGATGACCTAAAGTTGGCCTTCCTCACTAAATTCAGGCGTGAAGGTTTTGAAGAGCGGATGCGAGAGGAATTTATAAATTTAAGTCAGTCCTATGGAGAAAGAGTAGAAGCTTATGTCTCACGAATGGAATCCATCCTGAAGAGATGGACTTACCATAATTTAGATTATGGCATTTAGAAGGGGGTGTTTCTCAGAGGATTACAACCAGAAGTCCGTAAGTTTGTGGAGCTGCAAAGACCAGCCACACTGTAAGCTGCACAGAAGGTGCAAGACTGTACGATGAAGTGGAAGCTAGATTGGCGATGAATCCAAGAAGAGGAGTCCTATCTCCTCTGATGCCAGGAATGATGCACCCACCAAATATAGTCCCAGGGACAGTTCCCTACCCCTACCCAACAGATGCCCCCGGTATCACAGTACAGTGCACCAAATCCACAGTGGCCACAATCAATGTCTCAAATGATGGTTCAACCACAACAACAATGGTCCCAACCAATTTCCCCAATGTCAAATCAGCAGCAACAGCGGAACCCTACCAACTGGAGCCAACAGCCACCAACAGTTCAAACAAGAGCTCTGAATCAGAATCAGAACAGAGATCCCTCTGCACCAGCCCAACCTGTTTATGCAGTGATTACAGAGACTCCTCAAAACCCTACTGCTAGTACCTCAGGAGGAGAAAGCTTGAAGGATTATTTATCCAACTCAGTTGCAAATATCAAAAAGGAGTTGATGGATGTGATTACGGAGCAGCTGCAGACGCTAAAAGTGAATACTGCTAGCATATCCAATGTGGCAGGAGCAGGAAGAGATGTGATGCAATCAAATACTTGGTGTGGTAAGTGTCATCAAGCAGGCCATTTAGCCACTGAATGTACACGAAAACCAACCATCCCTGGAGCTTTTTGTTCCTACTGTTTACGGAAGAACCATACAGAGGACATTTGCTCTCTTAAGGAGATGCATGATAGGAGAAGGAAGGAAGAGGACGCAAGATTCAACTTGCTGGAATCCAAAATGACAACACAGGATATTGGACCCAAGCCTAGGGAGTTTGGTCCTAATTTTGGACCCAAAAGATTTCCATCCCAAAGTTACAAAGGAAGACAGTCTGGCGGTGGTCAAAGATCAGAAGTGGAGTGTTACAGATGCGGAGAAAAGGGACACATTTCACCAAATTGTCCAAATCCTAGAAGGTCAGTGGATTACAAGCCCTTATGCAGTCGATGTAAAGGAGAAGGCCACATTCCAACATCCAAAGTAAACATATGTCCAACTCTACTTCCCTTTGCTACCAACCTGCACTTGTCATTGAAGTCTTCTACAAAGCAGCCCTTTGCATTAAATCTGACTTGCAGCCCTTGCTCTACCATTTGACCGACTTACACCAAGTTCTTTGTAGTAGATGGCACATGTAATACATCTGAAAGACTCTTTGTCTTACCATCATGCAAGGACAAGGAAACTTTTCCAATGTGTGAAATTGGGTGGCATGAATCATCATCCATCTGCACATAACTTGCATTTTGCAAATCCTGCATCTCTCCAAACCATTCTGCATGGCTAGTCGTATGATTGGATGCACCTCAATCAACATACCAAACATCATCATGTGTTCCCTTTCGTGTAACAGCATTCAATATATGTTGCATAACAAACAAACATTCATTTTTGTCTTCATTTTGTCGTGAAGACGATGCATAGTTTCCTTGCTACAACTTACCACTGCGAATATCATCTTTCTTAGCATAACATTGGGCTGCAATATGACATGTTTTGCCACAATAGTGACACACAATACAAGAGTTGTTAGAACCTCTATTCTACCATCCACCTCTTCCTCTAAAGCTCCCCTTGCCTGTAAAGTTACCACGACCTCCTGAAACCTGCATATCGCCAAATTACTGGTTCAATCTATTTTGCTTGTTGTCACTACCACGTCTTGTACCACGGCCTCTTGAAGAGAACCTGCCATGTCCCCTTCCTGAACTGGAGTAGAAAGCTTGGACCTATTCACCACTTCTTTCAGATATCTCACTCTACATATTGATCTCTTCATTGATCATAAGGGAGACCAACTCATCGAAATCTGGAAATGGCTTTCTAACATATACGGAAGTTACAAAAGACTTCCAAGCCTTTTCACTGTTAAGTCCACCCAAGGTAGACAACACCAAATCATCATCATCGGGCATTGCATCAATCGCTACCAATGCATCTGCAATGCTCCTTACCTTCAGTAAATACTCATTGATAGACATCTTTCCTTTCTTCAATGTATTCAACTCTTGCTTGAGTTGAATCTTTCGTGCCTTTGTATTTACGGAAAACATACTTTCAAATATGGTCCAAGCTGCATATGAATTCTCTGCATTTCTAATATGTCCCAGCATATTATTGTCAATTACTACAGACAGCCAATACATGACCTTCTTGTCTTTTGCATTCCATTCCTTCCGTGCCTTTTGTCTCTTCTGCAGTTGGAGGATCACTCACATCTGGCTCATTTTCTTCACCTAAAACAAACTCGTAGAGGCCTTTTCCAATAAGGAAGTTCGTAACACGGAACTTCCATGAAGGGTAGTTGTTCTTGTCGAGCTTCTCAATGATGGGGCTTCCACTGTTCTCTGCCATTATCACAAAACTAATACCAAACAGCAAGCAAATCTTCTGCAACCCTCGACGTGTAGTGCACAACAATACACCAGACAGCCTTTTTCACTATCTACTCAACAATACCTGCAATCTTCAACCTGTTTGCAGATAAACCTTGTGTTTGCTTCCTGCAAACACCTCAAGAATTACAGATTTGCAATCTGTAACCTGCGCATTCACTTTTGGTCAAAATAGCTGAAATCACTGTGTACCCTGCAACTGTTGTCCGCAACTTTGTGGCTCTAAAACGAGGCCTGAAACGGCCTCAGATGCCCAAAATAACTGCGGGCTGCAAAATACACAGCGCTCTTTGGGCACACCAAATCTCACTCTAATCTGAGATTTTTGCTCTGCCCTGCTTCCGATGCCTCCACAAGCACTACCCAAGAGAAAGAGTGGAAGGATGGAAGAGCTTCTTACCCATGGCTTGCTTACTCAAACCTTGCTTCTTCTCCTTCACTTCAACCTTCGAAATCAGTCTCTCTCAGTGCTGCGGCTCTGATACCATGTCAAGAATCACATGGTGGGGGGGAGTTGCTCAAAATGCTGCACCGAACACACACACAATGCACAAGGAGAAGCTCACTCAAGAGACAAGAAGAGAGATAGAGGCCAAAACGTTTTCTTGCTAGTTTCTTCTTCTTCTTCCACACTCTTTACAATGTACACAAAGTATAGATAAGATACAACATAAAGGAAAGTGACCTACTAAGTCAGACAATGCATAACCGACTATACTAGTCGACTGGCGCTATAACTATGCCAGCTGTAAATAGGTGTAACAACCTGAATATAATAAGTAATGAGTCAATGGCCATGTGAGAGTCATAATGACCATCGACGTGCTAAGTGTAGACGTGTGGACCCATCTAGGTGGTCCATCATCAATGTCCGCATGTGTTGAGCTTGTCATCTCAACATGGTAGAGCTCCATACACTACTTCTCTAGTCTCTCTTCACCTCTAGTCATCTCTGTCCAAATCACATCTAGCTCATGACACCTATTTCAACTTCACCTTCATCTTGACCTTGTGCTTGTCATAGCTAGCCTGCACCCACCTCTATTTGAGCACTTAGATCTTTCAAACCAGAGCATATCTCTTCAAGCTCTCTTCTAGAGATCTCTCTCTTGACTCCCTGGTAACTTTGTGTCACATCAAAGCTTGACATTGGCCTCTCTCGGCCTCGACATTGTGAAAATTATCACTCGATGTCCTGACTACGCCTGGAGACTCTCATACCTACTGACATTAGAGGAGGTAGTGTGAGAAAAATAAGGCATCTTAGCTCTTTCTCTCTTCAAGAGAGTTGTTTCCTAGCTTGAGGCACTCCTTCTTGTTACATCGGACATCAACATTGTTCCCTCTAGGATGCAACATTGCAGAAATATGTGAATCTAGCGTGCAAATTTTACAAGCAAGGATTCGACCTAATCTAGCATCTAGTACAATGAGAAATTCTCTAGATCTTTGTGGGAATTTTAAGACCCCAAGTGGGAAATCTCAAGCTAAAAGGACTCCCCAAAATTCTCTCTCTATCTGTCACAATTTGTGAAACCCTAACTATCATCTTTGTGAGCAGCCATAGCCAAAGCTTCAAGGCTTAACATTTTCATTGTTTCTTCTCACTGAAGCTATCAATAGTGATTTTAATCACTGAGCTACACTCTCTAAAGTTCACTGTAGATCTAGAAGTGCCTAAGGGAGTTCAAAAGTCATCCATAAAGTTTGTGAGAAATCCTCAAACAAGAGGCATAAGCGATAAAACTAGTGCTTGTAAGAACTAAGCATAAACTTTTAGTCATTTGTCTACTGACCTAGATCAAGATCTGAAATTAAAAGCCATGTATTAAAAGTCTCATTATTTGTAAAGGGATTAGACACTGCCATTAAGTGTGAATGCCAATTGGTAAGACCTTCCCATCTTTTTGACAAGGAGATGTTTTATGCACAAGTGCCCTTCTAGCAAGTTCCAAAGCTACCCAAAGAGAAATGTATCTGTCTTGCAAAGCCACATGGAATCCCAAAATCTATGTATAACAAGATTTATGTAATGGTTCAACAAGTCACGTCAAGTCATATTATTGTACTTTGTAATAGGTACAAATAGATACATTACAACAATTATGTAATAGGCACATTGCTCCAATCCAGAACAACAAGGTGCAACTTTTTCCATGCTTCATACTTCTCTGGTTGTTTTACAAGTATATTGCCTTCCTCATCTTGAGGTGGAGATACAAACTTCCTAGTCTTGGGTCTACCAAAGCATGGTTTACAAGGGATATTTCCACTTACTTGATTTTTTCTCATTCTTCTATATTTTTACTTGGCCCCTGTGCAATCCAACTTCAGAGAGGACTTGTTCTATCTTCTTGCATGTAGCATCAGCTTCTAACACGGGATGCATCTTGTATACAAAGCATTTATATTCATATACTAGCTTCTCAATTATTCTAACCAAACAATGCAATGTGCAAAAGTGAACCCTTGTTAGTGGTATTTCCAAAATAGGGTGCCAGTTTGGATCCACTGGAACTAGCATTCCACTATTAAGCCCATAGATATGGTTCTTGTGCATAGGATCCACAACAACAAGGATACATTTAATCTTAATGTCAACAATATTCTTTGAGAAGCTACCTTGTAATTGGATCTATTGTCTTAGCTCAAGTTTGATTGTAGATTGTAAGGAGCTTAGTTTTGGGTTATCTTTGCAGTAGACCTTTAAGTATTTGATAGCAATGGCCTGCAAAATGGAGCTAAATTTTGCCTAGCTTTAGTTGTACTTGTTGCGATGCACTATCTACCGTGTATTTCATGGTTTCATAATGCCAAATCCGATATGTGATATTCTATTTTGATCATGATTTGCATTGTGCATATTTTCAAGCTTCCAATTTTGTAAGTAGTTTTGTTGAGGATAAATTCAATAGGCAATCATGCACACGCTAGTGATCAGTTGTACATAGACCAATGCACTATATCTTTACTGTATTTAGCAATTTGGCAACACTATATCCAATATGCGATATTCCATTTTACCCATGACTTATTTTTTATGAATTTTTAAGTTTCCAATGTTTCACGTAGCTTGGTTGACAACACATTTAATATGCAAAGTCACACACTCCGTGGGTGAGTTTTTCTATTATTATCAATGAAGTATAATCCATAATGTATTTTCAAAAAATGATTGAACCGTCAATTTTATAAATCAGAATCTGGTGAAACTTCACCCACATGTGGAGCATCATAAAAAAACATGGATATTAAAAATTTGGCCCCATCAAAAGCCTTTAGGACACCTATCCACAGGCTTGTGTCAAGGGCCCTGAATTTGGGGATTAAGGGCCCCAAACGCGAGCCTTTGAACAGGTGTCCTAGAGGTTTTTGATGGGGCCTTTTTGATTTGGGTGGTTGATGTGTCCTCCTAGAGGAGTCCATAGGTAAAATTTCACGTTAATTGGATCACTAGTCATATTTTTCCAAAGCTTGGATACATTAATTCAAGTTTAAGGGTTTTTAAAAAGTTTGGCTATAAGTTTAAAGTTTTACCTCATTTTACACATTTCACTTTTGAGTTTTAAGTTTCTCTCACCGAGAAGACATGGCATACAGCAAGCAAGTGGCTCAGAGACACCCTTCTAGAAATCCCATGCATAGGCCACCTCCCCCAACTCCACCACCACCACCACCACCACCACACTAGCATCGCAAGTGTCGATGGAGGCCAGGCACATCCACTCTTCGCAAGATTCACAATTACCAAAAGACCACACACCTCCTGATACCAAAGGCTCCATTCCAAAAAGTGGTGTGGGAGATTATGGATGGCATATTGATTAAGAATAGCAAGAGGCACCTGATTGTTGGACAAAAAGTTGCCAAAGCTTACATCATCAACTTGTTCGAAGAGTCAATCCATGTAGCGGTGCATGTAAGGATACTCACCATCACCGAAGGGATCTGCGATGAATAGTGAGGTTCTTTTTCGGCAATGGAATGATAGTCATCGCGGAGATCAACAAAGATAGGGGTGTACTACTTAAACATATACGGAATGTAGCTTCGAAAGAGATTTTGTAAAACCCTAGTTGTAATGGATCCCATGTAAAATGTTATGAGTATGAATACAAATTTTTTGGTATGTCTTATTTTTGTTTATTTTATTTTTATTTGTTTTATCTATATCAATGGATTAGACATATAAATCTCCCAAAAAAAATTTAGCATAAGGAGCTTGTTACAAGGCTACCAAGGTTTAAGTATACTAGTTTAGGACATGTATGCTTAGCATGTCAATTTGGGAAACAATTCAACTTTCCATTTGTCACAAGAATACACAGAATAGCAGTATGGCTTTATAGCTTGTGCACTCTAATGTATGGGGACCTGCTCATAATGTATCCCTTGGTGGGTCTAGATACTATGTGACTTTTGTGGATGACTATAGTAGGTACACATGGATATACATCCTAAAGCATAAGGATGAGGTTTTGGACAACTTTATGGATTTTAAAGCTCATGCAAAAAAAGAGCTTAACTATTATGTCTGATGCTCATGGTTTGATGGTGGTGGAGAGTACGTGTCAAAAGAGTTTGTAAAATACTTAGCAAAGCATGGGATCATGAGGTAGTTGAATTGTAGCTATACTCCTCAGCAGAATGGTGCGGCTAAAAGAAAGAACATGTGAAGGGAGCTCTCTCGCTCAACCCTCAAGACCTACGGACCGCTTATTGGTCAAGCATTTCAAGTCAAGTGGCCATGGTTGCCTCTCATATAACCGATGCATTCTCCCTACCTATAGGGTGTAGTAAGTTTAACTTGATGTGTGATGGATTACCCTCCTCTCCCATGCACACCGGTAGCTCCACGATCCTCGATGGGAGCTCGAGCAGCCTCAATCCCTTTGCGTCAAGCTCCATTCTCCATAGTCGTGCAAGACAAGACAAGAGAAGATAATAGAAGAAGATGAAGAGAGGAGATGGGGAGCTTCTTTTCCTCAATCCCTCACTCTCACACACTCACTCCCTCCCTCTCTCACACTCCCTCACTCCCTCATTCCCTCCCTCTCTCACACTCCCTCACTCAAGCACACACAAGAAGGCAAGAAGAAGAGAAGAATAAGAAGAAGCTTTTTGCCACACACCAAGAATAAGCTTCTCATTCACTTTTCAACTTTATATACAAAATCATAAATCCCTTTTGAGCGGTCATCTCCTTATCCCATTTTTACATGGGCGGTTGTGGCTTAGGCCCTTTTTTCCATTGTCCTCCTATCTTCCTAGCTTCCTTCCTATGGCCCATCTACCTTTACAATTTGCATGGGTGAGAGCCCAATGCACTTAAAATAATTCATGATGCACCTTGTGCTCTTTTACAAAAGTATAGACTTGCACTTTTTCTTGTGTGCCTTTCTCCTTGATTTAGGACTTTTTGGCACTTCTTGTGTTTCCATATTTTTCTTAGCGCACCTTCATCTTCCATTTCACTTTTTCCTTGGCCTTGTCTTCTACTTTAGATTTTTTGGATTTTCCACCTTGTTCAACATTACCCCCCTCCTAAACAAGTGCTAGTCCCATGGCACTGTTGGGTGGTGAGTTGGACAGTGGTGATGGGGTAGCCATGTGGCTTTTTGAGTTTTTATACAAGCTTTGTTGAGGATGTGTTGGATTTATGCTTGGAATTAAAGATGGTGTTGGAGTGAGTCCCTCCAAGGACTTAATTGTGGTGGAGGTCTGCCTTTGAAATTGACAATGGTGTTAAGGCAAACCTCCTTCTTAAGGTTATTGGGCCATGGGTGGATTTACCCTTGATTAAAAATGGAGTTGGATGTATCCACCTTGGAGAAGCCAAAGATGGTGGATCTATCCTCGAGGTTGAAGATGCTATTGGATAGGTTTTCCTCATTGTATCCTCTCCTTTATGCAACACGATCTTAACCTGCAAGACAAAGTTGTGCACTTCCTAACGGGTGTGTCTACCTTATCGTGTAGTGCATGGTGCTCGTGCTTGTGGAACTAGGAGATGGGTCTAACCTTGGGCAAGCCCTCGGTAATACACGGATGGCTAGGCACAAGCACCTTTATCCCCAACAACCTCCCACTTAAAGGCGAATCTACCCTAGTGAGGAGTGAAAATAAAAAATAAAAGACAGTACAATGTACATATGTACAACAGGATGAGGAAAAACGTCATCTCATCCAATGCCCATCAATCTCCTAAGGAAGGCAAAGTGCTAAGAACTAAGGCTTTTTGTGAGCAAATCTACAAGATTTTTGTCAATGGAGATCTTGACAAGGTCAACAGACCTATCCTCCATGACCCCACGTATGAAGTGATGCCTCACCTCAATGTGTTTCACCTTCGCATGGAAGGCTGGATTCTTGTCTAGCTAAATAGCACTCACATAATCCAAATGCAGCGTAGGTACAGCATCAATCCCAAGGTCATGAACCAAACGGCCTAACCATATGGCCTCCTTGTAGGCCTCGATGGCTGCAACATAGTCAGCCTCAGTGGTAGATAGAGCCATACACTTATGAACCTTGGACATCCAAGAGACGGCATCTCCAACATAGGTGAATATATAGCCAAAAGTGGACTTTCTACTATCTGCATGTCATGCATAATCGAAGTCTATATACCCCACAACTCTTGTATCCTAGCTACTATAGCAAATACACATATTTTTTCTTCCCTTTAGGTACCTCATGATACCCTTCACAACATCCCAATGTTTCTTTCCAAGTGTAGCCATATAGTGTGCCACAACACCAACTACAAAGGCAATATCTGGACAAGTGGCTATCATGGCATACATCAATTGTCCACCACGACTGATGCATAAGGGATCTTGGCCATCTCAGCCCTCTACTCATATGTCTGCAAACAATCAACCTATGAGACCTTCACATAAGAAGGTAATGGACAGCCAATAGGCTTCACGCCCTACATGCAAAAACGCTCAAGGACTTTATGAATGTACTTCCTCTGTGAGAGGTAGAGTAGTCCCTGATGCCTGTTGTGCTTAATGCTCATACCAAGAATGTGGGAGGCTTGTCCCAAATCCTTCATCTCAAAGCTCTTCTTTAGCTAAGATTTAAGAGCATCCAACTCATCATGAGCTTTCCCTGCTATCAGCATATCATCCACATAAAGTACCAAAATAAGCATTGAGCCATCACGGGCTTTCTTCTTGTAAAGACACGAATCCATAGCACTCCTACTCTAGCTGCATCAAACTTATGATACCACTCCCTAGGTGCTTAATTCAAGACATAAAGACTTTTCTTCAACTTGCACACTAGGTGCTCCCTGCAGAATTTGCAAAGCCCTTAAGCTATTCCATGTAAATCATCATGCAAATCCCCGTGCAAGAATGTAGTCTTGACATCCATCTAGTATAAATCCAAGTCAAGCTGCACGACTAAGGCCAAAACCAAGCATAGGGTGGTCATCTTGACCACAAGAGAAAAGAATTCATCAAAGTCAACTCCATGTTCCCGTTTAAAACCCTTAGCAACAAGTCTTGCCGTATAGGTCAGCTTGGGGTTTCCAGGGGTAGTTTTCAAATTCTACACCCATTTGCACGGCAAAGCCTTCTTGCCCTTAGGCAATGCAACCAAATCCCAAGTCATATTCTTATGCAAGGAGAGTCCATCTCAAACTGCATAGCCCTCTTCCACGAGTGATTGTCACCCCTGTGCATAGCCTCATCATAGGTGAGAGGCTCTCCTTCATTTGTAACCAAGACATAATGCATCAAGGGCTAAAATCTATTAGATGGACATCTATCTCTAGTAGATTGTCTCATTGCAGGCTCTATTGCCTATCCAACTACCTATCCAACACCCTGGGCTATGTGTACCAATTACTGTTGCAAGCTATCCAACTGACTGTGTAGGCTAAACTGGAGCGCGTGGCTCCTCTTGGAATATAACCTTGCATATCTCTACCAACTTCTCAGGCTGCCTATACATCTTGTCTGCATGGAAGACTACATCATGGCTGCAGATGACTTTCCACACCTGCAAATCCTAGAGGCAGTAACCCATCTTACACGCATCTCCATAGCCAACAAAAATGTATTTGACACTCTTTGAATCTAGGTTACTACACTTATCCTTGGGTACACGGCAGAATGCCTCACATCCAAAGACACGTAGATGCACATAAGACAGAGGTTTTCCAGTCCATACCTCCTCTGTAACCTAGAAATCCAAACCATTGGAAGGTGATCTATTTATGATATGCACAGTTGTACTGACTACCTCAACCCAAAGGCTCTATGGTAGGCTTGCATGGCTAAGCATACTACGTACATGCTCCTAGATAGTTCTATTCATCTACATTTAGGGGGTGGTCAATGTTGAGATATCGAGCTCCACTCATGACATGCCAGGGTGACCGTTGTGCATTTATGTCACCGATGTGTCAGTTGAGACGCGGTTGGTACACCACCCATGAATAATAGCTACCTGACAGCTATCCTTATCTACTCTAGTTCGTGGCTCAGTTAGTATGCCACCTTAGTTAGTTGAGTTTGGTTTGAGACCCATATATAGGGTTCTTCTATTTCTTTGTAAGAGAGTTCTTTTGGCTTACACAACTAAGAAGAGGAAAACTATTTTCAGCCTCCACCTCTGTGTGTGCCCCCATTGTGCAAGCAAGAAAGCTTCAAGTGAGACTCCTTCCTTCTCTCCCACAATCTTGACATGGTATCAGAGCCTTGTTTGTGGTAAGGAGCTCAAGAAAGCAAGCCAAGCTCACGGTGTTCTGGTAAGAGGAGCAGTGTTGCTTTCATTTTCTGTTTTGGGAGCAGATCTCTGCAGGTAGCACAGCTGGAAATTGCAAGAGTGCATTGTCTCAGGTTGAGACGCCCTTCGCGGTGAAGCAAGAGGGCAGTATATACTGCAGGTAAGGGCTTTAGCCCTTGGCGACCCTGTTTTTTTTATTTGAGGCCATTTCGGGGCCTGTTTTGGAGGTGGAAGTTTTCTGTAATGGCGTCTGATTCTCTCTCACAGATTGTCACTGAAAAGCTTGACAAGAACAAAGAGGTAGAGGCAGAGGTAGAGGAGGCCGATTTGGAGGCCGTGGCAGAAATCAGAATATGCAGCAAACTCAAGAAAACCAGTCCTATGGAGGAGGACGTGATAACTCTAGAGGCAGGGGGAGCCAAAGAGGTCGTGGTGGATGGCAAAGAGGCCAAAATGCAAACAGTAATGTTGAATGCTACTACTGTGGTAAAATGGGTCATATGGCTAAAGAATGCTATAAAAAGCAGAATGACATCATGAATGGAAAACTGCAACAAGGGAATTATGCATCTTCTAGTAGACAAGGTGATGACAGAAATGAGCATTTATTTATGGTGCAACACATGAACAATTCTGTGATAAGTGCAGAAGAAAGCAATGATGTATGGTATGTTGACTCAGGTGCATCAAACCACATGACAGGTCATGCAGAATGGATGGAGGATGCAAGGAAAATGAAAAAACCAGGATTTGTGGAGACTGGTAATGATACTACACATCCTATTGTGCAGATTGGAAAAATTCATTTGTCTATGCAGGATGGGAAAAAGAAATACATGTCCGATGTATTTCATGTTCCCAATATCACCAAGAATTTGGTTTCTGTTGTTCAAATGGTTGAGCAGGGCTTGCAGGTCAGATTTAATCCTCATGGATGCTTTGTTGAGGATATGAAAAATAAAGTTCGCTTGATAGCAAAAGGAAAGAACAAGGGTAGAATGTTTACGTTGGATGCAGACATGTCTGAATTGAGTGCAGCAATGTTTGCACATGGGACCGGTGTAGTTGCAGATATTGATTCTGGCATAAACGCATTGGCCATATTAATGTATAGCGACTTAAATCAATGCAGGCCCAAAATATTGCTGCAGGATTGCCTAAATTCAAGGTTGCAGAAATGCATAAGGTATGTGAAGCCTGTCAATTTGGAAAACGGGCAAGGAAACCATTTCCTAGACATGTTCAAGAGAGTGAGAAGCCATTGGAATTAATCCACTCTGATATGTGGACTACTAAAGCTACATCTCTTGGAGGCTGTCATTATTTTGTCAGTTTTATTGATGACTATAGCAGAAAATTTTGGGTGTATTTTATGAAAAAGAAAAGTGAAGTTTTTGGGCATTTCAAAACTCTTAAAGCTATGGTTGAAAAAGAAACAGGCCTGCAAATAAAATGCCTAAGGTCAGATGGAGGGGGAGAGTACCTCTCAAATGAGTTTGCAAGGTTCCTGCAGGAGCATGGCATAAAGCAGCAATATTCATGCAGTCATACCCCACAACAAAATGGAATTGCAGAAAGGAAAAACAGGCATATTAGAGAGGTATCTCGTGCCATGCTCAATGAAAAAGACTTGCCAGATTTTTATTGGGCTGAAGCAGTTGCTACAGCAGTCTACATAATGAACAGGACTCCCACTGCAGCAATACATGGAATGACTCTAGAGGAGAGGTATACTGGTAGGAAACCAGATATTTCTCATTTGAAAATTTTTGGTTGCATTGCCTATGTACATGTGCCAGATGAGTTGAGATCCAAGTTGGATCCAAAAGCTGAGAAGTGCATCTTTATTGGTTACTCTCTGCAGCAAAAAGGGTATAGATGCTATAACCCTTCTACTCATAAGTTTACAGTGAGCAGAGATGTTGTTTTTGATGAGATGAGTAGCTGGTATAAACCAGTAAATGTGATTGATGATGTAGATGCACAAAATGGTAATGCTGCACAGAATTCACAGCAGCTGTCACAAAATATTAGTGGACCTGGAGCGTCCTCTAGCAGTGGTTCACATTCTTCGCCATGGACAGGCAGATTGAGATCAGGAGAATCTTCTCAAGGCAGTGCAAATAGTAGTATGCAGGTGTCACGAAAAGGAAAAGAGAAGGTAGATCAGCCCATGGTTGATGTGAATGCAGGTCACTCTTATGTGGATAGTGAATCCAGTGGCTCAGAACAGAGCATTGATGATGAGTTGGGTATTCCTTCTATTATTACACCTGGAGTAAGGAAGACCAGGGATGTTTTGAGAGCACCTGGGAGTGAACCTACTTTGCGCAGGTCAACCAGAGTTAGGTATCCTGTGGATAGGCTGAAATATGATGGATTTACAGCCATTCACTATGCATATATGGTCAAAGTGATACAGGAACCAGAACCCACTTCTTTTGAGGAAGCCATGGGAAAAGAAAAATGGGAGAAAGCCATGGATGAAGAAATGGATGCCTTGGAAGCAAATGCTACATGGGAATTGGTACCTTTGCCTAAAGGTAAGAATGCAATTGGCTGTAAGTGGGTTTATAAGGTAAAGCACAATGCAGATGGTTCTGTGAACAAATGCAAGGCAAGATTAGTAGTCAAGGGGTATGCACAAACATATGGCATTGACTATGAAGAAATATTCAGTTCGGTTGCAAGGATGGAAACCGTAAGAGCAGTCATTGCTATGGCTGCATCAAAGGAATGGTCTTTACATCAGATGGATGTAAAGAATGCCTTCTTGCATGGTGATTTGCAAGAAGAGGTCTATATGGAGCAGCCACCAGGTTATGTGCATGATGTTCATCCTGAGTTTGTTTGCAGGCTGAAGAAAGCCTTGTATGGCTTGAAGCAAGCACCTAGAGCATGGTCTGACAAGATAGGACAGTATCTTGTCACTATTGGCTTTCAAATTTCCAAGGCAGATTTCTCACTTTATGTGAGAAAAATAGAGAAAGGTATTATGCTACTTGTCATTTATGTTGATGATTTGATTATGACAGGTGACAGTGATGAAGATATCATTCATGTGAAAATGCTATTGAAGCAGAAGTTTGAGATGAAGGATTTGGGAGAGCTGTGTTATTTCTTGGGCATTGAGGTGATTAGATCACCAAGTGGGATACAACTCTTACAGAGGCAGTATGGATTGGACATGCTGCCCAAATATGGGATGACAGGCTGTAAGCCTATTTCAGTTCCTTTGGAGCAGAATGTGAAGCTGAGCACAGATACAGGTGAGCTTCTAGAAGACCCTACTATGTACAGACGCATAGTAGGAAGTTTGATTTATATGACTATTACCAGGCCAGATTTAAGCTATGCTGTTGGATTGGTAAGTCAGTTTATGCAAGCTCCAAGGAAACCACATTTGGATGCAGCTAGGCACATACTCAGGTATGTGAAGTCCACATTGCAGTATGGACTATTTTATGAGACTGGGGTTCAGATACAGTTACATGGATACACTGATGCTGATTGGGCTGGTAGTATTTCTGATAGACGATCTACCAGTGGATATGTGTTCTCTTTTGGGAGTGCTGCAGTTACTTGGAGCAGCAAGAAATAGCCTACAGTTGCCTTATCGAGCACAGAGGCTGAGTACAGGGGTGCAGCAATGGCTGCATGTGAGGTAGCTTGGTTGCATAAGCTACTTTATGATATGCATCAGCCTACAGATGGGCTAGTTGTCATTTATTGTGACAACATGAGTAGTATAAACTTGGCAAATAACCCAGTCTATCATGCTAGAACAAAGCACATTGAGGTGCATTATCACTATGTGCGAGAGAGGGTTTTACTAGGTCTTATTGATCTAGTTTATGTCAGCACAGAGGATCAGGTAGCTGACATATTCACGAAGGCATTGGGCGCAGAGAATCTGCGCAAGTTCAGAGACCTGCTTGGTGTGCAGGAATTGGGATTGAGCTCGAGGGGGAGTGTTGAGATATCGAGCTCCACTCGTGACATGCCAGGGTGACCGTTGTGCATTTATGTCACCGACGTGTCAGTTGCAGACACGGTTGGTACACCGCCCATGAATAATAGCTACATGAAAGCTATCCTTATCTACTCTAGTTCGTCTCTCAGTTAGTATGCCACCTTAGTTAGTTGAGTTTGATTTGAGACCCATATATAGGGTTCTTCTATTTCTTTGTAAGAGAGTTCTTTTGGCTTACACAACTAAGAAGAGGAAAACTGTTTTCAGCCTCCACCTCTGTGTGTATTCCCCCATTGTGCAAGCAAGAAAGCTTCAAGTGAGACTCCTTCCTTCTCTCCCACAATCTTGACAGTCAACTGACACTTAATATCCCTCTTGTCACATAGCTGCTCAAAGGAACATGACACATATTCCCCGCCATTTTTAGTCCTAAGGCATCTCAGTCTATACCCAGTCTAGTTGTCAACCAATGCAAGCCATCTCTGAAACACATCCAAGACATTGGATTTAAACTTAATGGAATAAGCCCATAGACTTTGCGTGAAAAATGCACCACCCATAGACTCACATGGCATGGTCCCACAAATATCCGAATGTACCAATGCCAAGGGCTCACTCATGCATGTCCTACCAAACTTCTTATATGTATTCCTAGTCTGTCTGCCATAAAGACAATGCTCACATGAATCAAAATATGCATAGTCAAGGGGTGGTATGTACTGAAAACCAGAAAGCATTTTCATTCCCTTCAAGGGCATATGGCCCAAATGGGTATGCCAAAGAGATACGTATGAGATGGAACCCATTGACAAAGCAAGTCAACAAAGGACCCATCAACTACAAGAGGATAGAGGCTACCAGCCTTGGCACCTCTAGCAAGCACAAGTCTGCCATGCATGATTTTCCACGTAGGATCCCCAAATAAAATATGAAAGCTAGCATCATCAAGTTGCCCTACAGACATAAGACTACATGTAAGCACAAGTACATGACGTACATCCTATAACAAAAAGGTACTACTCGTAGAGAACTATAGCTGTACATCCCCAATGCCAATAATAGCAAGTGACATGTCATCACCTAAGTGAATTGAACACCAGAGACAGTGCGGTAGGAGTGGAAACCACTCACGACATGGTGTAACATGAAATGAAGCACCAGAATCCAAAAGCCAACATTGTGCATACATAGAGTGAACCTCGGTCAACTATATAGTATCACAAGAACTAGCTGCAAGTATGTACTCCCCATCGGAGTCCTTAATCTGCATGATATTTATCTCCTTGATTTTCACACTGGATTTTGCAGGCACAATGTTGTGGTCAGAGGATTTTTCATGTATTTTGTCTTTCCCCTTCTCTTTGCGATTCTCACTGCGCAACTCATGACATTGTGGGCGTATATGACCCTTCTTGCTGCAATGGTGACATGTCACATTAGCATTTCTCCCACAATACTTACTTCATGACTTGCCACGCAATTTAGACCTAGACTTTTGCGAGTCTTTGCCACGGCCATTCCCACGGTCATTCTTTCCATTACCATCTCTGCCTCTAACAGTCAAAGCATGCGACACACGAGAGGCATCAAAGTTCTTACAATTGGTCTCTTCTTGCATAAGAGCACTCTCTACATCAGGAAAGTTCAAAGGAGTAGTAGAAGTACATAATGCAGTGCAAAATACATCCCATGACTCACTTAGAGTCCCAAGCAAAAACAATGGTGTAACCTCATCAGTAAAAGTAATGCCCTATGAAGTCAAGTTCTTGAGAATAACATGGAATTGGCTCAAATGAGAAGACATTGTCACATTCTCCTTCATGCGCACTCATCAAGCTCCATCCATTCATCATTAGTCATCAATTTAGGCTGCTCTCTCCACTCAACCATAGTGGCTATATTTGTGATTTCTACACCAATACCCGCTAAAATTGGCTTTTCCAATAGGCATAATTCATACCATCAAGCTTAGTGATGTTGAAGATAGCACTATCAATGGAAGATGATGCCATACTGCAATCCAAAACACTGTAGACAATTCAAAACTACTTGTTATTTTTTGTTGTAAACAGCCAAAATACCACCAAAAAACCAAGGCAAAATGACCATGAATTGATAGCTAATGATGATGCCCACCAAGTAACATCAAAAGTACATAAAATCAGGATGATTCAGTATGAAAAATACATCACAATCCATGCATAACTGCTTGTTATAATAAATTATAGCCAAGTACAATGAGAGAAAATTGTAGGCAAAATGAATGTACCAGGTCAACCACTGACTGTCAAAGCATAACCAACATCAAGCAGGTATAAATGAGCATGTGACTGTCATACGGACATTGAGAAAACACCCAATCATGTCAAA
Source organism: Lygodium microphyllum (assembly GCF_053477565.2). NCBI lineage: Eukaryota > Viridiplantae > Streptophyta > Polypodiopsida > Schizaeales > Lygodiaceae > Lygodium > Lygodium microphyllum. The sequence continues at coordinate 2,027,365 of NC_141136.1, forward strand.
TGAATCCATCAGTAAGACGGCATACCCCTTGTATAACAGGGAAAAGTGTACATAACATTGGCAAGACCTAACACAAATAGGTGTGTGCTCAGGGAGTGCAGAGCCCAAATCAGCCCAAGTACATGTATGTGGACCACGGCATATCAACCATACAACATCCAAGTGAGAGCCCCAGTCTCAAGTATCCAAATGCTCAAGTAGCATAAACCGCATGCTCAATGTCTATCAAGCATCCAAAGACTCTCCCACTACCACAAAAGCTGTAAATATCAAGCACAGAAGCTCAACAAGGGCATATGATAGCACCACTGAGACAGAAGATCCAAGATCAAGCATCAATAAGACATCATGAGCATATAGGCCGTGTAGCATTCGTACATAGCATCCATAGACATCAAGTACATCCAAAGTGTAACTCTGGCAAGCCAAGAAATAGCCAAAGTAAGCTCCAGATAGCCAAAGCAAGGCTCAGTAGCATCCAACTCCAGACAATGTAATGGCCATGTAGTAGTGGCATAGGCCAAGCATGTCAAGACTGGTCAGACATAAGCAAAGTACATGCCATAAGTACACCAAATATGGAGATATAAATGCTATGCAAAGTGAGATCAAGCTCAACCAATGATCTGAGATCAAAACCAAGCCCTATGTGGATCCCCGAGAGTCACTATATCAATGTATACATCTAAGACATGTCCCGTTTTGAATAGGCATAAGCAAACATAAGCAAATGAGCTTCATCCTGCCTATGTACATCAGTGATTCACTACTAAAAAATATGATTTTTTAGCCCAAAGATCAGTCCAAAATCATGGCAAAGCATGTGCACAACATCCACCAAGCATAGGCATTAATGGCATTGCATACATGCATGAAGTAGTGTATGTAGAGAGCTCCAATGTAGATGTAAATGTCAATTACAAACATGGAAATCACGTTTGATGTACATATAGTCAAACTAGAGATGAATATCAATGCCCCAAAGCCTCTACAAGGCTCAACTCATGCCAAGGATCAATCCAAGTAGTGCCACAATGATTAGGAAGCATGCCATGACCAACATTTGATGTAGGAGCTACTGTCCATCTTCTGGCTACAATAGGTGCAGGTCATGCTAATCTTCTTGGGGTTGTTTCTCATATTTTTGTGCTATTTCAAGGTAGTAGGAAGCTCAAGGGGGTGCCAAAGAAGTCACACAACAAGCCTAAGGTGCCCCACAAAAGGCCTATGTCAAGATATGGAGTAGCAAGATACAATGGTGTTGTCCCCTTCTTCTTCTTAGACTCGTAGACTTGTAACCAGCATGAAACCCTAAAGAAGATAAATGAATACCTTAGTTTGAATGCCCTAAGAGTGTCCAAAGGGGCTGAGAAGATGCTTGTGGAAAGCCCGAGGAGTGAGGGGAGCTCGAGAAGGTCAACTATGGCTACCACGAGTGGAAGCCAATGGTGTAGGTATTCGAAAGAAAGCTAAGGGAGTCAGGAACCAAGTCAAAATGCTCAAGCAACCATGCTTTGATGCCAATTGAAAGGTGAGAAGGATTGAAGCTTGCACGGAAGAGCTATGGTGGAAGAGTAAGAGCAAGAAAGAGGGAGACACAAAATGGGAACTTCATCAGTCATGTTGTGTGATCAGGCCTTCCTTTATTCAAATTGTCACTAAAAGAATAAAGAATAAAGTGATGGCGACGGGCACCCACCACCTACAGTGTGCAATGACGAGTACTGTCAGTGTAGTAATACACAAGTGGCTAGATGGAGGCACCTTTACCCCCAACAGGTAGGGCATGTAGATAGGATCATTCCTTTCTTCCAGTAGCATACCGCAAAAGGCCATCCATGCATCAAGATTGGTGTCCCAAATCCACCTTTGTCACTTTGGCTATATCTCATAGTCTCAAACGGTTTTGGGAATCTAATAGACCTTATCATGCCAGTATTCCATGGGTTCCCACCTCCATTGTGTGATTGCGATACTCTGCTCCTTGACCCATCGGTTCGCTAAAGCATTTCCCAAATGAATGATCAATTCCACTACCTCCAAGGGTATGACTCGGTCCAAGGCTCATGGGTAGAGGAAGGAGAACTTGAAGGGTCGAGATTGGAGTTCCTGTTGTTGCTAGATAGTTAGCTCATTCTACCAGTTGATGGGATGGTGATCCTCTCGTAATGGCATGGGCTCGTTAGAAAGCTGTCATGGCCATGCTTGCGCTCTTTGCCATCTTCTTCTTCTTGCAGCAATGATGCATTTGGGGACTTGGGCACCATCTGGCTCTTCTAGGGGTAGGTCAGGCAAGGGCGGACTGGGCTCTCTAGTTTGCAATTCTTATTCAAATTCCTGCTTGAAGTCCTTTGTGTCTTGTTCCATCATGGGTTGTGGACTGGGGGTGGATGGGGCTGCTCTTTTTCTTCAAATCCAAGTTCCCTGAGCTCATCAATGGAGAGGCTAGCTTATTGTAAGTAGATGCATTGCTGCTCCTTGGTTATGACTGTGCCGGTTGGGAGTGCGTGCTCTTGCAGGCCATACCTCAAGGCTTTGGTCATCAATTCTAGCTTTCTTTTCATTCTCTCCACTGAATCCTTACGTTCAACTTGGATGACATGAATCATCGTGCTCAAAAAATCTTTCCTTTGAGTGTTTGACCACACCTCTGCAACTTCTGCTCTAGATTCTGCAAGCACCCTCTCACACTCCACGACTGACGCTCTATCAATCCTTACACTCTTTCAAAATTGTGCCTCTCCCATTGCTACACTTTCAATTCCAGATCTTTCTTGCCTTTTTCCATCTCCTAAGATAGCATCATTACCACCTATTGCTGCTCATTCCACACTTCCAACATTTGGGTCTTTTGTTTGTCTTGGAGGTTCAACTGCTCTTCTACTATCCTTCTACCTTGCTCAGCCATGGAGACCTATTGGTGGGCTTCTATGAGCCTTTTTTATAGATCTTCATTGACTTGTGCTTCGCTTTGCAATTGTGCTCGGTGCAGCCTTCTTTCGGTCATGATCATGGCCATCAGCCTCTCCACTTCCTGGTGGGCGTTTCGCAGGTTGTCCTATAGGCTCCTGGTGGCTTCTTCTATGGCCTCTTCCTTCTCCTTTAACACAACTTCTATCCTCTCTCTAGCCTTCCTTACTCCTCCATTGCTAACCACAGCCTAAATACCATGGCATCCTCATGTTCTTTGCATTGTTCTTCTGATGCCTAGTCCCTTTCCCGCTGGTTCTCCCGTAGTTCTATATTCATCTCTTCCACTCATGACATTCGTGCTGGAGCTCATTGTATTGTTGGATGAGCAACTTGTGGCCCCTCTGCTCGGCCACTAGGTCTTGGCCTTCATCCTCTAGCCTTTACCTTAGGCGATCTTTATTCTCTTGCACCTGTGCATAACTTAGGAGTTCCTTATTTGGTTTTATAAGGGTATTTTAAACCTTTTTTTGAGAGTGGAAAAAGACTGCATTTTTTTGTTGATTTTTGTTATTTTTGAGGCCTGAATGGTTTATTATTGATGGATTTTGAGTGATGTTTGGTTGTTTTTGAAGTGTTTGAAAGTTTTTTTAGATGATATTTATTATGTTTTGGAAGCTCATGATGATTCTCAGTAGAAATATGAGCTTTGTGATGTCCTGATAGGTTTTGTTGAGGTTCTGATTGGTTCCAATACCTTCTGTTTATCTTCTATTTTGTTCTAGTTTTCTTCTATATGAAGCATGGATTGATAATTGATGAAGGTTGAAATATTATTGAATTATTTTTTATAGTTTTGAATGATTTTAGTATGAGTTATGAGGTTATGATATTTTCTGTTGACCTTCTGTTAATCTTCTGATGAACCTCTGTAGAGCCTTTGTCTCTGTTATGTCTTTGTTTATGTTATGTTCTGTAGATCTTCTATAAGAGTTCTGTAGAATGTATGTGTGACTTTGGGAAAGTTTTCTAACTTTTGGAAAGGATGAATCTAAGTTCAAAAGAGCTAAAACAAATGGAAGAAGTAGTTGCTAAAGACTGAAGTGCAAACTAAAGTGATGGAGAGAGAAGCGAGATATGAAGGGTTACTGTAGATGCTCTGGTGCCTCTTCGACACAGACATACCTCTTGGGAGGTGCATCCACAACCTAAGAGGGATGATTATGAGTGCTTATTGAGTATTTTAGAGAGGAGATGATGTACTATTTATTGAGAGAGAGAGAGAGAGAGAGAGAGAGAGAGTCAAAGATAGCCAATTCTATCAAAACAATGCATCTATCTATGAGAGATTGAGAGAGAGAACTATGAAGACAATGAAGATGAATACTATGTGATTATTTCCATTCAAAAATGGTGTATTCTTTTGTGTTTCTTGTTCTATTGATGGATTCTATGAAGATGTTGAAAATCATGGTTGACTCTATCAAATCTGTTGGAGATGTCTACTATGATGCTACGTGAAGATTTGTTCTTTTCCTTGTTTTAATTCTCAAAAGAATGAAGTAAAAGCTTGTTGATGTTATAAGATAGATTTTCTTGCAGTAGAAACCCCTTTTCTTTGGTGTTCCTCTTGGGGCTCCATGTTTTTGGTGCGTAGCCGGGGAAATTCTGCCATCAACAAACATCAAAAGATGCTGAAAATGAAGGAAATGGCATTGCCAAGAAGAGAAGAATTCAATGGATGTTTGCAACATTTCTTCTTCCACTGAAGAGTTGGAGATTCTCATTACCAAAGCCACTTTCCACAAGAAGTTCATCCCACAATGGCGAAAAAATATTACCATCATCATGCAAGCTATGTGTGGTGGACTATTTCCTCTTCCTGTTGAAGCAACAGAGATGTGCATCTTGGTGGCAAATTGTTTGGGAACAAACTGAAGGGTAGAAATAGAGAGAATGACCATCCATGGAAGATTTGGCATTCATTGAGAAGTTTCCAGACATCATCAAGTGGGAGATTGTGAAGAGGCTTCAAGGATCGTGGTCAGTGGAGGTTCATGAAAACAAGAAAGAAAAGAGTTGGAATTTGTTTGTGGATGCCACAACAAGATACGTGGGATGCTTGGTGTTCTGGCAATCTTCTGCTTGCCCAATTAGCGACCCATTGGAAGTTGGTAGACAAAGTGTTATTTACAACATACACTATTGAAACCATCATAAGCTGGCATTATTATGATGATGGCACAACAACGATCCTAAGAAGAATGAATTTTGATAATTTTAGAATGGAATATCTCCCCCTCTGTAGTGGTTTGAAAGTTGAATTCAGAGATGTTGAAAAGAAGGAAGTAGAAGAGATGTTGGCGAGAGATTCCTAAATCCCCTCTCTGATTCTATTCTATTGAGTATAGACCAACTGTTTGGAGCCAACCCCCTGATGAATGATGCAATCAAGAGGCAATCGTTAGAATGAGTCCAGAGATACATGAGAAGAGAGAAGGCAAGAATCAAGGCTGAGAACAAGCTTGCAGTAGAAGCCTCCTTTGACCCCTTAAAAGCACTCTTTATAGAAGTCCCCATGGCAACTCAAGGTCCCCTTCCTAGTCAGATTTGTCTTGCAAATATTGATGACAAGCCAGTAAATGTAGTCCCATTGCTAATTTTTAAGGGAGAGTGCAATGAAGATCCCGAACTTCATGTAGCAGAATTTATGGTAGCATGTGTAGCTAACAATGAACCCCTAAGCATTGGTTAGTGATATTCCTCGCCACTTTCAAGGGAAAAACGTTTCAATGGTATGAGAGACAGGCACAGTAGGAACTTTTGGCACATGGGACAACTTGAAGTTGGCCTTCCTCACTAAATTCAGGCGTGAAGGTTTTGAAGAGCGGATGCGAGAGGAGTTCATGAACCTAAGTCAGTCCTCTGGAGAAAGAGTAGAAGCTTATGTCTCACAAATGTAATCCATCCTAAAGAGATGGACCAATCATCACTTGGATGAAGGCATCTAGAAAGAAGTATTCCTCAGAGGCCTACAACCAAAAGTTCGTAAGTTTGTGGAATTGAGAAGACCAGTTAATCTGCAAGCTGCAATGGAAGGTAAAAGACTATATGACAAAGTTGAAGCAAGGCTATCAATGACACCCGGAAGAGGAGTCTTACCTCCTCCCATGCCAGGAATGGCATATCCACCAAATGCAATCCCATGGATGGTTCCCTACCCCTATCCCCAGATGCAAACAGTGTCACAGTACAATGCACCTAATCCATAGAGCGTCGCAAATGACTATGCCTCAAATGATGGTTCAACCACAACAGTAGTGGTCTCAAACAGTTCCTCCAATGGCGAATCAATAACAATGGAATCCTATCCACTAGAATCAACAACCCCAAGTCTCAACAAGATCTCTAAATCAGAACTAGAACAGAGGACCTCTTGGATCAACCCAACCCGTGCATACAGTAATTATAGAAGCTTCCCAAAACCCTACTACAAGTACATCAAGAGGTGAAAATCTGAAGGACTACCTCTCCAACTCAGTCGCCAGTATCAAGAAAGAGCTTATGGATGTTATTACAGAACAACTACAGACGCTAAAGGTGAATACTACTAATATATCCACTCCTGCGGGAGGTGGGATAGATGTGATGCGTTCTAATACATGATGCAGAAAGTGCCATCAAGTGGGACATTTAGCCACTGAATGTACCTGAAAACCCAAAACCTGGAGCCTTTTGTTCATATTGTTTGAGGAAGAACCATACAAAGGATATCTGCTCTCTGAAAGAGATGCACGAATGAAGACAGAAAGATGAAAATGCAAGATTCAACTTAATAGAATCCAAAATGACAACGTAGGACATTTGACCAAATCCTAGGGAGTTTGGTCCTAATTTTAGTCCAAGGAGGTTTCCCTCTCAAAGTTATAGAGGACAATAGTCTGGAGGTGGTCAGAGATCCAAGGTGGAATGTTACAGATGTGGAGAAAAGGGTCATATCTCACCGAATTGTCCAAACCCTAGAAGATATGTGGATTACAAGCCCTAATGTAGCCGATGCAAAGGAGATGGCCATACTGCAAAATATTGTTCAAGTCCAACTCCTGTCAAATCTATTTCCGATACCCAACAAAAGATCCAAGAACCTGCTTCAAGTTTGGTGGAATTGGAAGTGGTCGCAATAATGTGAGCAAAGAAAGGAGAACCTGTAGTTCCAAAAGAGAACGTTCCTTCTACTAAGACGGTTTAGTTCAACCTCCCTCACGAAAAACAAAACAATGCAATCCAAAATAAGGAAGTAGAGAGCACCACAAAGCCACAGAGAGCTACAAAGACAGTTGCAGAGACATGACCAGAGGTTTAGGAAATAGAGGATGTGGAAGTCCCTCCTCATAAAGACGAAGCGCATATGTTGTTGCTCCTGGAAGAAAAAGGGAAGATAAAAGTGGGTGTGGCCCCATTTCCTAGTCGATTGGAAAAGCCTGTGAATCCTATCAAAGAGTATGATTTGGTCAAAGACCTAGACACCTTTAAACCAAGCCTAACCTTCGGACAGTTACTAATGCTATCTCCCAATTGCTGAAAAATATTCAAAAGCATTTTGACAAGAAGATATGGACTAAGGATTTCTCCCCCAACAACAACAAAGTCCAACAAATCCTCAAAACTTGTGAAGGAAGTAGATGTGGCTAATGCCTTCCTAGATCCTGGAACTCCAGGGATTAGTCTATGGATACAAGGATGCTTTATTTCAGATGCATTGATTGATGGAGGCTCATCAATAAATATAATGACACATGTGATAATGAAGGATCTAGGTTTGCAAGGAATTCAACCTAAACAGTGGCTTATCATATTGGCAAACCAAAGCATAATTAAATCGTTGGGTATCCTCCCATACATAAAAATAGCCATGGTAGGAAGAGACTATTGGCTGATATATTTGGTGTTCGAACCAAATTCTTATGGGACCTCATACCCTCTACTCTTGGGAAGACCTTGGCTTTTTGAAGCAAGAGCCAGGACGGACTGGTTCAAAGGCACCCTAACCCTAGGCAAAGGACCCAATAAAGTGGTGTTGAAATTGTATGGATCGCAAAAAGGCAATGGATCCACATCCATTGAAGTCATAACAAACTCCTCCAATAAAGTAACAGATGGTACATCCAGAGACAGAGGCTATTAAACAGATCTTTCCCAAGAAAACAAAGGCACATTCCCTAATAGTGAGCACTGTAAGCCAACTACCAAAGGAAGCAAAGTATTTGTCCATGGGAGAATACCTCCTGCCTCAACTCGAATTGACTTCTGAAATCACCTCTGACAACGAGATAGAAGCATGGATGTAATTTTCTCCCTGTTACATGGCAGGCGCAGAGACAGAAGCAGAGTCAGAAGCAGAGACAGAGGTAGAAGCAAAAGCAAACACAGAGACAGAGGACCTATTCTTCTCCTACAAAGCCTCTAAGAAGTAGAGACAAAGCCTCTAGAGGAAGAGGATGAAAATGATGAGGAAGAAAAAGAAGCAGGTTATGAAAGTACAGTTGAAGAAAATCCTCTGATAGTGGACAATCTTGTTGATGTCCCTACAGAGACCTTAAAGGATGAGTATCTCGGGGTGTTGGATGGAATGACCATGGTTCCATTTGGGTTGACCAGTGGACCACAAAGTATGCAGAATCTGCATAAGCAATGGATCAAAGGTATAAAAATTAAGTTCACCAATGGCTTCTGTCACCCTGACCATTCATTCTGGAGAAAAGATGATGATGATTCCCCTTGTCAACAGAAGCCAGAGCCATCAAAGCCATGACTTATAGAAGGTACGTGCTATGTGACATTCCTAAACGCATCCTCTGAAGATGAATCCCTAAGTCTTGAGAAATCACCACTCACACAAAAATACACAAAGCTCTAATACCCTTCCAGTAATCTCAACAAAGAAATGAGTCATCTGTTCAGAAGGAGGACACTGGTTCTAGTGGAATATCAAACGATGACACTACTCCTTTGAAGGAGTTAGACCTCTATCTAGAAGCAATCTGTGAGACATTTATCCGCGAAGTGGAAGGTGAAAGGCAAGTGACGTTCCTAGATACTGATGGTGCTAAGAACGTCACCTAAAAGTGGGTCCCAATCTTCCAGAATAAGAACTGGTGGTCCTGAAAGACCTACTAAAGGAGAACTTAGACATCTTTGCTTGGTCGTACAAAGACCTAAAGGGGATTGACCCTACAGTTTGTCAACACCACATCAATCTAGAGCCTGATGCCAAACCTGTGAGGCAGAGACAAAGGCGTATGAATCCTAATTATTCAGCTCTGGTAAAGGCTGAATTATTGAAGCTTCTTAAAGCCGACTTCATTTATCCCGTGGCTAATAGTAAATGGGTTTCTCCCATTGTGGTTGTATCCAAGAAGAACGGGAAACTTTGAATATGTGTGGACTTTCAAAAGCTGAACTCGAAGACGAAGAAGGATCACCTCCCCATCCCTTTCACAGACCAACTGTTGGACATAGTGGCATGTCATGAGCTCTATTCCCTCTTGGATGGACTCAATGGATATAACCAATTCCAAATCGTAGAAGAGGACCAATCCAAAACAACCTTCACAACATAATGGGGAACCTATGCTTACAGAGTGATGTCATTTGGGCTCTGTAATGCTCTTGCCACCTTCCAATGAGTAATGATGGCTGCCTTCCAAAACCATCTGCATGATTTCATTGAGGTGCATCTCGATGACTTCTGTGCCTATAGCTTAATCCGCGAGCATTGGGGACACCCAGAGCAATGTTTTGACAGATGCCAAGAGTATGGAATCTCTCTCAACCCCGAAAAATGTGTCTTCGGTATCTCATCAGAAGTTCTTTTGGGCCATATTGTATATGTACAAGGGATAGCCACAGACCTGGTGAAGATTGAGAAGATTGCCACCTTGATAGCACCAACATACGTCAAGCAATTGAGAGGATTTCTTGGCCATGTGGGCTACTATATAGAAGATTTATTGCACATTGTGCAACCAAGGAAGCCCCTGTGCACAAGCTCCTAAGGAAAGATGTAGATTTCCTTTGGACTGATGATTGTGAAGAAGCCTTTAATGCCCTAAAATAGTGCCTCATCAAAGCACCCATCTTGCAGCCTCCTGATTGGAAAAAGGAGTTCCATGTGTACACAGATGCATCAGTTGAAGGGCTAGGCATTGTTTTATGTCAAAAGGGCCCCTCTAAATTAGATCAACCAATATATTATGCAAGTTGAAAAGTAGCTGACCGAGAGCGGAACTACACAGTGACAGAGCTTGAGTGCTTAGCAATGGTGTTTGCATTGAAGAAGTTTTGACACTATCTAATGTCAACGCATTTCAAGTTCTATGTGGATCATGAATCCATGTCCTTCCCGATGAGCAAAGTAGATGTTAAAGGATGAATGATGAGATGGTTGCTCCTATTCCAAGAGTTTGATTTTGAAGTAGTCACTAAGCCCGACCGTTCCCATGTCCTAGCCGATCATCTGTCATGGATCCCTCAAACTGCAGAAGAGGAACAGAATGATCCAGACCTTCCTGATGCTTGCTTGTTTCTAGTCGAAACAGTTACTCCTTGGTATGCAGACATAGCCAGCCTCCTGGCAACTCAGCAGTATCCTCCTGGCATCTCAAGTCGTGAGAAGAAGAAGCTTCTATTGGAATCAGCCCCTAAGAAAGGCAAAGATGAAGTGTCACAAAGATGTGTTGCAGGAGACAAGACCGGGATTATTCTTAAGGCTCGTCATGATGAACCATGTGGTGGACACTTTGTAGGAGAAGCGATATCCAGAAAGGCTCTACTCGCAGGATACTAGTGGCCAACCCTCCAAAAGGATGTCTATGACTACTACAAGAGATGCTTGTCAGTGAATGGGAAACCCACCAAAACAAGTGCCATGCCACTGCAACCTATCCTTCCCCTAAAGCCATTCGAGAAGTGGGGGATTGATTTCATAGGTCCCATTGGCCCACCCACCAAATGGAAGCAGAATAGATACATCCTAGTATGTATGGATTATGTCTTAAAGTGGTGTGAAACTAAAGCTCTAAAGTGGGATGATGGTAACAACATGGCCTTGATCGTGATGAAAACATCATCACCCATTTTGGCAGTCCCCTAGAGCTTGTAAGTGACTGATGTTAGAAATCAAGCTCACCGTCAGTGTGTCTTTATCTATGACTGACATCTATGACAGCTAGTGTGTGCAACTGTCTACATGTGACTACATTAAATAAGTCGGGTTAGTAGTCAGTTAGTGACCTGACTAGAGTTAGTTTGTCTAGTCTACACTTACACTAGGTCGCTTTATCTTTGTATTGTGTGTATTTTTCAGTTTAGAGTGTGGAACATGAAGGAATGACCTTGAGAGCCTGAAGGCTCAAGAAAATGAAGTCTCACTGTCTCTCTCTCTCTCTCAACTTTGAACATGGTATCAGAGCCTTACTTGGTGGACCTCTTGGAGCAGGAGGGAGTGAAGATGATCTGTAGTTGAAGACTTGTGTCATTTTTTCAAACAGGCTAAATGCCATTGTAAACTGAAGGTATGCATTGAGTGATTGCCTACTCTATGGGTCAAGGTGCAGGTTGTGGCTTGTTTAGAGCCTTGTGAAGGGGGTATTGAGCACTAGTGTGTGCTCCATTAGCATCAAACTCAGCAAATCGAGCTGCTTGAGCAAAGGACAAATCTGCGTGAACTGCGACTGTTTGTTGCTATCAGTTGTTGGGCTGCACTTCATCAAATGCTAGTGTATTTGGTCATCAAATGCTTGGTTATGTCAGGTATGAAGTGCTTTGAGATGGCAAGAGGCAAATGCTTGACCTTGAGCTCTGACATGAGCTGAGATCAGAGTGGGCAGATCTGAAAAAAAGGGCAGCACTGATGTATACACAGTATACATGGTATATACAACACATTGAAGAGCTTTGGAAGCTCTCTGACAAGCCCAGAAGCACTCTTGGAGCATAGGTATATGCTGGAGGTCATATGTACCTATTGTGATCCATTGCAAGCTGATTTTGGTAACTGAAATACTCAAATGTGGAGCATTTCAGAGAGACTGAAAACTGTCATTTAATATGGATAGCAAGCATTTGTTCTTTATTGAAGCATAGTGTGACATTTGGTGACATCTATGAGATGTATGTACTAACATGTGTGTGTCAGAATGTTCATGGGTTGAGAAAAGCATTAAGTGCTACTGAATGCTCAAATTTTTGGAGCTGAAGAAAATGCAATCTTGTCTTGTTGGCTGAGTACAAATTGCAGAAGTAATGTATGACTTTGCTCATTAGAGACAGACAGTCTATGGTCACTACATAGTCATGCATTGACCTTGTCATACTGGAGCAAATGTATGATTTGGTTTGAAGACACTTTGAAGTGGTTTGGAGCTTGTTATGCTAAATTTTGGTTAACTATAACCTACAACTAAATTTTTTGACACTTGTACTTGCTGATTATGCACTGTTTCGTGCTTCTATGCTCATGTTTGGAGTGACATATGTACTTGCAGTCATCTGAGAAGACTTGGGACATATATGACATGTATGCATGTTGTTTTTGGCATTGAAAGTGTTGCTGTTAATCATAGTTTATAGGTTTGGACTACATGTTTTTGGACCCTGGCAGTGGATTTGCAGGAGTTCAATTTGAAGCAAGTACAGGGCATACGTATTGACAGTTATTTCTACGAGCTGGACAACTTGATTGTGGACTATTTTGGGCTTATACTTGGCTGAAATTTACTGGTTTTTTTACTGCAATTAATTGCAGAAAACTGTCATAAACTGTTACGGACTGAACTTGGTCAGTCATACTTATTGGTCTGCAGGGAGTCATGCACTTGATAGACAGTCTATTGCATCATGGCTAATGCACATGGGACTGACAATATCACTCAGATAGTTGGAGAGAAGTTGGATAACAAGAACTTTGCATTATGGAAATTCAGAATGAAAAACTTTCTAGTTGGCAGAGGTTATTGGGATCTATGTACAGGAGATGAGGCTGCTCCTGAATTGTCTGAAGTAAATGCAACAAATGAACAGAAGAAAGCTCATAGGTTATGGACTGAAAGAGCATGTAAGGTACTGCATTGGTTTTCACTATGTATATCCGATGCTATGGCTATTCAAATCACTGGCTATGAGTCTCCGAAGGATGCTTGGGATATACTGATGAGAAATTATGGAACCATGACATATGCACGGAAGATCCAGTTGAAACAATAGTTCAATAATATGTCTAGAAATGGCAGGAGCATCCAGGTGTATACCACAGAGATTAAGACAATAGCTGATCAACTTGCTACTATTGGCTCAAGTGTATCAGAAGATGATATGATTGCTATTGCCTTGAATGGCTTAGGCAAAGAGTACAAATCTTTTGACACTTCCATTTCTATCAGAGAAGAGCCCCCTAGCTGGGAAGAGCTAGTTGCTTTGTTGCTGCATGAGGAAGTCAAACTTGGTTTGAATCAGGTTCCAGTGCATCTCAGAGTAGAGACACTGTGTTATACTCTAGCCAGCGTGGCAGAGGATCCAGAGGTCGTGGTTCGTTTCGAGGTCGTGGTGACACTCGTAATGCTTATGGACAGCAGGCAGCAGAGTAATTGGCATGGTGCAAATACACAAGGCCAACGTGGATCTGGTGGGTTTAGAGGCAGGGGGAGATCACTCCGAGGTAGAGGTGGTGGATCTGGTTCATGGCAATCATTTGATCAGTCCAACAGGGACAAGGACTACCATTATTGTGGCCGGTATGGGCATATTGCAAAGGATTGTTACAAGAAGCAGGGAGATATGAAGGCAAAGGGCAGACAGCATGGGCACTATGCATCTTCCAGTGATGCTCATGATGAGGCAGTTGATAGACTCTTTGCCATGCAGCATGTATCTAAAAATGCATTGAGACATGATAGAGATGACAGATGGTACATTGACTCTGGAGCATCAAACCACATGACACCGCATGGAGAGTGGTTTGATGAGATGGTTGCAGGTACACATGGTCATGTATGTACTAGGGATGACACCCAACATGACATAAAGCATAAAGGGATTGTTCCTCTTCTGATGCCTAATGGCAAGAAGAAAGGCCTGCATGATGTATTACATGTACCAACCATAACAAAGAATATGTTGTCTGTGGGTCAAATGGCAGAACAGAATCTGCAAGCGAGGTTCAACAAAGATGGGTGTCTCATTGAGGAGTATGGAAATGGCTATAAGTTAATTGCCAAGGGCAGAAGGGATGGCAGGATGTTTACATTGGATGCGACCATTCCGGGACTCAAGGCAGCCATGTTTGCTCATGATGAGAGTGTCATTCGGGATGTAGAGACTTGGCACAAGTGGATTGGACATGTCAATGTACAAAAGCTGAAATCTATGCAGCAAAAAGAAGTACTACTTGGATTACCTAAATTCAAGTATAATGATTTTGGTCATGTATGCCCTGCATGTTAGTTTGGGAAGCAGGCACGGTTTCCTTTCATGAGACATGTAAAAAACAGCACTAGGCCTTTACAGTTGGTGTACTCTGATATCTGGGGTCCTTCACATAATGCTTCTTTTGGCGGTGCACGGTATTATGTCTCATTTATTGATGATTTCAGCAGGTACACTTGGCTTTATATTTTGAAGCATAAGGATGATGTGTTTGATGCATTCAAAGACTACAAGAAACATGCTGAAAATGAATTCAGCTGTTACATATCATGCTTGAGATCAGATGGAGGGGGTGAATATGTCTCAAACTACTTTGACAGGTATCTTGCTAAACATGGGATTAGAAGACAGCTCACATGTAGTTATACACCGCAGCAAAACGGTGTTACAGAGAGGAAAAACAAGGTTTTGATGGAGTCAGCTAGAGCTATGCTGAATGAAAAATGTCTGCCAAATGGTTATTGGGCTGAAGCAGTGATCACTGCTGTCTATGTGCTGAATCTAACCCCTACAGCAGGGATTCATGATGTCACTCCGTATGAACGGCTGTATGGTCATAAACCTGATATTTCACACTTGAAGGTATTTGGCAGCATTGCATATGTGCATGAGAAGAGGAAGAATTTGGATCCTAAGGCAGTGAAAAGTGTGTTTATAGGATATGCATAGGAACGGAAAGCTTATAAGTGTTATGTACCTTCTACGCAGGAGACACTCTAAGCAGAGATGTGGTATTTGATGAGTTAGCATCTTGGTATGGGAATCCTGTTGCAGTGCCTACTGATGGCTCACCCAGTATGAGTCATGCTGAAAATACTCCTGCAGAGAGTACTTCCATGAGTGGTCAGACAGGTGATGTATCATCTACAGTGAGTCCTTGGACAGGATGATTACGGAGTCGCACTACTGCATCCACTGACACGGATATGTCAGTGAGGGGGAGAACAGATAAGGGAAAAGAAAAGGTTTTTGAAGATGTAACAGGTCCACTCACTACAGGTTATGATTCATCTAGCAGTGACAGCTTAGACAGTGAATTGGGGATTCCGTCTGTTATGACACCAGGTGCTAGGCAGAGCCGTTATGTACCGCCTCATGAGAGGCAAGCTCACAGTGAGCCACAGCTCAGGAGATCAGAGAGGGTCAGACGACCTGTTGACAGGTATACTTACACTGGATATTCAGCCCATCATTATGCTTATATGACGAAAGTAACAGGTTTTAGAAAACCAAGTAAGTTTGATGAGGCAGTTGTGCAGATGAGAATTGGCGTGCTACTATGGATGAGGAATATTCAGCTTTGGCTGAAAATGGTACATGGGATTTGGTACAGTTGCCTGAGGGCAAAACACCTATTGGATACAAGTGGGTGTATAAGGTAAAATGTAAATCAGATGGATCATTGGAAAGATATAAGGCCAGGCTGGTTGCAAAAGGGTATGCGCAGCAGTATGGTCTTGATTATGAGGAGACTTTCAGCCCTATAGCAAAGATGGCTACAGTTAGAACTGTGATTGCTTTGGCAACAGCTAGAGGCTGGAAACTATGGCAGATGGACGTAAAGAATGCATTTCTCAATGGAGAATTACAGGAAGAGGTTTACATGGAACAGCCTGAAGGCTATGTACATCCAGAATTTCCAACACATGTATGTCGGCTAAAAAAGGCACTATATGGGTTGAAACAGGGCACCCAGAGCATGGAATGCTTGCATAAGTAGTTATTTGGAGCAACATGGTTTCCGATTGGGTGATGCTGATCATAGTCTGTTTGTAAAGAAGACAGATAGTGGCTATGTTTTCCTAGTTGTCTATGTTGATGACTTAATCATTACAGGAGATGATGAAAATGGGATTGCTGAAATAAAGACATGTTTACAGGCTGAGTTTAAGGTCAAGGACCTTGGAGAGCTGAAATATTTCTTGGGGATTGAAGTTGTCTCTACACCTCAAGGCATATAGCTGCTACAGAAGCAGTATGCTCATGACATGTTACAAAAATATGGTATGGCTAATTGCAAGCCTATGGATACACCTTTGGAGCAGAATGTCAAGCTATAGATTGATGTTGGGACAGAGATTGAGAATGTTACTATGTACAGACAGATGGTAGGCAGCTTGATCTATCTCATGATCACTAGACCTGACTTGAGTTATGTTGTGGGGTTGATCAGTCAGTTCATGCAGAAGCCTCGCAAACCACACTTGGATGCAGTCAGGAGAATTCTGAGATATGTAAAGAGTACCACAAATCATGGGTTGTTTTATGCATATGGGAAACCCCTTGACTTGATGGGGTACACTGATGCTGACTGGGCTGGTTGCACGTATGATAGGAGGTCAACCAGTGGCTATGCATTTGGATTGGGTAGTAGCATGATCAGTTGGCAGAGTAAGAAGCAGCCTACAGTTGCATTGTCTAGTACGGAAGTAGAGTATCGTGGTGCGGCCTGTGCGGCCTGTGAAGCTAAGTGGTTACAGAAGTTGCTGAATGACTTGGGAGTACACTTGGACAGCAAAGTCAAGCTGTACTATGACAATTTGAGCAGTGTTATGTTAGCAACCAATCATGTTTATCATGCAAGATCAAAACACATTGAGGTTCACTACCATTGCATCAGGGAAATGGTTTTAGCATATCAGATTGACTTGGAGCATGTGAAAACTAAAGACCAGGAAGCAAACATCTTTACCAAATCACTTGGTAAAGATAAGTTCATTCACTTTAGACAGCTACTTGGAGTGATGCAGATGATTTGAGTTTTTTTTTTAGCTTGAGGGGGAGTGTTAGAAATCAAGCTCACTATCAGTGTGTCTTTATCTATGACCGACATCTATGACAGCTAGTGTGTGCAACTGTCTACATGTGACTACATTAAATAAGTCGGGTTAGTAGTCAGTTAGTGACATGACTAGAGTTAGTCTGTCTAGTCTACACTTACACTAGGTCACTTTATCTTTGTATTGTATGTGTTTTTCAGTTTAGAGTGTGGAACATGAAGGAATGACCTTGAGAGCCTAAAGGCTCAAAAAAATGAAGTCTCCCTGTCTCTCTCTCTCTCAACTTTGAACAACTAAGATACTCATTTCCTTAACAAGATCATGGAGGAGTTGACAGAACTGTATAAGATCCGCCATCGCAAGTCCACTCCTTATTACCCTAGAGCCAATGGCCAAGTTAAAGTCACCAATTGCATCCTCTGCTCGATCCTAATAAGGATGATTACCGCACATCATTGCGATTGGGATAATCGACTTACAGAGGCCCTCTGGACGTATAGAACCTCATATAAGGCAGCTACAAGACAAACTCATTTCTAGTTGGTGTATGGCACAGAAGCCATCTTCCCTGTTGAGCTGGAGTTGCCCTCTTTGTGAGTGGCAGTTAAAAAACACCTCGAAGATGATGAGTCACTCCAGTGCCACCTATTGTTTCATTTGGAGTGTTTGGATGAGATTCGGCAGATAGCCCTATAGTGCATGGAAACCACTTAAGTCCAGTACAAGGCCTATCATGACAGCTTCATCAAGCATAAGGAGTTCAACGAAGGTGATCTTGTCCTGGTCTATGATTCACGATTTGGGAAGTTTCTTACCAAGATTCAACAACATTGGATGGGTCCCTATAAGATACTTGCTATCAAT
Organism: Lygodium microphyllum; assembly: GCF_053477565.2. NCBI lineage: Eukaryota > Viridiplantae > Streptophyta > Polypodiopsida > Schizaeales > Lygodiaceae > Lygodium > Lygodium microphyllum. The sequence continues at coordinate 2,045,400 of NC_141136.1, forward strand.
CCTAATGGCTTTGTCCAAGTGCAGGCCGTTGATACCTCTAATGATCCCTTTCCGATCAATGGCTATCGCCTGAAGAAGTACTTCCTTCCCTGGGGATCCTAACAATCACAGTCGATGCACCCTTTCCCTTATGGGCGTCGCACTGTCCTTTTTCTTGTGCTTCTGATAGCCCTTATGATCTTCCTCATGAGACGGTCTTGTTTTGCTAGCCCCTCCCAAACACCTCCCATCCTTACTATGTTCTCCTCTCATCTGATCCAGCAATGGTAATGTAGATGGTCCTACCACATGGTATTTCTACCATACTCTTTATAAAAATTAAAAAAATAATTAAAAATAAGAAAAAAACAAACAAACAAGTTTTTATGGGAGAAAATGAAGCGATTCCCTGTCATAGCATGTGTCATTCCAAGAAAAGGTGGCAAACACCCTTGGGCGAAAAGCTGGCTATGGAAAAGGTGGTAACACCTATCAGTCCACAAAGTTGATCCATCAATTGACATCTCCAGGACCCAGTTCCGAAGCCGCCTCCCTTGGTAAGCTGTGTCCTGTGCCTCTCTGTAGAGCATGTGATGGTCTTCTAGCAGCCAACATGTTCTATATCCGATACACAGTTTCGATCTATTGGCTACCTCCCTGGGTATACCTCTTCATCAACAGACGAAGAGATCTTCATCGACAACCCCCTGAGTGAGTGATTTTTCATTCTAATTGGATGGGGATGTCAGTATGGTATGCCCTCTATATCTATCAGTGAGCATGAGGCAGAGGGTGGGGTGAGTGACCAGTCCTTTCCCTTCAATTCAATTGAGAGGTGCGATGTGTGAATGGAGTGTTGCACGCAAGGGTTGGGCCTCTCAATGCACAAAGCACGATCTGTTCCTGTGCACTTCACTATAAGGCTCCTTGGCCTTCCTTCTCGCACTGTATGCCGGCACAGGGTGGGATGCACGGTTGCACCATCAAATGCGCATCGGGCATACAACCTTTTCACAAGTGAATGTGAGGATTACATCAATGGGTTTCAGGAATGGGCTGCCCTCTATATCTTTCAACAGAGTGTGAGACAGAGGGTGGACTGAGTGCGACTAGTGTTTCTCCTCAATCAATTCCGAGAGGTGAGATTGAGGGACATTACAACAATTGGAGTCAGGTATGTTTCAGTTTCCCTCTGCACACATGGGACAGGTCAGTTTCCCTCTGCACATACGGGACAGGTCTCTGCCACCATCACAAGCCATGCCACCCTATTCTATACACTATATGATAAGGTTCCCTGGCATTCCTACTTGCACCTATGCCAGATGGGTGGAACGCACGAATGCACCATCAATTGTGCACAATGGCATACTCCCTCCCAATCACTTTCCCCTTGTTTAGTTCTACACCGATCGTGAGTTATGGGATTTCATGCTTATTCATTGAGCGATGTGCATCTTGGGGTGAGCGACTGTTCTATCATCCTCTTGAGTGCCCGTGAGCTCGAACTTTATTCTTCGTCATCGACACTTGAATCAACGGACTTTATCAACAAAGCTACCTCCTTGGGTGCTATTGGATGGTCCCTGCCATGCTAGATGTGTTCTGTGGCGCACCCTGGTCCCTCTTGCCTCCCGATGATGGCTTTAATCTTTTGCATCAACAACGATGGTTTCCTTCAATCATCTACGAAATGGGCCGAGTGTTCCTAACCCTACCTTTCTGTTTGCAAGTGCATGTTATGTCTTAATTGCAGGGACGCTGGCGTCGTCACAAGTCCGCGGTCGTGTCGATCAATCTACCCTAACCGGTAAGGTCTTAAGTGTGGGGACGCATCCTTGCGCATTTGATGTGCATACTTCCTACATATGGCATTACCCAATCATGCGTGTCTACCATGTACTAGTTCTGCCCTGATGGGGTCCCTTCCTCACCTACCCACCCTCATACCCCCTGTCGTCGATGCTGTTTCCCTTGTGGTTGCTTTTATTTGCGCAATTTTTTCATGTTCTATGCTAATATACCCTACGTTCACCAAACTCCTGATCCAACCTTATAACCATGTTTGTCCCTTCGAATGACACACTTTTCCTTTTTACATCCCCTTGTTTCGGCTTACCTTTTTTGCGTTATTAATTTTTGAAGCTTATCCTTGAAGCTTATCCCGCCCAATTGGATGCATTTCGATGCGAAAGTGCCCTTATCGCTTCGGAACAATGAGCTAACATACCAGCCCTGTCCTATGCTTTTCCTTGGATATTTTTTTTCTTTTAATCACTTGTCGTTCTGACATACGGTTTGTTCGTAATTAATTTTTGTGTGGTTCCGTGTCTTTTTTCGCGTACGTTTTACACCTTTTTCCATGTGAACCTACCCTATTCTCCTCAGAATTCAATTCTGACTGGTAGCCTTGTCCAGCCACCCTTTTTGCACAATTCTCATTTTCTTTTTACCCTGTTCCACCCTCTAGATTTTTTGTTATTAATTTTTATTGGTGTTTTCGAGCTCCATTTTCTGGTTTTTTCCATGTGAACGCCTCCTTACCCCCATCCAAACTGAGATTTGATGTGACAACCCCACGGATTATATGTGTCTTGACATTTTTACTTTCTAATGCCTTTCATTCCGGTGCACGAGTCATTTGATATTAATTTTCGAATCCCGTTTTCGGATACAATTTTCAGGTTTTTTCCATGCAAACGGGGTTTCTCTTGATTGGCACTGTGTTCTGATGTGATAAGATTGTCGACTACTTTTTTTTGCACATTTTTCTTTCTACACTCACCTTCTTCCGACTAATGGATTTTTCGATATTAATTCCCATCTGTGTTTTCGGGTTCGATTTTTGTCTTTTTTGCATATGAACCCCTCCTCATTCCCTTGGATATGCATTTTAATGTGCAAGCCCTATGAATCCCCTTTCCTTGGACCTTTTTCCTTTTTATTGCCCTTCATTCCGATGCCCGGATCCTTCCATATTAATTTCCAACTCCCTTTTCGGGTACAATTTTTTTGTTTTTTTCAAGTGACCAGGTCTTATCTCCATCGGAATAGTGTTCTAACATGATAGGCCTGTCTAGCTTGACTTTTCTCACAACTTTTCTTTTTCCCGCGTCTCAATTCAGCAAATGGATTTTTCGATATTAATTGTTGTATGCATTTTCAGGCTTGATTTTTGCATTTTTCCCATGTGAACACCTTGAGTTGATCCCGGACACCCTGTTGTACTTTTTTGTAGTCTCCTCCTCACCTTTCAGCACAGTTTTCATTTTTACTGCATTGCGTTTTGGCTCACGGTTTGCCTGTTATTAAATTTTCTTTGTTTTGTTGTGCCCTCGCGCCTCGCCTCGCGCGTTCAGTTTTTGCTTTTACACACCTCATGCCGCCCCCATGGCGTCCGTGCCTTCCCCGTCACCGTCCCCGCCCCCGTTGCTTCCCGCCACTGCAAATTTTTTTACCTTGCCCCGTGGATAAGCACAGAACGAGAAAGGGTTTTTTTTCATTTTTATCTTTATTTTTTAAAATTATTTCTTATTGGTTTTATTTTTTAAAAAAAATTTGAAACTACCCCCCTCCCCTCAACGGTTCCCCCTTCCCTTTTTCTCTCTCTTTCTCCTTTTCTTTCTCTCTCTCTTTCTTTACCTCGCCTCTCTTTCTCTCTCCCCTCACCCCTGCGTTTCTCCTTCCCCCTCCTCCCTCCGTCCTCCCCTTGCCCTACCTTTTGCTTCACCTCCTTCCCCATCTTGTCCCACTCCCCTCCTTCCCCCTCTCTTTCTTCCCTCCTTCTCCTGCCTCCCTCCTTCCTCCCCCCTCCTTTTCTTCTCCCTCCTCCTTCCCATCTTCTCCCTCTCCTCTCCTCCCTCCGTCTTTTGCCTCCCTCCCTTTTCGAGGGGCTCGCCACCGCCGCCACCTCCACGGCCACTGCTGGCGTTAGTTTGCCATCGGCCACCCTGTAGCATCATCATCACCACACTACCAACACCTTCGAGTCGTCGAAGCCCCCGCTAGCCTACTGTTTAGCCAGTCGCCCGCTTGCGGCATCCACCTCTTGTGCTGTTGCCTTTCCTTGAAGCCCACCCACAACATCCGCCTCTTGCCCTGCCATCTTCCCTCCAAGCCCGCCCGTCATATCTGCCTCCTGCCCTCTCCCTCCACCGCCACACTCCTTCCCATGCCTCTCCCATCCCACCCGCCTCCCTCGCCTCCTCCAAGCACCCTCCCACCTCCTCCACCCCTTCCTCTTCATCATCATCCTCCTCCTCCTTTCCACCCTCCTCCTACCCTTCCCCACCTTCCTCCTGTCGTTGTCAACAGCCATCGTAGGCCCCTCCCACCATATTTTTGTTTTTTTTAAAAAAGTCCTATTCACACACTACCCCCACCAACCCTCTTCACAGGTCCGGCCTTTCCTACCCTGTTATGCCCACACCCCCTTGTAAACCCCCAGTCACGTGTAGGGTGTGCCTGCATGTCGCCCCCTCTCCGTGTGGTAGTATTCCCATGCTTGTTCGTGTGTGTGGGTGTGCCAAACCTTTTCTATGTATTTGTATTCACAGTTGTTCGTGCGTGTCGCGGGTGCGTTTGTATTGTGTTCAAGTGTCGTTTGTACGTCTTCACATGCAAGGACGCGCGTCTGGTCTTCTTCATGCGGTGGTGCGTGACGTCCGAGCACATGTTAATGTTCACACATAGCCCGGGTACCTTCTTTTATTTTTTTATTTTTTAAAAAACCCATTAACACCCGAAAAAAAACACCTAACACCCTTTAAAAACCCATTAACACCCTTAAAAATTCAATTTAAAAACAAAAAATAGCTGCAATTTTCCTTACCAAATTGAGAATTTTTTGGTTTATCTTGTTGGTTATAATACAGAGAATTAATTGCAGATAATTTAAATCCCTCAAAATTCATTGAAAATTAAAAAAAACATTAAAATCAATAAAAATCACAATTTAATTCAAAAAAATCACCAAAAAATTTTCCATCAATGCATTTGGTTGTTTTTGGAATATTTTTATAAGCTGAAAAAGTCTTGATACATGATCACCCTATTATTTTTAGGTCAAAATGTTAAATTTTTACCTAAATCCATAAAAAATTTTATTTTAAATTCCAAAAATAGGCTAAAATTTTACTGAAAAATACAGATCCATTGTTGAAGCCCAATGGTTCAATTCTTACGCATCATTGATTGCTAAAATTTAGTTATTAAATTTGTTTTTAAAAAACCACAATAAATTAAACATTTTTAAAAAAACACAAGTACAAACACAAACCACAAAAAAAGAAACACATAAATAACAATAAAAATGATAATAACACTAAAATACTAATCCGAATTAACTAAACCAAATATGACCCAACTAATCTTGCCTTTATATTTTTTTTTAAAGAATAAGGTGTTTCATTTTTTTTCAGTAGTGGCTTTTGCTTTTTTGTTGGACTCATTGCATCTTGGGATCCATCCGTGTGCCCTCAATCTCTTGCATACACACCCTTGTCAAGTGTTTATATGTCCTGCTCTTTGTTTTTGTCACCGCTTAACCACTGTTAATGGTTAAAATGAACTTAAATCATCCACTTTTCCACGTGCACTCACGCCAAACACACATTTTTCTAAACAATCAAAAATGAACCAACCATTCACTTAGCACATGCTTTGTGCACTACAGACACATCTAAGTTTATTAAAAATGAACCCGTCGTCACAAGTACACGTACTACACAAAAAATGCTAAACATACACTTAATTTTTAATTAATGAATATGCATTTAGAGACCCAGTCTGGGAATTGAAGTCCGGGATTCGTTAAAAGCACAGTTTCACCCTAATAATTTGTAATTAATATTTTAAGAAGGAAGCATTGTTTTCTTATTAAGGTTTACAACCTAATAAAATTTCACCCATTTTTAATAATTTATTAAAACGAACCCTTCACTAAAATCATTCCCCTCTCGCTGCAGTTTTTTCCTTTTTCAATAAATGCGCTTCGTGGGATGGGCACATGCAGTCTTTTGAGCTGTCATTGCTTACCGAAGTTATGGTTATGTCCTGAGTGGGTTATTGAGGTATTATGGTTTGCTTATATGATATGATTACAGGTGCGGTCTATAGTATTCTTTTTTGCCTGATACAAGGTCTCGGGTGCATGTTTGTTGCATAGCATGAAGCTTTCAGTCACATATGTGTAGAGGTCATGCCGAATTTTTTCTAGAATGTGGATTGTTTGGGGTGGTCAGCTAGTTAGTCACGTTTGTGTGTGCTTATTCTGGTCGTTTTCTTTTTTATGGATATTCTGTTGTTTTGCAGGCATTCCATGTGATTGTCTGCGTGTGTGGTGTGTGTGTAATCTATCTGAATGGTGCCTCAAGCTCCTCCTCCAATCCAATACGTTCCATTGATCTCTCACGATTATTCTTTATTATTGGAGTCTGAACTTATTGGCAAAGCAGGCTTAACAAAGTTCATCTCACACTTATTACCACTCATTCTAGAGGATACTGATGCTTGTGATCAGTTTCTAGCCTCTTACATTAAGAGTTCTGGTCCTATCAAAGAAACTGTTGTCCAATTGACGCTTAAAAGTTTGGGAAAGGCTTTATCGTTACCCTATCGGGGAGACTCTTTCCCTACTACTAGACAACTGTTCTCGAATGAGGATATCCTTAAATTGTTGCAAAAGCACACACAGGATGTGTTGGATCCCAAGAAATTTTTTACCACTCTTGGCATCAGTGTCTCCATGATCTCCAGTCCTGTGTGGAAGCACCTATATCAGTTCCTTCATGACAGGTTTATGCCTACTAAGACACCCTCTAATTACCTTTCAAAGGAGTTGTTTACAGCTTCTAGAATCGTGTTAAAAAGCATAAACTATTTCTTGGAGTTCCTACCTTCTGTCCAAAATGAATCAACACTTTGTTAGAGCTACCAGGGGTAATGTAACTAATGTTACATTTGGATCCTATGTTTCTATCTTTTTGGCATATGCCACCCCTTCGAAGGAAGTTCCTACCTTGGTAGTTGATCCACCATATGCTCCTCCCCCTACTGAACACTTTGATGTCGTCATTGAGGATCTTGATCCTATCCCTCATGTGGTAGTTTAGAGGAAATGCTTAAAATGAGTGGCTGAATCAGCCCCAGCTTCTCCTCCGATCCCCGTTCTTGATCAATCTAGCAGTCACCTACCAGTTTTCCTCACAATGCCAAATCTTTTCAGAGCACATCGTGAGGGTACTCTGGAGATTCCCATCCCTTCAGTACAACACTTGGTAACTGGAGATGCAATTCCCTTCCTATGTCAAGATGTTCAGCGTTCTATTGAGCTCTCAGTGACTGCATGTATCCAGCAGCTATATTTCTCTTGCTATGATGAAGTCCAACAAACCAAAGAAGAGCTGACAAAAGAAAATGCAAAGCTCCTTCTGCTCATGAACGCTTTTCTGATCTTTGTACCCAAATGGAGCAATAAACTAAGATCATTGATGCTCAGAAAATGGAAATTTCTATTTTGCACACTCAGTTGGCTGACACTAACACTCAAGTGGTTAATGTAATTGAGGAACAAGATGGATTGTTGAAAGAATCTCACGAGCTTCAGGCCTTGTTAACTGCCCAGACAAAGGAGCTTAAAATACCAAATACCACCTTAGACGAGAGCCGAAACCAAATTCAACACATTAAAGTAACTAGTCCATTCACGTTCTTCTTCACATAGCCCTATTGTGCAACTAGTTCATTCTTTAACCCCTATGGACTTGGCAGTTCTCCAGAGACAGGCCACGTTATGTCCATTATTTCAAGCTAAATTGGAAATATTGTAGTCCGAGATGGATTTATTATGGTATACATTTGAGCTATTTCAGGAGTATGCTCCTCCCTATCATTCCTTTTTTATCCACTATCAGCTGCAGAAGTTGGCCTTCTATATTAAGCTCTCAATGATGGATCTACCTCTTCCAGAGGATGGTTGGAGTGGAGCCTGGTCTTCTAATTTGCTGACAGAAGTTGTCCGTATGGACTTTGAAGATTCTGTGACTTCGGATACCATGCTACTGTCTTATATGTATCTATGAGGTAATCTATTAATTCCAGATGATGTAGGTCTAGCTTGGTATGTAGGGGATGTGGTCTTATAAGCTGTCTTATAAGTCAACCATTTGGAGTTGAGGATAGATGAAATATTCCAACACTATTCTTCTAAAGTGGCTACTTGCCGTGACACTTTATGGAATTCAATGATTGATTTTGTAGTCCTAAACCAACAACAGAATACAACCTCTACTCATATGCATAACACTAACCAACTGAGGGTGGATCTTTTAGCTTATCTTTCCAAGAACCATCCATTTTATTCATCCTTCTTTGATGCCTACCATCGATGATCTATTTTCGGTCCCTTTGTTCCTAGCTTATTTTATTATCAATAAATGGCCCATCGCTATGATGCTTATTTTTCCCTTTATCAATCCAAATCAGTAGTCATCTTACCTCTCCTTTTCCAACCTCAGGGAGCTCCTCAAATTCCAATATTTATCTATTGTTCTTTCATTCAAGATCGAGTCTTTTCCCCTTCTCCACCTTGTCCTTCCCCATATATCCATATAATGTCTACTTTCCTTACTTATCAATTAACACCTTTCTTAACTGATTCGCCTAAATTTTTAGCTAATCCTTCTTTAGCTTATTCCTCATTTTATGATTTTTCCTACCCATCTCTTCATCATCTTTTACTCGTTCCTCTTCCATCTCCTACCACTTCTATTTCTCAACCCTCTCAGTTGGTTAGTGGGTATGAAGGATTTGATCAACAAATTCCAAGAAGAAGAGGATGGAGCTCAATTGATTCTCTTACAAGACCACAGATTAATTGGCCCTTAATTCCAGGGGACTAGACAACTACTAGTCAAGCGTACCAAAATTATCTCCATTTTTCCCAACAATATTCACAATCTCTAAATCCTTCGGTGAGATTGACAGCCCATTTTGCTTGGTACATAGCATATATGCATAGGCATTCCCATAACGATCAAAAGGCCATTCCCAAGCTTTGTATGAATGTCAATGTGAACATAGATTCCCAACAACTGGATGTCCTATATTTGCATGCCCTTTGTCTACCTAGCAGATACCTTGTTTTGCTAGAAAGGATGTGTTGCCTTCAATTCTTTCAGAATCCTCCAAAATATTTTGTAGATGAATCCTTATCCATTGATCATTTTCGTAATCATCAATCTTTCAAGAGGGATCATCTTCACTGATACCCTTGGATGTATATTTTATGCATCTGATATATCTCTCTTTTGGAGGTGCCATTCAGATGGTTGTTTTGTGTTCGTGCTGTATTAATTTTTATAAGATGAGTTCGTGCTAGTTGAATATTGGATTTGTTTGAGAACTCTCTTTTCAACTATTAATACTGATGGTCATGGTGGATGGAAAGCCTACGATGCCACGCTGAAGAACCTCTTATATCATGTACAAATTTGTCATGACTTTCTATTGTTTATAAGATGTGTTGCTGAATAACGGTGTTTTCCTTTAGTTGTATTCTTTCTTAGACACATGTGATATGCTAGGGTCGTGGTTAAGTGGATTATTAAAGATGCTAAAAAAGATTGAATTTATCTCTTTATTGAACTTATATTCTTCTCTTCCTTAGGTCGCGAGAACGCTTTCTTTCTAGGTGTGGAGATATGTTGAGAGTGGAAAAGACTGTTTTTTTTTTGTTGATTTTTGTTGTTTTTGAGGCATGAATGGTTGATTATTGATGGATTTTGAGTGATGTTTGGTTATTTTTGAAGTGCTTGAAAGTGTTTTTGGATTAAATTTATTATGTTTTGGAAGCTCATGATGATTCTCAGTAGAAATATGAGCTTTGTGATGTTCTGATAGGTTCTATTGAGGTTTTGATTGGTTCTGACACCTTTTGTTTATCTTCTGTTTTGTTCTAATTTTATTCTGTATGAAGCATGGATTGATGATTGATGAAGGTTGGAATCTTTTGAAAGCTTATTGAATAGTTTTTGATAGTTTTGAATGATTTGAGTTATGAGGTTATGATGTTTTCTGTTGACCTTCTGTTAATCTTCTAATGAACTTCTGTAGAGCCTCTATCTCTGTTCTATCATTATTTCTGTTCTGTTCTATAGAGCTTCTATAAGTATTCTGTAGAATGTATGTGTGACTTTGGGAAAGTTTTCTAACTTTTGTAAAGGATGAATCTAAGTTCAAAAGAGCTCAAACAAATGGAGGAAGTAGCGACTGAAGACTGAAGTGGCTGCAGAGACAAAATTGAGATATGAAGGGTTACTGTAGATGCTCTGGTGCCTCTTCAACATAGACATACCTCTTGGGAGGTGCATCCACGACCTAAGAGGGATGATTATGAGTGATTATTGAGTATTGTAGAGAGGAGATGATGTACTATTGATTGAGAGAGAGAGAGAGAGAGAGAGAGAGAGAGAGAGAGAGAGAGAGAGAGAGAGAGTCAGAGATAGCCAATTCTATCAAAACAATGTATCTATCTATGAGAGATTGAGAGACAGAACTATGAAGACAATGAAGATGAATACTATGTGATTATTTCCATTAAAAAATGGTGTATTATTTTTTGTTTCTTGTTCTATTGATGGATTCTATGAACATGTTTAAGATTATGGTTGATTCTATCAAATCCATGGGAGATGTCTACTATGATGCTATGTGAAGATTTGTTATTTACTTTGTTTTGGTTCTCAAAAAAATGAGATAAAATCTTGTTGATGTTATAAGATATATTTTCTTGCAATAGAAAACCCTTTTGCTTGGTGTTCCTCTTGGGGCTCGACCTTTGTAACTGATCAGATGTGAAAAGTCATGAGTAGATTATGAATCTTTTTGGGAAGTTAGGAGGAGTCATGAGATTTCTGACTGTGTCTGTTCGAGTCAAGAGAACAGGAATTTCTGTAATCAATGTTTTCTAAGTAGAAGATATGGAATATATAGAACAGATTAATCTCACTGTGTCTCAATTTTTCTTATACAATGTTTCCTGACTTGGTTTAAAGTGTATCTGAATTGTGAAATGAATTATGAAATGGAAAACGGGTCTGTATGTTGAAGTGATGTTCAATGGTGCATGATGACAAAGATAGAAAGGTGAATATTAGTCATAATCAAAATCTATTTTATATAAGAGAGATGTCCGTTTTGGGTTTTAACTTAGGGGAAGCTTTTTGACCCCTAACACTTGGCAATCCTGCGAATTAGTCTTTGGGCATCAGGCAGGATGTTTCAGAATGGAAAAGGAGCAGAAGATTTATGAGTTAAAGGATACAATCAAAAATGGATTCATGGCTTGAGGAATTTCAGTATTGGACTACTCAAGAGGAAGAATGGGAATCCTTTGCACATGCTCTGTTACAGGAGTTCCAAAATTGGACAATAGAAGAGGAGTTTGAGGCATATAGTCAGGTATTTCTGAACACATGGTTTCTTGATTTACCTTTGGACATTATTGGAAAGATCAAGGAAGTAGTGTGGAAAGAACATCCAAAATAGGTTGCTCCTTTTGGTTTGAAGAATACAGGCAATGTGTTCAAAAAAATTTGGCATAATCAAGATCTTTGGCAATTTTGTCAATCTTATGGGCTGAGTTATGCACCTAAATTGGTCAGGGGAAGACAAAAAACTCAGTGTGGCTGTGTAAGTCATCACTATGAATATTGTGCATCTGGATCTCAGTAGTAGAATAATTTGAGGGACAGAACAGGTGTATGGTGTATGTCTGGTGAAAAATACAGGGGTGAAGGTTTTGGAACTCATTATACCAGGCTGCAGGTAAAATTAGAACACAAAGAGATGAAGAAAGAACAACAGAGGTTTTGCAGTGGCAGTCAGGTGGATATCCTGGATTTAGGGTATCTGAGTGATCAAGAAGTATAGACTGAAGAATTAGGTCCTAGTCATATAGTAGGAGATGTTGTTACTGATCAACAATTACAAGTTACACCAGGAGAGGAGGAGAGAAACATAAACCAATTTGTGGGACTATAGCACAGTCTCAAATTCAGAGAAAGTTTCAACCATTGCCTAAAAAACCAGCAAGAAGAAAGGTTGCTGCAACACAATAGCCAGGATCAATGGCACAATCCCCTAATCCATCAAATCTCAAAGTCAAATTTGCAAACTTCAAGGGTGAGTCCAAAAAGGAAGACCCTGATGCCCATGTAGCTCAATTCAGCACAAAATGGGAAGCAAGTGGACTAGGAGTATTGTATGGAGATGATGTGAAAAAGCAACAATTTGCTACCACATTGGAGGGTAAGGCTATGAACTGGTTTATATAGTATGGTGCAGCCCATTTTGCTGATACAAAATCATTACAAACAGCATTTTTGGCAAGATTTAGAAGGTGGAAAACACCCACCACCGATATTCAGAAGAAGCTTAAAACAATGAAACAAAAGACGCTCCTTGTGGAGGATTATGCACAACAGTTTTTAGATTTGAATGGAAGACTTGCACCCAATGAAAGGCCAACCAATGAGATGCTAGGGGAATATTTCTGTAATGGGTTGAGGGAATCCCTGAGAACTGCAATAGCCAGTGTAGATATTCCTGGAGGTGCAAGAGGATTTAATCAGTTGGTAGTAGTTGCCAGAAGAGCAGAGAAAAGGTTGGGAATCATCAAGCAGAAGAAAAAGAATAGCAATGATTCAGATTCAGATAAAGATTTAGATTTAGACTCAGATTCGGAGTCTGACTTAGGTTCAGATTCAAAAGATGACAATTCACATTTTGATTCTGATGATTTAGAATATGAGGAAAGGAAATCCAGAAGCAGGAAGAAAAAAAGGAAAGAGAAGCAGAGAAGTAAATCTAGGGGAAAGAAGGACAAAAATGGAAAGGGAAAAACAAAGAGCAAGTCTCAGAACCTGAATAAACAAACTACTGCAACTCTGAGGAGTATGGGAATTTCAACATCTTAGAAGGACAAACCATATGGTAATACATGCCAAAAGCATGTGCACAGATGCTACTTGTTGGTATAATCCTAACAATAGGGCAAATCCAAGACAACAAGTGCCAAGGGCAAATGCACCAGCTGCAAATGCAGTAGAACTAGACAGAAATAGAGCAATGGAAGGTCCACCTCGAAGATTTCAGGGGAGAAATAACTGGGGACCACCTAATCCTCAAGGAAATGGTAATCTGAATGATGGCCCATGCACATACTGTGGAGGAATGAATCACAGGAAGGGTCCTAATTGTTCATTGTGGTGTAAACACAGAGAGGAGAGAGGTATTCCTATTATTAGATATAACAATCAAAGACCACCTGCACACGCACAGCAAAATAGGCCACCACAAGCTAATGTAGTCATTGTGGAGGAAGCCATGCAAGTTAATGAGCCTATGTTGCAGAAACAACAAGAGGACTATCTCAATGTGTCGCATGTCCAGTGTGATTGTTCAACTTGCATACAAGTGGAGGAGATTCCTAAAAAATCAGCATCATTTCTAGTTGTTACAAGATCAGGTGGAAACTATGTGGCTGATCTTATTATATCCCATAAGGAGATGAAAGACCCTCAGTATTGGAAGAATCAAAGACAGGTCAGACATAAATGTTTGAAGGAAATTTAGAAGAGTCAGAAAACTGACTATGGTCAACAGAAATTGCAGCAACAAATACATGATGTATAGTTAAGTATTTAGGAGAAGATCTAGCGTCAAGAGATAAGGGAGGCACAAATGATAGCTGAAGTTTTGAGGAATACCATTGTTACAATGGATCAGATTTTAAGTTCGGTTCCTGAATTTAAAAGATAGGTACTCAGAAAGTTGAGTGAGAAGGAAGAACAGGTGGATGAACCTGAAGCATGTCAGATTGAAGCTGAAGATATGGATTACAAAGTACCCAAAATCACTGTTAATTTTCAAGAACAAGAGATTTGGAGAGCATTGTTGGATGGAGGTTCAAGTGTGAATATTTTACCTGAGTTCCTATATACCAAATTAAAGATATCTGAGTTAGAAGAAGCTCCTTTTCAACTAAAGATGGCAGATTGTAGGAGGATTCAACCTTTAGGAATTCTCTAAAATCAACATATTTCTGTTTCAAGACTTATCTTTCCAATGAATTTTGTGGTTCTGAAAATGGATGAAGGAGACATCCCTTATCCAATTTTGTTGTGGAGGCCTTGGTTCAAACAAGCAAAGTTCAAATAGGATTGGGGAGCTGCTAAAATTGCAATCAAGAAGGGAAAGATGAAAGTGCATATGAATATGGTACCTAGTGCAACTTTGCCCAGAGAAGCCAGAGCCTTGTATGCACATGGTATTAATATGGTCAAGGAAGTTGATGATGATGATGAAGATGCTTTCCTTAAATTCAATGAATCAGTTGTACCTATTTCTGATATAGATGTGGTCAAAATTTTGGAACATTATAAGGGGTAGAAGAAACTTGACGCTTCACAACAACAGAGTGAAAGTAAATGGGAAGATTCAGAAGAGGAAGACATAAACAAGCAGTTGTCTGGATAAGAAGAAAAGATGCATATTCGGTAAATTATTTAGGTTGAAAAGGCTTTTGAGGAGCAAATGGCTAAAACAACAAGGGTCCAAGAAGATGATTTACAGGATCTTAATTTAGGTTCTGTAGAGGATCCTCAAATGGTCAAAGTCAGTGTTCATGTAGAAGGCCAGTTTAAAATAGATCTGAGTCAGCTGTTACAAGAATTTAAAGATATTTTTGCATAGACTTACACTGATATGAAGGGAGTGGATCCTACGTTTTGTATGCACAGGATAAACCTAAAAAAAGATGCAATTACTGTTATTTCAGAGAGATACAAGATGAATCCAAACTATTCAAAGGTTGTTAAGGAGGAGTTTGATAAACTTCTGAAAGTGGGATTTATTTATCCTTTGGAGAAGGTGACATGGTTATCACCTATAGTGGTGGTGCCAAAGAAGAATGAAAAAATCAGAATCTGTGTTAACTACAGGAAACTAAATGCAGTCACTATAACTAATCTTTTCCCATTACCATTTCAGGATACTCTGTTGGATGCAGTTGCAGGTCATCAGATGTATAGTTTCTTGGATGGATTTAGTGGTTACAATCAGATATTGATGGTGGCAGAAGAAGACAGAGAGAATACTGCTTTTGTTACAGAGTGGGGAGTATATGCTAGTAATGTTATGGTATTTGGCTTGAAAAATGCTCCACCTACATTGCAAAAATGGGTACATGAAGTATTTGCTCCATACTTGACAACATTCATGCGAGTCTTTCTAGATGATTTTAGTGTGTTTGGGAAGGCTGTGGATCACCTTAATCAACTCAAATTATGCTTTGAA
The DNA here is from genome assembly GCF_053477565.2 of Lygodium microphyllum. NCBI lineage: Eukaryota > Viridiplantae > Streptophyta > Polypodiopsida > Schizaeales > Lygodiaceae > Lygodium > Lygodium microphyllum. The sequence continues at coordinate 2,060,736 of NC_141136.1, forward strand.
AGATGCAGAATGGCTAGGTTGAGTCTTAATCCAGTCAAATGTGATTTTTCTGTTAAAAGAGAGATTTTACTGGGGCATATCATTTCAAAAGAAGGAATGCAGGTTGATCCTAGGAAAGTGACAACTATTCAAAAGGCCAAGGCACCAGCAAACTTGAAGGAATTGAGAAGATTTGTTGGACAAATCAAGTGGAATAATATCCAAGGAATCAGGACAGAATGAGGCAACATCCAGTTTTTCCATTGGGTCCTTTTGAGAAGTGGGGAATGGATTTTATGGGTCCATTCAAGCCAACAACAGAACTTTCAGGAAACATATATATTTTGGTTGTTACATATTATTGTACCAAATGGGTAGAAGCTATTGCATTAAAGGATAATAACGCAAGGAGTGTGGACTATTTCCTATATAATAACATAATGACCAAATTTTGTTGCCTAGTGGAACTTGTATCAGATCAAGGAGTCCATTTTCTTAACAAGGTGATTAAATTTCTGTGAGACTGAAACTCATATGATTAGCCATAAAATGTCCTCAGTATATCATTCACATGCCAATGGATTAGCTGAGAGCAGTAACAAGATTTTGGTTAAAATTCTTAACAGGACTGTTTTAGAAAACAAGAAGGATTGGGATCTGAAATTGAATTCAGCACTGTGGGCATTTAGAACAGCCTTTCAGGTCAGTACAGGACTCACATCATTCAAATGGCATGGAAGCTATGATGCCAATGGAGTTCATAGGACCATCTTTGAGGGTGGCAGTTTCAAATAGACTAACATAGGAGGATTCACTTAAATAGAGATTGGAGCAGCTGATGTCTTTGAATGAAGACTGATTTCACAGTGCTTATGTGGCTATTGTAATTTAGAATAGAAGATCTGCATGGCTAAATCAGTATTTGAAGAAGAAGAAATTCAAACATGGGAATTTGGTCTAAATGTATAACGCTAAATTGGGCAAGCATCCTAGCAAATTAAAACTCAAGTATGTGGGACCGTACATAATTTTTAAGGACTTAAGGCAAGGAACATTTCAGTTGGCTAATTTGGAGGGTAAATTGTTGGCTAAACCTATGAATGGTTTTATACTAAAGTTGTTTTTGCTCAAAAAGTTCCAAGATGTTGATTTGAATTTGGTGGGAGTGGACACAAATTCATTTTTAGCAACCCAAATTAATGAAGTTGTTCCAAGAGGTGAGGAGGAAAGCAAAAATGATCCAGAGATTGAGAAATCAATTCAATGAGTGTTAATTGATATTTAGGCAAAGTTGAATTGACAGTCAGGAATGCAGGAATGAAATTCTCATGTCTAAAATGAAATCAAGGGATTTTGTGGATTCAGGTCTACTATTTTGGGAAAATAGTAACCACCGAGTGTGTCAGTGTTAAAGGCATGATTAAGGCATAACTTAGAAGTTCCTTATTTGGTTTTGTAAGGGTATTTTAAACCTTTGTAATTGATCAGATGTGAAAATTCATGAGTAGATTATGAGTCTTTTTGGGAAGTTAGAAGGAGGAGTCGTGATATTTCTGACTATGTTCAAGTCATGAGAACAAGAATTTCTGTGATCAATGTTTTCTAAGCAGAAGATGTGGAATATACAAAACAAATTAATCTCGATGTGTCTCAATTTGTCTTATACAATGTTTCTTGTCTTGATTTAAAGTGTATTTGAATTGCGAAATGAATTGTGAAATGGAAAACTAGTCTGTATTTTGAAGTGATGTTCAATGGTGCGTGATGACAAAGATAGAAATGTGAATATTAGTTGTAATTTGAATCTTTTTTATATCAAAGAGATGTCCATTTTGGGTTAACTTAGGGGAAGCTTTTTGACCCCTAACAGTGCCTCCTTCTCTTTGGCACTGAGTTGCTCTTTCAAGTTTCGGATTTCTTTCTAATGTTCCGTGGCTTGCCATATCATCTCTAGCCTTAGCGCCACCAACACTTCTCTTTCAGCCTCTAGTTCTACCATTGATGCCTTCTTCTCTTCCTTAGCCTTCTCCATCTAGTGGGCTAGAAGTTCAGCTACATAGGCATCATAGTCTGCAATCAGGGGCATTGTTGGCGGTGCTCTGGTGGTGGACGCTTCCAACCTTTTCCTTTTTGGATCTTTCCAAGACTCAACGTCAACTACAACTAGCCTTTTGACTCCTGCTTCTGGCACTATTTCCTATACTTTCATGACCAAGAACTGCATCATGGACATAAGTTTAGTGGTGTCCATGGTAGGCTCTGGCTCCTATGTTGTGGCGGCGGTGGTGGTGGTGGTGGTGGTTTGAGGCACAAAAGTCGGAGTGAGGGGATGGAGTGGGGCCTTGCCCTTTCCTGCAACAATAAGGGTCGCTCCCGCGCTGCCGTGGTGCTCACCTTCCTGTCATGGTCTCAAGGGGTTCATCTCTCTGGCAGCATGGGTTGACGCCCCTCCCATGAACACCAAAAGATAGCATAGCAGCATGAGTTGACGCCCCTCCCACGAACACCAAAAGATAGCATAAAACCAAGGATTGCAGGTAGCAAAGTATATGCCTGGGCTGAGCCCATCACTATGAACCTACCAAAATAGCCTCTCTTGACACAAGAAACCTCCTCAATCAAGTATCTTTCAGACACCCACCATCTTCACCCTCTTCATCACTCTTGACCTCCATAAGAGAATAAAATACAAGAAAGCACAAGAGAGGAAGAGAATTTTTGCAAGAAGGCATGAGGAGAAGAAGAAGGAAAAAGAGAGAAGAAGAGGCACCTAAATTGCACGTGCCTTCTCCTTCCAACCACCTTTCTCTTTGTTTTTAATTTAATTTGATAAAAGTTGTAATACATATTTGAAGGCCTAAGGTTGAAAAACCTTATGTAATATGGAAATAGAAAATAATCCTTGCTCCTCCAAAGTTTAAGATCACACACATAAGTTAGGTCATGGCAAAGATAATATGCAGACCCACTAATAAGCCATGCCTTTTACAATGCATTTAACAAGGATTTTCCAAAGAAATTACATCAATTGAATGACTAAAATTTTAGAAATTTGCCATTGAAGATTTTGAAACGTGCCTATTTGTTGCACAAATTGTGGGTTAACATGGGTCTCCCCGATAGATCTGTGCATGGCCTCCGCCATATCTTCATCCTCCTTTCTCCTTAGCTCCTTATCCTCTTCTTCTTTTCTTCTTCTTCTCTCCTCCTTGGCTCTCTATGATTCTTCTCTCACTTTCTTCATTTCTTCCTCATCTTTCCTCTCTCATTCTTCTTTTAGCCTTTTGGATTCTTTTTGGGCTCTTTTCAGCTCTGCCCAATCTTCCTTCATCATCTCCTCTCTCCTTTTTTGCTGGGGCTTCGTGGCCTTCTTCTTCTCTTGTGCCATGGCCTCCTTCTAGATAGTCTGCACTTTCTGCTCTCCCCAGTTGTCGCTCATGGTTCTCTCGCTAGATTGCTCTACATCAAGGCACATTGACTGCTGGGGTGTCTCTCCTACCTCCTCTTCAACTCCTTCTACCTCCTTTATGGCCTCTTGGATGATGGTCATCAAGACTCCACCAAATCTGATCATGGATGCCTTAGAAGCAAGCTTCTTTCGTGTTGATCTAGCTATTGAGGTTGGGGATTCCCCTCCTACTAGTGCTACACTTGTGGCTAGGACAACGACTGAGTTCTTGATGTGGTTTTCAGGACAACCATTCTAGTCCACTTCTTCAGGGGACCCTGCAACAACTATGCTCTCCAACAGTGACATGCCAATTCTATTCATCAATGCATTGTATATCTATCCCGAAAAGAGGGCATGGGCCATCTTTGCTTTCATCCTTACATCTGGATTTGAGATGTCTACCAGACTTATCCCATTCACCGTGTGCACATCATGCTTATTCACTCCAATCATAGCATATACATCTCTTCAATGGCATCTTTCTATCTTGATGGCCAAGCTTAGGGCCTTCTTGATCATTATAGTGCTCAATGGTACCTCCACTTCTTGTTCATCTTCTCCTATCCTGACTGTTACTGTGCTACAGTTCCTTGCATCATCAAAACTTCTCAGGGACTCTGTGCACATGCGGTAGTCCACCGCTTGCCCTACTTTCTCCACGGACTTTTGAAGGGCACATTTGTCCACCGACTACTTTTCTGCCGGCTCCTCCATGATAGCTTCGTCCAAGTTTAGCGTGTGTGCTTGAAGGTGAATTGATTGAAGCCCCTTATTTCTACACTTAGGCCATATCTCGTTTGTTCTTCCTCCGTGAAGGGGAGTTTGCCACCTTTATCTTTCCCTGCCATTGTGGGTACCTATCATTTACCATAGTCCAACATTAGTATTCCTCAGATGGCTTTTCGATAAGCATGAAATTGATTTTTCTTCCATGATGAGAATGAACAAGCTGAATTAAAGACATTAAATTTTCGAAGAGCGGCCTATTCATTCCAAAACATTTTTGACACTTTCTTTCTGACCCTTACTTTGATTAAGTCTTTTTGTTTCCTTCTTGCCTATGTTTTCGTAATCACCTAATCACCTTATCCCCTCCCCCTTGGGAAATTATGAGAATCCTTGTAAGCTCGGACATCGGTTAGAAAATCACTCAAGTGAATGTGGCTAGCACATGTAGCTCCTCTTCCGTAAGGATGCAATCAATGTAAGGGTGGCCAAGACCTGGTCATCTAGGTGTTTGTTTTGGGTGATGGCCAAGACCTTGAAAGAGGTTTGTGCTACGTAAGTTGGGATTTTTTTAATCGCACGTCACTGCTCAGCATTAGTCATTACTTGGCAACCTTATTTCTCCCATTGGAGACGTAGGTTACACCATTTTTTTTAAGAACGATGAGTCAGAGTCAACAAGGTGAGTGAGTTCCTCAAGCTCAACAGGTGATGTAGGTCTTTGGAGCTTGCGATATGATGTTATTAGCCATATGACGAGCACGTGCTCTTTTGAGATTTCACCATTATCGATCAACTCCTTTGTGACCTTGGGGAATTTTACAATCATGAACTCATATTCTTCCCAAGTTCATGATAAGGAATGAAGTCAAAGGCAACTGCTTCATCAAGCAAGCCAAGGTCAAGTATTTTGTAGCTCCAAGTGAACATGGTGAAAGTGTTGTCCAAGAGCTTGATGCAAGACACCAAATCATCTCCCATATTCCCAACAAGGTCCTTGACGACCGATAGAAATGAACATCACTCGTAGGAAGGCCTAAGACCTACTGGTGGTTGGTGTGGAATTAAGCCAGACAATGATGGTTCGAGGGGTGGCAGACTGGATAGTGGTGTATCTACTAATGGTAACAATGTAGTTTGATCCATGTGTCTAGTGTTGCTTTGGGGTACTGAGGGTGGCTCCAATGGCATAGATGGTACATTGCTTTCCTCTTGCACAGCCACTAGGGTGCCAAGCTCTCTAGACTTAGATGATTCCAGGGTATCAAGCTACTATTTTGATTTATATATTGGTCGGGGTTTGGTGACCGCTACCGTCGTGGGTTTTGTGGGTCTTGCAGCTTGGGTTTCGTGGGTTGTAACTACCTTGAATGGAGTGTGGTTACCTAGGGGCGGGGTGGCAAGCAATGATTGTGGTTGGGCTATGCTTCTAGGAGTTCCCTTCTTGGGCACCCATGTTCAGGTGTTGCCTTTCTAGTATCCTTGGGCTCACAATAGATCTTTGGGGATCCATCGTGGCTTGATTGTGCACCTACATCAATGGCATCGGGTCAATCTCTTAGGTTTCGATGATAGTTGTTAGCCTTGTGGGGCTATGTTTGCTAGCTACGAGTAGGTTGCTTTTGGTGATTTGGCACCCATTTAAGCCCGGTCTCTATGGCTTTGGAGATGGCCTAAGTTGGCAGTGGTTTCGCATTTTTTGTGGTTGTGATGACTCACAACCTCCCTCCCTAGGCTTGGTCCTAGGTAGCTCTATTGGTGGCATGGCAGGCTTGGGTGGAGCCTCACTGCCCTTGCTGGAAGCTATCATGATTCGATCGTTGCCAATGGAAAGGTGAATATGTTGCATATCATAGTCCACGTTGAAGTGTGCTTGCTTCTTGAAAGTGTGTCCTAACAATGATTCTTGACATGCATCCTTTGTATTTGGAAATATGTAGAAGAGGACTGGTAAGCTCTCAGACTTGATAGAGACTGTGATCTTGCACTTCCCTAGGAGTGCATATGACTTGCCCCCAAATGTGGGGTGAGTTTAGTGTTGGTGGGCTATAACTGTGGCAGACCAATGAGGGTCCAATGAGCATGAGTCAAGATATTGAAGTCATCTCCCTCATCAATCAAGGCATCAAATCTGCGTGTGCACCGGGTAGTGGCCGTGATGTGCAAGTATGCCAGTGCTACTACCTCCTCATCCTCATCCTCTAGTTCGGTGATGGTGGCTATGCAGACATTGACAGAGGCTTCTAGCATAGGGGGCTCATGCAGTGGATGTGTGCCAGGGTAGTACTTCTTCATGTGACTGCCATTAAAGAAGCCTATGCCCTCACTTTCAAGGGCTTCAAGTTCTACATTGCCCATCCTACTAATGATGCGCACTCAGAAAGGTCGTAATCCTCGAAATTTCATTTTCTACTTGTGACCCTTTACCTAGTAGAGCAAAACAAGGTCTCCCTACTCAAAGCCATGTTGTTTGACATGCTTGTTGAACCACACCTTCCATCGTGCTTTCTCACAAATTAGGGCATGTCTTGGTTGCTTACTAATTTGATAGGGCAACCAAATCTTTAGATAACCTGCTCCCACAAGAACTTCGTTGTGGTCCTAGAATCGTTCTTCTTGGTGGCTCGGTGTCTCGGCCCATTTCATCTATCCTCTCCTTTCTTCCTTCAATCATCTACGTCTCAGGTGGACTAGTAGGTCCCCCTTGGTGCGTTTGGTCTCCTAGGAGGTCAAGGTATCTATGGGTCACTCTCTATACTAACCTTCGATTCAGAATTAAACTCGCAATCCTCACTAGAGGAGGGAGTCTCCCCTAGTGGTCATATTTCGGTGAGTGCATCCAACCAGGAGCAATCACACTTCATCCACATGACTCCTCTCTCAATCTTGTAAGCACTCCCTTACTGAGGCTTAGAGTCCACTCTTATCTACTCTATCACCCTTCCTTCAGTGACGTGCTCTATGGTGTCTATCTATTCTTCACTCTCCTTTCTAACAGAGCAACAATCCTCGTACTCATTGTCAGAAGCATCATCTTCTCACTGCTCATCATCCCCTAGACTCTCATCTCTAGCTTCTCCCTCATCGGTGACTAAGGCCCAATTGTATAATAAGTTCAGATTGTGCACCTTAGTCCACTTCCACTTAGGTTCATCTAACAGATCTCTGAGGGTTTGAGATTAGTAGCAAGGTTGCCAGCCAATCTGCCTGTTAGGTATTCTAGGATCTCATGAAGCTCTAACTTATTGCTAGGGATATGGAAAGAGATAGGCCTCGGTTGGCCACTTGGGCTCCTGGCCATCATGTAGAGTGTCACTAAGGGCTCCTTTTGTGGCACACTCGTGGTTTTAGCAACCTACTTGTACGTATCTTCTTCATCCAAGAATATAAGATCGATGGGATGTGCATCCAATCTCACTCGTCCTCAGGACAAGGGATATATTTGGTCAAAGGCCCGGTCAAAGGCCCGTAAGACTTCCTTACTGGTGCGTCACCCCTAAGCATGGCAGAGATGGCATCCACGTCGACGAGGGTCATCTTCCAAGTGTCCATCTTGACCCTCATTGCTTTCATTCAATTTTCTAAGAAGATTAGACCGTTGCAACTCGAGCATTCCTCATCCAAGGTCAGCCTAGCAGAATGTCGTAGTCCATTCCCTTCATGACGATGAAGTTCACAAAGAACTGGACACCGGAAATCTTCACTAGCCAATTCTTCAAGACTCTAAATGGCCTAACTTTCATTCCATTAGATAGAGTGATGTTGAACCTAGCAATTTTGACAGGCGGGTTTCCCCAAGCCTGGAGCACAGCATGGGTCAACACACTCACTTTTGCCTTCGTAACTACGATTCCCTTCCATGTTATGTCTCCTAGGGCTAGGATAGACAAGACTGTGTGCATCTCAGTACCTTCCCAAAAGGCGTTGATGTGTAGTGACTTTGGCACTGAGAGCAACGTCAAGTTGGGTATCTGCATGACTGCATCATGATCTTGCAAGTCAAGCAACATGCTCCATCGGTTCTTCCACTCAATGTTTCAACTCCTGCCATAGCTTGGGGTGCTGCTTGAGCAGGTCTCCTAAACTCAGAATCACTAGAGTGGTCACTAACATCGTGAGGAGGTTGTTGGTTGCTTGCCTATCTCCTAGGTTTGTGCTTCTTGGCCATTGGTATTGATTGACTGGCTGGCCCGTAGCATCTAAACTTGGCCTAGGTGACACCACCTATGTCTCTCAACCTTGGTCGTGCAAGTGAGGTTGGTGTGCTCACGCTAGAGAGATCCTTGATCTCATCCTCTAAGATAGGCTCAGCATCCTTGAGGTGCTCCTTATCTTCCCTTACCCACTCCTTAACTTTGGCTATTGCTTGAGTTGGTGCCTAGGGTGAGGATGCTCCCCTACCTTGGCACTCCCTTGAGGCTGCATCTAAGTTGCTAGGCCTTGGCAGTGATATGCCTGCCTACTTCATCTATGCCCTGGTCATGACATGTAGCGGGATGGGTATGTCCTCGCTATTGAATGTCTCGACTCCAAACAGCGCCAAAGGCATTGATGACACGATTGTTGAGCTAGAGGGTGGCTTCCTTCTAGGGCAATTGGCAAAGAGATGAGTGATTCCGAACTCAACACATCTAAGGTCGGCTTTTTCCCTATTCGCTTGTTCTCTCTTTGGACAACGTGATGTGTGATGCCGCACTCAACACATCTGAGGTTGGCTTTTTCCCTATTCGCTTGTTCTCTTTGGACAACGTGATGAGATATGACCCGAGTGACCACAAGTACAACAATAGATTGGATCTTATCCTATGAATCCCCTGCCCCTGCGATTACCTAACGCCATCACCAGTATTGGTCAATAGTTCATCAGGACTAGATTGCCCTCGTCGTCATACGAGACGTAAGGGCTCACATAGGCTTCGTCTTCATTAAGCTCCTCCACGTAATGGACTAGATCATTGCTTGGTGGATGGGTTATGTAGGGTCATGGTGGCCTGGGTATGCATATCAAGTTGATCTCCCATCATCCTAGGGATGGCTGGGTATGCATCGTTTGGTGTTGGGAGCACCAACTGGGCTCCTCTTCCAAAGAAATTTGATGGCATGTTCCCTAGGTTTGGCTAATTGTACTGCTGGACATAGGGGAATCTCCTAGGCAACCTACAATGCATGGCATCATGGCCGAACCTACCACAATTCGTGCAAGGCCTAGATCTAGGATCCTGGCATTCGGCTAGGAGGTGGTTGTTGCCACAATGCACACATTGGATGTGTGGTCACGTTGGTTTCCTCACCAATTCTTGCAATCGTGCTAGCTCCATTCTCACCTCGGCTAGCTCCTGGCCTTGATCTACACTCTTCCCCTTGTCTTGCGTGCTAAGGGTTGATCCCTCGCTAGAGGTTGTGGTCCTCTTTGAGGTCCTATGACTAGAGTTGTCACAATTTGAACTTCGAGAGCTTCTCTCTCTTAGCTAGTCATCCACCCTAATTGCCTCATCAAAGACCCTAGCTAACACATCTCGCTGCAAGCTAGAGTTACTCGCTAAAGCCTTGTACAACTCCTCGCTGCGCATTCTGTTTATGAACACGGTGGAGACAGCTCTTTCATTGGGTCACTCATTCACAGGGATTCTCTTGAAGAGACTATGCACATGATAGTCTCTTATATCCTCCTTGTCCTTTTGACTGAAGTTTATCAGTCAACACCAAACTATGAGGTTGTCGTAGCATCCTACTTCCGAGAATCTCTTAATGAAGAGATCTTTTAGTCAGATAAAGTTTGCTTGCTCCGCCACATCTAAGCTGGTGTACCACGTCCTACCTTTATCGCCTAAGCAAAGCCCAAAATCTTGGGAGAGTTGTGCAAGGTCCGTGAGACCGTTGGCCTCGCAAACTTGCTCAAACTACTCTATGAAGCTGTATGGGTTGCCATTAGGATGGTTCTTGTCCAACTGCTTAGCTATTGTAGGGATTTTTTATTGGCTCTTCACCCCTTAAGTGATTTCTAGGCCTGAGAGTAGCGAGGATGCTAAGTGTTTTTGCACTCTGTTCGACAACCGTATTGTCCATGAGCCGCTTGGTCACAAGCTCACTCAATGTGAGGTCTGCCTCTAGTGCCATCTCTCTCTCTGCATTTGCTCCTGTCTTGCTTTTTTCGGCTAAGGCTAGTACGCATCAAGCTTCATGCACATCTATGTCCTGTTGCAACTTCCTAGCTCTTTGCTCACAATTATAGGTAGGTATGCCCTGTGGTGCTTTCCTAACCACTTTCTTCTCTTCCTTTAGGCTTGCCACTACCTCCTCTATTGGCCTACCATGGATTACCATCCTTGTTAGCAAGTCGTACTCGTTAACCATGTCTTGGACCGTGACTGGGAATTCACCCAAGTCCAGTTGTCTCGGATTTGTGTTTGCTCTCGACATCGTCTCTTCTTCTTCCTGCTCCACAAGGCTATCGATCAATCCGAGTAGCTCTACTAGCAGTTTTCCCTCAATCTTTCTATCCTTTCAGTCCTCCTGCTGTCTCCGAAGGTCATATCCAAGGTACCCAACTATGTTTTGGGGTTTCCTCTTATTGGTGGGTTCCTTCGAGTTATTACGTCAGAGTGTGTTCCTTGATATTGAAAATAGTCCTCAACTTATGTACACTCAATGTTGGGTGCTCTATTGTGTATGGTGCAAAATTAGGCTTTCCGTTCTTTTGGTGCACGTGTGTAAAAGAAATCATTGTGTGGTGCACAAAAAAAACAAAACAATCAAACAGGTATGGCTACCCCCTTGGCTTGTCTACAACCTAGTATAGCTCTAAGTGCGGTCTTTGGTTACTTCTAAGGATTTTCCAAGGTCTATGCTACTCCCTCTATGCTCTATCAAAGGCTGGGTTACAATCTAGAGGCCAAATTTGGAATATAAGTCTAGTTGGGGCTCCTAGAGTTTACCTCTAGGCCGTATAGTCACGGTTTCCTCTAGTTTCTGTCTTTGGCAAGTCAAGGTGGGTTTCTAGGGGAGTTTTGGTTTCTATCCTAGTTGCCTCTGAGCTGTGGAACTGGTCTTGGGTCTGTGTTTGGGTCGGATTCCGAAGAGTGGTTCGATTGGTAGTTGGGTCCGAGTCCTATGGTTGGTCCCAACTATTGAGTGGTCCGATTATTATGCGCATCCAACTGGACAAGCGGGTGTTCGATCAGACATTTGGTCCAATCGGATCAAACGGCTTGTCCAACTGTCAATAGAGTGTCCAATTGGATGGGTGGTCTGATTGGGGAAGGTTGTTTGATTGGACGCGGTTGGGTGTCCAACTAGACAGGCAGTCTGATCAGACCAAGGGGTTGGTCCACCAACTATCAATAGAGTGTCCAACTGGATGGGTGGTCTGATTGGGAAAGGTTGTCTGATTGGACGGTTGGGTGTCTGACTAGACAGGTGGTCCGATCAGACCAAGGGGTATGGTCTCTCGTAGGTCCGACTCTCCTCAACCGCTAAGACCCACGGACCGCTTATTCCTTGAAGCATTTCAAGCGAGCACTAATGGCTACCTCTCACATAGCCAACGTGCTATCCCGCTCTAGAGTGTAGTGAGCTTACCTTGATGCCCGATTGAGTTGCTTCCTCTCTCAAGTACTCCGATAGTTCCACGATTCATGATGCAAGCTCAAGCATCCTCCAATATTTTCCTCCTAGCTTCATCCTCCATAGCCATGTGCGAAACGAGAGAAGAGAAGAAGAAGAGAGGAGATGGTGGAGAGCTTCACCTCCAAGATCTCTCACCCTCACACACTCACTCCCTCACTCACTCACACTCCCTCCCTCAAGCACTCACAAGCAAGCAAGCAAGAGAAGAGAAGGAGACAAGAAGAAGAGTCCACTTTGCCACACACCAAAGAATGAGTCTCTCATTCACTTTTCAACTTTATATACAAAACCCTAAATCCCTTTTGGGCAATCATCCCCTTTTTTACATGGGCGACCATGGCCTAGGCCCTTTTTCCCATTGTCCTTCTATCTTCCTAGCTTCCTTCCTACTGCCCATCTACCTTTACAATTTGCACAGTGCTCTTAAAATAAGTCATGATGTGCCTTGTGCTCTTTTAAAAAAGTATTGACTTATGCTTTTTATTGTGCACCTTTCTCCTTGATTTAGGACTTTTCTACACTTCTTGTGTTTCCATATTTTTCTTGTCGTGACTTCGTCTTCCACTTCACTTTTGCCTTGGCCTTGTCTTTTGCTTTAGATTTTTCAAATTTTCCACCTTGTTCGTCTGAGGGTTAACAACAGGGTAATTATGGGGGTAGCCAAGGCCATGTTGAATGAGAAGGATATGCATTTGTCTTATTGGGCTGAAGCAGCACTTATGGCTATCTATGTCATGAATAGAACACCTATAGCAGGAATACATGAAAAGACATCTTATGAGCAGCTCTATGGCTACAAGCCTGACATCCAACATTTGAAAGTATTTGGCAATATTACCTACGTCCATGTTCCAGATGAAAAACGGAAGAAACTTGACCCTAAAGCAGTGCCAGATGACAAACGGAAGAAACTTGACTCTAAAGTAGTGAAGTGTGTTTTCATTGGATACTCACAGGAAAGGAAGGCATACAAGTGCTATGTTCCAACTAACCGCAAGATATTTCTTAGCGTTGTGATTTTGTGTTTGATGAGTTAGTATCTTGGTAAGGTGCTATGCAGGTTACAATACATGATGCTCCTTCACAAGCCACGTATGTTGAAAGTGGACAGTAAGACACTATTTCTACCAATGGACCTACTCAAGATACATCTGGTAGCATAAGTCCTTGGATAGGAAGACTACATAGCCATGGGTCTCCATCCACCATTGACATGGATATGTCAATGAGGGGACGAGATACAGGAAAAGAGAAAGTTTTTGATGTTGTTACAAGTCCATTCACTTCAGGATATGACTCTAGTGAGAGTCTCGATAGTGAGTTTGGCATACTTGCAGTGGTTACACCTGGAGTTAAGCAAGGATATATACCACCTCATGAGAGAGAGGAATCTAGTTCACCTCAAGATCACAAAGAGAAAGGAAGAATGTGGATAGGCTTATCTATAGTGGATACTCACTGAGACATTATGCATACATGACAAAAGTGCAGAAATACAAAGAGCCTACATCCTTTGGAAAAGTAGTTAAAGGATGAGAATTGGTGCAAGGCTATGGATGATGAATATGAGGCTTTGCTGAAAAATAGAACTTGGGATTTGGTTAAGTTGCCTGAGGGAAAAATGACTATTAGATGAAAGTGGGTCTATAAGGTAGAATGTAAGTTTGATGGCTCACTAGAGAGGTACAAAGCCAAATTGGTAGTGAAAGGATATGCCTAGTTGTATGGGCTAGATTATGATGAAACCTTTAGTCTAGTTGCTAAGATGGAAACTGTATGGATTGTTATTGCATTGGCTTCATCCAAAGGCTGGAATCTTTATCAAATGGATGTTAAAAATGCATTCTTGAATGGTGATTTGGTGAAAGAGATTTATATGTATTAGCCAAAGGGCTATGTGGATCCCGACCTTGCGTCATATGTATCGAGATTGAAGAAATCATTGTCTGGATTGAAGCAAGCCCCATGGGCATGGAATGCAAGGATCAATTCCTACTTGCAAATACTTGGATTTCAAATGGGCAAAGCTGATCACAATCTATTTACCAGGAAAATAGAGACAAGATATGCGATTTTGGTGATCTGTGTAGATGATTTGGTGATAATCACAGGTGATGACACACATGGCATTGATGACAAAAAGGCCATGTTGAATAAAGAATTTCAAACTATAGATTTGGAAGAGCTAAAATTTTTCTTAGGGATTGAAGTTATGAGTGCACCCCATGGGATCTAGATGCTACAGAAATAGTATGCACAGAATATGTTGGAGAAATGTGGTATGCTGGAATGCAAAGCCATGGACACACCATTGGAGAAGAATGTAAAGCTAGTTGTTGACACAGGAAATGTGATAGAGAATGTGACTATGTATAGATAGATGGTTGGAAGTCTGATATATCTCATTATCACTAGACCGAACTTGAGTTATGCAGTTGGTTTGATCAGCCAATTTATGCATCAGCCAAGGGAACCTCACCTAGATGCTATGAGAAGGATCTTGAGATATGTGAAGGATACATTGCATTCTGGGTTGTTTTATGAGTATGGTAAGCCTATTGAGCTTGCAAGTTATAGTGATGCAATATGGACTGGTTGTGTGTATGATAGAAGATCAATCATTGGATATACATTTGGTCTTGGAAGTAGCATGGTCAGTTGGAGTAGTTTTTTTAAAAAACTATTGTGGCTCTCTCAAGTACAGAAGTGGAATATAGGGGTGTAGCATTAGCTGCATGTGAAGCTACTTGGCTAATTAAGTTGATGGATGACTTGGGTATTTGTGGGGATAAACCACTCAAGTGGTATTGTGATAACATGAGCAATGTGCTCCTGGCAAGCAATCCAGTTTATCTTGCTAGGTCAAAACACATAAAGGTACAGTACCATTTCATCAAGGAAATGGTGCTTGGAGGTAGAATAGACCTCATTCATGTGAATATTGAAAACCAAGTGGCAAACATCTTTACCAAATCACTTGGTAAGGATAAGTTCACTCATTTTAGATTGCTTCTTGGGATATAGGAAGTGACTTGAGCTTTGAGGGGGAGTATTGAGACTGTCAAGCTCACCTACCCACCTACCACTCTCTGACATGACAGATGTGTGTGTAGCTGTCCAACATGTGTGTGTGTCTTCAATAAGTTGGTTCTTGAGTTAACTATAGTTAGTCAGTGGTTAATTTCTTTGGTCACTTAGACCTGGTTCATGTATTGAGTTAGTCAGTTAGTGTATGATGGAAGAATAAAGAGAAGAAGAGAGTACACTGCTCTCTGAGTTTTCCCTTATGTTTGTCTGTCTCTCTCTAAACTTGAACAAAAGAAAGGTGACTTCAGTGGTAGACTTCTTGGAAATAAACTAAGTCTTCTACTATGGACTAATTTCTTCACATTCATTGCTACAACCATACATGATGCGTTCTATAATATCTTAAGAAAAGAGATTAGTTTTGTGATCTACCTAGGTAGTTTCATTCACCATGGCTAGAGAGTCAGACAAAAAAACTCTTATTCATGCACCTTCAAGGTTCCATGGTATCCAAGAATGAAAAGACAGACGAGAGAAGTTAATGGTAAACAAGTTGTAATTCTAGCGCAAGAACTCGACTTGAAAGTGGCTTGATGGCATTCATGTGGATACTACAACCTTCTTCTACTTTTGGACACACACACACATATACATATGTATAGGGGTGTGGGTGGGTGGCTCTCTCTCTCTCTCTCTCTCTCTCTCTCTCTCTCTCTCTCTCTCTCTCTCTCTCTCTCTCTCTCTCTCTCTCTCTCTCTCTCTCTCTCTCTCTCTCTCTCTCTCTCTCTCTCTCTCTCTCTCTCTCTCTCTCTCTCTCTCTCTCTCTCTCTCTCTCTCTCTCTCTCTCTAGGAGCAAAGGGAAGTGATGGAGGTGAAGCCATGCACCCCTTTATCCTCAATGAGCATGATGAATTGGCACCAAATAGATCTTCATTATAGATAAGGGTAAAAGTGTTGGGATTTTTCAGATAAATATTCAAATAAAAATCAAATTAATTGAATTTTTGAAAAGGATTTTTTTTTTTTTTGTGTTATGCTTGAAGGATGTTAAACAACCCTCATATAATGAGCTACTTAACAAAGTTATTTGTATATGTTGGCACAAAATGGTAGGACCTTAATTAGATAAGTGAAAATATCAGGTGCATAGATGGAAAGAGTGGATAGCATCATATTGTCTTACTGATGGATAGACCCAACAAGTTAGTCGCTCTCCCAACAAAATTAATAGGAAGAGTTGAATGTTGATTATTTAAGGTTAAGTCACATATCTTAACTAGCACTGTTTTTTGGGGCAAGATTGAGATTATGTTGAGATAGAGGGATCGATGCTCAATTCCCCCTCATCTCTCACTCTCTCTAAATCAATTACAGTGCTCATCCACTCTCAGCTTGATTTTTTTTGCAAATGATATGCAAAGGCCTTTGGCTTGTGAGAGTCCAAGCTTATCAATTACCTCAATTTCTATTTTTGTATAAGGCTCCTCATGTAGATATTGCTCTCCTATTATCATAAGATCAAATGAACCCTAAGTTTTTGCAAATGATTTGCAAAGGCCTTTAATATCAATAATGTATTCACACTTGTTATAGCCTCTCTACAAGCATCCCAATCATAGCCAATACAATCATTGCCAGTTGGTATTCAACCACATGATTGTTGCAATTTTACTAGTAGTTGTAATAGTTTTTTAAAAAGTTTTGCTAAAGAGTGTGCAATAACAAATGCACCAACACTTGGTAGAAGAACATCAATTTCATGGATAATATGAAAATCAAGCAAGTTTGCAAATATAGTCTTGACCATGACAAATATTTCCTAGCCCATTCCACCTGATCCTGTGCCTATGTGGTATGCACATTTGTAAGCAAACTCTGTGACTTCTTTTTGGGAAAAATTGGGCTTAAAATAGCCTTGATTGCAATTTCAAATGAGCAAAAAAAAGATATTGAAAGGAGAGCTATTATGTGCTAAGAAATTTTCGTGTTGAGAGTCATATCAGAGGCTAAAGCATAAGTCAAAATGCAAGAAAAAAGGGTTGCTAAAGGTGAGTGTAGACACAGCTAATGGTTCAGAGAAAACACACTATCTTGGTCATCTCTCCTTTTTAGCAGTCTAGACACCTCATGTGTGAGTCTTAGCTCTTATGAGCATGGCTAGGTATTTTAGGAATTTTTCTATGGTCATTATGATGCTTATATGGGCATTTTATGATGGCTGACCTAATGCCATTTATGGCATATTTTTATCATATTTATATAGGGCTCCCTCCTCAATCAGTCATATCATCGCCTATAGGTTATATGGAGAGAGGGAGCCGATGCTAGTGCCTACGAGCTAGTGACTCACTATTATACGCATCATTCTCGTGTTTGGTATATGGATTCCATTTCTTGAGCATTCTTCTTAGTTCTCTTCTTTACTGTGTTCTTTTTTGTTTTTCGATTCTATCCTTGTATTCTCAGCAGTTTATTATAGCATCTGCTTATGCTTCCATTGTTGCATCCACTTCTAATATGGTATCATATTTCAAGATCAAAGTTCATGCCTACTGTTTTCTACTATTTTAGATCTGAGTTTTGGCTTTTTTGCTGCTAATGGGACCTATTCTTTTGCAAGACTAATTTACAACCTAGGTAACCATCTTTTGATTATTTTTGGCATGTTTCCATTAGCATTTTTCAAATAACCATCTACGTTTTTAGCTTTTGGGATTGTTTCAAGGCTAGGGACATATTCTTTACCCTTCCACATCATTTTTTTGGTGTCTAGTGGCTGAGGCAATTGTTTCAATTGTTTCTTGGTCAAATGACTGCATTTATTGCAATTTATGCCTATGTTTTTATCATTAGCCTTTGCATTTTTTATTGTTTGTCCTTTTGCAGGGCTACAACAATGTTTCAAGCTGAGTCTAGTTGTCTTTGGTCTATATTTTCACCTTATCCATTACGTGTGAACTATGTCACATAGTCAGTGCTCTTAGTTTGTTTGTACACTCTCTCCTCCTCTTCTTTATTTTTCTATTTCTATCCTCCTTGATTGCTCCCCCCTGTTGTTCCACTCATGACAAATTACATGGTCCTAATTACCTAACATGGAGTGATGTTATGAAGGCATAGTTTGCACAAAATTAGTTATGATATGTGGTGTCTAGAGTTTCGAGTGTCATGCATATCCCACTCCTCTTCCAACTAATTTCGATGAGGACAACTATGAAGAACCCCGGTTCACATGGGATAATAATAATGCCTATGCTTATTTACTCTTCTTCACTCTATCTCCAAAGAAGTCCTTTTATTAGTTACCTCCTGCAGGATTGCTCCAAGGATTTGGGTGAAGCTTTAGATGTTGTAAGAGGCTCCTTCACCTATGCACATTGTCACTCTTTATTGATAGCTTCAATAGATGAAGTTTGAGACAAAAGATACGATTCAATCTTTATTACTTCGTGTCACACATGTACATGACTAACTTCAACACATGTAGTCTGCCCTTCCAAAGGCTCATCTTGTGGGGATTGTGCTCTACAAGCTTTCTCTAGAGTTTCATGGAGTGGCCAATGCTTTCTAGGCTCTAACAGTCATCAACATTCATCAATTTTCTATAGATGTCCTTGATGCTTTAAGCATGAGACGTCTTTGCATTTACAAGGGAGGCTTCCATCATAGTCTGGTGGCTCCAGTGAGGCCATTACAACTTCAAAGAGAGGTGACAAGTAGAGGAAGTCAAAGGCCATGTGTTATCACTATGGTAAGAAGGGACATTTGCACAAGGATTACAAAGAGTTAGCAGCTTCGAGGAAGGAGCAAAAGAAAAGCAAGATACCGACTTCTCCGTCAAGTCATCCACCTCCTCCAACTCTGACCTAGATCCTTTGGCCAAGGCATGGATAGGATCATCTGCTTCACACAACTAAGGGAAGGGCTTGGCAACCTCTCCTTCCACTTTCTCACGTAAGTCAGCTCCCTCCTCAATCATATCATCACCTATCGATTCTCTGGAGAGAGGGAGCCAATGATAGTGCCTATGAGCTAGTGACTCACTGTTGTACATGTCATTCTTGTTTTTGGTATATGATTCCATTTCCTGAGCATTCTTCTAAGTTCTCTTCTTTGCAATGTTCTTTTGTGCTTTTTTGTTTTGTTATTGTGTTCAACACTTTACTACAGCATGTGTTTATGCTTCCATTGTTGCATCCACTTTTGACACACCTCACCCAATCACTCCCAACGCCACGCTTAGCATCAATCATCTCTCCCCACTCATTACTGCCACCATTTGGCTCCAACCGCAACACTCAATTGCTCCTAGTGGTGTGCTCATGCGTCCATCACATCATTCATGCACATGTGGAATTCCACTCATATATGACCATGCCTTCTAAACTAATAAGTTGATTGCACTCTTTGTAGTAAAGTTTGTATTCCTTCATGTTGTTGAATTATTAGAGGATTGTTCCAAAACTAAAGTGGCAGGTTTGGTCATAATCAAGGGCTATGACAATTGGGTCTCACTTTGTATTTGAAAGTAGTGACTACATATTCAATGGATTGGTCAATCTTGATAGTCAAAGATGAGTGCTTATGTGGACCAAATTGATTAGAAATAATCTCAAAGGCGTATAGGACAATGTCATAAATCAAAGTTTTTAGTTACAATCCATTTCAAGGAGCCGTTGGCACAAAAAGAACCTGTGGTAGAGCACCTTTCGCACCAAAAAGAAAACTTACTAAAGCTATCAAAGGTACTTAACACATCATGATCAAAGAGTAACTTGGTGCTTATATGATGACTTTGCCACCTCAATAAACTACCCATTTTTCACAAAAGTAACTGTGCTAAGGTGGTTTTAACTCCTCTATGATGACTTTACCACCTGTACCCATTTGCCGTCCTTTTTAGCTACCTTCATCTTGGCAATTTTAGCTCTTTGTGCTTTGAGTTCATTCATAATCCATAGTTTGCTTCCCTTCAAACATTTTAATTGCTTTAATATTTATCTTTCCAAATTCCAAAACTACAAAGTTGATTCTTTCCTTGCTTTACAATTCACCACGATATCATCCACTTGAACCCTTTTTCTTCCTATATTGGCCTTAGTTTGGTCTCTAGTTTGTATGACTCTTAAGCATTCTTGACGCTCTTCGTTAGCTAGTTCCTATTGTGTTTCTTCATGTCATCCCTCAAGGAGGCCCCCTTTACAATGCATGGAATGCAATGTTCTACTGCAATAGAACTTCATTAACTACCAAAAAGATGGCTTTTGCCATACCTTCTTTATCTATCTTCTCATACATGTATATATTCATGCCCATTGGGCCCTTTCAACAATCCAAGTACATCATTATGTATGCATAATAGTGCGTATGTGGACATTAAACAATGAGGTCGTGTAGCTTTAAGTGATTGTTGGAGGCATCCATATATACAAAAGATCACCCTCTTGTTTGGACTCTTGTGAGCTCATAAGTTTGCTATTTTGCAACACATCTATATCATGGAACTCAAAGGGAGGAAGGGGAAAATTGTAAGGAAGAAGAACAACAAAAAAATAGAAGGATAATTCCATTCTCACTTTGCTTGCAAAAAAAAAAAAAAAGTGCAATTAGTATGCCAATTGGAGACCCAAGTCAGAGAAAAATGTTATTCTCACTTTGCTCATGTAAAAAGCCAATCGTGGAATGTGAGCAATATTGTACTTCAATTTGCTTCTCTCACAAAAGCATGCAAGCCAAGTTGACTACTATGCACAAATTAAAATTTGCACAAATAGCAAACCCCAATCGTGAATTTTCTTGGAGCTAATCTTTGGAATGTCAATTTGATTCCTAGGTTAGAAACAATAAATTGAAGTCCCCAACTAATTTTGCTATGCAAATAAGGTTGATACTTTGATGGTTGATACCTAATCAATGCTATGAATTAGAGCTTATTATTGTTCTTTTGATCGAGTACAATGGTAGGCCTATGATAGCTAAGTTTTCTTACATTTGTTCACCTTTATGGATCATCTATCATTATTGCACCATTGGAGTATATCTAAAATTCTAAATTGGTGTTTTCCTTTGCAAGTACATCCTTCATAATCAATTGTCCATCATAGCAAGTATTCATTAAAACTTTATGTTGCCCACGATACCAAATATTTGTTTTTAAATCATGCTTTAATATAAACAATGGTTTTCTTTTTCAATCACATGCAAATTCAATATCTTGCAACTCCCAAAAAGTTGTATACTTGTGTTAGAGATAGCCTCGCCATCATCATGTATATCCTTAGATATATACTTTCACATTTTCCACACATGATTTTGGTTATATAGGCATCTACTTAGAAAGGTTAACACATTTCTACAAGAGATATGACGTTTTTACTCAACTTTCAAAAGGACACACTTATGTCCTATAGCAATACCAAACTAATGTTAACCACTGCTGATAGTTTTTCTATGATGAAGTACCACTAATGAAGCGAGGTCAAAGCTTGTGCTCCACTCTTACTCTGATGCTCCCCTGTGCCACTCTTTCAAACAGACTAAGCATAAGGACCATAATCACACAACCCCATAGAAGAGAGCTAGAGCTAGAGGATCACTAGAGTTGTGCACTTAAGAATGTTGTGGATATCATCTGATCATTGCAGTTAGAGATATGGATCATTTACAGGTCAGCTATTCACAAAAGCTTTTGGTCACATTCTCTATGCAAGGTCCCATTTGGTAGCAGTGGACCCACTGCGTAAAACCACCTATGAAACCTTTCAAAATCGTATCCAAAAAGGGATTTGAATAAGAATACCTAACAAATATTTACAGGATTGAACAACTGCCCATTTGAACCTGTACAGTGTCAGCTGAGATTGAGATCGATGAGCTCTGGCATCCTCCTTTCTTTCCCATTTTCAGCTAGCTCAGTGCCTAGCTGACCTTTGTCCCCAGCTCCAAATGCATAAAGCCGTCCTGAATGCGTGAGTGCAAGAGTGTGCGCCTTGCAGGTTTCTGTGTTAGTTAAACTGATTTGCACAATCCTCACTTGCCTCTCCTTCAGTGGCAACACTAATTCAGGAGAGAGGAAGCTCTCGGGATTACTGGCCTGCAAGTTGAAAATCACGACACACAGAGAGAGAGAGAGAGATGGAACATGCCAATGGATGCAAGGACACATGACAAGCTACGCAGGAATGCAAGTAGTCACAGGCCAAGAAAACATAGAAAAGGGTTTCACAAGTGGACCCAGTCTTCATGAAAGCCAAAGGATGTGTACAGCAACATACTAGTACTACATGAGCTTGCACACTTCCAAATTGTGTGCACCTGTGTATGTGCATGAGAGAGAGAGAGAGAGAGAGAGAGAGCACCTTTACATGACCCAGACTTGCCTCCCCCCATCCAAACGAATAGACGTCTCCATTGTCAGCCACAACAAAAGTTGTATATTCACCAGTGGCAACATGGACTGCTTTCACTCCCTGTAAGGCAGCTACTACCTTTGGTAAACCTTCACAATCCTCATTACCATGACCCAAGCACCCGTACCGTCCCCATCCCCAAGTGCATACACGGCCATCTGCACCTACCACTGCCGCATGCCAAGCTCCAGCTGACACAGCCACAGGCTTGAAATTTAACTGATGAAAGTATTCAATCTTTCGAGGGAACTGTTCATCTGCCCTAGTGCCATGTCCAAGCTTTCCACCCAGGCCACAACCTACTGAATATACAGACCTGGATAATGCAGGAAAACAAATAAGTGGTAGCCAACTTGACCCGGCAACACCTATAAAGAAATGTCAGTGAGCGTAAACCAAAAACTCACATGCCATTGGGTTGGTAAGCAAGCGCAAGCAAGTAGCAGAAACCAGCCGCGATTTGGACCACAGGAACATGCTCTAAAGAACCCTTTAGTTGCTGTGGTCTTTTGTCCTGAGGATCAGTTCCATGCCCAAGTTTCGCATCTGAGCCCCAAGAAAACGTATAAACTCTGCCTTCTCGGGACAATACAGCCGTAAAATAATTTCCAATTGTGGTCTGCACTACAAATATCCCCTGAAGAGACTCTACAATTTGGGGTGTGCAAATGCTCTTTGGAACAGAGCTTCCATGGTCTCGCTCACTGAAAATGTCCTTCCCAAAGCTATATACTTGACCCATATTTGTAACAAGCATTGTGCGGCCTGCTCCTGCAGTTGCTTGAATAACACGAATGCCCTGCAATGATCTGTGCAGTTGGAGTTCCAGTTACTAGTCGCAGTTATGCCTTAGGTTGCAAACAAAAACACAGGAGGTAAGAATAACAAGCACCATTGCCAGTATATATAAACACAGATACTTAAGACATTGAGTATGCCAGTGTTCCTATAAGCTGCATCAATATGATAATATGACATTTCATACAAGGACAAAAACATTTGCTAACCGTAACAACCGTGGCCGCCATTCATCTTCCAGTGAGCCTTGTCCCAACTGTCCTGTGTTGTTGGATCCAAATGTATATACTGCTCCCGACGTGCCGACAACAACACTGTGACCTGAACCAGCAATAGCTTGACACTTTTCCCGTCTAAAGCAAAATTCGCCAGCTTTTAAATACTTCAGAACCAATTTCCACGATCCACCACAGCGCTGCCTTAGATCATCCTTCTCTTCTTCATTCATGGGTTTAAATACAGCCCGAGTTTGACACATGTCCAAAGCTGCAAGTTCTGCTAACGACAGACTCGAATCAGGTGGAAAATTCGCAGGGCTCTTAAAGAATGAGCATGTGGCCTGCCAGCAGAGCATGTCAAGCATTACAGAAGATGACCAAAGAATCGGAACCACCCAAATGTTTTTGGGTTCAATAAACTTGCCTCCAAATGAGCCAGGTCTTCAGCATCTAGGTTGCATGCACTTAAAACATGCAAAACAACAGAGGGGTTTGCTGCTAATGGGAACTCTCCTTGGAAAGCATCTGCATAACAGACACGCTTGGGCCATTGCAAGGCCTGTGACTGTGTTGAGGCATGCTGAGGTAAATCAGCATTGGTGTAGTGAGGAACCCCCGGTGCAGTCCATAAGGGCCCACTTGCTGAAGCATCCATAATATGTGTATCTGATGTTGATGGTTCATAAATTGTTTGATACACGGGAGGCCAATGCTTACAACCACTTAAACTGCAAAAACAAATAACTCTATTGGCTGCTGTGCCAACTAATCTCTTAGATATTATCTGGAAGATAAGAATTCTTTTAGGGTATTAACATTTTCTGCTCTTTGTCAATATAATATGTGCAATGCAATGCCAACCATAGAAGCCAATGACGCTTGATGTGGTTACAAAACTAAATCAGGATGAAATCTGAAATCACTGGTTTTCTTTGATCCCCAGTTGTTTGCATGCAACCTTAGTGCAACCAGGAGGATAGAGATGCATGCCTCACAAGAAGTCAAGTGACCAACCCATTGAACTCGCCCTCTCCAACCATCTTAAAACATTTCCCCACACAAAAAAAGGACCCTAAACATCCTCCAACATGTAAAGCCAGAAAC
This sequence comes from Lygodium microphyllum, assembly GCF_053477565.2. NCBI lineage: Eukaryota > Viridiplantae > Streptophyta > Polypodiopsida > Schizaeales > Lygodiaceae > Lygodium > Lygodium microphyllum. Next base: position 2,085,074 of record NC_141136.1, read on the forward strand.
TCTCTTTCTTACTTCTTGCTTCTGCATTTCAAGGTATTCCTAAGGAATCCCCATATATTCAGTTAGCAGAATCTGTGTTGAGTGCAATTTATAAAGCAGGTGACCTCAATATCTAAGTTTATGGTTCAAAACATGACCCATTACAAACCATTAGTTATCAAAGGGTGAGGAGTTCTAATTAATTACAATGTTGGCGAGTTCAGCAAATGTTTGTGTCAAGTTCCCCCATTTTTGTTGAAATGTGCTCCTACAAGCACAGCACACAAGGACAAGAAATTGAGTTAATGTGGAGATAGACACGAGTCAGCAAATACATGCACCATCACTTGTAGGGTTTCAGAAAATCCATTAAAAAATCAGACCATTTCCATGCTAGGCAACAACAGCAAACATCACAAAACAGAAGCAAATTCTGTGCTAAACTGAGCAAACATCACAAAACTGAACTTGATCGAGGAAAGCAAGATTCAAAGTGCAAACATTGATACAAATTACAAAATTAGGCTGCGAGGAAACGAGAGATGGTAAAAAATACAGTACAGCACATGCAAAGATCCACAGGAGAGCATATACTATTAAAGATTAAAACCCAGATGTTGAAGAATCAGAGCACCCAATCTGTGTTGTTACAAGGTCAAAGGGGCCTCTCTCTCTCTCTCTCTCTCTCTCTCTCTCTCTCTCTCTCTCTCTCTCTCTCTCTCTCTCTCTCTCTCTCTCTCTCTCTGTCTCTGTGTCTCTCAAAGACAAAACTGATCGTCGCATAAGCACCGGAATTGATGCCAACAGAGGCTCAAAGCAGAGCTATTTCTTTCTTTGCTTGCAGTTTCTCGCCCATCAGGCATCAGCCCAAGTTTGCTTTGATGATGCAATTGAGTAGAGAAATGACTGATGAGAGAGGGCCACAGATTAGGGGTGCTCTTCTGCAAGGAAGAGGACGAGAATGGCATAATGAAAAGTGCACACGCACATGATTGAGTGTTTTTTTTTCCTCCTTTTTCTGGCCTCTAAATTTGGTACCGGCTTAATTGATTAGGCCAATTGGAATTTGGGACTAATTAGTCTCCTTGATCAGCTTGCACAATAGTCAGTCTTCCAGAATTCAAGGCCATGGGATTAACAAGTATGATTCTTGGTTAGCTTGCATGTGGACTAATTTTCATGTACTTATTTGCCTCCTCTTTGTGTGAATTTTGCTATCTTTGTTGTATTTGTATATATTTTACTAACCCTAGTAGCATGCAAGACCCACTAGTGTCACCCAAAGCTACCTTGTAACGGCTTTGCTCTCTTCACGAGCTATATTTCATCGAAGCAAGTGAAATCAATCCTGTTTTTCCCACCTTGTCTTGAGCCTCCTCTTCTCATTTCATGTCCTCGCCTTTTGTTCTTAGGCCGCTACTCGGCTTACTACCCACCACCTTGTTGTTCTCCCTCATTACCACGAGAGCATATGGACCTCTCTCTCCATTTATATCACAACTTTCATTATCTATGGGGGACCTGCTAACAAAAACTATATCTAACTAATCTAGGATACAATTCCCAAGGCATATCGATTGTATAATAGGGGCAAACCTAACTTATATATAGAGAGCCACACCTCAAGCACTTTTGTGATGCTTGCAAGAGACAAAGGATAACCCTAATCATGTGATGTGTGCCAACCATAATAATCATTATTCAACATTATTATCCATAAAAGTACACGCATCGAACTATATGATAGAGTTTGTCATCATATAAAGGGCAACTATGAGCACATATATTTAACTAACCTCCTAATGCACTTTTTTTATCAAGGCATATTAGTTAGATAATACTAGCAAACCTAATCCATAACAATTCAACACCTCAAGGGTAAGGAGTGGAAAAAGAAACTCTTATGATGCTTGAAAGAGAAGATGAACCGTCAATGCAATTGTATTCAGCTTGTTAAGAGCAAGTCGACTTGCCCACCATCTTGTTGCTCTACACCATTGGCACAAAAAAAAATATGAACCTCTCTCTCTCTCTCTCTCTCTCTCTCTCTCTCTCTCTCTCTCTCTCTCTCTCTCTCTCTCTCTCTCTCTCTCTCTCTCTCTCTCTCAAATAAGAGGACTTATCATTATTTATGAGCTACTAAGGGAACATAGGGTTTCTTAAGTGAGTAGCTTCTAATACAAGTTCAAGAGAGATAGAAGGGCAAAGGGGTGGAGTAGAAGCAGAGTAGTAAGCTCTTTGCAATCTTCTTCATTATTATTCTTTTTCAGAATCAACACACTAAATGTATAATAGTGATTAACAATGCATTAAGTCTGCAATAGTGATTAAGAGATAGGTCTAACTGATCATAGTAGTGACTAACTAGAGTTAAGCCTACCTAACTTATTAAAGAGATCACACATGTGTATTCCAGCTAAGCTATAGTTGTCAAGTGTTACTAGAGTAGATACGAGCTTGATTCTCAACACTCCCCCTCAAGCTCAAGAAAGACATTGTACCCCAAGCAACTCTCTAAATTGATTGAACTTATCTTTACCTAGTGACTTGGTAAAGATATCAGCTACTTGGCCTTTGGTTTTGACATGCAGGATATCTATTTGCCCTGCTAGTACCATCTCTCGTATGAAGTGATAGTGTACCTCTATGTGTTTGGTTTTGGCATTATACACTGGATTTGAAGCCATCAGTACACTGCTCACATTGTCACAATACAATGTGACTAAAGCATCTATTCGCATATCCAAATCTATCAATAACTTCAGCAACCAAGCAATCTCACAAGCTACTAATGTGGGATCTCTATACTCTGCCTTAATACTAGAGAGTGCAACTGTCGGTTGCTTCTTGCTACTCTAGCTAATCATTCCACTGCCAAGACTAGAAGCATATCCACTAGTAGACTATCTATCATATGGGCAACTTGCCCAATCTGCATCAGTATACCCCATGAGCTCTATATGATCTGAAGGTTGATCATGAGGAACAACAGCAGATGACCCATGCCACAAAGCCAACTCATCAAAGATAACATCTTTGTTGATTACTGTGTCACTAGTAGACGCATCAAAACATTTATAGCCCTCCGTCCTACTGAGCATAGCCAATAAACACACACTTATGTGCCTTAGGATCCAAATTTTTCCTCTTCTCATTTGGAGTGTGTACATATGCAATGTAGCCAATGACTTTAAGATGGCTGATGTCGCAGGCTTATGTTCATATAATTTTTTCCTCCTCTCATTTGGAGTGTGTACATATGTAATGTAGCCAATGACTTTAAGATGGCTGATGTCGCAGGCTTATGTTCATATAACTTTTGATATAGTGACACATCATGAATCCCTACAATAGGAGTACGATTCAGCACATACATAGTCGCCACTATAGCTTCAGCCTAATAAGACAATGGTATATTCTTTTCATTAAGCATCACACAAGCCTATTCTTTCTTTTGGCTACTCCATCCTACTGTGGAGTGTAGCTACACGTAGGTTGCCCCTGCAAGTGCCATTCTTTGACAATAATCTATCAAATTCATTGGATACATATTCACCACCACTGTCAGATCTCAAACAAGAGATAGAACAATCAAATTCTTTTTGAACCTACCACTTAAAGTACTTAAAAATAGTAAGCACCTCATCTTTATACTTCAAGATATACACCCATGTATATCAGCTAAAATCATCAATGAATGTCACATAATATCTAGATCCATCTAGAGTAGCATTATGGGTTGGGTCCCCAAACATTTGAGTGAATCAACTGCAGTGGCATAAAACTGTTCCAAACATGCTTCATAAATAAAAATTGAGATTGCTTGCCGAACTAACATGCAGCACAATCATGACCTAAATATGAATACGCAAACTTTGGCAAGCCTGTAGCTAGTTGCTTTCTTTGCATAAGTTGCAGCCTTTGAACATTCACATGTCCAATCCTCTTATGCTAGATCTCAATATCTCGAACTATACCCTGTCCATATGCAAACATGGCTAATTTCAACTCTGGAATACTAGCATTTAGAGTGAACATACGACCATGTCTTTTGCCATTAGCAATCAGCTTGCAACCATTTCCAAACTCTTCAATAAAATAGCCATGCTTATTGAATTGCACTTGCAAATTTTTCTCCTACTAAAAGTAGATTCTTAGTAATGGAGAGGAAATGCAATACATCATGCAAATTCTTCTTCCGACCATCATGAATAACTAGGGAACTACACCCTTATACTCAATAGTATGTTGTGTCATCACCTGTATAGACATAGCCATGTTTATTAGAAATCATGTTGATGAACCATTCTCCATGCGGATTCATATGATTGGATGCTCCAGAGTCAATGTACCATACATCATTTAACTTATTTTCTTTAGTAGCATGGTTATGAACATATATCATAGCAAACAACCTATCAGTGGTGGTAGCATCCTCAACATGACTAGATGAAGCATAATGACTCTGTTGCTTGCCTTTCTGATTTGCTTGTTTCTTTTAGCACTCCTTCGCAATATGCCGCTACTTTCCACAACAGCGACAATCCTTATCCTTATTTGTATTCTTATGTGTCCTCTATGATTTCCATAAACCTATGTCTCTAGGCTTCGATCTCCCCCTTGCTTGGAAGTATCCACCACTTCTAGCATTTTGCACTTGTAGATTATTCACATTCTAAGATGCTTCTTCTCAGCCCCTCAACCGTGAGAGAACCCTCTATAGAAATTACATGGCATAGCAAACAAAATCTAAGAAAGGAGTAGAGAACACATAGCAAATATGGGAAGGATAGAGACTGCTTTCATTTCAAATGAACTGATACAAAGATGGTCTATCCACCAGTGTGCTTCCACTATCTGAAGCTTAGATGGAGATCTAGACAGATGCTAGGCAAAGAGCTTAAGGGTAGCTATAAGAACTTTGATTGGGTGAAAGATAGATTGGTGATGGCTTTAGAGGGATCTTCCTTTTATAGCCCAAGAAGGTAGTTTGGTTGACATGTCTGACCATTTTATGAACCTTCCCTAGTTGGCTAGGGAATATTTTCTTTACCATCACATCGAGGGTCCTGCCCCCAAACCCCCATCCTAGGGGCCGCTTCCATGACCCCTATACCCTAAAAAATAAGGACTATTGATAACTCTCACATCCCACAACTCGATGCATTGCGCCTCAAGTTTCTACCAACATAACTACTCTATCTAACCAGAAGGCTAGATCCACAAAGGTCACCTTTTTGTCATCCGATCACATAGACCTCATCTGACATACAAGCTAGGACCCACCCAATGTCTGTGTGCACACATGGCTTCTCCTCATAATGAGGGCCTTACAACTTAGAGTACCTTGGATCATTGGTGGCACCTTACAAGGGTGGGGCATTGAGCATATTTAACATCTCCTTTCAACGTCCACCCAAACTACATTCCCAGCCCAATGTCGAGTCTTTGAAGATGAACTCAATCAAGTCACACACATAGTGATATTGGATCTCAATGTGTTTGGTGCATGCATGAAAAAATAATTTTTTGGCAATGGCAATGCAATTCTAATTGTCACACCTTAGCATTATTGGATCTTCAGCTTGTACTCCCATATGCCATAGGATCCTCCTTAACCATATTGCTTTACATGCAACAAAGAAAGCTGCCTTGTACTCTACTTCAATAGAAGACAATGCCACAGTTGGTTGCTTCTAACTAATCCAAGAGAAGATTCTTGAACCTAAAGAGAAACAATATCCAGAAATTGATTTCCTAAAATCACTACTAATTTGAGTCATAGTTCCCCATAAGAGCACTTCCAGAATTGTATGCAATACCATAGTCAAGAGTTCCCTTCTAGTATTTGAGCATCTACACCCCAACTTTCCAATGACTTTCTCGGGGTTTGCTTAAGAACCTGCCCAAAACCCAACAAAAAAACTATCTGGCATGGTATTACACAAGTAGATGAGGTCGCAAACGAATCTCCTATACCTCCCAATGTCTGCTAGTGTTGATGTATCCTCAATGGATAACTTCAAATTGACCTCCATAGGTGTAGCTATCTCGTTACACTTAGTCATGCCAAATGATTTTAAGATCTCCCATGCATACTTCTTTTGAGAGATGAAGATTTTTCCAGGCAGACTTCAATCCCCAAACAATAGTGCAACAAGCCCAAATTTGTCATTTCAAACTCTGAAGCCTTTCAAGTCTGATGGATCATAACTTCATAGTCACCTATAATAAAAAGGTCATCCACATATAGGACAATCACTACAAACTTTTCACTATCCCTATAAACATACAAGTTAGCATCTGAGGCACATCTTTTGAAATTCAAACCTAGAAAGAATTTATCTCTCCATTGGTACCATTCTCTAAGGGCTTGTTTCAACCCATACAATGCCTTCTTTAGCTTACAAACTTTGTTCTTACAATAGGGGGCCTCAAATCTTGGTGGCTAAGTCACATACACCTCCTCCTTGAGGTCACCATTCAAGAACATTGATTTGATATCCATTTGGTAAACTGATCTCTTCTTATGAGCAGCCACTCTATAAGTACTGTGTGAATAGTGGTCATTCTAGCAGTTGGAGCAAATGATTCTTGAAAATCAAATCTTTCAACCTATGAAAATCCATGTGCAACTAATTTGGATTTGTACCTTTCTAAGCTACCATCAACATTGTACTTTACCTTCTAGACCCACTTGGTGCCAATAATCTTTCTCTTCTTTGGCCGATCCACTAGCTCCCAAGTGTTATTCTTCATGATGTTGTCATACTCAACTTGCATAGTTGATCTCCATGCTAGATCAGCAAGTGCTTCTTCCAAGTTTGATGGCTCCTTTACTTTGCTCATAATCTTAGCCATATAGGATATATTGATTATGTGAGTAGAAGCATTTCTTTGCTCCTCTATTCTCAATGACCTCCTTAGTCCATTTGCTTTTTCATCAATTGTGGTAGGCATAGGATTGCTACAATCATAGAGCTGCTTCACCCAGTGTGTCAATGGATTTTCCAGTGGTGTGATTACAGGCTGGTAAGCGTTTTCCTCATCATCCAAAGGCGATGCTTCCTCCTCCTTGAGAGTAGGGACACCTCTTGGGATAGGGTCATAGTGGACTTCTTCTTTGCTTAATGATAAAGTGGAAGATCTTCTATTCTCCTCCTCCACTGTATGTGGCTGCTTCTTGAACACCACATCACAACTCGCTATGCTCTTCTTTGTCTCTTGGTTATACAATTAGTAAGCCTTTTACCTTGCCAAATGGTACAATTTTGGCATTCAACAATGCCATTTGGCTAAGGTATATGAGGCATCATTAATTGACGCTTAATGCCTTTGCTTTTGCAAAAGTCTTCAAACTCCTTTGAGTTAAACTCACCACCACCATCTACTCTAAACTTCTTCACACTTTTCCATGTTTCATTCTCAATAAGTTTTAGCCATTCTTTAAACTTACCAAAATATTGAGCCTTATCACGAAGGAACTACACCCACATCTTCCTATTGTAGTCGTCGACTATCAACATAAAATAAGAAGATCACCCAAGGCTTTTGTAGGAATTTTATTGTACAAGTCAGTGTGTATCAACTCTAGAGGAGCCTTTACTCTACTATTGCTTTCTTGTGGAAATTCCTTTTTTTGTTGCTTGCACATCATAATAGCTTCACATGGTTCCTTCATTTTTGTTAGTGCAAGTAGGTGAGAAACCATACCTTGCTTATGGATCTTCTTCAACACTACACAACCAATGTGACCAAATCTTTCATGCCAAAGTTTACTTGTGTCCACACTAGCAGTGGTTGTAAGAGAACCTAGCTCATATAGGTTGTTCCCCCTTTCTCCTTTGCCAACAACTTTACTAGTACTACTGATAATTTTTGCACATGTTAGTGAACCTCACCTCATAGCCTGGATCAATTATAGAAGCAATTGATAACAGATTTCTCTTAATCTCTGGAACATACAACACATTTGAAAGATTCTTGAGTTCACCATTTGCAATAACAAAGAAAATAGTACATGTGCCCTCAGCAGGGCATTTTGCATCATTCCCATCCATCATAGTGATGGATTCTCGTAGAGACTTCATAAAACTATATAGATATTTCTTGTTGGTCATGTGATGAGAGGCGCCACTATCCCCAACACCCATGAGTCAGTGTTAGATATTTCTTGTGCCACAAGGAACACACTTCCTCATTGGGTCGCCATGAATAACTCCAACTCTAGTTCAGTCATATTGGCTCTCTCCTTCCCTTTAGTCTTCACAATGCCATTCTTTCTATCTACCTTCTTGACACCACAATTTGCTATTGCATGTCTTTTCTTCTTATAGTAGAAGCATTCTCCTTGAAACTTTTTCTTATCATCCTTCTTCTTTTATCACCGTTGGTAGAGGAACCACCTTTGCCTTTTGCATTGGCAGAGAATGCAACGTCTCCACTGCTTCTACCTTCTCAGGCTTTAAGCCTCAACTTCTCCTTCATTAGTAGTATACAATTCCTCAAACGTCAAGGATTGGGGTCTCACCTAAGTGTTTAGGGTAGTTACCAATCCATCAAACTTTCATGGAAAAATCCTAAGACACTTCCAAGCTAGCTCCTTATTAGTCCTTTGTATTCCAATGCCAGCCATCTGGTCAATCTAAGTGATGAATGCTTCATATGCCTCTCCTTTAGCAAACTTCTCTATTCCTAGTTGATTCTCCAAGTTTTGAATCCTTGTTTCATTTCACATTTAATATTGACTCCTTAGTACATTCCAAGCCTCTAATGCCTTAGTTGTATGCTAAATCAAGGTCAAAACACTATTATAACAGCTTGTAACTAAGGCACACATTGTATCTACATTTCTTCATTTCTAAGCTCGTAGAAGATATGTATTTGGAGGAATTATAACACTCTAATTTGATGGGTCATGGGTGGTTGTGGTGTTGAGTCAGTCCCCAACACCGTCTAGAAGCTCATAAGAATCAAGGATAGTTGTGATTTTAAAATTCCACAAAGTATAGTTTGTACCATCTAACTTGCCTTCATTGAAGGTTGGTGGATGAAGCCTCGGTGTTTGAATGGCTGGTATAGCAATAGCACCACCTAATACACTAGCACCAATACTTGATGTAGGGTATGGCATTTCTCCTCTTCACTATTGAAGCCCTTGCTTCTCACATACTCTTCACTCCTCAAAGCCCCTTAGGTTCTGGTACCATGAGAAATTACATGGCACAACGGATAGAATTTGAGCAAGGAGTAGAGAATGCATAGTAAATATGAGAAGAACATAAACTACTTTAATTTCAAACGAATTGATACAAAGATAGCTCTATTTTCCTGTGCACTTCCACTTTGAAGCTTAGATGGTGATCTAGATAGATGATTAGGCGAAGAGCTTAACGGTAGCTAGAAGAACTATGACTAGGTGAAAGATAGACTGATGATGGCTTTAGAGGGGTCTTCCTTTTAAAAACTGGGATGGTAGTCTAGTCGGCCTATCTGACCATATTATGAACCTTCTCTAGTTATCTAGGGAATATTTCCTTTATTGTTGAGCTGAGGGTGTTGAGAAGCATGGATCTTGAGCATGGTTATGGCAGAAGAAAGAGAAAGAGAAGACTCATAATAACTTTGACATAGAGATAATGACTATCACACAAGTGAATTAGGTTCTAAGAAAAAAGCTTGAACTCATAAACACAATCTTGTGTGTATAAACAATGACAATGTGAGACTGAAAGGAGAAAAAGTACAACGAACTGAAAATGATGTAGTTTACACCAACAACTTGAAATTTGTGCAATGTTGGGTGGGCTCAGAGCAAGGCAATGTCGATGTTTGAAGTGATACAAAGAGGCTTTAGTATCAGGAAAACACCTCTCCAGAAGGAAGCTCAATGAGATTTGTCATGTAGAGAAAGATATGAGAACTCCAAGTAGGTAGGGTTCTGCAGGTTATGGCTACCATGAAGGTAGGGAGTGCAGATGAAGTTGGAAATGAAGTCAACCACTTGGACTGAGCTAGACAGAGAGGAAGACAAGTTGAGCGAAGAGATTTTAGAGTTGAGCCATGCTCACCATGGCTATGATACCATGTTGAGAAGCATGGATCTTGAGCATGGCTATGGCTGGAAGAGAAAGAGAAGACTCCTGATAACATTGACTTAGAGATAATGACTATCACACAAGTGAATCATGTTCTAAGATAGAAGGTTGAACTCATAAACACAATCTTGTGTGTATAAACAACACTGTGACTGAAAGGAGAAAAACTTACAATGGCATTGCATTCAAACGATAGGCAAGTACAATGCTTTATAGTCTTTTGGGTAGCTAGCACTTTTCACTACTATGCTTATGGGATTTAGTCCCTTCTCCTAGATTGGTTGCATTTCCCTTGGCTCAATTACTCCATACAAAGAGGCTAGACTGGGTGTGATTGCCTAGTTCTCAATAGAGAGCATTGCCCTTAAGCCCCCATAAGGGAAGCCACTAGTCCCCCCTGAGACCCCCCAGCTATAGGGGCCGATTTCATGACCTCCGAACCCTAAAATAGGGGTCCTTGATAGCTCCCACACCCTGCAACTTGATGCAATGTACCTCGAGTTTCTACCAGTATAACTACTCTATCTAACCCAAAGGCTAGATCCATAAATGTCACATTTTTTCCATCCAATCACATAGACCTCATTTAATATATAAGTTACAACCCACCCAATGTTCGTACTCACACATGGCTTCTCCTCATAATGGGGGCCTTACAACTTAGAGCACCATGGATCATTGGTGGTATCTTACGTGGGTGAGGCATTGAGCATATCTAACATAGTTAGAAACTAGGTGGGGACCCTTGTACCTCCCCTTCTTGGGAGGATGTATTGTTCATGTTACTATGTGCTTAATTGAACGTTTTTCATAATTGAGCTAGCCAGCTAGCCCCCAAAACCTTAAGGTGATGGATGATCCCTAGTCTATCGAATTATGGAAATCTTCCTCCATTTGGCGTGGGATTCAAACCTAGTCTCAACTCATTGCCATTGTACCAATAGTAAGCTAGTTTTCTCTAGCAAGTGCAGATTTCATTTTCAACACTCCCCCTTGAGCCACACCTTGGTTGAAGCCCTAGTGCCACCCAAACTCAACAACCTAAGCTCTGATACCAAGTTGGAAACTGGGTGGGGGCCCTTGTACCTCCCCTTCCCAAGAGGTCACCCATCTATAGTATTGTTCACACCACTACATGCTTAGCTTAATGTTTTCCATAATTGGGCTAGCCATCTAGCCCCAAAACCTTAAGGTGATGGATGACCTCCGGTCTATCCCCAATTATGAAAATCTTCCTCCATTTGGTCTAGGATTCAAACCTAGTCTCAACTCATTGCCGTTGTACCAATAGTGAGCTAGTTTTCTCTAGCAAGTGTGGACTGCATTTTCAACATCCCCCCTCAAGCCACACATTGGTTGAGGTCCTAGTGCCACCCAAGCTCAACAACTTGAGCTCTGATACCAAGTTTGAAATTGGGTGGGGACCCTCGTACCTCCCCTTCCTAAGAGGTCACCCATCTTAGTACTGTTCACACCACGGTACGCTTAGTATTGTTCGCACCATGGTACGCTTAGCTGAAAGTTTTCCATAATTGAGCTAGCCATCTAGCCCCCAAAACCTTAAGGTGAAGGATGACCTCGGATCTATCAAATTACAAAAATATTCCTCCATTTGGCCTATGGTTCAAACCTAGTGTCAAATCATCACCCTTGTACCAATGGTGAGCTACTTTTCTCTAGCAAGTGTGGATTGCATTTTCAACACCCCCCCTCAAGCCACACCTTGGTTGAGGTCCTAGTGCCACCCAAACTCAACAACTGGAGCTTTGATACCAAGTTGGAAATTGGGTGGGGGCCCTTGTACCTCCCCTTCCCAAGAGGTCACCCCCCTTAGTATTGTTCACATCACTGCATGCTTAACTAAAAGTTTTTCAAATTGAGCTAGCCATCTAACCCTCAAAACCTTAAGGTGATGGATGACCTTTTGTCTACCCAACTATGAAAATCTTCTTCCATTTGGCCTAGGATTCAAACCTAGTGTCAACTCATCATGGTTGCACTGATAGTGAGCTAGTTTTCTCTAACAAGTGTGGATTGCATTTCCAACACCCTCTACCGTGGCTGCCTCAACCTCTTTGATTCGAGTAAAAAACTACATCTCTACCTTTTGAGCCACGAAAACCAATAGCGAATACATGCTTAACCTCTTCATGAACAATGAAACTAGCTCATTAAAGTTAGGCATCTCCGATTGCACTGAGATAGATGTATCAAATGACGCATACTAAGGTCCAAGTCTACTCAGGTGTAACTGCAACCAAATCTTCATCATCTGCTCCAGCTCCACTAGAGGCTAGGTGATCAGTAATTGTCTTTATCTCTATGATATAGTCCTCTATTGATCGTCCTATCCATGGTGTTAAAATTTTGTTTCAGTTGGATCTTTTGTGCACTAGTAGTAGTACCATAATACTACATCAAGATGTCTCATGCATCTTTCAGTGAGACTTGCAATTCATGATTTGCATGACCATTGCATAGTGAAAGCCAGTGTAAGACTTTGCAAATTTATTCAAGCCAAGCATGATATGCTCTCTATTTTTTAGTAGTGGGATTTCTCTCTGAAAGCTTTAGTTCAACCTCACTGCTTGCAATAAGATCCACTATCCTTTTCCAATCAAGAAAGTCTCCATAAAAATTTTTCCTAGGGAGTCCATCTATAAGAAATAATCTATATAGCATGTATTCAAATAGTATTAAGAAATATCCTTTCTTTACATGCTATAAGGCCTTCAAATGAATCCTTTCACTTTACTAAACTCATGGATTTTTTCAAATTGTAATAAAATTTTCCCTTTTGTAAATAAAATATTGGAAATTTACTAAATATAATACCCTTTCTTTTGAACTCACGTTGTGTCTTACATGTTCTATAAGGTGAACCCCCCAAGAAATTTCCATATTGCATACTTGTTATCCAACTTTTCACCCACTATTTGTGTGATATTATATCTAACTTATCTGCATTTGCCATGTTACTGCTCTATGTATTTACTTGTAATATTCAAGCTATCAATGCCTGACTCCCTGTAGACCAATATGTATTTTCATTGATAAAATACTTGCATAACATTCAAGCAACACATTTACATTGGTAGTTACTTTGTATCCAATCCAGTTCAATCATATGACATACATGTTATCTTTAGTTCCCAATGTAGATGACTTTGCTATCCATGTTTTCTACTGATTTTAGCTACGACTTACTATATGTTGGAATTGACCAATATTAAGAATCGTGTAGTGGGGGGACTTGCTTGAGCTACTACACCATACACATAAGAGGAACCTCACTTAAGAACATAAGAAGAGAAATGGAGGCCAAAACATTTTCTTGCTGATCTTTTTTTTTAAATTCCACCCACAATACAATGTAAACAATGTAAAGATAAGATACAACATAAAGAAAAGTGGTCTACTAAGCTAAACAGTGCATAACTCACTATACTAATTGACGAGCACTATAGTTGTGCCAACTATAGGTAGATGTAACAAACTAAATATAATAAGCTATAAGTCAGTGGTTTCCATACGAGGATTATAATGACCATTGATGTGCTAAGTGTAGACATATAGACCCATCTAGCTAGACAGTCCATCATCAATATTTGCATGTGTTGAGCTTGCCATCTCTACACTCCCCCTCAAGCTCAACTATATCTCTGTAACTCCAAGAAAGCTTTGAAACTTTTGAAGCTTCTCTGCACCCAATGCCTTTGTAAAAATATCAACTGTTTGATCATGTGTGCTGACATATACCAAGTCAATCTCTCGTGCAAGTGCCTTCTGTCTCACAAAGTGGTCATGCACCTCAATGTGTTTTGTCCTAGTATGGAGCATTGGGTTCCTAGCTAGCTATATGTTGCTCATGTTATCACAATGAATGATAATTGGACCATCTCCTTGCACATCCAAATCACCCAATAACATTTGTAGCCATACCACCTCACATGCTACCATAACAACACCTCTATACTCAGCCTCTATACTCGATAAAGCAACTATAGGTTGCGTTTTGATGCTCCATATAACTGTTGCACTACCAAGGGAATACATGAATCCGATGGTAGATCTTATGTCATACATGTTACCAACCCAATCTACATTTGTGTATCCAAACACTTGTATATCCTTACCTACCTCATAAAGAAGTCCATAATGTAAAGTGGACTTCAGATACCTCAATATGTATCTAACTTCATTCAAATGAGGCTTTCTAGGCAGAGCTTATACTTGGTGGATTCTTGACAAAGCATATGTGTTATCTCTTATGTTTTTTATCTTGGATTGGGAGTGTCAAATGCTCAGTGTTTGAAGACAATGATAGACTAAAATTTGTCTTGGAATTTCTAGCACTAATACAGGGCACAGTTTGATCCACCATTGCTTTGGAATGATGGATATGACTATCAAGAATTATTGATAATACCCATGTACACTTGGGCATGATTAAAAGGGATTAAAATTTTAGTTTTGGAATGCATTTATAGATCTTGAAATTACAAGCTAAAATCTGTAATTTGAATGTATGACAGTAATCACTCGAAGGTTGAAACATACTGACATCCATTTGGTACCTATAAGGCTTGAGTCATGCCATTGAAGCTGTAGGTATTTTTGTGGGATATTGTGAGTATTAAATGCCCAAATTTGGAAATATTTATTGCTGGTTATATCAAGATATTAACTATTTTTTATTAGCTAGAAGAGTATTTACTTCCATACATCATGTACATGCACTACAATGTGTCTAGATGGACATGTATGGATACCTGCAAGTAGTGGAAATTGTTTGAGATGTTGTGGGCTATGTTGAGGCATAAATACCCTTGCTTTGGCTTAGAAAAGGCTGTTCGTTACACATAGGTTGATGTTCACAGGACTGCTTGTCTATTCACTGCCAGTGTGTTTACATACAAAGTATGCAGTAAATGCAGTCCATACAAATAGGTTGTTATACCTAGATGTATTGCCACTTGACTTGGGATATGGTTGACATGTTTATGGATTGAAATACTCTAATTTGGACAAAGGGTTGCTGTTGGAAATTGTCATTGAATTGAAAGGCTCAAACTGATCAGTTAAGAAACCTTGGTTTGCAGGAAGTCAAGCAATGTTTATAACATGACAAACCCAGATAGTGGGTGAGAAACTTGACAGCAACAACTACGCCATCTGGAAGTTTCACATGGAGAACTTCCTGATATGAAAAGGATATTGGGACTTGGTAAAGGAGTAGAGGTTGGGCCCAAATTACTACTAACAAGAATTCCACTCCAAATCAATTGAGAGCTCGTAGAGCTTGGACGGAAGGAGCACGCAGGGTTCTACATTAACTGTCATTATGTATTTTGGATGCTATGGTAATGCAGATTATGAACTGCAATTCTCCAAAGGATGCATGGAATACCTTGATCGGGTACTATGGCACTACCACAAGTGCCAAGAAGATACAACTGAAGCAAATATTCAATAATATGGAGAGAAAGGGTAGGTCTATTCAGGACTATGTCACTGAAATCAAGACCATTGTGGGCCAATTAGTGTCCATTGGCACACAGGTGGAGGAGGAAGACATGGCAACATTTGCATTAAATGGCTTGGGACCAGAATATAAATCTTTTGATACTTCATATATGTGCGGGCCGAAATGCCAGATTTTAATGAGCTTGTGGCATTGCTCATTCATGAGGAAGTCAAACTAGGATTGGCACTGGTTCTAGTAGCTCTAAGAGCAAGGATGCTATCTTTTACTCGAATCAACGCGGCCATGGCATCCATGGTAGGGGATTTTCTCATGGCAGAGGAGCACCACAGAATATGTTTCATGGCAGTAATACCCAACAAGGTTCAAATGCACAAGGAGGTGGAAATTTTAGAGCCACGGAGAGATCTAGCCCTAGGGGCAGAGGCTCCTGGCAGCCACAATGTGTCTCTGACAATCCTAACAAGGATAAGGATTTCCATTATTGTTGCAATTACGAACACATTGCCAAGGACTGTTGGAAGAAGTAGGCCAATCAGAAGGGCAAGCAACATGGACATTATGCATCGTCTAGCCATACGAAGGATGATTTTGCAGATCAGTTGTTTGCCGCCATGACTTACGTGCAAAATAGGGCTTCTAAGAAGCTAAATGCAGATGATGTTTGGTATATTGATTTAGGAGAATCGAATCATATGACACCTCATGGTGACTGGTTCACACATATGGTGCTTGACAAGAGTGGCTATGTATGCACAGGTGACGATATACAGCATGGCATTGAGAACAAAGGCATAGTACCTCTGGTGATTCATGATGGTAAGAAGAAGAACCTGCATGATGTGTTGCATGTCCCATCCATTACGAAGAATTTGTTGTATGTGGGTTAGATGACTAAGTAGAATTTGTAGGTCCGTTTTAATAAGCATGGCTACTTCATTGAAGAGTTTGGTAATGGCTGCAAATTGATTGCTCGTGGTCATAGACATGGCAGGGTGTTCACATTAGATGCCGCTTTACCATAGTTGAAATCAACAATGTTTGCTCATGGTTCAAGAACAGTCAAAGACCTAGAAATATGGCATAAGAGAGTGGGGCATGTAAATATTCAATGGCTACAATTGATGTAGAAGAGATAGCTTGTTATTGGCTTATCGAAGTTTACTTACATTGATCTGGGTCATGTATGTGATGCCTATCAATTTGGTAAACAGTCACGATTGCCTTTTGTCAGGCATGTATGAAAAAACATAAAACCTTTGCAGTTGGTCCATTTTGATGTGTGGGGCCAACCCATAATGCATCTATGGGAGGCTCTAAATACTATGTGACCTTCATAGATGACTTTAGCCACTATACTTGGGTTTATATACTAAAAGCAAAGGATGAGGTATTTGCTATTTTTAAGTAGTTCAAGAAGCAAGTTGAGAACAAATTTCATTGCTACATCTTTTGTCTGAGATCCGACAGTGGTGGGGAGTATGTATCACATGAGTTTGACATTTTTTTGGCTAAAAATGGTATTCGTAGGTAGCTTACATGCAACTACACTCCACAGAAAAATGGAGTAGTTGAATGGAAGAATAGGGTATTGATGGAAGCTGCATGTGCTATAATGAATGAGAATAATATGTCACTTTACTATTGGGTTGAGGGTGTTATGACAGCCATGTACATTTTGAATAGGAGTCCCTCTGTAGGCATTCATGATGTGATGCCCTTTCAAAAGTTGTATGGCTACAAGCCTAATGCCATTCACATGAAAGTATTTGGTTGTATTGCTTATGTGCATATTCTTGATGAAAAGAGAAGGAAGTTGGATCCAAAAGCACATAAGTGTGGCTTTATTGGTTATGCACAAGAAAAGAAGGCATATAAATGTTTTGATCTCTCTACTTGGGAGACACTTGTGAGCAGCAATGTTATATTTGATGAGATGGCTACTTGGTATGCATCACCTACAGCAGTATTGTCTGACATGCCTTTGGCACATGCTTCTACAGTTGGTTCATAGCAGCAGAGTACTGCATTGACATGTCCTAGTGTTACGAATGTATCATCCCCTGTATCTCCATGGATAGGGAGATTGTGGAGTTTTGGCTCATTGTCCACTAACACCACTATGTCAGTGAGGGGGAAATATGATATGATGGACATCAAAGGGAAAGAGAAAGTTTGTGATGATACACCTAGCATGATGACTTTAGACTATGACTTGACTAATAGTCTTGATAGTGAACTTGGTATTCCTACTATCTATGTATACGCTTGGTACTCGATAGACTAGGTATATTCCGCCTTATGAGAGAGGGGAACCTAGTAGTGCACCATAGCTC
The DNA here is from genome assembly GCF_053477565.2 of Lygodium microphyllum. Classification (NCBI taxonomy): domain Eukaryota; kingdom Viridiplantae; phylum Streptophyta; class Polypodiopsida; order Schizaeales; family Lygodiaceae; genus Lygodium; species Lygodium microphyllum. Next base: position 2,102,971 of record NC_141136.1, read on the forward strand.
AGACACTCATAGAGGGTTAGGTATCCTGTGGATAAACTGGCTTATAGTGGTTACTCTATAGAGCATTATGCTTATATGACGAAGGTTATGGAGGTTAAAGAACCTACCACGTATGCTAAAGTAGTGATGGATAAGAATTGGTGCACAACCATGGACGAGGAAATGGTTGCCTTGGCTGAAAATAGCACTTGGGATCTTGCTCCATTGCCAGATGGGAAAAAGACCATTGGCTGCAAATGGGTTTATAAGATTAAATGCAAGTCGGATGGTAGTGTAGAGAGGTACAAAGCCAGGTTGGTCGCCAAGGGATATGCTCAGCAGTATGGTCTAGACTACGAAGAAACTTTTAGCCATGTTGCCAAGATGGCAATCATATAAACTGTGATTGCATTGGCTGTTGCAAAAGGCTGGAAATTGCAGTAGATGGATGTTAAGAATGCTTTCCTCAATGGTGACTTGGAAGAGGATGTTTACATGGATCAGTCTAAAGGATATGTACACCCTAAGTTTATGCACTATGTCTGTAAGCTGAAGAAAGCTTTATATGGGCTGAAACAGGCTCCTAGAGCATGGCATTCAAGGATCAACAGTTACTTGTAGAGTTCAAGTTTCATGGTTGGTAGAGCTGATCATAATCTATTCACAAAAAAGACAAATAGAGGATTGGTAGTGCTGGTTATTTATGTGGATGATCTGATAATCACAGGTGATGATGAATTTGGAATAGAGAATGTCATGAGTATGCTGAAATTTGAATTTGATATGAAGGATTTAGGTGAGCTGAAATTCTTCTTAGGTATTGAGGTGATAAAGGCAGATAATGGTTTATGGCTAATGCAAAAACACTATGCCTTGGAAATGCTGAAAAAATATGGCATGGATGAATGTAAATCACTTGATATACCTCTAGATCAAAATGTTAAGTTAGACATAAACACTGAAGCTGAAATTGATGATGTCACTATGTACATGGAGATGGTAGAAAGCTTGATCTACTTGACCCTCCCATCACAAGACCTGATTTGAGTTATGATGTTGGGCTCATAAGTCAGTTTATGCAGAAGCCCAGAAAGCCACACTTGGATGGTGTTAGACAGATTATGTGGTATGTAAAGTTCACTGTAGATCATAGGCTATTCTATGAGAAGGATAAGGACCTGGAACTCATTCGTTACACTAATGTGGATTGGGCAGGATGCTCATATGATCACAGGTCTATGAGTGGTTATTCCTTCAGCTTTGGAAGTGGGATGATTAGCTGGAGTAGTGTTAACCCTCAAATGAACAAGGTGGAAAATCCTGAAAATCTAAGCAGAAGATAGGGCCAAGGCAAAAGCGGAATGGAGAATGAAGACACGCCAAAAAAAATCGGAAAACGTAAGAAGTGTGAAAAAGTCCTAAATCAAAGGGAGGTGCTCAAGAAAAAGTGCAAGTCAATACTTTTGTAAAAGAGCGCAATGTGCATCGTGATTTATTTTAAGAGCACTGGGCTCTGACTTGTGCAAATTGTAAATGTAGATGGGTGGTAGGAAGGAAGCTAGTAAGATAGAAGGACAATGGAAAAAAGGGCTGGCCATATAAAAAGGGGGCGACCGCCCAAATGCGATTTAGGACTTTGTATATAAAGTTCAAAAGATGAATGAGAGCTCATTATTTTTTGAGGTGGAGCTCTCCATCCTCTCTTCTCTTCTTCTTCTCTCCTATTCTCTTCTCTTCTCTTGTCTCACGTGCGGCTATGGAGGATGGAGCTTGGAGATGGAGGCTTGAGGATGCTTGAGCTTGCATCAAGAATTGTGAAGCTATCGGAGTGCTTTTGGGAGAGGAAACAACTCGATCAAGCATCAAGGTAGGATCACTACGCTCGTAGAGAAGGATAGTGCATCGATTATGTGAGAGGTAGCCATTAGTGCTCGCTTGAAACACTTGAACAATAAGCAATCTGTGGGTCTTGCCGGTTGAGCTTGTGCTCGTCGCCTCTACATTTTGGTTCCGTTTTGCTGAGGCCAACGGATTCAAGCTTGAGCACTTGCATGCTTCAAATCGAGCATCGAAAAAAGGGTTTCATCCTCGAACAGGAGCTTGAGATAGATAGGAAGTTTTGGGCTTTAATCCATGCTACAAGTAAGTATTTCTAGTTTTTGATGATTAGTTGAGCAGGAGAAATAGATTCAATACTTTGCTTTTGATTTTTGTCGCATTTTCAATAGGATAGGAAGGAGAAATCTGAGTGGGAAGCTTGAAGTTCACTACTGTAAAAAAGTCTTGAACAAGGTAATAACAGGAAAAAAGGGGAAAAGAAGAGGGCTCAGCTGACTTGGAGTCATAGGTGGAGTGATTAGAAGGACTAAGGTGCTGACCGGCTAAGGTTTAAGGTCCTGGATGACTAGCGAAAACCTCATTTACAGTTCTAGCTTTGAGAGACAAAGACAGAGAGAGAGCTTGTAGGTCCAAGCCTACGTCAGATCGATTGAAGCATATCGGGGCTTTTAGTGAGATCCAAGTATAGGATGCCCCTGGCCTAGACTCCTTCTTGATTCCTTAAAGTCTTTATAGGTGCTAGCAATGTTAAGGTGAGGATTTGGGGCAAAAACATGATCGACACGCACTTCAATCGGTAGAATCAGGTGCCTTCCACAATGTCCGATTCCCAGAATCCGACCAAGCGACTTGTCCGATTCCCAGAAGCAGACTCGAAAACCCACCTAGTCCGATCAGACACCCCTGTTCGATTTTCAAATCGGACCAACTCCAAATTGAACAAACAACCCATTCGATCGGACGCTCGACCCGACCGATCGTGACAATCGGACGTTTGGACACTCGACCTGTCCAATCGTGACAATCGGACACACCACTTCCATGCGATCAAACTCTTGGCTGTCCGATCACTGCAATCGGACTATCCAAAATTGCGGATACTCTAAAATCGGACACCTATTGCATCGAACATCCGATCCCGTGGAAAAGAACACACACACACACACAGTGAGGTTGAAGGAACCCACCAGTAAGAGAAAACCCAAAGACATAGATAGGTGATTGAATCCCCAAAAGTAGCCCCAAGTGAAGACGACAACCAAAAATCCAGACGCAGCAAGACCACACACTATTGTGGAAGTGGATCTACCCGGCCTTATCAACTTGATTGACAACTTGGCAAAACAAGAAGCTTTGGATATGGAAGAGGGCAGCTCAGGTAGTAGAAGCAATGAGGAGTTTAACCTAGGAGACTTTCCCGAGGTTGTCCAATAGTTGGTGTACAAATACGATGCTCAAACCCGGCTAGAACACCGTAGTAGACTAGTCGAGGACATCATAGCAGACCTGGGGGAGGAATGAAAATTGGCATGTAGAGCTCTACAAGGCCTAGCTGTATACAACCAGGATCATCAAACTAGGAACTTACGCCAGAGGTTAGAAATGAGAGAAATCCAGAGAGTGCTAGCCTTAGCAGGCCGAAACCAATTAGAAAGCGAGAGAGTGCTAGAAGTGAAAGGTGAGAAGGATCGAAGCTTGCACGCGAGCTATGGCGGGAGAGCAAGAGCAAGAAAGAGAGAGACAAGAAATGGGAACTCCAACAGTCACAATGTGTGACTGGGCCTTCCTTTATTCAAACTGTCACTAAAAGAATAAAGAATAAAGTGACGTGACGGGCGCCCGCCACCTGCAGTGTGCAGTGGCGGGTACTGTCAGTGTAGTAATACACGGGGCGGCACGGCGGAGGCGCCTTTACCCCCAACAACCTCCCACTTAAAGGCGAATCTGCCCTAGTGAGAGAGAAAAGAAAAAGAAAAGACAGTACAAATGTACATAGGTGAGGAAAGGTGACATCTCATCCAACGCCCATCAACCTCCTGAGGAAGGCAAAGCGCTCAGTAGTGAGGCTCTTCGCGAGCAAATCTGCAGGATTCTCGTCAGTGGAGATCTTGACAAGGTCAACAGACCTGTCCTCCACGACACCACGTATGAAGTGATACCTCACCTCAATGTGTTTCGTCTTCGCATGGAAGACCGGATTCTTAGCCAACTGAATGGCACTCATAGAATCCGAATGCAGTGTAGGTGTAGCATCAATCCCAAGGTCAGCAACTAGACGGCCTAACCATATGGCCTCCTTGCAAGCCTCAGTGGCTGCAACATACTCGGCCTCAGTGGTAGACAAAGCCGTACACTTCTGAACCCTGGACATCCAAGAGATAGCCCCTCCAGCATAGGTGAATACATAGCCAGAAGTGGACTTCCTACTATCTGCATGTCCTGCATAATCGGAGTCAGTGTACCCCACGACCCCTGTATCCTGGCTGCCATAGCAAATACACATATCTGCTGTGCCCTTTAGGTACCTCATGATACCCTTCACGGCATCCCAATGTCTGCTGCCAGGTGTAGCCATATAGCGTGCCACAACACCAACTGCATGTGCAATATCTGGACGAGTGGCTATCATGGCATACATCAAACTGCCCACGGCTGATGCATAAGGGATCTTGGCCATCTCGGCCCTCTGCTCATCTGTCTGCGGACAATCGGCCTGTGATACCTTCACATAAGAAGGTAATGGACAGCCAATAGGCTTTACGTCCTGCATGCGGAAGCGCTCAAGGACTTTATGAATGTACTCCCGCTGTGAGAGATACAAAAGTCCCTGATGCCTATCGCGCTTAATGCGAATCCCAAGTATATGTGAGGCCTGTCCCAAATCCTTCATCTCAAAGCTCTTCTTTAGCTGAGATTTAAGAGCATCTAGCTCATCATGAGCTTTCCCTACTATCAGCATATCATCAACATAGAGTACCAAGATAAGCAAACTGCCATCACGGGCTTTCTTCGTGTAAAGACACGGATCCATAGCACTCCTGCTGTAGCCCTGTGACTGCATAAAGGCATCAAACTTATGATACCATTCCCTAGGTGCCTGCTTCAAGCCATACAAGCTCTTCTTCAACTTGCACACTAGGTGCTCCTGCCAGGTTCTGCAAAGCCCTTAGGCTGATCCATATAGATCTCATCATGCAAGTCCCCATGTAGAAAAGCTGTCTTGACATCCATCTGATATAGATCTAAGTCAAGCTGTGCAACCAAAGCCAAGACTAAGCGCAGGGTGGTCATCTTAACCACAGGAGAGAAGACCTCATCAAAGTCCACACCATGTTCCTGCTTAAAACCCTTTGCTACCAATCTAGCCTTGTATGCCGGCTTGGGGTGTCCAGGGGTACTTTTCAGCTTGTACACCCACTTGCATGGCAAAGCCTTCTTGCCCTTAGGCAAGGCAACCAAATCCCAAGTCTCATTCTTATGCAAGGAGTCTATCTCAGACTGCATAGCCCTCTCCCAGGAGTGACTGTCACCCCTGCGCATAGCCTCATCATAAGTGAAAGGCTCTCCTGCATCTGTAACCAAAACATAATGCATAGAGGGCTGAAATCTGTCAGGTGGACGTCTATCTCTAGCAGACCGTCTCACCGCAGGCTCTGCTGCCTGTCTAACTACCTGTCCAACATCCTGGCCTTGTGGAGGAACTGTTGCAGGCTGTACTACTGGTTGTGCTGGAGCTTTAGGCTCCTCCTGAAAGATCACTCTGCGGATCTCAACCACCTTCTCAGGCTGCCTGTGCATCTTGTCTTCATGGAAGACGACATCATGGCTGCGTACTATTTTCCGCGCCTGCGGATCCCATAGGCGATAGCCCATCTCTCCTGACTCACCATAGCCAAGGAATATGCATTTAATGCTCTTTGGATCCAATTTACTCCTCTTGTCCTTGGGCACATGGCAGAATGCCTCACATCCAAAGACATGGAGATGCGCATAAGAGGATGGCTTACCAGCCCAAACTTCCTCTGCAACCTGGAAATCCAATCCACTGGAAGGCGATCGGTTTATGACATGCACTGACGTACTAACTGCCTCAGCCCAAAAACTCGGGGGTAGGCCTGCATGGCTAAGCATAGAGCGCACACGCTCCTGAATAGTCCTGTTCATGCGCTCAGCCAAACCATTCTGGGGTGGGGTGTAAGGGGCGGTCAACTGACGCTTAATACCCCTGTCATCACAAAACTGCTCAAAAGCATGCGAGACATATTCTCCCCCATTATCTGTCCTAAGGCATTTCAGCCTATACCCAGTCTGGTTCTCAACAAGAGCAAGCCATCTCTGAAAAACTGCCAAGACATCGGACTTCTGCTTTATGGGATAAGCCCACACTTTCCTAGAAAAATCATCAATGAAGGTAACGAAGTACTTCGCGCCACCCATAGACATGCAAGGCATAGGCCCACAAACATCGGAATGCACCAATGCCAAGGGCTCACTCATGCATGGCCTACCCGATTTCTTATGCGTAGATCTATTCTGCTTACCATAAAGACAATGATCACACGAGTCAAAACATGCATAATCCAAAGGCGGAAGATACTGCAAACCAGATAACATTTTCATTCCCTTTAAAGACATATGCCCCAAACGGGCATGCCAAAGTGATACATGTGGGATAGAGCCCACTGCCAAAACATGGTCAACTGAGGACCCAGATACAACAAGAGGATAGAGGCTGCCAGACTTGGCGCCTCTAGCAAGCACAAGTCTGCCACGAGTAATCTTCCAGGCAGAATCCCCAAAACAGACATGAAACCCTGCATCATCCAACTGTCCTGCAGACATAAGACTGCGCGTAAGCGCAGGTACATGACGTACATCCCTGAGCAAAAAGGAACTGCCAGTGGAAAACTGCAACTGAATATCTCCACAGCCCACAATATCAAGAGACCTGTCATCTCCAAGTCTGACTGATCCAGATACAGTACGGTAAGAGTGAAACCACTCACGATAAGGCATCACATGGAAGGACGCACCTGAATCCAATAACCAGCACTGTGCATACATACTAGATGTCTCAGTCAAGTGTGAAGCATCAGAAGAACTAGCTGCAAGTATAAACTCATCACCACCATCGGACTCCTCAGTCTGCGTGACATTAATTTTCTCAATCTTGACGCTGGACTTCACAGGTACTATGTTGCGATCAGAGGACTTCTCCTGCACTTTATCTTTCCCCTTATCCTTGCGCTTCTCATTGCGCAATTCATGACACTGTGGTCTAATATGGCCCTTTTTCCCACAATGATGACAAGTGACATTTGCATTGCGCCCACGCGACTTACTACGCGACTTGCCACGAGATTTAGACCGACCCTTCTACGAGTCACGGCCTCGGCCATTACCACGGTCATACCTGTCATTCCTGCCTCTAACTGTCAAAGCATGACTACCACGAGAGGCATCCAAGTTTTTGCGATTCACCTCTTCCTGAAGAAGAGCACTCTCAACATCTGCCAATTTTAGAGTAGCACTAGAGGCACAAAGAGCAGTACGGAAAACATCCCATGACTCATTCAGAGTCCCAAGCAAGAAAAGAGGAGTTACTTCCTCTCCAAAGGTGATATCCTGCGAAGTCAGGTTCTTCAGTATAGCATGGAACTGACTCAAGTGAGCAGACATAGTCGCATTATCCTTCATGCGCAGATCCATAAGCTGCTTCAACCAGTACATCTGACTCGCCGGACTTTTCTTATCATAAAGATTCTTGATCTTATTCCATAGATCCCATGCACTCTGTGCTTCCTCAAATACATTATAATGTACATGTTCAGTGAGAGACAATACAATCGTGGACTTGCATAGCTCATCAAGTTCAAGCCAGTCGTCATTGTCCATAGTTTCAGGCTGCTCCCCACTCAACCGAAGTGGCTTAATCTGAGATTTCTGCACCAAAACCTGCCATATTTGACTCTTCCAGTAAGAGTAGTTGGTACCATCCAACTTTGTAATGTTAAAGATAGCACTATCATGCGAAGATGACGCCATTATGCAGGCTGGAAATGCCCAAACAGTCCAAAACTGCTTGCTGTTTTACTGCAGAAACTGCCCAAAAATGACCAAAACGGGGTCCAAAGGGCGAGCAGAGTGTGCCAAAAGTTGCTGCCCACTTAGTACTAGGTGCGGTACACCAAATCAGGATATTTCAGCATGAAAAATACACCTCAGTCCACCAATAACTGCTTGCTGTAATAAATTGCAGGTATGCAGTCTAGAGAGCAAACTGTCCCAAAATAGGATCCAATGTCAAGCAAACAATGCTAGGTCCAAAGCCGGCATGAAATGGACATAAGCAAGGCCAATGACAGTGAAAAGAACATGAGCTCAACACGAAGCATGTCAAAATAACATCTGCCAGTGAAAGGCACACCCCCAGACACTCTAGGCAAAGTGTTCCTGTAACTGCCAAAACCTGACACAAATAGGTATCTGCTCAAAGAGAAAGATCCAAATATGAGACTCAGCTCATAAGCATCCTGTGAACCAAGAGTACATCAATGCATATCCATAAAGATCGGAGTATGATCCCAAAGTCTCAATGTGTATGTAGCTGCTCAAGACATAAACTGCTCCAAATACATGTAAGTGCTCCAATAGCATGCAACTGTCAAAGGTCAAGAAAGCATGTAAAATGCTCCCACTGGCACAAAAGGCGTACAAAGCGAGCTCAGAAGCTCAAACAACCCAAGAGAAAGCACCAATGATAAGTGACCCTGTCAATGCATCAAGCGCATCCGAGAGAGCATGACATACATGAAGCACCGGTCGTATTAACCATGAAGCAATACATAAGCCCAAATAAGCTCTCGGTCAACTCAATGACATCCAAATAGCAACCAAGATCAGTGATCAAGTAAGCCGGGAATGCTCAAATACATCCAAATCCAAGCTCCAAATGTCGGTATGGCATACACGAACCAAATAGCATATGTCACGAACCAAAGCATGTAATGCAAAAGCCTAACTGTCAAGCAGAGACAGAGGCATAGGCGGTCCACGAGCATGCCGAGTCGGTCCAAATGCCAGTGAAGACGGAGCTAATGCGAAGCTCAAAAGCATCCCATAATCTCATACATATGCTCCAAGTCGTCCCCAAATGTCAGAGATATCATGCCAAAGCTCAAAGCATACATCCGGTATCGGTAGGTAAGTGCCAAAGCATGTAAAGTACCTTCAGCCCACTGTTATTCCAGCATGTATTTACTGTTCTAAACAGTAGATTTCAGCCCCAAATTCAAGCCAAAATCATGGTCAAACCAAATGCATACATCCCCAATACATCCGGGTAGGAAGTAGACCGCATACGGGCATCAAACAAGGTAACCGGAGTAGAGTATAAGCATTAAATGCCAATGCCAAGTGTGGCTGCCCTGTTTTCAGCACTGTATAACAGTAAATAACAGTCCCAAATCAGCCAATATTTCAAGCCAAAATCATGGCATAATCATGTGCATACATTCCCAAGGCACTAGGCATCATGTAGACCGCATACGAGCATCAAATAGCACAACCGGAATGGAGTATAAGCAACAAATGCTAATGCCAATGGTGCTGCCCTGTTTTCAGCCTGTTATGACAGTTTATGACAGTCCCAAATCTGAAGAAATCAGCCCCGAATGATCAAGACCAATGCCCAAAGCTTGAATGACATCAAACATGAAGTCTATAGCCCTCTTGATCAAGGTAGAGAGCAAGAAGCAATGGCCAAGTGTGGAGCTGAAGTAGATGAGTGCTCACAGCCTGGAAAAAAATGATGCAATCTGCCCTGTTGGTGCTGAACTTGCTGCTGCTCCACATGGGCTGAAAAGGGGGTAATGGGGGGCTCAATGATGGCCCAAGGTAGGCACATACCAAGCCATGAAGGCCCAATGCAAAGGGGAGGGAAGATATGAGCTATGGAGCTCAAGAAGAGTGGCTGCCCTTTGTTCCTGCCCTGTTTCAATCTGAGAATACACTCAAATGCCTGCAAATGCTGAAGCAATACCTCAAGGGCAAGGCCCTGATGAAGCTCAAGAAGGCCAGGATGGAGCTCGGGAAGCCGGGGAGAGTCGGGAGCTCAAGAGGTCGGCTATGGCTGCCGGGATGGAGACCCAATGCGTGAAGCGAGTCGATGCGAAGGTCGGGAAGCACCGAGTCGAGCTCGAGCAAGAGAATGCCAAGCTCTGATACCAGTTGAAAGGTGAGAAGGATCGAAGCTTGCACGCGAGCTATGGCGGGAGAGCAAGAGCAAGAAAGAGAGAGACAAGAAATGGGAACTCCAACAGTCACAATGTGTGACTGGGCCTTCCTTTATTCAAACTGTCACTAAAAGAATAAAGAATAAAGTGACGTGACGGGTGCCCGCCACCTGCAGTGTGCAGTGGCGGGTACTGTCAGTGTAGTAATACACGGGGCGGCACGGCGGAGGCGCCTTTACCCCCAACAAGAAGGAGACCTCACACTAAGCGAGCTCCTTACAAAGTGACTGCTAGATAACACTGCTATAGAACAAAGTGTCGTAGCTCTAGCGACATCACTACTGACAGGGTTGGGAGTCAACCAAGGCTCTAGGAGCCAATCAAAAATCCATGTGGTAGCAAAGCAGTTGGATAAATACCAAGCAACCGATGACCCATACAGCTTTGTGGAGCAGTTTGAGCAGGTCTGCGAGGCCAATGGCCTCACTGATCCTACTCAACACTCCCAAGCCTTCGGGCAGTGCTTAGGTGACAAGGGTTGGACCTCATACACAAGTCTAGATGCTATGGAGCATATCGATTTCAATGGCTTGAAAAATCTCTTCATTAAGAGATTTTCTGAACCCGGATACTCTAATAACCAGTTGGTGCTACTTATGAACGTCAAGCAAAAAGAAAGAGGATATTCGAGACTATGTGACCCACGTGAGGAGCCTCTTCAAGAGAATTGGCATGGGTGAGAGACCAACTGAAAGGGCGGTATCCACAGTATTCATCAACGGAATACGAAGTGAAGCGCTCTACAAAGCCTTGGCCGGCAACTCAAGCTTGCAGCGAGACGCACTGGCAAGGGTTTTTGAAGAAGCTATTAGAGTGGATGACTAGCAGGCTTGAATTAGAAATAGTCCAGTGCCAAGAGTTCTGAGAGAGCCTCAACGCCGAGTGAGAGAGCAGACTCAAGCACTCATGACAAAGGGAAGGGCACTGAGTCGAGACAAGAGCTAGTAGAGATTAGGATGGACATAGACAAACTACAGGAGATGATGAGACAACCAACACACCCACACATCCAATGTGTGCATTGTGGTAGAGACCACTTGCCAATTGAGTGTTAAGACCCTAGGTCATGACCTTGTGCTAATTGTGGAAGGTTCGGCCATTACACCATGCATTGTCGATTACCTCGAAGGCTCCCATACCCATAGCCTTACGGTCAACCCCACCTTGTGAACAGGCCACTGAACTTCTTTGGAAGGGGAGACCCATTGGCTCTCCCAGCACCAAATGATGCTAAAGCGACCATCTCTAGGATGGAAACCAATCCCACATGTATCCCTAGACCGCCTGGACCCTACGCGACCCATCCACCGAGTGACACTCCAGTCCACTATGTGGACGAGGCCTAGCAACGATGAGCCCTATGTAAACCCGTACGTGTCAAACGATGAGAAAGGCAATGATGTCCTCATGGACTATTGACCAGTACCCATGATGGCATTAGATAGAGGGAGAGGTAGAGATCTAGGAGAGCAAACCTAAGAACCGATCATGTGTTGGAGTTGCAGTCACCCAAGACACATTTCTTCACGTTGCCCCGAGAGGGAGCAAGCAAATAGAGATAATGCTGACCTGAGATGTGTTGAGTATGGAATCACCCATCTCTTTGTTGATTGCCATCCTCTAGTTTGGTAACCAAGTCATCGATTCCATTGGGGTTGTTTGGTGTTGAGACACTCAAGGGGGAGGCCACACCTATCCTGTTGCATGTCATGACCTGTGTGCAAACCAAGCAGGCCAGCATGCTAGGGCCTAGCAACCTTCCTCAGTTGGAAAGAAGAGTCGTAGATGAAGGAGGAAGAGAACATACGCCAAGGTCACCCTCAAAATCGAAAGTGCTACGACGCTACCGGTTGGAGGGGAATTCATTGACGTAGAAGAAGAGACGTTGGTGCCTGTGGGAGCTTTCACTCAACCGCCAAGACCCACGGACCGCTTATTGTTTCAAGCGTTCCAAGCCGAGCACTAATGGCTACCTCTCACATAGCCGACGCGCCATCCATATCTACGATGTAGTGAGCTTACCTTGATGCCGTTCGAGTTACCTTCTCTCCCGCGCACTCCGGTAGCTCCACGATCCAAGTGCAAGCTTTAAGCAAGCTCCATCCTCAAGCTCCACGCTCCAAGCTCCATTGCCGCGAGCAAGACAAGAGAAGGGAAGAGAAGAGAAGAAGAGAGGAGAAGATGGAGAGCTTCTCCTCCTCGGTCCCTCACCCTCACACACTCACTCCCTCACACTCTCTCTCTCAAGCACAAGCACAAGCAAGCAAGAACAAGAAGAAGAAGAAGAAGAAGAGGAGAGCTACTTTTGGCCACACACAAGAATGAGCTTCTCATTCACTTTTCAACTTTATATACAAAACCCTAAATCCCTTTTGGGCGGTCATCCCTTTTTCCCCTTTTTACATGGCCGGCCGTAGCCTTGGCCCTTTTTCCCATTGTCCTTCTATCTTCCTATCTTCCTTTCCACCGTCCGTCTACATTTACAAATTGCACGGGTGAGAGCCCGGCGCTCTTTTACAAGATTTCAGGGTGCGCCTTTCTATTTTAAAATGCGCCTTTCCCCTTTTGCCTTTGCCTTGGACTTTTAAGGTTGCCCTTGCGCTTTTGGCCTTTTCTCCTTTTCTCTCTTCAGTCGGGCTACCTTTTTTCCGCCTTTGCCCTGCGTCTTTTCCACTTCCTTTGCTTTCTTCGTGTTGGGGTTAACATTACCCCCCTCCTAGACGAGTGCCAGTCCCATGGCACTCACCATCGTAGGTAGCAGGCTGTAGCATGCACCGAAGACGTGGGTGACAAGGACGCCTGTGGTTTCCATGGAGGAGTGTTGGTGGTGGTGTTAGAAGGTCCTGGGGGCCTGTTGGTGGCTCAGGTGGCTGGTGGAAGGTTGTTGGAGTTGGTGGTAGGGCTATGGTGTGTTGGGGATTGCATTGATGGTCAGCACAAGTGTTGGTTTGTTGGGGATTCTGCACCTGTCGATTCTTTGTGGGCTTGTCGGATGGTAAGGAATAAGCATTCAGAGTTGGGTGTTGATGAAGATCGAATGACACGTTTTGTGGAGTCTTCAACACCTGCAATTTGAAAACCTCTCGTGTGGTCTCTCCCTAAGGGGTAGTGCTAGTCTTCTTATCATGCACAAGACATATTTGATTAGTTTGGGAGACAGGTCGAACTCTAAGCAAGCTGAGAGTATTGTCCTACACTTGAGGACCCAAACTGTGGATATACTTCGGTGCAAATATTATGTGAGTGCTCGTGCATACTTAGATATTACATAGTTAGAAGACCGCGGGCTAGTTTCTCATAACAATGCGTGGATGGGGCAAAGGTGTCCATGTGGAGAAGGAGTACGCGTGAAGGTATATAAGACATCCTTTGCATTGTGACTGCACGATGTAGCAAAATGGAATATAAGAACACCGCACTTTCAGTAGTTGAAAACTATTGGACTTGCTTGATGAGTACGGTGTACGTTTCATAGCCAATCGTGCGGTGCCGATCACACTGATTGCAATGGTACTAAGGCAGAATGCAAAAGAAAATTGTGCAAGTGGGTCAGGGTGACAGGTCTAACCCTAGGCGAGACAAGCTCCCCAGGTATGTCCTGCCCTTGATGTGCCCTGAACAATTGTGGGTGAGTGTAAGGGGCTAGGGGACTAGGGACGAAGCCGATCGACCAAGGTCACCAGATGTACCTAATTTGAGGACCCCTAGGTGCTGTGCTGTGATCGTGGGTGCTTCTTATTTTTCCATTCTTTTCTATTTCTTTTTCTTTTTTCTTTTTTCTTTTTTCTTTTTTTCTTTTTTTGCCTGAGTACAACCATTACAATATGTTGAGGCTATGAGCCTTTCAATGGGTTGGAAAATGTTAAGCTTCGATGGCTCAGAAAATGAGTAGTACAATGATGATGGTGCCTTAGCCTCGCTGTTAGAGAAGCATTTGGTGAAAGGGGGAGATACACTTGAGATATTGCAACCCTCCTTGCGGCACATGCGATGCTGGTACAATTGAGGTAATGATTGCCGTGAGCCAACTATAGAGCTTGACCCAAAAAGGGGGCGTGGTAATGTGGGCGATTGGCAAGGGTGCTGCAGTGATTGGCATTGAGCATTTTCGCACAGGGACCTGTATTATCCTGCATCCACTTGTCGCTTCATGAGAGCATATGCATTGTGTATGCCGCAACTATAATAAACCAGTGCAATGCAAGGAGACAGCACTTATTTGAATTCTATGGTGTTGACTAGACATTTCTCACCTGCGCTTGATTAGCTTTTTCTTTTGCTAAAGGCATAGCATATATTAAACGCAGATATGATAAGTTCATACAAGTCAGGAACATGTCAACACTTAACAAGTCGAGAACACTCAACCATTTAAAACAAAAAGTCCTGGCCAGCTATCATTTAATAAGCTTTTTATGCATTATGGGCTACTCGATTTGTACGAGGCGGGGCGAGTCTGGATGGTCGGGTGATTGGGGCTCTGCTGGTGTGGGACTCCCGCGGGGGTGAGCAAGGAACATGTCAGCCAGGATATGAATGGTGTAATCCCGGCTCGCTACCGTCTCCAGAATTTCTTTAAATAATTCATTAAATTCTTCTCGTTCCCGAGCTGTCCTTTCTGCCTTTGAGCGTCTGGGGCCCGAGCAAGAGCTGGGAGTGCGCACCACTAGTGATGTGGCCTGTTGCAGGTTTCGGGTCTCGACCTTCTGAACTCGAGGGTTCTTCGGCCTTCGCCCTGGGCAATGTCGCTTAGGGCCCCGCTTCTTGGCATACCTCTTGATGGTGGGCACATAGCGCTCTGGTGGAGGGGCGCGTGCCACATGCTCTCGCCTTCTGCGAAGAGCGTCTTTGCAAGCCAACTCTTCATGATTCTCCATGCGTTCGGCCAAAAAAGGAAACCTGCAAGGTGCGAACCAAGGGTTAGACCTTGATATAGGAGACCACTGTTTGCATGGAAGGGATTTTAGTGTGGTTTATGAAGCACATATGACAAAAAAGGGAGGAGTGAGGCATGCGATGTTTGTTGTAGGGAAATGGTCCCCATGCTGATGTTTGCATAGCCTGCAGCCATTTGCGGACATTAGTTTATGCTAAGTCGTGTGGACTGGTTGTCATGGAGTGGGACAGGGTACTTCCTCGGGAGGATAGACCAAAAGGGAAGAAGGTGTATAGGAAGAGACTCCACCCTGTCTACACCATCAGAGTTGTTGGTCAAGGTCTCCTATGGCGGCAATATGGGTTGCATGCCCTTCACTTGGAGGTGGGGCTGGTCACCCGACTTTTAAAAGCGTGATATGAGGAGGACCTGAGGAGCTTAGCCTGTCAAACCCGACTGCTCTCCCTGCGCTTGACTATCATTGCTTGTGTGTGTTGATATTGTTTATACATGGTGACACAAAAATCAGTGTTTATTTATATACATATCTATGAATCCATGTCACATCACAAGGATAAGAACCAAGTGTAGAACTCGGGGTTGTACCGGAGCATGGCACACGCATCTAGTATTCATGGCAGCTGACTTAATACTGATAGATATTTTGCCACGTCGAGTAGCATGGAACCTTGACCGAGTCTACTGGCAATATGTAACTCCTCTTCGGTGAGAACCTTATCAATCAAAGGGCCCTGTAGCCTAGTCCCAGCCAAGTCCGCACCCCGAATGTCAGTGAGCACTCGAAGGGAAGTTGGTGCCACGTAGGTTGGGTCTCTTTGAGACCGCCATTTGGCCAATCGCTCTTCTGAGACCGTCATGATCTGAGCCCCTAGTTCGGCCATTACGACGCGGCTTTCGCACCAACACTGCTCAAATTGACTCTGGCCTGCTGACAGTCGCTTTAGTAGCTCTAGGTCTACGAGATTCGGTCGGCAGAGCACTTCATTGAACGTGACGGTTAAGCGTAGTTCATCAGCCTCCTCGTCAGGGATGAGTCGCATCTGTTCATGCAGGAGCCTGTCGTAGTGCCCGTTAAGATGTTCTTGTTCTTCCCACGATAGAGGAAAGGTCAAGTAATCTCCAAGCTGCTCCTTGGGGATCGTGCCCATGTCCGTAAGGACATAGACACGCGCGACCACTTTGAGCTTAGCCTCCAACTCATGTTCAGCGAGGGCTTGCTCGGTTGCTATCTCATGCAAAGTTCTAAGAGTTTCCTTAGGCTTTAGCATGGCTGGGGGCTCAGGCCTAAATGAGCAAGATTGGTCAACGCTAGGATTCCTTGTGCTCTTGGGGTTCTCACGTTTCTCCTGAGGTTTTGCTGTTATTTCGTCCTGGTTTTTCTCAGATGTGACTGGTATAGATTTGTCACCCTGTTGTGACAGCGTTGTATCCACTCTTGATTGATCAATGCGGGTTCTATTGTCAGTGGATAGAGTGTTGCAAGCAACTGTTGATGGCAACGGTTGCTTTGGTTTCTCAAAACATACGGATGTGTCTGGGATTTCACCGCTATTAGGAGAGGCATCAATGAGTTCATTGGTGGATGGACTTGAGGCTTTATTCATCGGCTCTTCGGCGCTCTTCGTCTCAATGTTCTTGGGGTCCACAACCACCTGCAGCTGTTGCTGTTTTCTCTGCTTTCTCCTCTTTTTCTTGGTCAATGAAGGTGCCTCTCTCGACGACTCAGGACCCTGGGCTATATTGACCGTTGATGTGCTTGGTCGGGCCTCAGCATTCCCCTTCTCTAGCGTGTCCTTATGGGACATAGCCGCGGTTTGCTGAATAGCCTTGTCCGATTGTGAGGGCACAACTGCTGCCCTTTTCGGAGAGTCTAGCTTTTCAACCAACTCCCTTGCATTTGACTCCTCCGTCCTAGGCTTTAGGCACTTTGAAAGCGCTGGAGTTGTTGAGGGATTTGGTTGCGACACCTCCTTCACAGGTAAACTACTAAGGACACATTCCACAAGGGGCATTGTCACGGCCAAGGGCTGTGACTGCTGTGATCCCGGATTGGAAGTAGTAGCAACCAGTTCAGTGGGCTGGCTACCCTTGGTGGATTGTGGTGTCAAGTCCCTAGGACAACCAGAAGTGGTTGTGTCTTTCGTTGGCCTTTGAGCAGTCATTTGTGTAGATCGAACAGGAGCTGATCTAGTCACATTAAGTGGCTCAGGCATATCCTTGGGTCGAGAGGTACAGGTGGCATCATGTCCCGCCTCTTTGACAGTTGGAAGCTTAGATGGAGGTAGAGATTGGAATTGAGCAGTCGCCCTTGACGACTGCTGTGGTGCTTCCTGTGTCCGTTTGGAAAAAGAGGATGTAGGAGATCTAGGACTCTTAGGTGGACTTGGCACTCACTGAATGATTTGCTCGAGGCTATCAAATGATTGTGCCATTTGCTTTGTTGAGCAATCAACCTTGCCTTGAGCAATGTTGTGCCTCTCATGCTTGTTCTCCCCTTGGGGAATCAAAGGCTCCTTGGGCACTGATGCATGCTCAATGGCTACATATGATTTCTATCTATTTAGCATGCTAGGCTGAGGCTCCTTCTTTCGGACACTCGTGTCCGGTTTCTTACCTTGAGACCTAGAGTTTCTCTTAGATTTCCTCTTGTGCTTCTTTGCTTTTGATGCACTCTGGCCTTCAGTCGACTAGGGAGGTTTGGCAAGGGGTTTTGGCACCCAAATCCATCGGTTGCCTGCATAATACCCTTGAGCCCGAAGCAACGCCTTGGATATCCATCGTGGCGTTGTGCTGGCCCTCCATCGACGCCTCCGTCTATAAGGCTTGGGCTTCTTTTGGGGTCTTCTTCGATATTTGTAAGTCCAAAGCCCGTCCTTGGCATTGTCTCTTGACCTTTTTGTTTCCGGCATGGCCTCACTCACTGGTTCTCGTTGTTTGACCTGTGCTTGTATCAACTCTTCCAACAAGTCCTTGCCCTCGTTTGTTGGCGTGACTGTTATGCCATCACCTTCCTTGCCTTTCCCTTGAGGTTCGATGAGGTCACCCTTGCTAAAGGTGGTGACTATCCTCACACCCGGTAGTGTCAGGTGTATCCTCTGTGCTACATAGTCAGCCTCACATTTGGTCGCCCTTTTGAAGGGTCTTCCTAGGAGGGTTTCTTTCCTGCAGCTAGCACTATTTGGAGGAACATGGAATAGGATAGGCAAGCTTTCTGTTTCAATTGTCGCAAGGATTTTGCACTTCCCTATGAGTGCTTGTGGGTGTCCCCCATAAGGGCTAAGAGTTGCACTAGTCGGTGTCAGCTCTAGTTGGCCTAGTAGGGTCCATGATTCATAGGTCAAGATATTAAAATCTGCTCCTTCATCAATTAGAGCATCAATAGTATGCTCTCTTTTTGCGGTGAGTTTGACCCTAAGATAAGCAGATGGTACTATGTCTTCATCTTCCGGGTCCTGGCTTGTAAATTTAGGCCTTCTGACAGATGCCCTTGAGTTCTCGACTGCACAACCAGATGTGGATTCTCCATTGCTGTCTTGGATTGTCAGTGCAGTGCTATTCAAGGTACATCTCTCGTCAAGAGTGTCATGTCTAGTCATCTCGGCATTTGCAGCTTGTTGATGTTGCATTCCGCTCTGACTAGACATGGTATGAACACAATGTCTTCGTGTTCTTGTGGTGTGGCCTTTTTGCCCTTGATGGCTAGATTGGCCCGTTGAGGTTCTAGGGTCTCTGTTTGTCTCTGTTCGGGTATGGGCTTTTGATTGCTCTTTTGCACATGAGAATCCATGCTCGTGTAGAGCCATTACTACTCTAGGGTCCAATTTGGAGGTCCTGTCACGGCGCGCGTTTTCTCTCCAACCTACTTGGGGGAGGTGCGGAGGGGGCAGAGCCCCCCTCTGCGGGGGTCCGGGGGGGCAGTCCCCCCCGGCCTGCAAGGCCGTTACGGTAGACACCATATGCAATTTGGAGGACCGTTTATAGCCAAATTTTGAACTACGTGCTCTAAACTTAAGCCCGGTTATGGATCTATGATGTGCCTTCAGCTCTACGCAGCCTTAAGGGTCAATCTCGGGGTTTAGATATATCAAAAGTTGTGTTCTAGACACGAGTCCGATTTTGACAGTTTTTGTCTGATTCTCAGATGTCCGATTTTCAGGAGTCCAATTATCAGAATCGGACGTCCAATTATGGGTTGGTCCGATCGGCCCAGTGGTCCGATTTTGGTCACGTCTGATCGGACCAAAAAGTGGTCCGATTTTCAAGTGGTCCGATTCTGGGAATCGGATCGGACAAGGTGGTTCGATTCTGGCTGGTCTGATTCTGGGAATCGGATCGGACAGGGTGGTCCGATTCTGGGAATCGGATCGGACAGGGTGGTCCGATTCTGGCTGGTCCGATTCTGGGAATCGGACCAGACTGGTCCGATTATGAGTGGTCCGAGTATGGACTCGTCCGAGTGTCCGAGTGTCAAAATCGGACAGGTTGGTCCGAGCGTCCGATTCTCAAAATCGGACGGGTTGGTCCGAGTGCCACGTGGCACGTCCGATCGGGCTGGCCGATTCTGATGGTCCGATTCTGACTGATCCGATTCTGGGAATCGGACACTGAATCGGGTGTCCGATTCCGTCGGCCCGAACGCACTTTCGAGCACAAATTTGTCCAAAATCTTAAGGTGTTGCTTATTGTAGGCTACAAGATTCCATAGGAATGATGCTGGAGTGATGGGGAAGAGATCTATATACCTGGGATAGCCAATAAACTCCAAAATTCAAATCAGCAAACGAATCAAACCCTTATGCCCTGTTATGACAGCAAAAACCCTGATGCTTGTTTTTATTATTTTTTCTTTGTTTTTTCCTACCCTAATGCATTCGAATCACAGACATAAATCTCAAGAAAGCAAAAAAAAACAAAAAAAAACCTACTTGCCAAGGAGATCGAATACCATCTTCAACCCCCTCGCTTCCTACCTATCTCAAGCACCAGTTCAGGGAAACCCTTACTTTGATGCTCGATTCGAAGCGTGCAAGCGCTCAAGGCTTGAATCCGTTGGTCCCGACAACGGAACCAAAATGTGGGAGCTTTCACTAAACCGCCAAGACCCACGGACCGCTTATTGTTTCAAGCGTTCCAAGCCGAGCACTAATGGCTACCTCTCACATAGCCGACGCGCCATCCATATCTACGATGTAGTGAGCTTACCTTGATGCCGTTCGAGTTACCTTCTCTCCCGCGCACTCCGGTAGCTCCACGATCCAAGTGCAAGCTTCAAGCAAGCTCCATCCTCAAGCTCCACGCTCCAAGCTCCATTGCCGCGAGCAAGACAAGAGAAGGGAAGAGAAGAGAAGAAGAGAGGAGAAGATGGAGAGCTTCTCCTCCTCGGTCCCTCACCCTCACACACTCACTCCCTCACACTCTCACACTCTCTCTCTCAAGCACAAGCTCAAGCAAGCAAGAACAAGAAGAAGAAGAAGAAGAGGAGAGCTACTTTTGGCCACACACAAGAATGAGCTTCTCATTCACTTTTCAACTTTATATACAAAACCCTAAATCCCTTTTGGGCGGTCATCCCTTTTTCCCGTTTTTACATGGCCGGCCGTAGCCTTGGCCCTTTTTCCCATTGTCCTTCTATCTTCCTATCTTCCTTTCCACCGTCCGTCTACATTTACAAATTGCACGGGTGAGAGCCCGGCGCTCTTTTACAAGATTTCAGGGTGCGCCTTTTTATTTTAAAATGCGCCTTTCCCCTTTTGCCTTTGCCTTGGACTTTTAAGGTTGCCCTTGCGCTTTTGGCCTTTTCTCCTTTTCTCTCTTCAGTCGGGCTACCTTTTTTCCGCCTTTGCCCTGCGTCTTTTCCACTTCCTTTGCTTTCTTCGTGTTGGGGTTAACAGTGCCTCAGATGGTTGAAAAGGGAAAAGCTAAGGTCGGGGAGTACCCCAACTCGAAGCGCCAACTTGAAGCCATCAAGAAGGTGAAAGAATGGGTGAGGGAGGCCTAGGAGCACCTAAAGGATGCTGAGCCCATACTGGAGGATGAGATTGACGATCTCTCAAGCATGGGCACCCCAATCTCTCTCCCACAACCAAAATCAAGGGAGGCGACGGAACCATAAGCTGGGCCACCTGGACAAAGTCTAAATGCTTTAGACCAGCAAAATAATATGTTGGGGGTAAAGGCGCCTCCGCCTAGCCGCCCGTGTATTACTACACTGACAGTCACCGTCACTGCACACTGCAGGTGGCAGGCGCCCATCACCGTCACTTTATTCTTTATTCTTTTAGTGATAGTTTGAATAAAGGAAGGTCCGGTCACACATTGTGACTATTGGAGTTCCCATTTCTTGTCTCTCTTTTTCTTGCTCTTGCTCTCCCGCCATAGCTCTCGCATGCAAGCTTCGATCCTTCTCACCTTTCAACTGGTATCGGTTTACTTCAATTTTCAGTCCTCTTGAAACAAGACAGCCATAGCTCAAAACCTTGGAGCTTGTATCTAGCTCCCCCTTGCATTTGAGAATTTGAGGCTTGTTGTGTGCCTTCTTGGGCACCCCCTGGAGCTTCTAACACTTGCCATTGTAGCCACGTGGCATTGTAGCCCCTTCAGCCCAGCCCACGCTGTTTGGGCCAGCATACAGGAGTATGTCCTCCATCTCGTCTTCATCCCGGGCAGCTTCTTGGCCATTGGGCACTTGTTTGGGCTTCATTCAAGTCATTAGTACATGTCTTCATGCTTGGCTTTGATGGTTTGAGCCCTGACATTGTTTGGGACTGATTTAACACTGTTTTGGGACTGTCATAACAATCCACATGCATTTTATGACAGTTTACACTGACATTTGATGCTACAGCTTGTTTGGTATTGTCATTTGATGCCTGGTTGGTCTCGTTTGATGCCCGGATGTTAGGGGAATGTATGCCTATTGTTTGGCAACCATTTGGAGCTGATTTTGGTGCTGAAATTCTCAGTTTTCAGCAGTAAATCACTACTGTACATAGTTGGGCTGAAGTAATTTTACTCATGTATGCTTATGCGGGCTATGTTTTGGGCATATATGGTGATGTATTGACACTTGGGCTCGACATAGAGCTTGGTTTTGATTCGGAATCATTGGTTGAGCTTGAGCTCGCTTTGCAAAGCATTTGGATGCTCCGTATTGGATGTACTTATGGCATGTATGTTGCTTATGTCTGACCCGTCTTGACATGCTTAGCCTATGCCATTACTACATGCTAGTTACATTGTTTGGAGCCTATTGCTATTGGAGCTCGGTCTTGGCTTGACCTTGGATTCTCGGAGCTTACTTGACCTATTTATTGGCTTGCGAGAGTTGTTTCTTGGGATGTACTTGATGTCTTACATGCTTATGGATGCTACATATGGATGCTCTATCGCCTACATGTCCAGGATGTACCATTGATGCTTGATCTTGGACACTTGTCACTGGTGATTGTACATGCTTTGTTTGAGCTTTGTTGCTTGATCTTTATAGCTTTTGTGCCAGTGGGAGCGTCTTTGGATGCTTGACAGCCATTGAGCAGGTGGTCTATGCTCTTTGAACTTTTGAGACTATTTGGGATCTTTTACCCTTCAGGATGATGCATGGTTCATATGTCTTGGTTCCTCTGATGCTTATGAGCTGACTCTTTGCTTTGGGTCCCTCTCTTTGTGAGCTGACACCTACTTGTGTCAAGTCTTGGTAGTGGCAGGAACTCTTTGCCTCATTGATTGGGGGCTGTGTCTACTCACTGGCATATGTTTGTATGACATGTTTGGGTGTTGGATTCATGCTTATCGACTGTCATATGCCTATGTTATGCCTGCATGATGCCAGCTTTGTTCTTGGCAGTATCTGATTGACTTGGGATTCGATTTTGGCACTGTTAGCTCTCATTTACTGAAATCTGTAATTTATTACAGCAAGCATATATGTATGCACTGACATGGATTTTTCATACTAAAATATTTTGAAATGATGTACTTTCACTAGTACTTGGTGGGTAGCAGCTTTGGTTACACTTTTCTTGCCATTTTCTCTCAATTTTGGTGATTTTTTGGCCATTTTCTGCAGTAAACAGCAAGCAGTTTTGAACTGACTACAGTCTTCCAGCCTGCATTATGGCGAGTTTGTCCACTGAACATGCTATTTTCAACATCATTAAGCTTGATGGTACAAATTAATCTTATTGAAAGAGCCAAATTTGGCATGTGTTGGTGCAGAAATCGCATATCAAACCTTTGAGGTTGAGTGGGCATCTGCCTGCAACTATGCCAACAACTGAGGAATGGCTTGAGTTTGATGAGTTATGCAAGTCCACTTTGTATTATCTCTCACAGAACAGGTTCATTACAATGTCTTTGAGGAAGAACAGAGTACATGGCAATTGTGGGATAAAATCAAGAATCTCTATGACAAGAAAAGTCCAGCGAGTCAGATGTATTGGCGGAAGCAGTTTATGGATCTGCGCCGCATGGAGAATGTGACTATGTCTGCTTACTAAAGCGAGTTTCATGCTATACTCAAAAACTTGACTTCGCAAGACATCACTTTTGCAGAGGATGTCCTCCTCTTTTCTTGCTTGGTACTCTTACTGAGTCACGGGATGTATTCCGCACTGCATTATGTGCCTCTACTGCTACCTTGAAATTATTTGATGTTGAGAGTGCTCTTCTGCAGGAAGAGGTTAACCATAAGAATTTGGATGCCTCTCGTATATCGCATGCTATGGCAATTAGAGGCAGGAATGATGGATATGGAAAGCATGGCAGTGGCAGTGGCAGTGGCCCGTGGATGGGACTCTCAGAAATCTCGGTCCAAGTCTCATGGGAAGTCACGTAGCAAATCTCGTGGCAGGAATGCAGATGTTACTTGAAACCATTGTGGGAAAAAGGGCCATATTAGGCCACAATGCCATGAACTGCGTAATGAAAGGTGCAAAGATAAAGGGAAAGACAAAGTGCAGGATAAGTCTTCTAATCGCAGCATAGTGTCTGCAAAGTCTAGTGTTAAAATTGAAGAGATCAATGTTATGCAGCCTGAGGATGTTGGTGATGATGATTATATTCTTGCAGCTTCTTCTAGTGCTTCACAGATAATAGAGATACACTCTATGTATGCACATTGTTGGCTCTTGGACTCAGATGCATCCTTTCATGTGACACCTTGCCGAGAGTGGTTTCATTCATACCGTACTGTTTCAGGTTCTGTGCGCTTGGGTGATGACAGCTCTCTTGATATTGTGGGCATTGGTGATGTTAGGCTGCAGTTTCCTTCTAGCAGTAGTTTTGTTATGCAGGATGTATGTCATGTACCTGCTTTGACACGCAGTCTCATGTCAGCTGGACAACTTGATGATGCAGGTTATCATATATCTTTTGGAGACTCTCCATGGAAGATCACTCGTGGCAGACTTGTGATTGCGAGAGGTGCCAAGGCTGGCAGCCTCTATCCCTTAATTGTATCGGCTTCTTCCCTTGATCATGTTTTGTTTGTGGGTTCTATCCCACATGTATCTCTTTGGCATGCCCGTTTTTGGGCCATATGTCTTTGAAGGGAATGAAAATGCTTTCTGGTTTGTAGTACTTACCGCCCCTTGATTATGCATGTTTTGATTCATGTGAGCATTGTCTTTATGGTAGGCAGACTAAGTCTATGCATAAGAAGTCTGGTAGGCCACGCATGAGTGAGCCCTTAGCATTGGTACATTCAGATGTCTGTGGGCCCATGCCTTGTCAGTCTATGGGTGGTGCCAAGT
Organism: Lygodium microphyllum; assembly: GCF_053477565.2. Classification (NCBI taxonomy): domain Eukaryota; kingdom Viridiplantae; phylum Streptophyta; class Polypodiopsida; order Schizaeales; family Lygodiaceae; genus Lygodium; species Lygodium microphyllum. The sequence continues at coordinate 2,127,729 of NC_141136.1, forward strand.
ATTTTCTTACTTTCATGGATGATTTTTCACGGAAAGTTTGGGCTTATTCCATTAAGCTGAAATTTGATGTCTTGGCTGTGTTTAAGAGATGGCTTGCATTGGTTGAGAACCAGTCTGGGTATAGGCTAAAATGCCTAAGGACAGATAATGGGGGTGAGTATGTCTCACGTGCTTTTGAGCAGTTACGTGATGAGAGGGGTATTAAGTGTCAATTGATCGCCCCCTACACCCCCCCAGAATGGTTTGATGGCTTAGCGGATGAATAGAACCATCCAGGAACGTGTACGTAGTATGCTTAGCCACACAGGCCTACCACAAAGCTTTTGGGATGAGACAGTTAGTACAGCTATGCATGTCATAAACAGATCACCTTCTAGTGGTTTGGATTTCCAGGTTGCAGAGGAGGTATGGACCGGAAAACCTCCCTCTTATCGCATCTCCGTGTCTTTGGATGTGAGGCATTTTGCCATGTGCCCAAGGACAAGAGAAGTAAGCTGGATCCTAAGAGTGTCAAATGCATTTTCCTTGGTTATGGGGATGCAGGCGAGATGGGTTACCGTCTTTCGGATCCGCAGGCGCGGAAAGTCATCCGCAGTCATGATGTAGTCTTCCATGAAGACAAGATGCATCGGCAGCCTGAGAAAGTTGTTGAGATCCACAGGGTCATATTTCAGGAGGAGCTGAGAGCTCCCGCACAACCAGTTGGACAGCCTACAGCTGCAGTAGATGCTCATGGTCACGATGTTGGACATGCAACTGGACAGGCAGCAGAGCCGATCTACTAGAGATAGACGTCCACCTGATAGATTTCAGCCCTCGATATATTATGTCTTGGTTACAGATGCAGGTGAGCCTTTCACTTATGATGAGGCTATGTGCAGGGGTGACAGTCACTCCTAGGAGAGGGCTATGCAGTCTGAGATAGACTCCTTGCATAAGAATGAGACTTGGGATTTGGTTTCCTTGCCTACGAGCAAGAAGGCTTTGACATGCAAGTGGGTATACAAGCTGAAAAGTACCCCTAGACGCCCCAAGCTGATATACAAGGCTAAGTTGGTAACAAAGGGTTTTAAGCAGGAGCATGGTGTGGACTTTGATGAGGTCTTTTCTCCTGTGATTAAGATGACCACCCTGTGCTTAGTCTTGGCTTTGGTTGCTCAGCTTAACTTGGATTTATACTAGATGGATATCAAGACGGCTTTCTTACATGGGGACTTGCATGATGAGATTTATATGGAGCAGCCTAAGGGCTTTGCAGAACTTGGCAAGGAGCACCTAGTGTGAAAATTGAAGAAAAGTCTTTATGGCTTGAAACAGGCACCTAGGGAGGAGTGGTATCATAAGTTTGATGCCTTTATGCAGTCATAGGGCTATAACAGGAGTGCTATGGATCCGTGTCTTTACACAAAGAAAGCCCGTGATAGTTCTTTATTGATTTTGGTCCTCAATGTGGATGATATGCTGATAGCAGGGAAAGCTCATCATGAGCTAGATGCTCTTAAGGCTCAGCTCAAGAAGAGCTTTGAGATGAAAGATCTGGGACAGGCCGCCCACATACTTGGTATGCGCATTAGACGCAACAGGCATCAGGGACTCCTCTACTTGTCAAAGAGGGAGTACATTCATAAAGTCCTTGAGCGCTTCCGCATGCAAGACGTAAAGCCTATTGGTTGTTCATTGCCTTCTTATGTGAAGGTATCACAGGCTAATTGTCTGCAGAAAGATGAGCAGAGGGCCGAGATGGCCAAGATTCCCTATGCATCCGCAGTGGCAGTGTTATGTATGCCATGATAGCCACTCGTCTAGATATTGCCTTTGCAGTTGGTATTGTGGCACGCTATATGGCTACACCTGGCAAGAAGCATTGGGATACCGTGAAGGGTATCGTGAGGTACCTGAAGGGCACTGCAGATATGTGCATATGCTATGGCAGCCAGGATACAGGAGTCATGGGGTACACTAACTCTGATTATGCAGGACATGCAGATAGTAGGAAGTCCACTTCCGGCTATGTATTCACATATGCTGGAGGTGATGCTTCTTAGATGTCCAGAATGCAGAAATGCACGGCTCTTTCTACTACAAAGGCCGAGTATGTTGTAGCCACTAAGGCTTGCAAGGAGGCCATTTGGTTGGGTCATTTGGTTGCTGACCTTAGTATTGATGCTATCCCTACATTGCATTTGGATTCTATGAGTGCTATTCAGTTAGCCAAGAATCCGGTCTTCCATGCGAAGACGAAACACATTGAGGTGAGGTATCACTTCATATGTGGGGTCGTTGAGGACAAGTCTGTTGATCTTGTCAAGATATCGACTGACCAGAATCCTACAGATCTTCTCACAAAAAGCCTCTCTACAGAGCTCTTTGCCTTCCTCAGGAGGTTGATGGGCATGGGATGAGATGACGTATTTTTTCATCCTGTTGTACATGTGTACATGTTGTCCTGTCTTTTTTCTTTTTCTTTTCACTCCTCACTAGGGCAGATTCGCCTTTAAGTGGGAGGTTGTTGGGGGTAAAGGCGTCTCCGCCTAGCCGCCCATGTATTACTACACTGACAGTCACTGCCACTATACACTGCAGGTGGCGGGCGCCCGCCACCGTCACTTTATTCTTTATTCTTTTAGTGACAGTTTGAATAAAGGAAGGCCCGGTCACACATTGTGACTGTTGGAGTTATCATTTCTTGTCTCTCTTTTTCTTGCTCTTGCTCTCTCGCCATAGCTTTCGCGTGCAAGCTTCGATCCTTCTCACCTTTCATAATCAAGGCCATTGGCCAAGAACCATAGACCTAGAAGATAGGCGAGTGACTAGCAACCTCCTCAATACACTAGTGGCCACCCCAGTAACTTTGAGCTTAGGCAACCTGCTTAGGTAGCACCCAATGCTATGGTGGGAGCTTAAGTAGTGGGTTGAAGAACCAAATGAGCCAATTGCCACAGACTTGCATGAGCATGATGCAGAAACTCAAATACTGAGTGCCTGACGCTGCACTCCATACCTAAATTTCTACACGTCAAAGCCTTTTGGGAAGGCACAAAATGTTGGGGTAAAGGCACCTCCGCCGTGCCGCCCCGTGTATTACTACACTGACAGTACCCGCCACTGCACACTGCAGGTGGCGGGCGCCCGTCACGTCACTTTATTCTTTACATTCATTTTTTAGTGACTAGTAAATAAAGGAAGGCCCAGTCACACATTGTGACTGTTGGAGTTCCCATTTCTTGTCTCTCTCTTTCTTGCTCTTGCTCTCCCGCCATAGCTCGTGTGCAAGCTTCGATCCTTCTCACCTTTTAACTGGTATCAGAGCTTGGCTTCCTCTTGCTCGAGCTCGACTCGATGCTTCTCTACCTTCGCATCGACTCCCTTCACGCATTGGATCTCCATCCCGGCAGCCATATCCGATCTCCCCGAGCTCTTGTCACTCCCTGGCTTCTCGAGCACCTTCTTGGCCTATTGAGGCACCTTCAAGGCATTGATACTGAGGTATTTGATCATTCTTTTAGGGTTTTATTTTAGTCTACAGGTTGTAAATAGCAAGGGCAGCCATGGCTTCAAACCCTTGAAGCTTATTCCCCTCATATTGTGCCTTACACCTATCAAGGCTCAAAGAGGCTTGTCATAGGCCTTTGATAGGCCCTTCTTGAGCCCCCCATTACCCCCTTTTCAGCCCATGTGGAGCAGCAGCAAGTTCAGTACCAACAGGGCAGATTGCACCATTTTTTTCCAGGCTGTTAGCACTCGTCTACTTCAGCTCCACATTTGGCCATTGCTTCTTGCTCTCTACCTTGATCAAGAGGGCTATAGACTTCATGTTTGATGTCATTCAAGCTTTGGGCATTGGTCTTGATCATTCGGGGCTGATTTTTTCAGATTTGGGACTGTCATAAACTGTCATAACAGGCTGAAAACAGGGCAACACCATTGGCATTAGCATTTGTTGCTTATACTCCATTCCGGTTGTGCTACTTGATGCCCGTATGCGGTCTACATGATGCCTAATGTCTTGGGAATATATGCATTCGATTTGCCCATGATTTGGCATTGTTTTTGGGCTGGAAATTGACAGTTTTGGACTGTTTAGAGCTCCTGTACATGAGCGGGCTGAAGCTCATTTGTCACATGTATTGCTTCTCTATCGATACTGGATGTATGCTATGGGTTATGTCATGATGTATTACACTTTGGGGATCGACTTCGAACTCATGATCGTGATTCTGGAATGCTTTTGAGCATCGCATTTGCTCCGTTGTTATTGGTTTATCATTGGCAGTTTGGTCGACTTGACTGGCATTTGGGCCGCTTATGCCTATTGTCTGTACTTGACGGATAAGCTCTATGCATTACATGCTTTGGTCCGTGGTTGATGCCTCTTAGTTCGTCCATGCTTGACAGATATTTTGGAGCTCCGATTTGGATGTTTTGAGCACTTCCGACTCACAGGGATATTGACTTTGGCTTGTTACTGGATGTATTGACTTGACAGAGATCTTGCCATTGGGATTATGTCTTGCTTAGTGGTTGCTACATTAGTTGCTTCATGTATGTCATGCTCTTGGGAAGCGTATGACGCATTGACTTGGTCACTTGTCACTGGTACTTTGTCTTGGGTTGCTTGAGCCCTTAACTCGATTGTACGCCTTTTGTGCCAGTGGGAGCATCTTGCATGCTTACTTGACCTTGAGCAGGGATTACATGCTATTGGAGCAGTCTATGTCATTGAGCAGTTATGGATGTATTGAGACTTTGGGATTATACTCCGACAATTGGATGTTGCATTGAGTATATGTCTTGGTTCACAGGATGCTTATGAGCTGAGTCTCAATTTTGGATCCGCTTTCTTTTGAGCAGACACCTATTTGTGTCAGGTTTTGGCAGTTGGTTCTATATTTTGCCTAGATTGTCTGGGGTGTGCCTCTTACTGGCAGATGCTATTTGACATCTCTCAGTGTTATGCTCATGTATTTCCACTATCATTTGGCTTTGCTTTGTCCTCTTTATGCCGGCTTTGGACCTAGCATTGTTTAGTTGACATTAGATCCAGTTTTGGGACAGTTTGCTCTCATTATTGCAATTCTGAAATTTATTACAGCAAGCATTTATTGGTGGACTGAGCAGTATTTTTTATGCTGAAATATCCTGATTTGGTATACTACACCTAGTACTAAGTGGGCAGCATCTTTTGGCACACTTTTCTCGCCATTTGAGCTCATTTCAGTGGATTTTGGGCATTTTCTGCAGTAAAACAGCCAACAGTTTTACATTGTCTGTGCATTTCCAGCCTGCATTATGGCATCCTCTTCGACTGATAATGCCATATTTAACATCACAAAGTTGGATGGTACCAACTACTCTTATTGGAAGAGTCAAATTTGGCAGGTCTTGGTGCAGAAAGCTCAAATTAAGCTACTTCGATTGAGTGGGGAGCAGCCTGAAACTATGGACAATGACGACTTGCTTGAACTTGATGAGCTATGCAAGTCCACGATTGTATTGTCTCTCACTGAACAGGTACATTATAATGTATTTGAGGAAGCACAGACTGCATGGGATCTATGGAATAAGATCAAGAATCTTTATGATAAGAAAAGTCCGGCGAGTCAGATGTACTGGTTGAAGCAGCTTATGGATCTGCGCATGAAGGATAATGCGACTATGTCTGCTCACTTGAGCCAGTTCCATGCTATACTGAAGAACCTGACTTCACAGGATATCACCTTTGGAGAGGAAGTAACTCCTCTTTTCTTGCTTGGGACTCTGAATGAGTCATGGGATGTATTCCGCACTGCCCTATGTGCCTCTAGTGCTACTCTGAAACTGAATGATGTTGAGAGTGCTCTTCTGCAGGAAGAGGTTAATCGCAAAAACTTGGATGCCTCTCGTGTTTCACATGCTTTGACAGTTAGAGGCAGGAATGATAGGAATGATTGTGGTAATAACCGTGGCCGTGACTCGCAGAAGGGTCGGTCTAAATCTCATGGAAAGTCGCGTAGTAAGTCGCGTGGACGCAACGCTAATGTCACTTGTCATCATTGTGGGAAAAAGGGCCATATCAGACCACAGTGTCATGAGTTGCCCAATGAGAAGCGCAAGGATAAGGGCCACAGCATAGTACCTGCAAAGTCCAGCGTCAAGATTGAAGAAATTAATGTCATGCAGACCGAGGATTCCGATGGTAGTGATGAGTTCATACTTGCAGCTAGTTCTTCTGATGCTTCACACTTGACTGAGACACCTAGTATGTATGCACAGTGCTGGTTATTGGATTCAGGTGCGTCCTTCCATGTGACGCCTTACCGTGAGTGGTTTCACTCTTACCGTACTGTATCTGGAGCAGCCAGACTTGGAGATGACAGGTCTCTTGATATTGTGGGCTGTGGAGATATTCAGTTGCAGTTTTCCACTGGCAGTTCCTTTTTGCTCAGGGATGTACGTCATGTACCTGCGCTTATGCGCAGTCTTATGTCTACAAGACAGTTGGATGATGCAGGGTTTCATGTCTATTTTGGGGATTCTGCCTGGAAGATTACCAAAGGCAAACTTGTGCTTGCTAGAGGCGCCAAGGCTGGCAGCCTCTATCCTCTTGTTGTATATGGGTCTTCTGTAGACCATGTTTTGGTAATGGGCTCTATCCCACATGTATCACTTTGGCATGCCCGTTTGGGGCATATGTCTTTGAAGGGAATGAAAATGTTATCTAGTTTGCAGTATCTTCCGCCTTTGGACTATGCACGTTTTGACTCGTGTGATCATTGTCTTTATGGTAAGCAGAATAGGTCTATGCATAAGAAATCGAGTAGGCCATGCATGAGTGAGCCCTTGGCTTTGGTGCATTCAGATGTTTGTGGGCCCATGCCATGTATATCTATGGGTGGCGCGAAGTACTTTGTTACCTTCATTGATGATTTTTCTAGGAAAGTGTGGGCTTATCCCATAAAGCAAAAGTCTGATGTCTTGGCAGTCTTTCAGCGTTGGCTTGCTCTTGTTGAGAACCAGACTGGGTATAGGTTGAAATGCCTTAGGACTAACAATGGGGGAGAATATGTCTCACGTGCTTTTGAGCAGTTTTATGATGACAGGGGTATTAAGCGTCAGTTGACCGCCCCTTACACCCCTGCCTAGAATGGTTTGGCTGAGCTCATGAACAGGACTATTCAAGAGCGTGTCCGCTCTATGCTTAGCCATGCAGGCCTACCACAGAGCTTTTGGGCTGAGGCAGTTAGTACGGCAGTGCATGTCATAAACCGATCGCCTTCTAGTGGATTGGATTTCCAGGTTGCAGAGGAAGTTTGGGTTGGTAAGCCACCCTCTTATGCGCATCTCCGTGTCTTTGGATGTGAGGCATTCTGCCATGTGCCCAAGGACAAGAGGAGTAAGTTGGATCCAAAGAGCATTAAATGCATCTTTCTTGGTTATGGTGATTCAGGAGAGATGGGCTATCGCCTATGGGATCCGCAGGCATGGAAAATAGTACGCAACCATGATGTAGTCTTCCATGAAGACAAGATGCACAGGCAGCCTGAGAAAGTGGTTGAGATCCGCAGAGTGATCTTTTAGGAGGAGCCTAGAGCTCCTGCACAGCCAGTTGGATAGCCTACAGCTACAGTAGATGCTCATGGTCAGGGTGTTGGACAGGCAGCTGGGCAGGCAGCAGAGCCTGCAGTGAGACGGTCTGCTAGAGACAGACATCCACCTGATAGATTTCAGCCCTCTATGCATTATATTTTGGTTACAGATGCAGGAGAGCCTTTCACTTATGATGAGGCTATGCGCAGGGGTGACAGTCACTCCTGGGAGAGGGTTATGCAGTCTGAGATCGACTCCTTGCATAAGAATGAGACTTGGGATTTGGTTGCCTTGCCTAAGGGCAAGAAGGCTTTGCCATGCAAGTGGGTGTACAAGCTAAAAAGTACCCCTGGACACCCCAAGCTGGCATACAAGGCTAGATTGGTAGCAAAGGGTTTTAAGCAGGAGTATGGTGTAGACTTTGATGAGGTCTTTTCTCCTGTGGTTAAGATGACCACCCTGCGCTTGGTCTTGGCTTTGGTTGCTCAGCTTGACTTAGATCTATATCAGATGGATGTCAAGACGGCTTTCTTACATGGAGACTTGCATGATGAGATCTATATGGAGCAGCCTAAGGGCTTTGCAGAACCTGGCAGGGAGCACCTAGTGTGCAAGTTGAAGAAAAGTATTTATGGCTTGAAGCAGGCACCTAGGGAATGGTATCATAAGTTTGATGCCTTTATGCAGTCATAGGGCTACAGCAAGAGTACTATGGATCCGTGTCTTTACACGAAGAAAGCCCGTGATGGTTCATTGCTTATTTTGGTACTCTATGTGGATGATATGTTGATAGTAGGGAAAGCTCATGATGAGCTAGATGCTCTTAAATCTCAGCTGAAGAAGAGCTTTGAGATGAAGGATTTGGGACAGGCCTCTCACATACTTGGTATGCGCATTAGACGCGACAGGCATCAGGGACTCCTCTACTTGTCACAGAGGGAGCATATTCATAAAGTCCTTGAGCGCTTCCACATGCAGGACGTAAAGCCTATTGGCTGTCCATTGCCTTCTTATGTGAAGGTATCACAGGCCGATTGTCCACCGCAGACAGATGAGCAGAGGGCCAAGATGGCCCAGATCCCTTATGCTTCAGCCGTGGGCAGTTTGATGTATGCCATGATAGCCACTCGTCCAGATATTGCCTTTGCAGGTGGTGTTGTGGCATGCTATATGGCTACACCTGGTAGGAAACATTGGGATGCCGTGAAGAATATCATGAGGTACATGAAGGGCACAACAGATATGTGTATTTGCTATGGCAGCCAGGATACAGGGGTCGTGGGGTACACTGACTCCGATTATGCAGGACATGCAGATAGTAGGAAGTCCACTTCTGTCTATGTATTCACCTATGCTGGAGGTGTTGTCTCTTGGACCCGCCAAGGTTAAAGAGGTCAATTCAGCTAAGGAAGGGGAGACGCCATGACCTATCTTTATAGCAGAGACTTGGCTGAGCAAGATGAAGCAAGTTTCGTTACTCTCTTGTGAAAGACGTCTTGGCTTGGTCCCTAGAAGAACTTAAAGGGGTAGACCCGAGTGTGGTGACTCACAACATACCCATGACACCTGACGCAACGCATGCCAAGCAACGACCATATCCCATGAATCCAAAGCATGCTCACGTTGTTAAGGAAGAAATTGACAAACTGATGAGAGCAGGATTTATTTACGAAATTGAACACACGAATTGGGTCTCGCCCATAGTCATCATCCTAAAGAAAAATGGAAAGATTCGAGTGTGTGTCAATTACAGGAAGGTAAACGCAGCTACGAAGAGAGATAATTACACACTGTTGTATATCAAGCACATGCTTGAGAGAGTGGTTGGCAAGGAGGCCTACAATTTCCTGGATGGGTTCTTTGGGTACAATTAGATGCAAGTGTATCCTAATGATAGGCATAAGACAGCATTTGCCAAATGGGGAGTCTTTGCCTACATAATCATACCTTTTGGATTGACCAATGCACTAGTCACTTTCCAACGACTGATGTGTATGATATTCAAAGACATGTTGAGGAAGGGGTTAGAAGTCTTCATGGATGACTTGTGTGTTCACTCTGCTTGGCAAGAACACTTAGGCAGGCTCCAAGCGGCGATCTTTGAATGATGTTTGTTATACCGCCTCTCATTGAACCCCTTGAAATGCCAGTTCTGAGTGAAGCATGGATGTATCCTAGGACATGTGGTGTCAAAGAATGGCATTGCCACAGATTCCTCCAATATCAAGGTCATTGTTGATCTTCCACCTCCACATAATTACAAGGATATTCATTGCTTTTTAGGGCATACTGGATACTATCGACGATTTGTGTTAAACTACACATTGATTGCTAGACCTCTATACAAGTTGTTACTTGTATTCGAATGGACCGCGGAATACCAATGCGCATATGAGGAACTAAAAAAGGCTCTAACCACCGCATTGATGCTTCGGGCCCCAGACTGGACACTCATGTTCCACGTGCACATTGACGCTTCGAAATTTGTAGTAGGAGCTTTGTTGTGCCAACCTAGTGAACACAATCTAGATTACTCGGTGAGCTTTGCTAGCAGACAACTTGCTGAGACTGAAATGAAATACTCGACAATGGAGAGAGGGGCTTGGCCATGGTGTTTATTATAAAGAAATTTTGACATTATCTTTTGGCTATGCCTTTTACTTTCTTTGTTGACCATCAAGCCTTCTTGTACCTAGTTAACAGACCATGCGCTATAGGATGCATTGCTAGATGGCTTCTTCTGCTTTTGGAGTTTGATTTCTCTGTGACGGTGTGTAAGGAAAAACAACATTACATGGCTGACCATATATCTCTCATCCCCACGGGAGAAGCGGTCGGACAAGGCATTGTGGACAAACTGCCAGATGCGCATCTATTCCACTTATCCAACAAAAAAAATTTGTTTAGAGTTGATATGACACCATATTGGGCAGATGACATAGTTCAAGTGCTTGAACACGGATTACCAAAACAGCTGATAGAGAAGGCTCAACTAAGGCGGCCTATCTTGAAAATCCAACCCTATCAGTTGATAGCTGGCCACCTTTACAGGCTGGGACAAGATGGGTTACTATGCAGATGTGTATGTGAGCATGAGATGCATGATGTATTGACAAAGGCACATGGTGGAGTCGCAGAGAGGACATTTCAGCGGAGACACGACACCTCACAAAGTACTGCAGTCCCAACTATGGTGGCCTACCCTCTTCCAAGATGTGATACAATTCGTGAAGCATTGTGATGAGTGCCAAAGAACTAAAGTCCCTATCCATAAAGATCGCATGGAGATAACCCCAATTATCACACAATAACCTTTCAAGAAATGGGGGATTGACTTCATCGGACCCATTAGTCCCGTGGCACAATATTCACAAGCTAAATATATCATTGTGGCCATCGAATATCTAACCAAATGAGCAGAAGCATGAGCTACAAGAAAGAATGACGCTAGGACCATCGCTAAGTTCCTATGGGAGCAAGTGATCTCACGATTTGGTTGCCCCATCGAACTAGTAAGTAACCAGGCACACACTTCATCAACAAAGTAATAGCTCACCTCTTATCCTCCTTCCTAATCATCCATTCAAAATCCTCACCTTATTTCCCATAGGCAAACGGTCAAGCTGAATCGACAAATAAAATCCTACTAAACATCCTAACCAAGGTTGTCTGTGCTTCATGTATGATTGGGATAACGAATTGATGGCGGCCTTGTGGGCCTATCGCACGGCTTACAAGTTAACTGTAGGACACACCCCCTTTAGATTAACATATGGTACAAAGGCAATCCTTTCTTTGGAATTATTCATACCAATTCTCAAGATCACCCTTCAAGAAAGATGAGATGGGAAGAGGGCATGGATGGAACGCTTGATTGAACTCGAACGCTTAATGGAAACCTGGCTTCTAGCCACCCATGCGCTCATATGCGAGAAGACAAGATGCAAAAGTTGGTTTGACAAGTATGTCAAGCAGTGCAGCTTTGAATAGGGTGACTTAGTACTGCTATACTCAGTCAGAGAACATAAACAAAAGCTGAAGTTTTGAGGGCTAGGACCTTTTAAGGTTCGAACCATCAGCCGAACTGGCAATGTTAAACTAGAAACCCTAGAGGGTGAGGGCATAGGCTTCTTTAATGGCACCCGCAAAAAGAAGTATTTCTCTCCCACGCACCCATTTCATGAGCCCCCAATGCTAGCACCCCTTGTCCATGTATGAGTAGCCACTATCACTGAGGTGGACGATGAGGATAAGGAAGCAGTACCACCAACTTACCTACGCATGATGGTCACTGCTAAACACATATGCACCATCAACACATTGATCGACAAGGGAGCTGATTTTAATATCTTGACTCGTGACCATTTGACCCAAATTGGCAATTCGCAGTTGCAGCCCACTAATGCTAATCTTACCCCTTATGGAGGCCAACCCTACATAAGGGACCATTGGACCCAAATTGGCAATTCGCAGTTGCAGCCCACTAATACTAATCTCACCCCTTATGGAGGCCAACCCTACATCCTGTTAGGAAAGTGCAAGGTTGCAGTTTCTATCGAGTTTGAAAGCATACCGATAATCTTCTATGTGTTGCCCAACACTAAGAATGCAGGCATGGAATTGCTGTTAGGACAAACTTTCAAAAAGAAAACTCATTGCAATGTCGACTATCACAGCATATTCACCTAGCCAGGGGCAAGTTACAACTTTCAACAAGGGCGGTGTGACTCTTTCCAAGTCCACAAATCCACTGGTAGAGAAACCCACCGCCAAGTCTAAGGAGGGGGTCGTGACTCATCACAACCCACCCAGCCTTGAGGCCAACAACCCACTAGAACCAACACTGAAGCCCGTGAACCCCAGTTCAAATGGGTACCTAAATAGGGAGTGCCACCTGGGAATAAAAACCCACGGCCTCGCCAAGCTAACCATCTGCACCCAAAATCTAGGAAGCCCAGGCCGAACCATAAAAATCAATGCACGGTCAAGCCGCGATGGGTCCCCAAGACCTTATTGCAAGTGCAAGGCTACTATGCGGGTAACACCTGGATTTGGCTACCTAAAGCCCAAACATCCAAAGGCACTGCTCAAATGCCATCTTTAAGCTTGACCACATGAAACGTCCTGTCAGAACCACTCAAACCACAATTGACTCAAGTCGCTAAATCCATGGAACCTCTAAAGGCTAGCTTAGCAGGGATAAGCCAATATATCTCCCAAAACCACAATCTATTACTAACAAACCGACCACATCCATGGAACCTCTAAAGGCTAGCTCAGCAAGGATAAACCAATATATCTTCCAAAACGACAATCTATTACTAACAAACCGACCACATCTAGTCCCGGCTCAACTCTCAAATGCACCGACTAGGATGTCAACTACAACCACAACTGCACCCATTGAACATAAGTCCAAGCTACAACCTCACAAGAAAACCAAGAAACAACCATTAGCTACTGACCTCTCTAGCGCCGTCAAACCTCAACCACCTGCATGGCTGCTTAGACCCTCTTATGAGTGGTGATAAATTCTAACCTTGGCTGTAGATTTAGCTGAAAATATTGGGGATGACTTGGTTGCTTGCCTCCGATGCTTGGACACTACTTTCATGACGTTGGCTAAAAGCTATGATCTACTAGACTTAAGCCTCTTGGAAGATCCTATAGCAATGGAAGTAGAATACTCCCTTGTTCTTGGGAGGAGTCAGAATTTGTATTCGTTAAAGCTTTTGAAGCAGCTGAGAAGTTAATTGCAATCGAGTTATCCATGGAACAAGCAATCAAATAGTGTCTCATCACATCGTATAGCAGGAATACGATCAGGGCCACAAACCAGGAAATTGAGAACTTACAACAGCTTATGACAACAACTCCTCCTTGCGAAATGGTATGCTCTACGACTACAATCGAAGCTAGAGGGATGCCAGATAATGACCAACGCTGAGCAATGACACGCACAATCAAGACATTGGAATACGATCCCACCTATGTAGCCCCAACTTCATATAGGGTATTGATTACCCTCTATGTCAAGAATTGTGCGGTGGGGGGACTTGCTTGAGCTGTTATGCCAAACACACACTATATACACAAGAGGAAGCTTACTCAAAAACACAAGAAGAGAGATGGAGGCCAAAATGTTTTCTTGCTAATTTTTTCATCTTCTTCCACACACTATACAATGTACACAAAGTATAGATAAGATACAACATAAAGGAAAGTGGCCTACTAAGTCAAACAGTGCATTACAGACTACACCAATCGACTGGCGCTATATCTTTGCCAACTATAGGTAGGTGTAATAAACTAAATACAATAAATGATAAGTCAGTGGCCATGTGAGTATCATAATAACCACCAATGTGCTAAGTGTAGATGTGCAAACCCATCTAGCCAGGCGGTCCATCATCAATGTCCGCACATGTTGAGCTTGCCATTTCAACACTCCCCCTGAAGCTCAACTCTATCTTTGAAACTCCAAGTAAGCTTTGGAACTTTCGAAGCTTCTCTGAACCCAATGCCTTTGTGAAAATTTCAGCTATCTGACCTTGCGTGCTAACATAAACCAAGTCAATCTCTCCTGCAAGTACCTTCTCTCTCACAAAGTGGTAGTGCATCTCAATGTGTTTTGTCCTAGAATGGAACACTGGATTCCTAGCTAACTTTATGCTGCTCATGTTGTCACAATGAATGACAACTAGACCATCTCCCTGCACATCCAAATCACCTAATAACTTTTGCAGTCATACCACCTCACATGCTGCCATAGCAGCACCTCTATACTCAGCCTATGTACTCGATAAAGCAACTGTAGGTTGCTTTTTGCTGCTCCATGTAACTGCTGCACTACCAAGGGAAAACATGAATCCACTAGCACATCTTTTGTCTGACATGCTACTAGCCCAATCTGCATTTGTGTATCCAAAGACTTGTACATCCTTACCTGCCTCATAAAAAAGTCCATAATGTAAAGTGGACTTCACATATCTCAATATACATTTAACTGCATCCAAATGAGGCTTTTTAGGCATTTGCATTAACTGACTGACAAGGCCAACACATAGCTCAACTTTGGCCTTGTGATAGTCATGTAAACCAGACTCCCTACTATCCTCCTGAACATAGTAGGGTCTTATATCTCATCCCTAATGCACTCAACTTCACATTTTGCTCCAATGGTACTGAAAGAGGCTTACATGCTGTCATACCATACTTGGATAACATATCCAAGCCATATTGCCTTTGTGATAGCCATATACCATCATCACATCTGATCACCTCAATAACAAGAAAGTATCTCACCTCACCCAAATCCTTCATCTCAAAGTTCTTCTTCAAGAAGTCCTTAACTTCAGCAATCCCATTGTCACTGTCACCTGTAATAATCAAGTCATCCAAATAGATGACTATGATGACCAAACTTGCATCTCCCTTTCTCACATAAAGTGAGTGATCAGCATTAGAAATACGAAATCCAATATTGACAAGATACTCTCCAATCTTGTCAGACCATGCTCTAGGTACTTGCTTCAGCCCATAGAATGCCTTCTTTAACCTGCACACATATATGGGATGCTCTAAATCCTCATAACCTATTGGCTGCTCCATATACACTTCTTCTTGCAATTCACCATGCAAGAAGGCATTCTTAACACCCATTTGGTACAAACTCTAACCTTTGAATGTGCTGCCAAAGCAATCACACACCTAGTAGTTACCATCCTAGCAATTGGATTGAATGTCTCTTCATAATCTATGCTATATGTTTGAGCATAGCCTTTTGCAACCAACCTAGCCTTATACCTGCTAACTGAACCATCTACATTATGCTTGACTTTGTAAACCCACTTACAGCCAACAACTTTCTTACCCTTAGGCAAGGGTACCAAATCCCAAGTCTTATTCACTTCCAATGCAGCCATCTCCTCATCCATTTTGATGCATCCCAATGAGCATGACCAACAACATCATCAAAACAAGTGGGCTCAATATCCTCAACTAGTTTCACCATATAAGCATAATGGTGAGTTGTATAACCTTCAAAGCCAAATCTTTTAATAGGATATTTGACCCTGCTAGACTTGTGTACCACTGGATCACTCAAGGAAGCCTTTACATTACTATGAGCTCTTTGTACACCTGGTGTCCTAAATGAAGAAATACCAAGCTCATCATCCAAACTCTCTGAACCACTAGAATCTCCATCAAATCCCAAATGACTATTACATGCATCATTACCATCTAGCACTTTCTTTTTTCCTTTGTCTTTGCCTGCAACACTTATAGATACACTTGAAGATGTGGGGCTACTCCTTAGTCTCCCAGACCAAGGGCTCACTGTAGGTGTAGTACTAGATGATGTTTCTGTTCCACTAAGACTCCGTGATTCTTGCTTTTCTTTCTACACATAGCTATCATGATCATTATCATCATCTAATACATCACTAGCACATGCATACCAACTATTCATCTCATCAAAAATAACATCCTTGCTTGCACTGAACTCACCTGTGAGACAAGGTTATAACAATGATACCCTTTCTGCTCTAAAGAGTATTTAAAAAAATACATTTTTCAGCCTTTGGATCAAGCTTCTTTCGTAGCTCATCTGGCACATGAACATATGCAACACATCTAAATACCTTCAAGTGTGATATGTCAGGTTTCTTGCCAGTAAAGCATTCTTCAGGAGTCATCCCATGAATTGTAGCTGTGGGGGTTCTGTTCATAATTTAGACATCAGTATGAATAGCTTCAGACTAAAAATGTATTGACATATTCTTTTCAGCTATTAACGCTCGTGCAACTTCTGCAATATGCCTGTTTTTTCTTTCTGCAACCCCATTTTGTTGTGAGGTATACCTGCAAGTAAATTCCATGTTTATCCCATGAGTCCTCAAGAAGCCACTAAACTCATTAGAGAGGTACTCTCCCCCTCCATTTGATCTCAAGCACTTCACTTTCAAGCTTGTTTCTATTTCAACAGCTGCCTTGAAAGATTTGAAGTGCTCAAATACATCACTCTTTTCCTTCATGAAATATACCCATAGCTTCCTTGAACAATCATCAATAAATGTGACAAAGTATTTGCTACCACGAAGAGAGACATTCTGTGCAGGCCCCCAAACATCTGTATGCACTACATCAAGTATGTTTCTGCTCACTTCTCTGTCATACAAGAAGGGTTGTCTGGCCTGGTTACTAAACTGGCATGCTTCACAGACTTTATGCAATTCTGCAGCTCTAAAGAAGGAAACCATGTAACCAATCCTCTAGATTGCATTAATTTCAACCTTTGCGACTTGCATGTCTAATACGTTTATGCCATATTTCAATATCTGCAACTACTCCTTTTCCTTTAGCATACATAGCAACATCCATTGCAGAAATTCCAACATCTAAAGTGAATATGCGGTCAACTCTACTTCCTTTTGCGACCAATCTATACTTATCATTAAAGTCTTCTACAAAACAACCTTTTTCATTGAATTAGACCTGCAACCCTTACTCTACCATTTGGCCAACAAACACGAGATTCTTTGTGATTGATGGCACATGTAATACATCTGTCAGACTCTTTGTCTGGCCATCATACAAGGACAAGGGAACCTTTCCAATGTGTGAAATTAGGTAGCATGAATCATCACCCCTCTACACATAACCTGGACTTTGTAAGTCCTGCATCTCTCCAAACCATTCAACATGACTGGTCATATGATTAGATGCACTTGAATCGACATACCATACATCATTATGTGTCCCCTTTCTTGTAACTGCATTCATCATATGTTGCATAACAAACAGATGCTCATTTTTGTCTTCATTTTGTCATGAAGACGATGCATAGTTTCCTTACTGCAATTTACCACTGCGAATATCATCCTTCTTAGCATACCAATGGGCTGCAATATGACCTGTATTGCCACAAAAATGGCAAAAAGTAGTAGAATTTCCAGAACCTTTATTTTGCCATCCACCTCTTCCTCTAGAGATCCCCCTGCCTCTAAAGTTTCCTCAGTCTCCTGAAATCTGCATTTCACCAAATTGCTGATTGAACCTGTTTTGATGGTTATCGCTAACGCGTCCCATACCACGGCCTCTCAAAGAGGATCTACCACGTTCCCTTCCTGAACTTGAGTAAAATGCTTGGACCTGTTCACCATTTTTTTCAAACGAGTCACCCTGCACATTGATCTCTTCGGTAATCATGAGAGAGATCAGGTCATCAAAATCTGGAAATGGCTTCCGTACGTATACTAAAGTAACAACTGATTTCCATGCCTTCTCATTATTAAGGCCACTCAAAGTGGATGAAACCAAATCATCATCATCAAGCATTGCATCAATTGCTGCTAAAGCATATGCAATGCTTCTCACCTTCGAAACATACTCATTGACAGACATTTTTCCTTTCTTCAAGGTATTCAAATCTTGCTTGAGTTAAATCTTCCGTGCCTTTGTATTTACTGAAAACATGTTCTCAAAAATTGTCCAAGCTGCATGTGAAGTTTCTGCAATCTTGATATGTCCCAATATCGTATTATCAATGATTGTAGCCAGTACATCACCTTTTTGTCTTTTGCATTCCATTCTTTCCATGCTTTTAATTCATCTGCAGGAGGGATACCCAGCTCTGGCTCCTTTTCTTCACTTGAAACAAACTCATAAAGGCCCTTTCCAATAAGGAAGTTCGTCACATGGAACTTCCATGAAGGGTAGTTATTCTTGTCAAGCTTCTCAATTAATGGGATTTTCACTATTCTCTGTCATTATCACAAAAAAGGATACAACACAACAAGCTAGTCTTCTGCAACCTTTCACAACTAGTGCACAGTAATACACCAAGCAACATTTTCCACTAATTGCTCAATAGTACATGTAATCTGCAACCTCTCTACAAATGAACCTTATGTTTGCTTCTTGGAAAACACCTCAAAAATTACCGATTCAAAATCTGCAACTTGTGCACCCACTTTCGGTCAATACAGCCGAAATCACAGTGTACCCTGAAACTTCTGTCCATAACCTTGCGGCTCTAAAATGGGGCGTGAAACGGCCTCAAATATGCCAAAACAAATTGCGTGAAAGCCCTAAAGGTCCAATATGTAGAATATACAATGCTCTACTCGCACACCAAATCTCATAGCAATCTGAGATTTTCACTCCACCTTGCTTCCAGTGCCTCCACAGGCACTATTCAAGAGAGAGAGTGAAAGAATGGGAGAGCTTCTTACCCATTGCTTGCTTGCTCAAACCTTACTTCTTCTCCTTCACTTCAACCTTCAAAATCAGCCTCTCTCAGTGGCACAGCTCTGATACCATGTCAAGAATTGTGTGGTGGGGGGACTTACTTGAGCTGATGTGCCAAACACACACACTGTATACAGAAGAAGAAGCTCACTCAAGAACACAAGAAGAGAGATGGAGGCTAAAACATTTTCCTACTGATTTTTTCTTCTTCTTCCACACACTATACAATGTACAAAAAGTATAGATAAGATACAACATAAAGGAAAGTGGCCTAAGTCCAACAGTGCATAACAGACTACACCAATTGACTGGCACTATATCTTTGCCAGTTGTAGGTAGGTGTAACAAACTAAATATAATAAGTGATAAGTCAGTGGCCATGTGAGTTTCATAATGACCACCAACATGCTAAGTGTAGATGTGCAGACCCATCTAGCCAGGTGGTCCATCATCAATGTCCACACTTGTTGAGCTTGCCATCTCAACACTCTGTAATCGACCCCTCAAAGAACACATTGCAGGACATCCTCATTTAGATCGCATCCTCACTGAGGAGAAGTTGCATATTGCTAGCCGACTGGACTTCGGTGACTTCTTACTTGATGTTCTCACTTACATTATGCATGTAAACATCCGCCCTCTCGATATAAATGGCTATGCTAATTTAGAATATAATGTGAATTTCTATGACTAGCTCATGTAGAAGTAAAACACTAAGACTATATACTAAATGCCCTTCATCCTCTAATCCTTTAATCCTAGGAAGGATTCTTCTCATTTTAGGGGTGGGAAGGGTAAGGTGAATCAAATCAAACACATAAGGAAAACAATAAAGGAAAAGCACACATTGCAAGAGTAGGATGAAACAACTTGTGGTTGAAGGAAATGTCAATAAAATTTGAAAACAATACACCGATGGGAGGAAAAAGTCTACTTTTGCACTCAAGCATTTCAATTCAGCAAGTATGTAGTTGTTTCTCGTGGCTTATAAATTTTCTGAAAAACACTAATGGTCAATATGGCTTCATGACGGCAAACTATCTTTTTCAGAGGAAGAACAAGCAAAATACGAGCTTTTGGTGGAAACACGAGCCTTTAACTAGTTCAAGTTCTGGCATATCTTCAACCTAGAAGATGTGGCCATTGAAGAATGGGTGGTGAGGCAAATCATCGAGCAATGCAATCAACAAAAATACGTGGAAGCAGTGAGCTAGGGGTTGGACTACTTCCACTATGCAGAGTTCCTGAGGACTTTCCACAGGAACCACAACACCATAACTGTGCATGAGGGAGAGGAAACTCGTCAGGTGCAGATTGAATTGACCCCGGAGCTTGTGGAAAAGGCATTGGGCATGGCAAACAAAGTAGAAAGGAAGCCAAAAAGAGATGTATATGCCTTGCTATAGGGATGGACAAGGTAAAGGTCCACACCAATGATGGCATTAGCTTGGCAGATATTCCTGGCCTCAAAATCCAACTCCAAGCCAAGATGGTGCACACATTGTTTTCTAGCCAAAGATACAACACCATAATGAGCCACACCAATGCTCCCCTGCTAGAGAGTGTCACAAAGCAAGGTCATTAGATGAGGTGTACCTCAACGGGTTTGTGAGAAAGACCATTGAGACCTCAACAAAAGCCTTGGCAATGAGAGGATAGCCTGTCAGAGGAGAATCTCCCGCTACCAAAGCTAAAAGGAAAGCTTCGTCTTCAAAGGCTGCAACCATTGGATTCGGTGGGATCCTCACCGTGATCATCAAGGAAATCTTGGGATGATAGGGGCAAGAAGAAGGAGGAGAAAGGGTGGACAAAACACCAAGCAAGTCACCACCTCACCAAGAATGAGAGGCATATTTCAGCAAAAGGACGTTGAGCGAAAAAGAAGAAAGCAAGGAAGAAGAAGAGCAAACTAGCCAAGGAAAGGCTAGGAAGAAGAAGAAGAAAACTGCACAAGAACAACAGGAAGAGGAGAGGAGGAAACAAGAAAAGGCAGACTTGCAAAAGGCCTACAAGGAGTCCAAAAAGGCCAAGGAAGAAAGGAAGAGAAAGCAGGAAGAGGAGGAGGAGGAGCTGAGAAAAAAAAGGAGGAAGATATGGCCCTCATCACGCGCAGGTCCATTGAACAACAGTTTAGACATGATGAGTCGGAACCCGCGAGCCCCATCAGAGGTGAAGGGCCGAGCTCAAGTGCCTATCTGCTTGAGTTCGTTCCACCTGCAGTGCAAGAAGGCAAGGGCAAGGCCCCAATCACCCCCATACCCACCCTACTAATGCCCGCCATCACCCCCGCCATCTCCACTCCGAGTTCTATGAAAACCCAAGTGGATGCTAGCAACCTAATGGATTGGATCCAATACTTTGTGAATAAAGAAATGGGCCAAGGAGCAGGAGAAGGAACCCTTCTGGTAGGAACTAAAAGGCCGGCTGCAGTAGATGCCTAGTCTAGGCGCCACCCTAAGAGGCAAAAGGTGGTAGGCTCTATAACCTCCGTCCCCGCAATACAAAGGCTGCCCAAAGAATACGATGAGTATGTCAAAGAGCTCCTCTCTCAACTAGAGAGAGGAGCTCCTTGGCTCTCTCTCAACTAGAGAGAGCCAAGGAGGAGAAGAGAAATGTGATAGCAGAGTTTGAAGCTGAAAAGGAGGCAACGGCAGCATTCCAGTTAGAGAGAACATGCCAAATGGCCATGGCCCAAAGGGAAGTCAATGAGCTGAAAGAGCATCTACAAGCTAAGGAAGAGACTGAAACTGTATGACAATGCGCTTGAATAGAGAAACCGAGGTCACACGATGCCTATGGCAACACAATGAAGAGATTGTGGCACTCTACGAAGGTCTGCAAGCTCAAATGGAGAAATTCACTAAAGACACAAAAGAGCTGGAGGAGTTGAGGGAGGAAAGAGCTCGCAAGTATGAAAGAGAGGTGGAGAAACTAACCCAAGAGGCTACCTCGGCACAAGAAGAGCAACAAAAGCTAAGGGCAAAAATGGAAGATCAAGAACATAGGCTGACAATGCTAGCCCAGAGGCAGGGGGAAAGCCTCGAAGACATGAACAAGAGGGTGGAAGAATGGGGCAATCAGAACGAAAAAATGGTCAAAGACTTGGCACGTCACTGCGCTCAAGACAAAAAAGAAAAGATACTTGCCAAGAGCAGAGCGGAGGCTGCCCGAGTGAGCTTCCACACCCAACAACGTGCCTTTTTAGAAATCCTACTGGACGTCACCCAGGTTGAGGAGGGAGAGTCCATGGAGGCAATGAAAAAGAAACTGGGAATGGCTCGTAGGGCGCTGAAGGTTGGACTGCAGATTTCCACCACAATCTAGTGGAGTTGGCCCAAGCTTGGAAGAACAATGCCATTATCTCCTATTGGCAGGCCTAACCTCAGAGGAAGTGGATGCACTCGAGTTCCTCGAAGAAGAGCAGCAAGAGCCAAGCTGGCAAAGGGAGGTGGACGTGAACTTTGAAATGGGACCACATGAATAAAAGCTTGTCCCATTACCTCCTTCCCCGAGGCCTGAAGAACAATAATACGCAGACATCTCCACAGAAAGAAAGGCGGCACTGAGAGAAAGAAGGAAACAAATGGTGGAGGAGATAAGGAGAAAATGGAATGCCAGGGAAGTGAGGGCACCCCAGGTACCTATCTCACCATGTACGGAAGACACCCCAACAAGCTTCCACGCCAACCTTCTGATCTGGGAGAGGCAAGAAATGGCCAGGAGCCCCTTTAACCTTAACTTTCGATTCCCCGCTGCCTTGTGCAGGGTTTTACCCATCAAGATGGTGGAGGAGGTGATCAACATTGGTGGCAGGCTTGGGCAAAAGTGGCTAGAGGAGAGAGCACAAAACCCCACATTATGGGCCACTGAAGATGCTAAATTTTAGCAAGATAAAGATTTTGAAGTATTGAGGTCTGTGCTTGGCTATGAATTCCAACCTACATGGAGAAGAAGGGTCTGTGACACCAACATGGACACTTGGATGGCCTTTTGCAACACTCAACCCTTCGAGTGGAATGACCCAACCTTTATGCCCTACCCTCAAAGGGTGGGAGTGGATTTTGACTCCAGTGTCCATGGCCACTACGACTTCCCTCTAATCTATAATCCTCATTGTACTACATATGAAAATGCCCTCTTCTTCACATCAGAAAACTTGTATGATACTCTAATCCAATTTATAACAAATTCTCTTCATGTCCTAACCCCGCCTTTATCACTACTTGTAATTACCTTAGATTGCTTAGGATACTTCTCAGGCAAGACCCCACCCCGTAAGAGCGCGGCCTTCCAGTACTCCATTTTGATCCTAACGCTATAGATAGTTGTGCAATGGCCCTTGACTAATGATACGAGTTTCTCTATTGCCTTCATTTTGCTTAGCTATTCTAGAGGGCATGAATGATAGCCGCTTCACCCATTGCAATCATCCATTCCTCTCCACCACCGCCCTTCAAGTTTGCCTAAATCTCAAGGGGTATCTCCAAAGCTATCAATTCCTTAATAAATCTACTAAGCCCCCTTCTCCACCTCACTTTGATGATGAAGATTAAACTTCGAAGCTGCCGATTCCTTAATAAATCTACTAAGCCCCCTTCTCCACCTCACTTTGATGATGAAGATTAAACTTCTGTCTCACGACTATCTTTATTATTATTATTATTATTATATATTAAACAAAAGAGGAAAAAGCGAAGGAAAATAAAACGGAAAAGATATCACACGTCACCACCGCAAGTTGCACATCCACCACAGCCACTGCACCTAGGGGTCCTCAAGCTAGGTGCGTTTGGTGGCCCCAATCGACCGGCTCTATTCCTAACCCCCTAGCCTCATTTTGATCCCCCACTTCCTACTTACGGCACATCAAGGGCAAGACACACCTATGGAGGTAACACTTGCCTATGGAGACCTAGGGAGGTAATACTCGCCTATGGTTAGACCTGTCACCCCAAGCTACACTCGCCTATTATAAGACCTAGGGAGATAACACTCACCTATGATTAGACCTATCACCCCAAGCTACACGCAGCACCGCACTTTCCTTATGCATAGACTAAGCCCTCACATGAGCGGCAATGCCCGTGCTTGCTCCCAATCCCACTAGCATGCCCACAATGCACCACACGACAATGGAACACACCCCTAGGTAGTGCACCTTCTTTTCTTTTCAGGTACCAACAAAGGACCCAACCACTAGTCCCGGAGACCCCATCATCCATGCAATGCATTCTCCATCTTATGTGACAATGTCACCATGCCAGCGAAACAAAGTAGGGGCACACTAAGGCAGCCCCAATCAAAAAGTGAACGAAGAAGCTCATTTGAAACAATGCAAGAGAAGGCAACCGTGGAGGGCTAGGAGATGGATCCATCTAACACCATATTCAATTTTAAAGATGGATCCGCCCATCAACCTCTCTCCCCACCAGGGATCATATCCAATGCAAGGGCCTTTTAGTTCTAAAAATCCCTCCAATAGGTCCATGAATCCCTCCAACACCAAAGATCATATCCAACGCAAGGACCTTTCAGTTCCAAAAATCCCTCCAATACTATCATATCCAATGCAAGGGGCTTTCAGTTCCATAAATCCCTCCAACACTAGGGATCATATCCAATGCAAGGGCCTTTCAGCTCCATAAATCCCTCCAACACCAGGGATCGTCTCCAACTCAAGGGCCTTCAAGTTCCATAAATCCCTCCAACACACATTCCAACACGGCTTGTACACAAACTCAAAAAAGCCACTTGACTACTCCAGCAAGAGAGTCCGACTCACCACCCAACAAATGCCATGGGATTGGCACTCAACTAGGGGGGGGTAATGTTAACCCTCAAATGAACAAGGTGGAAATTCGAGAAAATCTAAAGCAAAAGACATGGCCAAGGCAAAAGCAGAATGGAGAATGAAGGCATGCCAAGAAAAATCAAGAAACATAAGAAGTGTGAAAAAGTCCTGAATCAAAGGGAGACGCTAAAAAAAGCGCAAGTCAATAATTTTTTAAAAGAGCGTAAGACACACCATGATTTATTTTAAGAGCACCGGGCTCTGACCTTGGGCTCTGACCTATGCAAATTGTAAATGTAGATGGGCAGTAGGAAGAAAGCTAGGAAGATAGGAGAACAATGGAAAAAAATGCCTAGGCTATGGCCGACCATGTAAAAAGGGGATGACCGCCCAAATGGGATTTAGGGCTTTGTATATAAAGTTCAAAAGATGAATGAGAACTCATTCTTTTTTGTGTGTGGTAACAATAGACTCGCCTTCTTCTCTTCTTCTCTTCTCTTGATTGCTTGTGTGTGCTTGAGAGAGGGAGTGTGAGAGTGTGAGGGAGCGAGTGTGGGAGAGTGAGGGATCAAGGAGATGAAGCTCTCCATCCTCTCCTCTCTTCTTCTTCTCATATTCTCTTCTCTTCTCTTGTCTCGTGTGCGGCTATGGAGGATGGATCTTGGAGTTGGAGGCTTGAGGATGCTTGAGCTTGCATCAAGAATTGTGGAGCTATCAGAGTGCTTGGGAGAGGAAGCAACTCGATCGAGCATCAAGGTAAGCTCACTACACTCGTGGAGAAGGATAGCGCATCGGCTATGTGAGAGGTAGCCATTAGTATTTACTTGAAATGCTTGAACAATAAGCAGTCCATGGGTCTTGGCAGTTGTCGTCATCACCTCTACAAATAGCAAGAAGCAACCAACTATTGCATTGTCTAGTACTACTGAGGCAGAGTACAAAGGTGCTACTTTGGCAGCCTGTGAAATTGCATGGTTTCTTAAGTTGATGGTTGATTTGGATATGCAAGTGGATGCTCCAATGACTTTATTTTGTGACAATCTTAGTAGTGTACTTCTGGCAACAATCTTAGTTTACCATGCCAGAACAAAGCATATTGAGGTACACTATCATTTCATCCGTGAGATGGTTCTTGCAGCAGGTAGAGTGGATCTTATACATATGAAGACGAATGAGTAGGTAGCCGATATCTTTACCAAGTCTTTGGGTAAAAATAAGTTTAGTTGATTCTGAGAGAGATAGCTCAAGGCGAGAAAAGTAGAAAAGAAAGGCAAGCTCAAAAAAATGTAGAAAAAGCCTTAATATAACAAAAATACACAATAATGAGTGCACCGAATATTCTAGCCTAAGAGCATTTTAATGCGTTTGTAAAAGAGCTCCATGCTCCCTCCTAAGCAATTTATAAGTGTAGATGGGCAAGGGTAAAAGAACCATGAAAAGAGGAAAGAAATAAGGAAAGAAGACCTTGGCTAAAATAGTCGGTCATGTTAAAAGGGATGGGTGTATAAAAGAGGAGGAGGGCATGTGTAAAAAGGAAAAAAGAGAATGGAGAATATCATTCTTGTGTGTGGCCAAAACTAGCTCTCCTCTTCTCTTCTTCTTCTTCTTGGTCTTGCTTGTTTGAGCTTGTGCTTTAGAGAGGGAGTGTGAGGGACTAAGTGTATGAGGGTGAGGGACCATGGTGGAGAAGCTCTACGTCTTCTCCTCTCTTCTTCTTCTTATCTTCTCTTCTCTTGTCTCATGCACATCAATGGAGCATGGACATTGGAGCTTGGAGCTTGCTTGAGCTTACACCTTGGATCGTGGAGCTACCAGAGTGCTTGAGGGAGGAGGCAGGTTGATTAGGCATGGAGGTAAGCTCACTACACTCATAGATGTAAGAGCACTTATGGCTATGTGAGAGGTAGCCATTGCACTTGGCTTGAAATTCTTGAAGCAATAAGCAGTCCGTGGGTCTTAGTGGTTGAGCGTGAGCTCCCGCATAGAAAGATACCATTTTTTACTCTAGTTAGAGAACTAGAGATGGCAGGGCTTGAGGAGCCTATTGAGGTCATGGTGGTGGCAGTCGAAATGACTATGGGCATTAGCAACAAAATGCTTAGAACAATCAAAATGCACAACATCAAAGAGGATCAGTATCTTTTAGAGATAAGGGGAGATACCTAAAGGCAGAGGTGATCCTTGCAAATCTAATGATCCATCGAATAGAGATAAAATTGTCATTATTATGGCAAGTATGGACATATAGCAAAAGACTACCATAAAAAGTTAAATTGATATGAAAGCTAAGGACAAACAACATGGTAACTATGCATCCTCTAGTAATGCTACTAATGATCTATTAGATAGGTTGTTTGCCATGACACATGTATCAAAGGATATACCCTAGCAAGGCAAGACTAATGAAAAGTGGTACATTGACTCAAGTTCCTCAAATCATATGACCTTGCATGAAGAGTGGTTTGATGAGATGATTATAGGTTCTCATGGCTATGTATATACAAGTGATAATACATAGCATGACATCAAGTATACAAGTGTTGCACTATTAGTCATGCATGATGGAAAGAAAAATAGTCTCTATGATGTTTTACATGTACCATCTATTACTAAAAATTTATTGTATGATGGACAAATGGTTGAGTAGAATCTGCAAGTCAGATTCAATAGAGATGGTTGTTTTATTGAAGAATATGGAAATGGTCGCAAGTTGATTGCAAAAGGAAATGGGGATGGCAGGATTTTTATCTTGGATGCTACTATTCCTAAACTAAAGGCAGTCATGTTTCTCATGACATTAGAGCAGTTAGATATGTGGAAATACAACATAAGTGCATTGGGCATGCTAACATTGGCTGAAAACCATGGACAAAAGGAGATTGTACTTGGTTTACCAAAATTCAAGTATATGGATTTAGGACATGTATGTTCCACTTGCCAATTTGGAAAGCAAGCAAGATTTCCATTTGTCAAACATGTCAAGAACAGCACTGGACCATTGTAGTTGGTGCATTTAGATGTTTGGGGTCTAGCACATAATGTATCGTTTAGTGGTGCAATATATTATGTCTCCTTCATTGATGATTTCAATAGATACACTTAGTTGTATACTTTGAAGCAAAAGGATGAAGTGCTAGATATTTTCAAAGATTTCAAAACCATACTGAATAAGAGATTGGGTGTTATATCTCATGCTTAAGATTAGATGGAGGAGGTGAATATGTCTCTCATGAATCTAATAGGTATTTGGCTAAGCATGGAATCAAAAGATATCTTACATACAACTATACACCATAATAAAATGGTGTAGCAAAGAGTGCTGATGAAAGCCGCAAAAGCTATGCTAAATGAGAAGAATTTTCCAAACTATTATTGGGCTGAAGTAGTTGTGACTATAGTGTATATTTTGAATAGGACTCTTATAGTTGGCATTCATGATATTACACCTTATGAGAAATTGTATGGACATAAACTTGATATCATCCATTTAAAAGTCTTGGGATGTATTGTGTATGTGTATATACCAAATGAGAAAATGAAGAAGCTAGATCCAAAGGCAATCAAATTTGTATTAGTTGGCTATACACAAGATAGGAAAGCTTACAAATGCTACAATACTTCTACATGTGAGACATTTTTTGTATTTGATGAGTTAGTTTCTTGGTATGGCAATCAAAATGTGGTTATTTCTTATGGACCACCTGATAATAATCATATTAAAATTTATCATGTTGATAGTACTACTATTAGTGAGCCTACAAGTGACATGTCTTTGTGAGAGCTCATGCTCGACCACCAAGACCCACAAACTGCTTATTTTTTCCAGTGATTCAAGCTAAGTGCAATGGCTACCTCTCACATAGCCATATGTTCTCTCACACCTATGAGTGTAGTGAGTGTACCTCCATGCCTGACCAAGTTTCTTCCTCCCTCAAGAACTTTGGTAGCTCCATGATCCAAGTGCAAGCTTCAAGCAAGCTCAATCCTCAAGCTCCAAGCTCCATGCTCCATTATTGCTCGTGTGAGACAAGAGAAGAGAAGAGAAGAGAAGAAGAGAGGAGATGATGGAGAGCTTCTCCACCATGGTCCCTTACCCTCACACTCTCACACTCCCTCTCTCAAGTACAAGCACAACCAAGCAAGAGCAAGAAGAAGAAAAAGAAGAGGAGGAGAGCCACTTTTGGCCACATATAAGAATGAGCTTCTTCATTCACTTTTTGGCTTATATACATGCCCTAATTCCTTTTGGGCATCCATCCCTTTTTTAATATCCCCATTACTTAGTTTATTTTAAGGTGCATATACATGATGTTGCACGTCCACACATGGAAAAAAAACTGTAGAATCTCTACAGGATTTATAGGAAGCAGGGCTGGTTTACTAGAATAGTTTGAAATCTCTAGTATCATATTTAGATAACTTAATCTCTACTTTAGATGGATCCAAATATATACTGTGACTTATTTTGAAGGGAATAAGTCATCCAAGATAAAAGATGGATAAACATAACGTAATTTATGAAAATTATCATGTTTGTCTATTTTTTATGGATTTTTGCAATTCTACCCACGTTGGCTTGTCGACCTAATGAGTTCCGATTGTTTTGAGTATCTGAAAAACTATATTTGGAGTTCATAAGATGAATTTATGATCAAAATAAGTTGCAAGGTAGAAAAAAACGAAAATAGTGAAAAAAAAAACATAAGCTTTAAAGCTAAGCGCAAAAATAAAGTGTTCTCTCTTTGTCATCAATGATGTCATGGAAAATCACTGAAAAAGTAAGCTCCTCTCTTCTATCCCCCCCCCCCCCTTGTAAAACTATAAATTGAGGGCTTGGGGATGACCAGAGAGGGCGATAAGAGATGAGGACGAGACGTTGATTGAGAAGGAGGAGCGACAACAAGAGCAATCCTAATGGGACAAGATACTGATTAGAAGGAGGAGATTCTATTCCATGGGACAAAGAGACATCATTCCGTTCAACCCAAGAAAGGGGATATGCTGAAGGTCTCTCATACTCTTCATCTCTGATCCGAGAAGAGAAGACACTGAAAAACTCTATCCTATTCTATCATACCTCTATTCTCATCTCTATTCCATCTACTAGAGAGAGTGAAGTATTTCTCTCCACGAGGCAAGAAGAATCATCCGTGCAGCAAACATCATTGAATCTTGCAATATCCATCATCATCATCAAGAGTCTTACACCCTTGCCAACCGGTATTATTGCCGTGTTCTTCTTCTTCTTCTATGAATCATATTTCCGTCATGGGCCCGAAGAAAAAGAATTCAAAAGCAAAAATCGAGAATGACCCTACTAACGTGGAAGCAACAATTGGAGTTGCACGCACAGGAGTCACTAATGGAGTCACGGGCGTGGATAACAACCCTTTACTAATCACGATACCACATGTTTTTCTAAAAAAGTTCTGTTCAAATAAGATAAGTCTCTTGAGAAATACTGACTTAAGGCCAAGAAACTTGGTTACAATAACTAGGAAGTTAAAGACCCCAAAATCTAGATACCCCTAGTTAAATTCCAAGGGGAAGATTTTATTATGTGAAACTCAAGTATCGATTACTACTAGAATTAAGCATCCCTTGAAGTTGCATGATTGATTGAATTCATAATTGCTTGCAGATATCAATCTTGTTTGTGATTTTCTAGATTAGATCCTGATTGAATTAAGTATTGGAACAAATAAGAATTGATAAGCCCTTTACCTCCCCCAAGGATAGGTGTTGAATCCCCATACCAAGAGGGGATGTTTTTACCACTGCGAAAGCATGGACCGACTCCAATGGTGAGAGGTCTCCCAGCAGGGATTGTATTAAGTAGGAGGTGGATAGGGTGTCAGGGGGGCTCTGGCTAGTAAATCCCTTTTCGCACCTAGAAACTACTTGGTCCCCTGTATGGCCCGAGTTCTACTTGGGACACCTATGTATGTTAGTTATAGGTGGATTTGATCTTGGTGACGTGCAAATGTGCCAGATGAGGCAGCACATGAAATTGTAATTTTTCTCTTGTATGGGTGGGAGAACACATATTATGGAATATAATCAATGAATTTGTTTTATTCTGATTGTATGTTTGTGAGTAAATTACGTAAATGAATAACTATGCATAAAAGGATTTTAATTAATGAAGCTATTTTTCTATGTTTCATGTAATGTGGTAGGTAATTAGATAATTAAGAACTTCCATAGAGGGAAGTGGGTGGATGGATTCTCGACTAATCCAGTCCTATGGTAGGGTAGTCTCGATTAGCCGAGAGGTTTTCACAAAAACAAACACTAGAAATAAACTCTAGGAAGGGCCGATTTGCTGACTTACCTAGGGTTTGATCTCAGAACCTGAACTGTAAATTATGTTAGGGGAAAGGTATGGCGGTTGTGCCAGAGCACTGCGAAGAATTTCATAAATCCTTAGTCTGCTACTAGAAAAAAATGTTGTACTCCATGAACCAAGGGTAATGGTAGTCGCTCCTTCCTGTTGAGAAATGTGCAATCACATCCACCATAGCCTCTTTGTATGGGACAAACAAGGCAAAGAAACATACTGCAAATAAAGCCTTAGACTAAGTCATGTATGCACGATTTATTAAAACCATAGTTGTTGAATACCATGGTCCCTTTCCACCTATCTCCACCTACCAATACCACCTACTGTAAGCCTATAAAAGGCACTTATCTCCACACTCATCCCATCAGTCATTATCAATCAGTTGTACTTGCATTATGGTTGGATAATATTAGTTGTTCTTCCTTGTCAATGCTTTTGCCTCATTATGATTGTCTATTTGCTCATCAGTGATCCTCCATAGCATACATTCTCAGTATTTTAACATGGTATCAGAGCGGGTTTTAAGTCAATGAGTCATTAGGCCACTAATTGAGTCATTCCAGTTTGAATTTCTGGCTCCCTCCACTTTTCCATGAATCTCTCACCTATCTCCATAGCTACCCACCTTCAGTGGAGGGCTTGAATCTCTCAAACCGGGCCATTTCAGCTCATACTTTCTTCTGGAGAACTCTTCCTTTTCTCTAAGAGCTCCTCCCTATCACTTCAAAGCCCAACATTGCTACCTCTCTACTCTAGCATTGTGCGTGCAATAACACACTGTCCAGATTGTGTCTTATATTGTTCATACGTCAAATTCCGCCTGTACACGTCGCGATGCTAACGAGCATCATAGGGCTTTGATAGCCTACTTCCTAAGCTTCATTTGTATCAATTTTTTTTGGAAATGATCAAGTATTCAGCTCACAGGAGGTGAAAAACCAAGCTGCCCCTTGAAACCCTAATGCAGACTCCATAGCTATCAAGCTTCAAGCTCTTGTTTTACTTCCTTCTCTCACTCATGTGGCTCAAATCAAGTCAATGACTCTCTAATCTGCTCCAACACTCAGTCTTCAGCAATCATTCAAGTTATTTACCAGCAAGGAGAGGAGATCTTAACAAGATTCTCAAGCATTTCAAGAAACAGAGTCCATTGACACACTCATCTAGTGTTTTTAGCACTAATGTCAGTTAACACAATCAGCTTTGCCTCTAATCAAAACTTTTTTTTTTGCAACTCCAACATCAAATCAAGGAGGGGAAGACTTGGACTTGCATCAGATCTTGAAGATTCCAACTTCAAGGGCATCATAGTCACTAAATTGCCTAGTATCTCTTGATACTAATCACCTAGTAATTCTTAGCACTTGTGCTCAACTGAAACTGGAATTGTTGGAGTTGATTTGCTTCTGCTGATCTTGCAATCTCAAAATGGGCAAGGATTCACCGACATCCCGATTCAATGGTGTTAGATTCCATACATGTCAAACTAGGATCAAATTAATCCTAATGAAGAAAGACTTGTCGTCAATCACAAGTGGTCAAGAGAAGAAACCAAGGGAAGGTGCACTTTCAGTTGTATGGGATAAAAATGATGATAAGGCTCAAGCTATTATCAAGCTCCAACTTGATGACAGCTATATTCATCATGTTGATGATTGTGAAACCTCTTATACAACATGGGATCGATTAGAAACCTTATTTGGAGCTCATTCCAAATCCTCAAAATATGGTTAACTAATTAAATTTTGTAGGCTCGACATGCAAAGTAATACCTCACTTGCAACTCATTTGAATTATATGGAAAGCTTGTTGACACAACTTGCAGGAATCAACTTGAAGATGGATGAATATATTTGCATTGGAGTGCTTCTCAAAAGTCTTCCACCTAAATTTGATAATGTATCTACCACATTAATCAACATGCCAAAGCCAAAACTTGTGGATATCAAAACCTCTCTCTTGGAAGAGGAAAATAAGATCAAGAATAAAGGAGAAACAAGCATTCCAAGAGGAGACCAACAGCTCCTCTATGTGAAAGGGAAGAAAAGAGTAGCCTATGACTTTTGTAAGAAATCTGGGCACATTGAGAAATTTTGCTATGCTAAGAAAAATTCTCAAAGAGCATATCTTGCTACAGTCAAAGAAGATGAAGACGACATTGAAGAAGAAGGAGAAGAAGAACCCCAAGAACAAAAGGATAAGACTCATAAGTCCATCGCAAGCTCCTAAACTCCTCATGTAGCCTCTACACACTATAGCCTCTACACACTTAGTGATGCCTTGTAACAGCCTCTAGCTTTGTATGGTTGTTTTTGTTTCTTCCATGTCTACACTTAGCAAGGTTCTACTCATGACAACCTCCGTATACTCAGTGTCTTTTACGGTTGTGATTGAGGAGGGGTGTTGAGAAATGTGCAATCACATCCACCATAGCCTCTTTGTATGGGACAAACAAGGCAAAGAAACATACTACAAATAAAGCCTTAGACTAAGTCATGTATGCACGGTTTATTAAAACCATGGTTGTTGAATACCATGGTCCCTTTTTGCCTATCTCCACCTACCAATACCACCTACTGTAAGCCTATAAAAGGCACTCATCCCCACACTCATTCCATCAGTCATTATTGATTATTTGTACTTGCATTATGCTTGGATAATATTAGTTGTTCTTCCTTGTCAATGCTTTTGCCTCATTATGATTGTCTATTTGCTCATCAGTGATCCTCCATAGCATGCATTCTTAATACTTTTAACACTTTCGGACAAGAAGCCTCTCAAAGGACGCCTCCGAATGTGAGCTAGTTGTTGATAGGTGACTATTAGGTCAATTAGGAACCTTCAAGTCGGTCCTCTGTGGGTAACGGCAGGACGCTTCCCATTCGGGGTAGACCTAGGGTTAACCAGTCGGGACAAAATCCGATCATTCTGGTTAGAGTACAGAGATGGCGATGGCTAAAATGTAAACTCTAGGCAACTACTAAAACATTGTCCGTCAAGAGATCAAGGCGGGTACGTTACACCTCTTTTACATGATCGACCATTTTAGCCTAGGTCCTCTTTTCCTATTCACTTCTCTTTACATTGTGGCTTCACCCATGCCTATCTACTCTTTACAATTTGCACAAGAGGGAGCCTAGCACTCTTTTACAAAGATTTAGGGGCACCTTTGCATCTTCTATTTGTGCAGTCACCTTGGGTTTTTAAGATGTCTTTGCACTTTCGGCCCTTTTTCCTCTTATTTATGTTGTCAGCCTACCCTTTTTCACTTTGCCTTATATATATATCAAAATGGTTGAGGTTGTGGAATCCGAGAGTGGATTGAGTGGGTAACGGGTCCTCTGAAGTTGATGGTTGTTACAGTTTGTCAAACTCGCCCAAAAAGGAAAAGAAGGTAGGGGGTATGTCTACCTTGCCATGTAGTGCATTGTGTCCATGCCAATGGAACTGGGAGTTGGATTGCAAGAAGCCTGCGGTATTGTCCCACACTTGAGGACCCAATTCATGTAAATGGAGGTGCGATGGGTGTAGCATAGGGAGAAAGGTCGAGTGTGACATTCCTAGGTGCGTCCTGCCCTTGATGAGCCGCCCTAAGTGTGAAGTTGGGGAACAAAAGGGGCTAGAGCGTTAGGCACAGAGGCGGCCAACCAAGACAACCGAACACACCTAACTTGAGAACCCTTAAGTGCAATGGTTGTGGTATTCTGATGTTATAGTGGACTTCATCTATCATTTTTCCTTTTTCTCATTTTCTCTTTTCTTTTTCTTTTCTTTTCTTCTTTTTTCTTTGTTTTCTTTTTCATTTTTCTTTATTTTCTTTTTCTTTTAGTACAAGTAGGAGGAGACAAGCTAGATGTCATCCTCATGCTCTTTAGGAGCTTCACGAGAGGGCCTAAGGGATTTGCTAAGGAATACAAGCTTAGCATATAGCCATTATGATTAATCCTTGCATTCAGTGGAGTAGTAGAGAGGAAAGCATGGTTACAGTTCGAGAACCTACTATCACTCATATATTCTAAGAGGCTCATTCATAATGTTGTCAAGAGAGCGGCCCTTAACATTAGGCGAGTCATTGCACAACTATCTATTCCGACATTGACATTAAAGTAGAGTGGTGGCAAGTGCTCTTCCTATGGTATTGGCTTCTATTTTAATAGGATTCGTAAGAGATAGAGGTAATTACAGGTGATAAGGAAGGTGAGGTCAAGGCATGTTGTGAACTCATTTAGGAAGTAAGTGATGGAAGGTCGGAGGTCTTGAGCCTCCAAAAATGAGGCACTCTTTAGGGTTGGAGGCATTGACATTATAGATCAAGGGGAAAACGTACCGGCCATGCTTCCCCTAGTCAAAAGGAGGTCAAAATTGACAATGTAGCGCCTTAGGTAAGCCATGTAGGTGGGGTCATTCCTTTTGTATGGGAGATGAGAGCAGTTTTTAAAGCCCGATAAAGTGTGAAAAAGAAGCAAATATGTGCAAATTTGAGGTGGGAATTTAAAGCCAAGGGAAGCAGAACTTGAAGATCCGACAATTTTAAAGACCAAGGAAGACGAAAATGCAAAACTTCGACCATTGTGGTGGTTGCAGATTTTTGGTAATTTTTTCGACCACTGGATTGAAGAGAGACAACTTCTTGGTCGTTCAGATGTGGAGCCGGTCATGCTTAAATTTTTAGAGCTCACAATGGATGGCGGACAGTCGAGATTCAAAGGCTAGACAAGGCAAAACCCAAAAAGGGCCAAGAATTCTAAACATTGGGCATAGGCCCTTTGGGCCCCTAATGGAAAAAAAAAATGTGATTTAGGGGGGGCACCATTTAAAATGGCACTTTTCAAGACGTTCCGCCCCCCTCCATATGACAACAAATTTGTGGGAGATGCCATGGCAGGTTACAAGCAATAGGTAGATAAGATCTCGGCCATGGATTTTTGCATTTTTTCACTCCTTATCACGCCTTCACCTCGCACAATGGCTACCCAATCAGAGAGATCTAAACTGAGTCTTTCTCTCTCCTCCATCTCTCTCCTCCAAGAGGCTGATCACACGCAAAGAATCAAGAAGAAAAAGAGATAAAGAATGCTTGTCCGTCATGGTTTGAATTGCTATAAGGCCAAGACGATGCTGAGAGGTGATGTCTAGCATTGTTGGGGGATTGATGGTGGGTCCGTTGGCTACCTTGACGCTATTTATAATAACACACAACACGCAAATAAGCGGTATGCTCATTTTTTACAAAGGGATTTTTATTGTTTTGATGTTTGATGACCTAAATGATGTGTGCATGGAAAGAAAATGTGTATAAATCATGTTTGAAATATGTTTGAGGGATGTGCATGATAAAATGCTGAACTCGTATCACACATGGTCATAATAAATAATATTAAACCTGAAATGTGTCTTTTAAAAGGAAAAATGAGGGTTTCTTCTGTTTTGGGTTGGGGAATGAAGTTCATATGGAATAAAAAACTAGTAGAAACCCTTTTTTAGTCTCAATGATCAGTCAAGAAACATAAATAAAAAATACCACATTTTTATGCATAAATAAATTTTAAAAATAGGAAAATTGGGAAAAAATAGGTTTTTACGTCTAAAAATTTAAGAAAATATATAATTTATGTTCGTGAACGTATAACAAGGCTGGATCATGAGGGATTTCAACCTTGTTTCTATGTTAGAGTATAGTTTTTATTACATGAAAAACTACACAAAAATGAACGCTACACCTATCCAATGAATGCAAAACTTAAACAATAGGAGGAAAGAGGGATTGTAAAAGTGAGTGGTTGGTTGAAAAATGTTTTAAAAGAGGTAGAATTGCAATTACAATTGGCTTATGCCTCTAGGTCAAATTGGAATTCAAGTTTAGGGTTTGGAAATGCTTTAGCGCTGACAAATGAAGGTCCAGGGGTGCCGATGAGTCCCACAAATGGGAGAGGAAGCATAATTCCAAATGTCCCCATGTTACTAGCTCCTTCTAGTCTAACCATGCCTATGGCAAGTCAGATGGCTCCACCAACTGTTGGAAGCCCGATGATAAATTCTACCGTGGTTCCAAGGAATCGACATCCAATCCCTAATCAAGTGGTTAGGCCAATGGAATGACAAGTAGATGATCACGGCTATGAGTCAAGTGCCTCAAATGTCCTTGGTGAGGTTAAGGACATGATGAAGCATTATATTGATATGATTAGTGAACAATACAGACAAATAGCGGTTGATGTCAATTTCCTTAACAAGTAGTAGAATTTGATAGGGAGACCCCTCAAGATTAAGCTATAAGTGGTGTGGTGGCCAAGATTTCCCTAGGAATTGTCCAAATGTTAAATGTGACATATGTGGGAAGTCTGGCCATTTAGCTAGTACATGTTTGGGTAAGATTAGCTCTCCCTAGCAAGGCAATAAACAACCAAGTCTAGTTAATCATCAAGCGCAAGGGAATAATCTCCAGCGAGATGAAGGACCGAAACAAATATTACAAAGAGGGAAAGCTACAGTAGAGAAGCTACCTAGTGGTAGTGGAGTTAGCCTTATAGAAGCTGCTTGTGCCAATGGCACTGAAGCTTCTAATCTACGAGTTATTATGAGAGGTCAAAAGGGTAAAGAAATCGATAAAGCTAAGGCAAAACCTATCAAGGGAAACCCCAAGCAAGATGATAAGTGGATGCAAGTCCTTAATCCCAATATGGAAGGTGGAAGATCGTAGATGGTAAAGCCAACCCCAAGAAGGATAAGGAGTTGCCAAAGAAGAAGGTGAAGGCCAAGAAAGAAGCACCAAGATCGATTCAAAGACCAAAAGAGAGAATGGTCTGTTGAGAAAAGTGAGCTCTTGCTAGCTATCATGAATTTGATTTAGCAAGTTCTCTTTGCGAAGTTAAGCCAAATGTAAATTTTTTGCAGTTGATTAAGTTGTCTCTAGGAGTGCACAAGGAATTTAAGAAGATTCTATGCATCTGGATATTGTTGAGCCCTTGGGAATAGCGAGAGTAGGAGGTGATTGGTTTGAGCATGTTGAAAAGCATTGTCCGAGGGTAGCAGCATATGTTGATGGAATATTAGTGGACCATGCTATTGTGGACATAGGATCCTCAAAAATACCTCCACAATCCTCCGAATGGCTAATGTGATAGTTTAAGACAACCCAAAGGTTGCATTACTAAAATCCATGTGATTGTTGCCAATGTAAAATGCATTCTGGACTTTAGGTTCATTAGGTTTGCAAGACAATCGAGCTATCAAGTATTCTAGGCCATGGATTCTATAAGTAGAATGTAAGGTTGATATACCTGCTGGTCGATTGGTCTTTGGTCAAGGTACTAGACATGTAGTGGTAGATGCCAATCTTGAATCTCCTTAGAGTGAGAGAGTTCCTTTATCTTTGTCAGAGTTTGATATACTAGATGCTCCATCTGCAAGTGAGATGTCATCAAGTGATGAATCCAATCAGGGGTCCACTACAAACGATATCTACCAAGTGACTTTGAATGAGCCAATAGAGGCTTAAGAGAGTATAAGGGATGGAGATGTAATTGAGCTCAACCTTGGTACGATGAATGATTCACAGCCAATCAAATTAGGGTCCATGCTCAGTTTGAAAAAAAGGGAGGACTATATATCCTTGATTCAAGAATTCTGTGATATCTTTGCTTGGAGACGAATTGAGAGGCATTCCTCCAAGCCTAGCTATTCATACAATTCCTTTGAAGCAAGGTAGCCTCCCTGTGCGATAGAAAGTAAGGCATATGCCTTTCAAATTAAGGGACGGGCTATTCGAAGAATTGACAAAGCTATGAAAGGCTGGCCTAATATTTTCGTTTCAACACACCAAATGATGTTCACCAGTTGTTATTAGAAAGAAGAATAACAATTAGATTCGTCTTTGCATAGATTTCAAAGATATTAATAAGCGGACGGTTAAGGAATACTACCCATTGCCATTCATTGATCAGATTTTGGATCAATTAGCCAATAGGAACATCTACTCATTTATGGATTGCTTTGATGGATATAACCAGATGCCTATTGCAGAGGAGGAAAAATTGAAAAGGACATTCATAACTGTCTTCATCAATATCTTTGCATACAATGTGATGGCCTTTGGTTTATACAATGCGCATGGATCTTGGCAATGAACAATCAATAAGACTTTTGGTGATATCTCCCCAGAGGAGTTAAAAGTCTTTATTGACCATCTAGGGGTAGCCACCACAAGGGACCAACAATTGATTATTCTAAGGAAATGTTTTGAGCATTGTGGATAGTTCTGCATTGCTCTTAACCCTAGAAAGTGCATATTTGGAGTGCCCTATGGGTTGTTACTCATCCATCTGGCTAGTTCAGCTGATATTGTGACTGACCCTGAAAAGATAAAGGTCATAGTCTCTATGAGTCCGTCGCATACTCCAAAAGAGGTGCACTGCTTTCTTTCACACCAATGGGATATTATCAAATATTTATGAATGCACTAGCAAAAAGAGCATTGCCATTGATGAACCTCCTATCTTTTAACTGTCTGTTTGAGTGGAATGAAGACTATCAAGTATCCTTTGAGGATGTGAAGTAGGAATTAGCAAAAGTGCCAATTTTAAAAGCACCCAAAAGAGATGAAGTTTTTTATATATTTTCAGCAACCACAATGTATAGTATCATCTCTACTGTTTAGCTCAAATTTGGGAGGAGAAGGGTATCATCCAATTGCCTTTGCTAGTAGGAAATTGGAATGGTCTTTGTGATGAATAAATTTAGGCATTATATTTTCTATGAGAAGGTAGTATTCTCTACAAAGGCGGAAGGACTCGGAATGTTGTTGAACATGTTGCAGCCACTTGATCATTGAGCAAAGTGGTTATTCACTTTGCAAGAGCTCGATTATGAGATCAGGAGTAAGCCACCAAAGTTGCAGGGTATTGTGGAATGTCTTGTGGATTTTGGGGAGCCGAAGGACAGTCTGACTGAGAGAGGTGATATTGAGGGTTTATTTAGAATCGATACATCTTCCATCCCTTCTTGGTATGCGGCTATAATGCATTATTTATCTACATGAGGATTTGGGTCTGCTTTATTGAAGTCTGAAAAGAGAAAGATCAAGCAACAACCACTATGCATGTGTCTTGTACTGGAGAGGCATAGATGATATCTATCGTTGTTGTGTAGTACTCGATGAGGTACCATTTATTCTTAAGGAGTGCCATGATTCAACATGTGGGGGACATTTTGTTGGAAGGCTTACCGCCTAAAAAGCTCTCCGTGCTGGATATTGGTGGCCATCGATTTTCCAAGATGCTTTCAATTATGTTAAGCATTGTGATGTCTATCAAAGACACTATGCAAGAGAAAATCGTGGGCGACCTCTAAATCCCATTTTGGTTACATTACCCTTTGAAAAATGGGGTATTGATTTTGTGGGACCAATATATCCTTCATCAACTACACAAAAGTGGTATATTATTATAGCAATGAACTACTTTACAAAGTGGTCTGAAGCTCGAGTAACAGTGAAGGACAATGTTAAGGAGATGTGCAGTTTCATTACGGAGCAAATTGTTTGCCGTTTCAGTCCACCAAAGGAGATGTGTCTGATTGAGGAACACACTTCTTGAACAAGGTTATAGTGGCCTTGATTGAAGCTTTGAAGATTAAGCACAACAAGACTACCCCATATAATGTCAAGAATCACGTGATGGGGGGACTTGCTCAAGATGCTGCGCCGAACACACACAGAATGCACAAGGAGAAGCTCACTCAAGAGACAAGAAGAGAGATGGAGGCCAAAACGTTTTCTTGCTGGTTTCTTCTTCTTCTTTCACGCTCTTTATAATGTACACAAAGTATAGATAAGATACAACATAAAGGAAAGTGGCCTACTAAGTCAAACAATGCATAATTGACTACACTAGTCGATTGGCGCTATAACTATACCAGCTGCTGTAAATAGGTGTAATAACCCGAATATAATAAGTAATGAGTCAGTGGCCATGTGAGAGTCATAATTACCACCGACGTGCTAAGTATAGACGTGTGGACCCATCTAACCAGGCGGTCCATCATCAATGTCCGCATGTGTTGATCTTGTCATCTCAACACTCCCCCTCAAGCTCAACTGCATCTCTACAACTCCAAGTAAGCTTCGAAACTTTTGAAGCTTCTCTGTATCCAATGCCTTCGTGAAGATGGAGCCCCGAGAGGAACACCAAGGAAAAGAGAATTCTCTTGCAAGAAAATCTATCTTGTAACATCAACAAGCTTGTTTTTCATGTTTTATATGATCATAATGAAGAAAAGAACACCAGGCACAACAAATCTTCATGCAGCATCATGTAAATCTCCCACGGTTTTTAATAGAATCAACCATATTCTTCAACATCTTCACAAAATCCATCAATATCACAAAGAAAACAAAGAAATACACCATCTTTGAATGGAAATACATCACATAGTATTCATCTTCAATATCTTCATAATCTTCTCTCTCAATCTCTCATATACAATCACTCTGTTTCAGTAGAATTGGCTATCTCTGACTCTCTCTCTCTCACTCCATCAATCATACATCATATCCTCACTACAATCTCTCAAAAATTACCCTCAATAATCACTCTTAGGTCGTGGATACCCCTCCCAAGAGGTATGTCTGATATGAAAGGTCACCAGAGCCACTACAGTGTCTCTTCATAGCTCACTACTGTCACTTCACTCTAGTCTTCTCTTGAGTCTTCAACAGCTACTTCTTCCACTTCTTTCAGCTCTTTTGCACTTGTATTCACCTCTTTCCAAGGCTAGAAAACTTTCCCCAAAGTCACACATACATTCCACAGAACACTTACAGAACAGTCTACAGAACAGTACCAGAACAGTTACAGTACAGAGACAGAACAGAAACAGAAGCTCTACAGAAGACCTACAGAAGGTTACAGAAGGTCATCAAAACTACATAATTCATTCTCAAACCATTTCAAACTCTCACAAACCATTCACTAAGCTTTCACAATATCTCATTCTTCATCAATCCATACTCCATCCCTCCTTACAGAAGACAATCAGAACAAAACAGACCAAAACAGAACAAAACAGAAGGTATACAGAACCAATAAGAACCTATCAGAACATCACAGAACCATCAACAAACATCATGATCTTCCAAAACACAATCAATATCATCCAAAACACTCTCAAACCACTTCCTAATCAACCAATCATCCCTTAAAATCAACCATTCAGCTCTCAAAAACAACAAAAATCAGCCAAAAAACAAGTCATTTCAACACTCAACATATCCCCACACTTAATAAGGAAGCGTCCTCGCGACCCAGGAAAAAGGTAATACAAGTTCATTTCAAAGCTTCACTTTGATCTTCATTATCTTCTTACAAAGAATCCATCCACCACGACCCCATCTTATAACCTGTTTCTGATATAAAAATACAAAGAAAGGAAAACTCTTTCACACATTAACACCTCTTATCAAACTAAAAATCACCACAAATTTGTAAAGGATATAAGAGTTTGCTTCGTCTTCATCATCTTCATTTGCTTCAACTCTCCAACCACGACCCCATCTCTACAAATCTCCAAAACATAGCTCGTACACAAGATCCAATAGGAAACCACCACGTTCGTTTGACATACATAAACTCACAACACAAACACTAATACACAACCCAACCATCTGAATGACTTTCTCAAAAAGAAGAGTTTGGCATTAAAAAGCTTGCACCATACATTGGAAAGGAATCAATGAAGATGATCCCTCTTAAAAGATTGATGTTGTCTGAATCGATCCATAGATAAGGATTCATCTACAAAGTTTTTAGGAGGATTTTGGAAAAATTGGAGACAGCACATCCGTTCCAATAGGACTAAGTATCTGCTAGGCAAACAGAGGGCATGAAAATACAGTATCTCCAGCTGTTGGGAATCAATGCTAACATTGACATTCATGCACAACTTTGGGATAGGCTTTGAATCAGTATGAGAGTGCCTATGCATATACGCCAGGTACCAAGCAAAGTGAGCAGTTAATCTCACTGAGGGATCTGCAGACTGTGAATATTGTTGGGCAAAATGAACATAGTTTTGATAAGCTTGACTTGAAACTGTCCATTCCCCTGGAATTACTGGCCAATTAATCTGCGGTCCTGTAAGGCAATCATCCGAACTCCATCCCCTTCTTCTGGAAATCTGAGTATCAAAACCAGCACAGTCACTAACCAACTGAGGTGGTTGAGATATGGAAGTGCTAGGAGAGGGTAATGGAATAAGGGAAAGTGGATGTAGGGAAGGATAGGAAAAATCATAAAAGGAAGAAAATGTTAAAGAAGGAGTGGCAGAAATTTGTAAGGAATCACTAAGGAACGGTGTTAATTGATAAATAGGAAACGTGGAGGGTACATTTATGAGGGGTGAAGGACAGGGTGGGGAAGGGGAAAATACCCTATCCTCAATAAAGGAACAGTAAGTGAAAATAGGAATTTGAGGGGAAGATGAAGGTTGGAAAAGAAGTGGTAAAATTACTGTGGAATGAGTTTGACAAAGGGAAAAATATATAGCATAACGGTGAGCCAATTGTTGGTAATAAAGGAGGGTAGGAACAGAAGGTCCCAAAAGAGATCGTCTATGATAGGCATCAAAGAAAGTAGCATCAAACGGATTATGTTTGGAAAGATAGGTTAAGAGATCCATCCTCAGTTGGTTAGTACTCTGTACAAAGGTAGGAGCTGTGTTTTGTCTTTGATTGAGGACCACCGAATCAATCATCGGATGCCACGAATTATCCTGACAATCAGCCACTTTGGAGGAATAACTTTGAAACATTTCAGCTATGCGCAACTCCAAATGATTGACATAGAGAACAGCCTGTAAGACCACATCCCCCACATACCATGCCAAATCTACTTCATCTGGAATTAACAAATCTCC
This sequence comes from Lygodium microphyllum, assembly GCF_053477565.2. Taxonomy (NCBI): domain Eukaryota; kingdom Viridiplantae; phylum Streptophyta; class Polypodiopsida; order Schizaeales; family Lygodiaceae; genus Lygodium; species Lygodium microphyllum. The sequence goes on from NC_141136.1 coordinate 2,171,591, forward strand.
TCGGAGATACATGTATGCCATCAGCATGGTGTCTGGCGTGACAGAATCTTCAAAGAGCATTCTGACTACCTCTGTCAACAACTCAGCAGACCAAGCCCCACTCCAGCCATCCTCTGGAAAAGGTAAATCCATCGTGGAAAGCTTCATATAGAAGACCAGCTTCTGTAAATGGTAGTGGACAAAGAAAGAATGGTCAGGTAAGACAAAGTCCTGAAATTGCTCAAAGGTAGACCATAACAAGTCCATTCGGGACTGCAATCTTTCCACTTTGTCTTGGAATAGAGGGCACAAAGTAGCCTGTCTCTGTAATGCAGCCAAGTCCTGCTGTGAAAGAGAAGGAATTAATGGAACAGGAGGGCTGGGAGGAACAGAGCGGGACTTTGCAAGCTGATCTTGCAACTGCTGGATTTGGGAGGCTTGGTTGGCCACTGTGTCATTAGCCATTTGTAAAGCTGAAAGCGTGTCATCTAATTGAACTTGGAATTCTTTCACTTCGTTGGACATCCTCTCCTTCTCTGCTGAAAGGCTAGTAACCTGGGATTGAGCCTCGAATAACTGGGTTTTCAAAGAAGAAAGCTCATCACTTTGGGTGGCAACCAGTTGGGTTTGTTGTTCCATTTGCTTAAATAAATCTGCTAGGGTATCCTTAGCAGATGCTAACTCAGATGTTGCTTTATGCAACTGGTCTTTGGACTGCATGAGCTCCTCATAGAAAGATGCGTACAACTGTTGAACACAGGCTGTCACGGACAACTCAATGGAACTTTGAATATCCTTGCAGAGGAAAGGAATGGCATCTCCTGAAACGAGACTGTTCAGGGAAGGAACGGAGATCTCCAAGGATCCTTCTCTATGTGCCCTGAATAGGTTATTGCAAGTGAGAAACCCAGGGAGGTCACTGCCAGAAGTAGCAGGGATAGGCACTGAGGGAAGTACAGCAGGGGCTTTATCCGCTACCCTCTTCAAGCGTTTGCGCTGTATAACCAGGGGAGGCGGAGAATCATCATCCTCAATGTCAATAGGTGCGGACTCTTCTGAAGGTGGAGGAGGAGGTACCGGATCTGATGGAGGAGGTGGAGGCACAGTCTTCTGTAAACCTGAATAGGTCAAGAAGGCAGACAAATAGGATCCATAGGTAACATTGGTAACATTACCCCTCGTGACTTTAACAAAATGCTGATCCATCTTAGTAAGGAGGTATGTGCTCCAATCAATGGCAACTCCTTTTAGCACCATCCTGGAAGCTGTGAAAAGCTCTTTGGACAAATAGTGGGATGGCGTTTTGGCAGGCATGAACCTGTCCTGAAGGAACTGGCACATCGTCTTCCAGACGGGATCAGTAATCATAGAAAACGAAACTCCTGAAGAGTTTATCACTTTCTTAACATCAAGGACGTCCCTTGTCTGCTTCTGCAACAGTTTGAGAATCTCGTCATTAGAGAAGAGCTGACGAGTGGTCACAAAAGGTTCTCCTTTGGAGGGTAAGGACAAAGCCTTCCCTAAGCCTCGAGACGTCAATGTCATAGACATGCCTTGGACTACTCCTGTCTTCTTGCTGTAAGAGGCCAGGAACTCATCACATACGGACGGATCCTCTGGAAGTAATGGAAAAGGAGTGGCCACAAAAGCAGCAAGTCCTGCCTTCGTGAGGGGCTCAAAAGTAAGTAGGGACGAGTAATCCCGACTAACTAGTGGGACGTACTGGATAGGGGGAGGAGCATGAGAAGGCGCCATTCAGATGGTTACACACACACCACAAACACAGACAATCAAGGTGAATGCCTGCAAACCAACAGACAAAAAAAACCAAGGATAAGAGAATTACCAAATAAAACGTGACACGACCTACTAACCCCAGGCAAACCACATCCTAGAAAAAATTTGACATGACCTCGAGACAAATGCGACCGAAAGCTTCATGCGATGCATCAAACAAACACCCTGAACCCCGTATCAGGCAATAAAAGAAAAAAACTACATACCGTACCCGTAACCGTAACAAAGACATGAAACCAAAACCATACCATATCCAACACATATCAATACGACATCTGTGATAGAACCAAGACTGGACCATGGAAAACATCACTAAGAACTGCGTATACCCATCCCACGAAACGGTTCATTAAAAAAGGGGATTAAGTGCAGTGAGGGGGGATTGAATTTAATGAAGGGTGGATTTTAATCAATTATTAAAAATGGGTGAAGTTTTATTAGGTGATAAACCTTAATAAGAAAACGGCGGTTCCTTATTACAAATGTATTTACCAATTATTAGGTTAAACCGGTGCAGTTACACGAGTCCCGGACTTCGATTCCCGACGGGGTCTCTAGATGCAATTCATTGATTATAATTAAAGTGATGTGGAGCGCTTTTTTGCCAGCGCGTGCTCATGTGACGGCTGGTTGATTTTATTAAAATCTTAGAGTGCCTCTGTAGCGCACGTAGCGCGTGCTAAGTGAACGGCTGGTTTATTTTAGTTAAAAAAATGTGTGTTGAGCGCGAATGCGCGTGGAAACGGTGGGTGGATTAAAGGGTGTATTTTAACAATTAATTGTGAGTAAGGGGGAAAAATAAATAAATAAATAAATAACAGAAAATAAATACCTGGAAGGGTGTGTATGAAATGCAGGAATGCGCACGGAAGAGTCCCAGGAAAGGAAAAGCAAAAAGCACTGATGAAACAACAAATAACACCTTAGCAGATGTGTTAATTTGATTTATGTTGGTTTTTTATTTTTATGTATTTTATTTTATTTTTAGTTGTAATTTTGGTATGTTGGAATAAATGGAAAATGAGTAAGGGAGGTGAGGGAAATTTTTTAGAAGGTTTTTAGAATTTGTTAGAATTTTTTACAATTTTTTAAATGATTTTTCCTATTTTTTTGGCAATTTAAGGGTAATTTGAGGAAAGATGGATTTTTCTAAAATTATAGGAAAGGCAATTCCTAGCAGACAAAGGTCCAAAAATTAACAAAAGACAGAAGGAATTTTTAGAAATTTTTTGAAATTTTTTTTATGAAAAAATGAATATTGTGATTAAGTAAGTCACATTGATCACATAAATCACATAAGTCACATTAGTAACAAGTCACATTAGTCACGTAAGTCAAGCTAATCAGTTAAGTCTACACTACCTAAGTCAGTTAGGTGAAGTCTACCTAAGTCAGTTAGGTTAGTGTTTACCTAAGTCAGGTAGGTTAGTTAACTTAAGTCAGGTAGGTTAGTTAACTTAAGTCTAGTTAAGTTAGTGGTTAACTTAGGTTAGTTAATTAATGGTTAACTTAGGTTAGTATCTAACCTAAGGAGGTGGGGTAGGAGGTGGAGGCTGGAGGGGAGAAGGGAGGTGGAGTCGGCGGGGTGGAGGCGGCGTCGGTGCTGCAGCTGACGACGACGGCGGCGGTGACGACGGCCGGGCAACGACGGCGTTGCGGGCGGCGTACGACTGCGACGTGGCGGGGCGGGCGAATGGCGTCAGGCGGCGGCGGCGACGGCCGGGCGACGACTGCGGCGTGGCGGGGCGGCGACGACGGCCGGGCGACGACGACGAAGGTGCTGCGGGCGGCGGCGACGGAGGGAGGAAGGAGAAGGGGAGGAAAAGGGAGGAGGGGAGGGAGGAAGAAGGAGGAAGAGGGAAGGGAGGAAGAAGAAGGGGAGGAAGAAGAAGGGGAGGAAGAAGAAGGAAGAGGGAAGGGAGGAGCAATGGCGGGCAGGGAGGGAGAAGGAGGAAGAGGGAAGGGAGGAAAGAGAAGAAAGAAGAAAGGAGAGAGAAGAGAGGGGAGAGAAGAAAGAAGAAGGGAGAGGGAAGAAGAAGGAAAGGCGATGGTGGCAGGAGAGAAGAAGGAGAGAGAAGGGAGAGGAGAGAAGAAAGAAGAAGGGAGAGGGAAGAAGAAGGAAAGGCGATGGTGGCAGGAGAGAAGAAGGAGAGAGAAGGGAGAGGAGAGAAGAAAGAAGAAGGGAGAGGGAAGAAGAAGGAAAGGCGATGGTGGCAGGAGAGAAGAAGGAGAGAGAAGGGAGAGGAGAGAGAAGAAAGAAGAAGGGAGAGAGGAAGAAGACGTGCAGAGAGGGAGAGAGAGAGAGAGAGAAAGAAAGAGAGAGAGAGAGAGAGACGGTTGAGGCGGGAGGGGGGTTGTTTTTTTTTTTAAACAAAAATAAAAAGAAAATAAATAATAATAATAAAAATAAGAAAATGGGTGGGCGGGCAGGAGGGGGTGAGCAAGGGCTAGGGAGGATGGGCGGGGTCAAGAGGGGACGGATCCCCGTCCCGCGCACGTGCGCGGGGCGGGGTAAAAAAATTTGCCGTGACGGGATGGAAAGGACGCGGGGAGGACGGTACGGGGTACGCGGACACGACCGGGGCGCGTGGAGACGCGTTAAATCGAAAACGGGCGCGAGAAAAAACGTAAAAATAAAGAAAAATTAATAACTCCCCATCCGGATATCAAAATAAAATAGCGTAAAAATGAAAAGTGGGCAGGACGACAGGAGGGAAACAGGGAAAATACGGAACGGGGGTTCCGGGAGGAGTAAAGGACGTTCACGTGCAAAAAACACAAAAAACGAACCAAAAACGTAATTTAAAAATTAATATCGAAAGATCCGTGCATCGGAATGAAGTGCGGAGAAAAGGAAAACTGTGCAGAAAGGTGTGCCCGACAATCCTATCCTATCAAAACATAATTCCGACTGAAATAAGATGCGTTCACATGGGAAAAACCCAAAAAACAAACCCGAAAATGGGATCGGAAATTAATATCGGACGAACCGGTCACCGGAATGACATACAGTAAGAAGCAAAAATGTGTGCAGGAAGGAGTGGCACAGGGTTATCACGTTAAAACGTAGTTCCGACAGAAATAGGAGGGGTTAACATGTGAAAAACTCCAAAAAGACTCCCGAAAACTCATTTAAAATTAATAAGTAAAAATCCGGAAGTCGAAAAAGGATGGAGGAAAAAGGAAAAAGGTAGGGGAAGGCACAGGGGACACGACTGTCAAATCAAATTGGAAGTCCGATGCCAATAGGGCAAGTTCACATAGAAAAATGTCAAAAATACGCACGAAAAAGGCTTAAAAACCCGGAAAATTAAGAACGGACAAACCGTGTATCAGAATGATGTGGAATAAAAAGAAAAAATGTCAGGGGAAAAGATTTGGTCAGGGCTATGAGGTCAAATCACGGTTCTGAAGCAAGAAAAGCGCGTTCATATGGAAAACCGGCTAAATTGCGGAAAATGCGTCAAAAATTAATAACTCAAAAACCGTGCACCGGAACAGGGGTAGGTAAAAAGGAAAAATGGTCAGTTCAACAGGAGGAACAGGGCTATGAGGTTGGATTTGGACTTTGGTGAACGTAGGATGCATTCACAGGGCAGGACCGCAAAATCAGGGAATGAAGGAAAACTGCAAAGGAACAGCCCCAAGGGTGGGTGGAAAGGGACCCCAGGAGGGTAAAAGCAAGTCATGGTATACATGCATGAGCAAGATAAGGCATATGCAGATGAGTATGCAATGTAGACGCGCAGGGACGCGTCCCCACACTTAAGACCTTAACGGATAGGGTTAACCAAGCTTTAGGGAACTAGGACCATGCCACAGACCATCCACTAACTTCCCCACACTTAAAACATGAACATCACTAAGAAACAGAAGTTGTAGGGTTAGAAAAACTTGGCCCGTTTCGTCAAAAATCAAGGTTGAGTGTCGACGGCACGTCCAGTGTGGTTGTCGGCGCTGGAGGGACCAAGGCATCTTCTCGGCACACGTTCGTCATGGCAAGGACCACGCAGCAGCACCCAGGGAGGTAGCTGATGGAAGGGATCGTAGGAAATTCGTTGTCGATGATGAGGGATATTGCACTCAACTCACAGTCACTCAAACGAAATGAAAGAACAGTCACTCACCCCATGACTAATATCACACGAGAAAGAATGATTAAAACCTATATCTCATACCCGGTGGAGGAATCGACAAGGGGGAATGGTGCAGAAGGAGTATGCCAGGGTGCACGGTTGATGGTGCATTAGTGCGTCCAACCCGTCTGGCATAGGTGCAAGGAGGAAGGCAAGGGAGCCTTACAGTGCAGTGTACAGAACAGGGTGATGTGTCTTGTATTGACGGTAAAGACCCATCCCGTGGGTGCATAGGGAAACGGGAACATACCTGACTCCAAGTGTCGTAACGTCCCTCAATCTCATCTCTCGGTAAATGATTGAAGGAACTCCAGTCACACTCAACCCACCCTCTGTCTCACTCTCGATGGATAGATACAAGAGGGCAGCCTTTTCCTGAAACCCATTAATGTAATCCTCACAATCACTTGTGCAAAGGGTGTATGCCTTGTGCGCATTTGATGGTGCAACTGTGCATCCCGCCCTGTGTCGGCATACGGTGCGAGAAGGAAGGCCAGGGAGCCTTATGGTGCAGTGCACAGAAACAAATCGTGCTTTGTGCATTGAGAGGCCCATCCCGTGCATGCAACACTTCATTCATACTTCGCACCTCTCATTTGATTTGAAGGGAAAAGACTGGTCTCTCGCCCCACCCTCTGTCTCACGCTCTGTTGATAGATACAGAGGGCAACCATACTCACTTCCTCATCCGGTTAGGATGAAAGCTCACATCACTCAAGGGGTTGTCGATGAAGATCGCGTCATCAGTTGTTGAGGAGGCGTACCCAAGGAGGTAGCCATCAAATTCGAACATTGTGGTGGATAGGAATATGTCGTCTGCTAGAGGATAGTTAGTCATTTTGCAAAGAGACCCAAGACCCAGCGTACCAAGGGAGGCAGCTTCGGAATTGGATCCTAGGGATATCAATCAATGAATCCACTTTCTGGACTGCTGGGTGTTACCACCTTTTCCACAGCCAGCGTCTCGCCCAAGGGTGTTTACCACCTTTCCTTGAAACGAGGCCCGCTATGACAGGGAATTGCTTCCTTTTCTCTCATAACAGATTTGTTTTGTTTTTTTTTTTCTCTTTGATTTTTTTTTTTTCTTATTTTCCCCTATTCCCGAGGGTGTTTCCACCTTTTCTCGAAGAATAGGTCGGCATGACAGGGACCTAAGTCCTTTTCTCCCATGACCGATATGTTTTGTTTTTTTTTTTTTTTTTTTTCAAATTGAACAAGGGAATGGTGGAAAAACAATGTGTCAGAACCCACCTCTGTACTGCCGCTGGTGAAAAATAGAGGATAAGAGATCAAGGCTAGAAGGGGGTTTTGAGGGGACAGAGGGTTGCGTCCACCTCATCAGAAGTGATTGAAGAACGGCTATCAGAAGTAACATCATAAGAAGTACAATGCCGCGCCAACGAGGGAAAAGATCAAGTGTCCGTAATTGTCAAGATCCCCAAGGAGGAAAGTACTTCTTCAGGCGATATCCATTGATCAGAAAGGGATCATCAGAGGCATCAACGGTCTGCACTTGGACAGAACCATTAAGGTTGACTGCAAGTACCTTATAGGGGCCCATCCACCGCTGTTGGAGCTTGCCAGGAAACTTGCCAAATCGTGAATCATAGGCTAGGACCAAATCACCTTCTTTGAACTCCTTGTGCTTGATGAAACTGTCATGGTAAGCCTTACGTCGAGCTTGCGTGGCTTCCATGCACTGTAGAGCCATCCTACGAATTTCGTCCAAACATTCCAAGTGCAGGAGACGGCGTTGCAGTGAATCATCATCCCCCAAACGCTCTTTGATAGCCACTCTCAAAGAGGGTAGTTCCAGTTCAACAGGAAAAACAGCTTCTGTACCATACACCAACTGGAAAGGTGTTTGTCCCGTTGCTGCTTTATGGGAGGTTCTGTACGCCCAGAGGGCCTCTGTAAGTCGATCATCCCAATCACGACGATGTGCGGCAATTGTTCTTGTCAGAATCGAGCAGAGGATGCGATTGGTGACTTCGACTTGGCCGTTGGCTCTAGGGTAATAAGGAGTGGACTTGCGATGGCGGATCTTATACAATTCTGTCAACTCTTCCATGACTTTGTTAAGGAAATGAGTGCCTCTGTCACTTACCAACTCTAAGGGACTGCCAAAACGGGTGATGATATTCTCGTACATGAACAGGGCCACGCTGTTACCATCGTCCCGCTTGAGGGCTTTAGCTTCACACCACTTTGTGACATAATCCGTACATACGAGGATGTATCTATTCTGCTTCCTTCTGGTAGGAGGATCGATTGGACCTACGAAGTCAATGCCCCACTTCTCAAACGGCTTCAACGGAAGGATAGGTTGCAATGGCATGGCACTTGTCTTGGTGGGTTTCCCCATTCTTTGACAAGCATCACATCTTTTACAGTAATCATAGGAATCTTTGTGAATGGTAGGCCACCAATATCCTGCTAGCAGAGCCTTCCGGGCCGTAGCTTCTCCTGCAAAGTGACCTCCACATGGCTCGTCGTGGCAAGCCTTCAGAACAATCCAAATCTCTTCTCCTGCAACACATCTTCTGAGTACTTCATCTTTGCCTTTCTTGTACAGTGCACCACCTAGCAGGGTGTATGGGGCTGATTCTAGCATGAGCTTCTTCCTTTCCCGACTAGAAATACCAGGAGGGTATTGTTGGGTTGCCAGTAGATTGGCAATGTCTGCATACCAGGGAGTTACAGTTTCTACCAAGAATAGGGAAGCATCAGGGAGGTCTGGATCATCTCGTTCCTCGTCTGCAGTTTGTGGGATACGCGACAGATGATCAGCCAGGACATGGGAACGACCAGGCTTAGTAATCACCTCAAAGTCGAACTCTTGGAATAAAAGGAGCCATCTCATCATTCGTCCTTTCACATCTGCTTTGTTCATCAAGAAGGACAGGGCCTCATGATCCACATAAAATTTAAAGTGGGTAGATAGGAGGTAATGGCGAAACTTTTCCAGGGCAAACACCATTGCCAAGCACTCCAGCTCGGTCACTGTATAGTTCCGTTCCCTATCAGTGACTTTTCGGCTTGCATAATAGATCGGTTGATCCAGCTTCGAGGAGCCCTTTTGGCAGAGGACAGCACCTAAGCCTTCAATTGATGCATCAGTGTGTACATGGAACTCTTTCGTCCAATCGGGAGGTTGCAGAATGGGTGCCTCTATCAGACACTGCTTCAGAGTGTGGAAGGCTTTGTCACATTCTTCTGTCCAAGTAAACTCTGCATCTTTCCTTAGGAGCTTATGCAAGGAAGTTGCCTTTGTCGCAAAATGGGCTATGAACCTTCTGTAGTAACCCACATGGCCTAGGAATCCCCTCAACTGTTTGAGGTTGGTAGGTGCTGTCAGAGCTGCAATCTTTTCGATCTTTGCAGGGTCTGTTGATATCCCTTGTGCTGAGACAATGTGGCCCAACAGAACTCCAGAAGAGACCCCAAAGATGCATTTGTCGGGGTTAAGGGAAATCCCATACTCCCGGCATCGGTCAAAGCATTGTTCCAAATGTCCCCAGTGTTCACTGATCAAACTATAGACACAGAAGTCATCCAAATATACCTCAATAAAGTCGTGCAGATGATTTTGAAATGCGGCCATCATGACTCGTTGGAAAGTAGCAGGGGCATTGCAGAGCCCAAATGGCATCACTCGGTAAGCGTAGGTCCCCCATTCTGTGGTGAAGGTTGTTTTGGACTGGTCTTCTTCTGCGATCTGCACTTGGTTGTATCCACTGAACCCATCCAGAAGAGAATAAAGCTCATGTCCTGCCACTGTGTCCAACAGTTGGTCTGTGAAAGGGATAGGAAAGTGATCCTTCTTCGTCTTGGAATTAAGCTTTCGGAAATCCACACATATTCGCAATTTGCCATTCTTCTTGGGTACAACCACGATGGGTGAAACCCATTCACTGTTTGCCACTGGATAGATGAACTCGGCCTCCAGAAGCTTCAACAGCTCCGCTTTCACCAATGTGGAATAATTCGGGTTCATTCGCCTCTGTCGTTGCCGTACTGGCTTGGCATCAGGCTCCAAGTCAATATGATGTTGACATATTGTGGGATCAATCCCCTTTAGGTCTTTGTAAGACCATGCAAACACGTCCAAATTTTCTTTCAACAAGTGGTACAAGGTTGACAACTCCTCTTCTGGGAGACTGCTACCCACCTTCAAGTGGCGTTCAGTGCCTTCTGAATCCACAAGGGTTAACTGCCTTTCACCTTCTACTTCACGGATGAAGGTCCCGCGGACTGCTTCTGGGTACAGATCCGACTCCTTCAAGGGAGTGATGTCCTCTTCTGATGTCCCACTAGAACCAACTTCCTCTTTTGGTGGAGACTTAGGTTGCTCCTTAAGACGTTGGAATGGAATAAGCGCCGTTTCGGGTTTGGTTTCAAAGTTAATTACCTCTTGGCTTGAAGACTCATCTTCTGATGATACATCCAGGAACATCACATAACAGGGACCCTCTGATGCTTGTTGGGTTGATGGGACTGGTGCTTGTTGGCACGGTGCATCATCATCATCTTTCTTTGGCAAGGATGGGTTAGGACGGCAGGAGCCACACTTGAAAGACGGCTTGTTCTTCTTCATCCATTTCTTATAAAGGTTTTGCATATGAGATGATCCATTTACCAGACCAAATGGTACCATTGCCATTCTGTCCCATAGCATGAGCTCATCGGCTTCTGATGCTTCTGGAACTTCTTCCCCAAATGTATCCTCTTCAGGTGGGATAGACTCCTCTGGCTCACTTTCATAAGCTTCTTCATCCATATCATATCCATCCTCGTCTGTCTCTGTCTCTGTCTCTGCTTCTGCTTCTGTCTCTGCTTCTGCTTCTGTCTCTGCTTCTGTCTCTGCTTCTGTAGGAGCTCTGTAACAGAAGAACAGATTCTCTGGTTCCTCTCCATCCTCTGTCTCTGCTGTGGCCATGTAACAGGGAGAGCAGTACATCCATGCTTCTATCTCACTATCAGAAGTGATTTCAGAAGTCATGCCTGGTTCAGGCAGGAAGTATTCACCCATTGATAATGGCTTTGCATCCTTTGGAAGTCGGCTTACTGTATCCACTGTTAAGGAATGTGCCACTGTTTTCTTAGGAAGGATTTGTTTGACAGCATCTTCGTCTGCTGATGTTCCATCCGTAACCTCATTAGGGGAGTCAGAAGATAATTCCAAGGAGGTGGATCCATGTCCTTTTTGAGAACCATACAGTTTCAGCACCACTTTGTTGGGTCCTCTGCCCAAGGTCAAGGTTCTTTTGAACCAATCCGTCCTTGCTCGGGCTTCAAAAAGCCATGGTCTGCCTAGTAACAGGGGATAGGATGTACCATAAGAGTTTGGCTTCACCACCAAATAGGTCAGCCAATAATCTTTTCCAGCCACTGTAGTCTTCACATATGGAAGAACGCCCAAAGGCTTGATTCTACTCTGATCCGCCAGTCTGATGAGCCATTGGGTTGGTTGCACACCTTGTAGGCCTAGATCCTTCATTGTAATATCCGTCATAATGTTTACTGATGAACCACCATCAATCAGTGCATTTGCAATGAAGCAGCCTTCTATCCACACGCCAGTCTCTGGAGTACCCGGATCTAGAAAAGCATTAGCCACATCCACTTCTTTTACAGGCTCTGGAGCCTTGTTGGACTTTGTCACTGTTGAGGAAGCAATCCTTAAGCCACGTCTTTTCGTCAGTATACTTTTGAATCTTTTCCGGCAACTGGGGGACAGCATCAATAATTGTCGGAATGTGAGGTTTGGTTTAAAGGTATCTAGATCTCTGACTAGATCGTATTCCTTAATAGGATCCACTGGCTTCTCTAACCGGTTAGGGAATGGGGCAACACCCATTTTCATTTTCCCTCTTTCTTCCAACAGAGGCATTACAGGAGCTTCTTCTGCCACTTGTGGCACTTCCTCCTCTTCTATATCCTGGACCTCTGGTCCTGTCTCTGTAACTGTCTCTGTAACTCTCTGTGGCTCTGTAGGGCTCTGTACGGCACTGTTAGGCTCTGTTCTGTTCTGTTCTTCTGATGGAAGATTGAAATTCACTGTTCTGGCAGGAGGGTTATTTTCTTTCTGGGTAGGTGGTTCCTTCTGCTTTGCACGAGTGATGGCAGCAACTTCCAATTCCACTAAATTGGAGGTAGGCTCTTGGGCCTTGGACGGACTATCAGTAGCACTGTTTTTCACTGGGGCTGGGCTTGGACAGTCTTTTGCAGTGTGGCCTTCTCCTTTGCATCGACTGCATAAGGGCTTGTAATCCACTGACCTTCGAGGATTTGGACAATTTGGTGAGATGTGGCCCTTTTCTCCGCATCTGTAACACTCCACTTCTGATCTCTGACCACCGCCAGACTGTCTTCCTCTGTAACTTTGAGAAGGAAATCTTCTGGGTCCGAAATTAGGACCAAACTCTCTAGGCTTGGGTCCAATATCTTGTGTTGTCATTTTGGATTCCAGCAAGTTGAATCTTGCGTCTTCTTCCTTCCTTCTCCTATCATGCATCTCCTTCAGGGAACAAATGTCCTCTGTATGGTTCTTCCGCAAACAGTAGGAACAGAAGGCTCCAGGGATTGTTGGTTTCCGTGTACATTCAGTGGCTAAATGGCCTGCTTGATGACACTTACCACACCAAGTATTTGACCGCATCACATCTCTTCCTGCTCCTGCAACGTTGGATATGCTCGCTGTGTTCACTTTCAACGTCTGTAGTTGCTCTGTAATCACATCCATCAACTCCTTTTTGATGTTTGCAACTGAGTTGGATAAATAATCCTTCAAGCTTTCTCCTCCAGACGTACTGGTAGGAGGGTTTTGAGGAGTCTCTGTAATCACTGCATAAACTGGTTGGGCTGGTACAGAGGGGTCTCTGTTCTGGTTCTGATTCAGGGCTCCTGTTTGAACTGTTGACTGTTGACTCCAGTTGGTAGGGTTCCACTGTTGCTGTTGATTTGTCATTGAGGAAATTGGTTGAGACCATTGTTGTTGTGGTTGAACCATCATTTGAGGCATGGATTGTGGCCACTGTGGATTTGGTGCACTGTACTGTGATACCGGGGGCATCTGTTGGTAGGGATAGGGAACAATCCCTGGGACTGCATTTGGTGGATACATCATTCCTGGCACCAGAGGAGGTAGGACTCCTCTTCCTGTATTCATTGCTAATCTAGCTTCCACTTCATCGTACAGTCTTGCACATTCTGTTGCAGCTTGCAGGGTGGCTGGTCTTTGTAGCTCCACAAACTTACGGACTTCTGGTTGTAATCCTCTGAGAAACACTCCCTTCTGAATGCCATCATCTAGATTATGGTTAGTCCATCTCTTCAAGATGGATTCCATTCGTGAGACATAGGCTTCTACTCTTTCTCCAGAGGACTGACTTAGGTTCATGAATTCCTCTCTCATCCGCTCTTCAAAACCTTCACGCCTGAATTTAGTGAGGAAGGCCAACTTCAGGTCATCCCATGTGCCAAAAGTTCCTGCTGCTTGTCTCTCATACCACTGAAACGCCGCGCCCTTGAAAGTGGCGGGGAATATTGCTAACCAATGCTCAGGGGTTATGGCATTGTTAGCCACACATGCTACCATAAACTCTGCTACATGAAGATCGGGGTCTTCATTGTATTCTCCCTTAAACACTGGCAATGGGACTACATTCGCTGGTCTGTCATCAATATTTCCAGGACGGATCTGGCTTGGAAGTGGACCTCCAGCAGGAGGAGGAAGGGCTTGATGTGCCATTGGGACTTCTGTAAAGAGTTCCGCAAGGGCGTCAAAGGCGGCTTCTGCTGCGAGCTCGCTCTCGGCTCTGATTCTTACTTTCTCTCTTCTCACGTACCTCTGGACTCGTTCTAACGCTTGCCTTTTTATTGCGTCATTCATCAGGGGGTTGGCTCCACTATGTTGTTAGTGCTCCACAGAGGGTTAACAGAAGGCTTCAGTCCCTGGAGGACTCTCGTGCCAACATTTCTTCTACTTCTTTCTTTTCAACGTCCCTGAATTCTGCTTTCATGCCACTACACAGAGGAAGGTATTCGGTTCTGAAGGTGTCAAAATGCATACGTCTGAGCATGGTGGTGGTGCCATCATCATAGTAGTGCCAGCTTCTGATGGTTTCAACAGTGTATGTTGTGAAAAACACTTTGTCTACCAACTTCCAGTGGGTTACTAATTGAACAAACAGAAGATTATCAGTACACCAAGCATCCCATGTATCTTGCTGTTGAGCATCCACGAACAAATTCCAACTCTTTTCCTTCTTGTCCCTGTGAACCTCTACAGACCAAGACTCCTGAAGCTTCTTCACAATCTCCCACTTGATGTTGTCTGGAAACTTCTCAATGAATGCCAAATCTTCCATGGATGTTCATTCTCTCTGTTTCTGCTCTTCAGTTTGTTCCCAAACAGTTTGCCACCAAGATGCAAGTTTCTGCTGCTTCAACAGGAAGAGGAAACTGTCCACCACATAGAGCATGCATCATGATGGTGATATGTTTCCGCCATTGTGGGATGAACTTCTTGTGGAAAGTGGCTTTGATTATGAGGAATTCCAATTCTTCATTGGAAGAAGGAACTTTACAAACATCCATTGAATTCTTCTCTTCTTGGCAATGCCAATTCCTTCATTTTCAGCCTCTTTTGGTGCTTGTTGATGGCAAGTTTCCCCGGCTGCGCACCAAAAACATGGAGCCCCGAGAGGAACACCAAGGAAAAGAGAATTCTCTTGCAAGAAAATCTATCTTGTAACATCAACAAGCTTGTTTTTCATGTTTTATATGATCATAATGAAGAAAAGAACACCAGGCACAACAAATCTTCATGCAGCATCATGTAAATCTCCCACGGTTTTTAATAGAATCAACCATATTCTTCAACATCTTCACAAAATCCATCAATATCACAAAGAAAACAAAGAAATACACCATCTTTGAATGGAAATACATCACATAGTATTCATCTTCAATATCTTCATAATCTTCTCTCTCAATCTCTCATATACAATCACTCTGTTTCAGTAGAATTGGCTATCTCTGACTCTCTCTCTCTCACTCCATCAATCATACATCATATCCTCACTACAATCTCTCAAAAATTACCCTCAATAATCACTCTTAGGTCGTGGATACCCCTCCCAAGAGGTATGTCTGATATGAAAGGTCACCAGAGCCACTACAGTGTCTCTTCATAGCTCACTACTGTCACTTCACTCTAGTCTTCTCTTGAGTCTTCAACAGCTACTTCTTCCACTTCTTTCAGCTCTTTTGCACTTGTATTCACCTCTTTCCAAGGCTAGAAAACTTTCCCCAAAGTCACACATACATTCCACAGAACACTTACAGAACAGTCTACAGAACAGTACCAGAACAGTTACAGTACAGAGACAGAACAGAAACAGAAGCTCTACAGAAGACCTACAGAAGGTTACAGAAGGTCATCAAAACTACATAATTCATTCTCAAACCATTTCAAACTCTCACAAACCATTCACTAAGCTTTCACAATATCTCATTCTTCATCAATCCATACTCCATCCCTCCTTACAGAAGACAATCAGAACAAAACAGACCAAAACAGAACAAAACAGAAGGTATACAGAACCAATAAGAACCTATCAGAACATCACAGAACCATCAACAAACATCATGATCTTCCAAAACACAATCAATATCATCCAAAACACTCTCAAACCACTTCCTAATCAACCAATCATCCCTTAAAATCAACCATTCAGCTCTCAAAAACAACAAAAATCAGCCAAAAAACAAGTCATTTCAACACTCAACAGAAGATGTCAGCTATTTGATCCTGTGTACTGACATACACCAAGTCAATCTCACATGCTAGTACCTTCTCTCTCACAAAGTGGTAGTGTACCTCAATATGTTTTGTCCTGGCATGGAACACAGGGTTCCTAGCCAACTGTATACGGCTCATGTTGTCACAATAAATGACAACTGGACCTTCTACCTGCACATCCAAATCAGCCATTAACTTTTGTAGCCATAGTACCTCACATGCTGCAACAGCAGCACCTCTATACTCAGCCTCTGTACTCGACAAAGCAACTGTAGATTGCTTTTTACTGCTCCAAGCAACTGCTGCACTACCAAGAGAGAACATGTATCCACTGGTAGATCTTCTATCAGACGTACTACCAGCCCAATCTGCATCTGTGTATCCAAACACCTGTACATCTGTACCTGCCTCATAGAAAAGTCCATAATGTAATGTGGACTTCACATATCTCAATATGCATCTAACTGCATCCAAATGTGGCTTTCTATGTACTTGCATAAACTGACTCACAAGACCAACAACGTAGCTCAAGTCTGGCCTTGTAATGGTCATGTAGATCAAACTCCCCACTATCCTCCTGAACATAGTAGGGTCTTCTATCTCATCCCCAACATCAGCAATCAACTTTACATTCTGCTCCAACGGGACTGAAAGTGGTTTGCATGTTGTCATACCATACTTGGACAACATATCCAAGCCATACTGTCTTTGGGACAACCATATACCATCATCACATCTGATCACCTCAATGCCAAGGAAGTACCTTAGCTCACCTAAATCCTTCATCTCAAACTTCTTCTTCAAAAAATCCTTGACTTCAGCAATCCCACTATCACTATCACCTGTAATAATCAAGTCATCCACATAGATTACTATGATGACCAAACATGCATCTCCCTTTCTCACATAAAGTGAGTGATCAGCATCAAAAACATAAAAGCCAATATTGACAAGATACTCTCTGATCTTGTCAGACCATGCTCTAGGTGCTTGCTTGAGCCCATAGAGCGCCTTCTTCAACCTGCACACATACGTGGGATGCTCTAAATCTTCATAACCTGCTGGTTGATCCATATACACTTCTTCCTGCAAATCACCATGCTAGAAGGCATTCTTCACATCCATTTGCTACAACCTCCAATCTTTGGCTGCTGCCAAAGCAATCACACATCTGAGAGTTGCCATCCTAGCAACTGGACTGAAGGTTTCTTCATAATCTATGCCATATGTCTGGGCATAGCCTTTTGCAACCAGCCTAGCTTTGTACCTACTAATAGAACCATCTGCATTGTGCTTAATCTTATAAACCCACTTACATCCAATAGCTTTCTTGCCCTTCGGCAATGATACTAGATCCCAAGTCTTATTGGCCTCTAATGCAGCCATCTCCTCATCCATTTTGCTGCATCCCAATGAGCATGACCAACAGCCTCCTCAAAACATGTGGGCTCAACATCCTCAACTAGTTTCACAATATAAGCATAATGGTGAGCTGCATAACCTTCAAAACCAAATCTTTTAACAGGGTATCTGACCCTGCTAGATATGCGTACCACCGGATCACTCAATGGAGCCTTTACACTACTATGAGCTCTCTGTACACCTGGTGTCTTGACAAAAGGAATACCAAGCTCATCATCCAAGCTCTCTGAGCCACTAGAGTCTCCATCAAGAACTACATCAATGCCATCTGACACTTTATTCTTTCCTTTGTCTTTACCTGTAGTGCTACTAGATGCACCTGAAGATGTAGAGGTACTCCTTAGTCTCCCAGACCAAGGACTACTAGATGATGTCTCTGGTCCACTAAGAGTCTGTTATTCTTGCTTTTTAGCCTGCACATGAGTGTCATGATCATGATCATCATCCAATGCATCACCACTAGATGCATACCAACTGCTCATTTCATCAAAGATGACATCCCTGCTCACTCTGTACTTACATGTGACAGGGTTATAACAGCGATACCCTTTCTGCTCTAAAGAGTATCCAATAAAAACACATTTTTCTGCCTTTGGATCAAGCTTCTTCCTAGCTCATCTGGCACATGAAAGTATGCAACACAGCCAAATACCTTCAAGTGCGATACATCAGGCTTCTTGCCAGTAAAGCATTCTTCAGGAGTCATCCCATGAACTGCAACTGTGGGAGTTCTGTTCATAATATAAATAGCAGTATGAACAGCCTCAGACCAAAAATGCTTAGGCATATTCTTTTCAGCCCATCAAGGCGCGTGCAACTTCTGCAATATGCCTATTTTTCCTTTGTGCAACCCCATTTTGATGTGGGGTATATCTACATGTGAACTGTCTCTTTATCCCATGAGATCTCAGAAAATCACTGAACTCATTCGAGAGGTACTCTCCCCCTCCATCTGACCTCAAGCACTTTACTTTCAAGCCTGTTTCTCTTTCAACTACAGCCTTAAAAGTTCTAAAGTGCTCAAACACATTGTTTTCCTTCATAAAATATACCCATAGCTTTCTAGAACAATCATCAATGAATGTGACAAAGTATGAACTGCCTCCAAGAGATACATTTTGTGTAGGCCCCCAAATGTTTGTATGCACAACATCAAGGATATTTCTACTTACATCTCTGTCATGTGAAAAGGGTTGTCTTGCCTGCTTACCAAACTGACATGCTTCGCATACCTTATGAAATTCTGCAACTCTAAATGTAGGCAAACCTGTAACCAACCCTTTGGACTGCATTAATTTCAGCCTTTTTACATTTGCATGTCCAATGCGTTTGTGCCAAATTTCAATATCTGCAATAACACATTTCCCTTTAGCATACATAGCAGCATTCATAGTAGGAATTCTAGCATCCAGAGTAAACATACGTCCAACTCTACTTCCCTTTGCTACCAACCTGCACTTGTCATTGAAGTCTTCT
This sequence comes from Lygodium microphyllum, assembly GCF_053477565.2. Classification (NCBI taxonomy): domain Eukaryota; kingdom Viridiplantae; phylum Streptophyta; class Polypodiopsida; order Schizaeales; family Lygodiaceae; genus Lygodium; species Lygodium microphyllum. The sequence continues at coordinate 2,190,209 of NC_141136.1, forward strand.
ACAAAGCAGCCCTTTGCATTAAATCTGACTTGCAGCCCTTGCTCTATCATTTGACCGACTGACACCAAGTTCTTTGTAATAAATGGCACATGTAATACATCTGAAAGACTCTTTGTCTTACTATCATGCAAGGACAAGGGAACTTTTTCAATGTGTGAAATTGGGTTGCATGAATCATCACCCGTCTGCACATAACCTGCATTTTGCAAATCCTACATCTCTCCAAACCATTCTACATGGCTGGTCATATGATTGGATGTACCTGAATCAACATACCAAACATCATCATGTGTTCCCTTTCCTGTAACAGCATTCAGCATATGCTGCATAACAAACAGATGCTCATTTTTGTCTTCTTTCTGTCGTGAAGACGATGCATAGTTTCCTTGCTGCAACTTACCACTGCGAATATCATCTTTCTTAGCATAACATTGGGCTGCAATATGACCTGTTTTGCCACAGTAGTGACACACAATACCAGAGTTGTTAGAACCTCTCTTCTACCATCCACCTCTTCCTCTAAAGCTCCCCCTGCCTCTAAAGTTACCACAACCTCCTGAAACCTGCATATCGCCAAATTGCTGATTCAATCTGTTTTGCTAGTTGTCACTACCACGTCCTGTACCACTGCCTCTTGAAGAGAACCTGCCACGTCCCCTTCCTGAACTGGAGTAGAAAGCTTGACAATGTTCACCACTTCTTTCATATGTCTCACTCTGCATGTTGATATCTTTAGTGATCATGAGGGAGACCAACTCATCGAAATCTGGAAATGGCTTTCTGACATATACGGAAGTTACAAAAGACTTCCAAGCCTTTTCATTGTTAAGTCCACCCAAGGTAGACGACACCAAATCATCATCATGGAGCATTGCATCAATCATTGCCAATGCATCTGCAATGCTCCTTACCTTCAATGCATACTCATTGATAGACATCTTCCCTTTCTTCAATGTATTTAACTCTTGCTTGAGTTGAATCTTTCGTGCCTTTGTATTTACGGAAAACATACTTTCAAGTATGGTCCAAGCTGCATATGAATTCTCTGCATTTCTAATATGTCCCAGCATATTATTGTCAATTACTACAGATAGCTAATACATGACCTTCTTGTCTTTTGCATTCCATTCCTTCCGTGCCTTTGTCTCTTCTGTAGTTGGAGGATCACTCACCTCCGGCTCCTTTTCTTCACCTGAAACAAACTCCTAGAGGCCTTTTTCAATAAGGAAGTTCATGACACGGAACTTCCATGAAGGGTAGTTATTCTTGTCGAGCTTCTCAATGATGCGGCTTCCACTGTTCTCTACCATTATCACAAAATTAATACCAAATAGCAAGCAAATCTTCTGCAACCCTCGACCTGTAGTGCATAGCAATATACCAGACAGCCTTTTTCACTGTCTGCTCAACAATACATGTAATCTGCAACCTGTTTGTAGATAAACCTTATGTTTGCTTGCTGCAAACACCTCAAGAATTACAGATTCGCAATCTGTAACCTACGCACCCACTTTTGGTCAAAATAGCCGAAATCACAGTGTACCCTGAAACTGTTGTCCGCAACCTTGCGGCTCTAAAACGGGGCCTAAAACGGCCTCAGATGCCCAAAATAACTGCGGAAAAGTCCTGAAAGGCTAATCTGCAGAATACACAGTGCTCTTCGTACACACCAAATCTCACTACAATTTGAGATTTTTGCTCTGTCCTGCTTCCGATGCCTCCACAAGCACTATCCAAGAGAAACAATGGAAGGATGGGAGAGCTTCTTACCTGTGGTTTGCTTGCTCGAACCTTGCTTCTTCTCCTTCACTTCAGCCTTCGAAATCAGCCTCTCTCAGTGGCACAGCTCTGATACCATGTCAAGAATTGCGTGGCAGGGAGACTTGCTCAAGATGCTGTGCCGAACACACACAGAATGCACAAGGAGAAGCTCACTCAAGAGACAAGAAGAGAGATGGAGGCCAAAACGTTTTCTTGCTGGTTTCTTCTTCTTCTTCCACACTCTTTACAATGTACACAAAGTATAGATAAGATACGACATAAAGGAAAGTGGCCTACTAAGTCAAACAATGCATAACCGACTACACTAGTCGACTGGCGCTATAACTATGCCAGCTGTAAATAGGTATAACAACCTGAATATAATAAGTAATGAGTCAGTTGGCCATGTGAGAGTCATAATGACCACCGACATGCTAAGTGTAGACGTGTGGACCCATCTAACCAGGCGGTCCATCATCAATATCGGCATGTGTTGAGCTTGTCATCTCAACATATAATTCTCAAGCAAACGGCTAGGTTTAGAGTATGAATAAACAACTAGTAGGAATCTTATCCAAGATCATATCAGAAAGCAAGCACGATTGGGATAAGAAATATTATGTGGCAATGTGGGCTTACAACACGACCTTCAAGAGAGAGCCACAAGCCACACCATGTTCAAACTAGTGTATGGGGAGGAGTGTGTTTTGCCATTAGAAATAGAGCTCCCCACTGTGTGTTTTGCCCTCAATCATTCATTGGTAGACGAAGAAGCGTTATACAGGAATGGTATACTTCTTTGGCACATCTTGATGAGATTCGATTGCAAGCATTACTACATCAAGAAATAGGAAAGAGGAGAATGAAAGCCCTTCATTAACTTCAAGCTAAGAAGTACAAATTTGCAAAATGACAGTTACTGTTGTATTATGATGCTCGAAGGGATCTCTTTCCAGGAAAATTAGAACCCAAATGGGATGGACCATATAAGATTGTACGTTTAGGAAAGAATGGCTCTACAACCCTTCTAGTAGATTTGCAGGGGGTAGAGTTTAAGAATAAAGTTAACGTTAATAAGCTAAAGCCTTACTATGTGTAAGGGATGATGTTGGGGTTGGTGCCTACGCAGGTCCTTCAGGATTCAGCTTTAATGTGCAGTAGGTACCAAGATGAGCGGATGGGATGCATCATTCCTTATTTGGAGCATGCGTACCTTGAGCATCATTACCACCAAGGTTGAGTGATCTAGTGGAGCAAAGGGTATCAGGTTATTGAGTGGCCCAGACAGATCCTTTACATGGGAAATTAAGGGCTATTGCCACCATTGTCAACAAATTTTGACTAGCATTCCTATTGAGTTCAACGAGGAAGGAGGGATTGTCCTTGCTACACATCCTCTCTCTCGGCTTGATTTTGATTATCATAAGTACAAGAGTGAGCTAATTATTATGGCATGGCCTATCAATGAAGCCTGGGTCTATACTTTATATTTTGATGGAGCTTCCAGAGGGCCCGCTAAAACACGCGAGCATTGGTGTGGCCATTAAAGATCCCCAATGTAGGGTTGTCATGAAGATGGGAGTCTATTTAGGCCCCTCTTTTACTAATAATATGGTAGAATATAAGGCCTTGATCATGGGGCTGAAAGTAGCCCAATGTGGTGGTATTTGTGATCATTTGTAGTTAGTAATCAATATATGGAGGTGGAAAGTGCTTTCCACATTCTACCTCTTCGAATCTTGCTTGGACTTGGCATCAGCTGCAACTAGTCTCTTGGTCCTTGTCACTAGGATGTCCTCTCAAGTCCCTTGGGTCATCTCCTTATCTTTGAGATACTATACCTAGGCTAAGACATTGCTAGAGTCTAATTTTGGTGTGGAACCCTGGGTGGTTGTGACTATGGGCGTGGTTCGCAGCACTAGGAGGGTAGGAATGGGCACAATTGGTTCCTTTCCCTTGCCTTCTTTTGGAGGAGGCGGTGTGAGTTCTCAAACATGGGTGCTCGAGCCTGGCCCTTCCTCTCTTGGCAGGCTCATAGTATCCAACTCCTCTCTCCTGCTCTGCTGCTCTATCAATTGGCATGTAGCTAGAGCCATATCCTCATCCTTCTTTCTTTTATGCTCTGCCTCTTCTTCAATTGCCTTCCTTTTTCTCTCCTCCTCAGATCTTCTCGATTCTTCCCTCAACCTTTCTTCCTCTTCTTCTACTTTCTTCTTCCTTTGTCCTTTGGTCTTATTAGACTTCCTACAAGGCCTCTGTAAATCTGCTTTTTCTTTTTTCCTCCTTTCTTCTTCCGTCGTTCCTTGTGAAGCTTTCCTCCTTTTCTCCCTGCACCTCTGTCGGCTAGTCTGCAGCTCTCCTTCCTCTTCATCATCAGTCTTCGTCTGTCGCATCCAATGTAAACGTCATGCCATCGCTTCTGCCTTAAGGAATTAATTTGCAGTCATCACCATATTCTTCAATAAAGCACCCATCTTTATTGAATCTAACCTATAGATTTTGTTCTCCCATCTATCCCACTGACAAGAGATTCTTAGTTATTGACAGTACATGAAATACATCACGCATGCTCTTTTTCTTGCCATCAGGCATCATCAACAAAACAACTCCTTTGTGATGAATGTCATGCTAGGTGTCATCCCCAATACAAACATAATCATGTGAACCTACAACCAACTCATCAAACCACTCTCTATGGGGTGCCATATGGTTAGAAGCCCCAGAGTCAATGTACTATCTCTCATATTTGTTTTGCCTAGGTGCATTCTTGGACACATGCTGCATGGCAAACAACCTTCACCATGCTCATCACGATCAAACTCAATGTCTCAATGCATACCTTTCAAGAAACAATGGCAGCATGCATGTCTTCAAATAACCCTGGATCTTCACTTTCTTGAGGTCTTCTGCTTAACCGCCCGTGTATTACTACACTGACACCGTCTCTCTCTATCAACTGGTATCAGAGCTTGGCTTCCCGACTCTTGAGCTTGGTTCATGGCATTCTTAGCTTCCCATCGACTCTCCACTCACATTGGGTCTCCTTCCCGGCAGCCATATCCGACTCCTTCAAGCTCTCGTCACTCCCCGGCTTCCCAAGCACCTTTCCGGCCCCTTTGGGCACCCTCAAGGCATTCGCGTCACTCCCCAGCTTCCCGAGAACCTTCCCGACCCCTTTGGGCACCCTCAAGGCATTCACACAGAGGTGCCATAAGTGTGATGGGGGGAATCAAAAGAGGGGCAAGGGGGTTAGACACAACTAATCGAGGCCACCGGATGCGCCTAACTTGAGAACCCCTAGGTGCAATGACTGTGGCCAATGTGGAGTTAACTGCTTTTTCTTGTGATTTCCTTCTCTTTTCATTTTTATTCTCTTCTTTCTTTTCTTTTTCTTTTGCTTTATGTTTTCTTTTATTTTCTTGTTCTTTTTTTAATTATTTTCTTTTCTTTCTCTTTGAATTACATAGTCATGATGACGAGAGCTAATCTTCGTCATCCGCATCGGGAGAGGGTGGAGTTAAGGGCTTACAAGATTTACCAAAGAATTGCCAGCTCTGCATGTACTCTTTGAGGTTTAGGCGTACTTGGAGAGTGGTGGTGGAAAGAAATGGATGATTGCAGCGGGTGAAGTGGCTATCATTCATATCTTCCAGGAGAGCTAAGCAAAATGAAGGAAGTAGAGTAGCTCACATCATCAATTTGGCCATGGCGCAGCTGTCTATTCCATTGGGATCAAAAAAAAGGAGTAGAAGGTGATACTCTTGTGGTGCAAGATCATGTCTAAGTAGTATCATAAGCAATCTAAGATAAATATAGGTTGTGATGAAGGTGGGATCGGGATAGGAAGAGAATTCATGATGAAGTGGACTATTGAATCATATAGGTCCTGTGACGTGTGGAGCCCCAAAAGGAACACCAAGGAGAATGAGGTTTCTACTGTAAGAAAATCTATCTTGTATCATCAACAACCATCTCTTTCATCTTTTATGTGATCATAACAAGGTAAAGAACACCACGAACAAGAAATCTTCATGCATCTTCATAGAAATAATTCTCCCACGGCTTTAACTTTAACAAAATCCATCATTCTCTTCATATTCTTCATAGAACCCATTGATAGACATAAAAAACACAAAATACTCCACCACTTTGAATGGAAAGATATCACATGTGATTCATCTTCAAAGATTCCATAGCTTTCTCCCACAATCTCTCATATGTACATACATTGTTTTGCATAGAATTGGCTCTCTCTCTCTCTCTCTCTCTCTCTCTCTCTCTCTCTCTCTCTCTCTCTCTCTCTCTCTCTCTCTCTCTCTCTCTCTCTCTCTCTCTCTCTCTCTCTCTCTCTCTCTCTCTCTCTCTCTCTCTCTCTCTCTCTCAATCAATCAATCAATCAATCAATAGTACATCATCTCCTCACTAAAATACTCAATAATCACTCACAATAACTCTTCTTTGGTCGTGAATACCCCTCCCAAGAGGCATGTCTAATATGAAACGTCACTAGAGCCACTACAGTGACTCTTCACAATTCACTACTGTCACTTCACTCCAGTCTTCTCTTGAGTCTTCAGAAGCTTCTTCTTCTACTTCCTTGAGCTCTTTTGAACTTACATTCACCTTTTTCCAAGGCTAGAAACCTTTTCCATAATGCACTCTTATTCAATAAAACACTTATAGAGGCATACAGAACAAGAACAAAGGCTCTACAAAAGCTCAACAAAGGGTTACAAAAGGTTAACAGAAAGCATTAGAACCACATAACTCATAGTAGAACCATTCAATGAGCTTTCAAACAACCTCAAAATTCATCAACCATTACTCATCGTTCCATACAGAATAAAAACATAACAAAATAGAAGCTATCAAATCCAATTAGTCACTATCAGAACATCACAGAGCCTCATATCTCCACTATAAAACATTATGAGCTTCCAAAACATAACCAATCTCATCCAAGACACTCTCAAACACTTCCAAAATAACTAAACATCATTCAAAATCCATCAAAAATCAACCATTCAAGCCTAAAAAACAACAAAAAACCAAGTCATTTCAGCATTCAACAATGTGAAAACAAGGGCCTCTTCGAGTTTATTAGCATTGGCATTGTAGATCCATGGAAAGTTGTACTAGTCATGGTTACTTGGATTACAAAAAGATAAATTTTTCCTTCGAGTAATCCATTCATTCCAAAAAATTTACAGCTTTTTTCCTCAATCACGAGTTGATTTTCATCCACTCTTTTTCGCTTTTGGATATTGATTGAGGTTTTTTCCTTGCATGTTCCATTCACCTTACCTATTTACGTGTTTAATTCACCTTACCCTATCCCTTTTGGAATTGAGAAGGATCCTTCATAGGATTAAGGTTTGAGAGGTCAAGGGCATTCAGCACATGCTTGCGGTGTTTTACTTTCGCATGAGCCAAGCATAGAAGGTCGTATTGTATTCTAGACTAGCATAGCAATCCATGTAAAAAGGACGGATGCCTACTTGAGTAATGTAGATGAGAACATCTATGAGGAAGTCACCGGAGTCGATTCGGCTGGCAATGTGTAACTCCTCCTCAATTAGAATTTGATCTAAATATGGGTGGGTCAGAAGGTGCTCTTCCAAGGGTCGGTTACGAATTTTGATCAACACCCTATAGGAGGTTGGAGCTACATAAGTGGGGTCGTACTCCGAGGTTTTGATGGAACGGTGTTGCTCAATGTTAGTCATGATTTGGTAGCCCACTAGTTCCCATTGAAGTCAGAGAGCATACCATTTCCTCAAGAAAGAGGAATCGGTGTCAGCAAGCTGCTTCAACTTCTCTATTTCCTAGTCAGTGGTAAGGACTGTGCTCTTCTTGTCATAAGACATAATGAGGCATTGTTTTCATGTGTATTCTCGAGATATCTTGGTGGCAATTAATTCATCGGCTACCTGGGGAGCCTAAACAAACATGAACTTGAATTCCTCCAATGAGCAAGGCAGCGTACATATCTCCATTGCTAAAGGCTCATCCAGTAGACCTAGGTTTAGTCAATCATAACTTTTAGCAAGCATAATAAAAGTGGCGTCCAACCATCGAAGGCAAGCAACCAAGTCATCCCCCATATTTTTAGCAAAGTCCATGGCCAAAGTGAGAAATGATCTTGATTTATAAGAGGGTCTAAGGCCTGCAGATGGTTGGGGTTTGACTAAAATAAATCATTTGGCAACTGATGGTTGCAACTTTAATTGCTCTTGAAAGTGTGGTTAGGCTTCTTGCACAATGGGGTTGGATGGATTTGTGGGTGTCAAGCTACTAGACGCTAGTGAGGTTTTAGGGACACTAGCAGGACTAGGTTGAGGCAATGTGTGAGTAGCAGGCTATGGCTTTGGTCGATAGATTTATTTAGTCTCTACCAGCTTATACATTTGAGGTTCTATGGGCTTCGTAGCCTGAGTCACTTGTGGCATTGGGGAGTTTTCTATCACATGGCTTAGTGTGGCCTAGTTTGAGGGCGGCATTTGAGTGGTGCCCTTGGACATCTTGGCTTTAGGTACCCATATCTAGGAATTACCCTCGTAATGGCCTTGCACTTGAAATAAAATCCCAGGAACTAATCATTGTTTAACCATTCGTTGATGCCTACAAGTCCTTCTCTACCTCCTAGGTTTCGAATACGAGTTCCTAGCTTTGTGAGGTCGCAATTATGTGCTTTTAGGTAGTGACCCTTGATGTTTAGGCATCCATTTGAACTGTGGTGCATGGACCTTAGCTTTGATTTCAGTGGTTTGCAAGCATTGAGGTTTGCCGGGTTGTGGCAAGTCACGGTTCCTCTCCTTAAGCTTGGTAGTGGGTTGCTCTACCAGTGGCTTTGCGGACTTTGATGAGTCCATGCCCCCCTTGCTGAAAGTTGTGATTATTTGCACGTTGGCGATGGCTAGATGGATACGTTATGACTGGTAGTCAACATTGCACAGTGTTTGCTTTTTAAATATGTCCTAAGAACGATTCTATACCCGCATCCTTGGTATTTGGCAACACATAAAAGATCATGGGTAGACTTTCAGACTCGATAGACATAGCAATCTTGCACTTTTTCAATTTTCGTGATAGTGGCCACTCGTACCTTGACAAGGTTGGGTTGTCTATGAAAACTCCTTGCCATCATGCAGACTAATACTGGGGGCATGTCACCAGGCTTACCAATTGCCTTAGTGGCTTGCTCGTAGTCCTATTATCCAAGAATGACAAATCGATCGTGGCTACCACGTGTATCCAATCTCATTCATCCTTTGGAGAAGGGATATACTTGGTGAGTGGCCCATATGATTTTCTAACTTGCACGTCACCCTTTAGCATGGCTGAGATGGCATCTAAGTTGACTAGCGTAGTCTTTTAAGTATCCATCTCTACCCTTATTGCTTCCATTCGATTGCCTAGGAAGATCAGACTGTTGCCCTAGTCTTCTATGACTCGTGTGTTGCACATCTAGGGCAATCTAACAGGATGTCGTAATCCACTCTCTTCATGACAATGAAGTTCACAAAAAATTGGACACGTGCAATCTTCAATAGCTAGTTCTTTAACACTTCAAATGACCTAACTTTCATTCCATTGGCCAATGTAACATTGAACCTAGCATTCTTGACAGGTGGGTTACCCCAAGCTTGGAGTATTGCATCGCTAAGCACACTGACCCTTGCCCCCATGTCCACTATCCCTTTTCATGTGGCATCTCCTTATGCTATGACTAATGCTAGGAGAGGCATATTCCACAGTGGGTTCCTTGGTACCACAGTGGGTTCCATGAGGTTTTTATTCCACGGTGGATTCCGTGAGGTTTTGTGGTGGATTGCGTAAAACTATATTTATTTTTTCTAGGGCTCATACAAAAGGTGGATTCCTTGTGCGAGAAGTTGACAAGGATGCCTATTCTTTTCGGGTGTCAAATTAATTTAATGTGCACGTGGGTGATTGATTTCACAAAATACATATTTAAATTAATGGACGTTTATGAGTTTAGAGTACACTCGTATTAAATTAAGGTTAGGATAGAGTTCCAACATATTTATTTATTTTGTAGCTGTAGACTGCTAGGTATTCACTTTTGTTAATTTAATTTTATTACTTTCTAATAACTGTGAATGATTTAGTTGATGTGTAGAGCAGGCAACGGTGGCGTTGGGAAGCACTAGGCGATGGCGTGTATTCAGATTACTTAGAATAAATTATTATTTTTTATGGGCACGCACCTTATCATTAAATTAGTAGTGCTAATATTTATTTAGGTGTGCTTATTTATTGAAGCACTTGACAGACATTTAATATTTTGTATACACACAGGCACTCGGTTTAAATTTTTTATTATTGGACATTGTATTTGGGCACAACCCAACTTTTGGGATGCCCAACCGCTTTATTCTTTATTTGGACAAAAGCAAACACAAAAGCTAAAGGCATGCTAATTGTAAATTGGGATATTTATTGTCGATCAAGGTGGAGTGCAATCCGAAGATGTTATACAAGTACGATTGATGCAACACTCGAAGCACAGTCTCTCAGGAAAGAAGCCAAGATAAGTAAAAGAAATTTTAAATTCTATACTTTTAATGGGCTACGTGACGGCGAAATTTTAAATTCTATACTTTTAATGGGCTACGTGACGGCAAAATTGTTCTCGCTTTTATCAATCAGTTTGATGATTATTTCCATGAAGAGCAATATGCCAAAAAAGATAAACTTAAATGCGTCACTAATGATCTAGTGGACAGAGTATCGTTATGGTGGACTCTTGTTCGCAAGAGTATTGATTGTCCTACTACTTGGGAGGCCTTTCAAAAGAAAATTTTGCAGAATTTTCTTCCACCTCGATTCCATGAAAAAGCAATTAAACAGTGGGATCTTCTGCAACAAAGAGATCGTGAATCCATACCGCAATACACTGAGCGTTTCTGGAGTGTCTTACTACAACTTCGAATGCTTGAAGATGTTCCCGAGGCGATCCACAAGCGCAAGTATATGTCCGGTTTGCTTGGTCACTTTTATGCGGAAGTGAACATGTTCAAGCCAAAGACTTTGGAGGATATGATTTCTCTAGCCCATGATGCTAAAGACAAAATTCGTGTATGAGAAAAGTGACCACAACAATTTCCAACTAATGGTAACTTTAGTACAAATAAATTCAATTCTAACTTTCAAAGATTCAATCAAAATCGCTTTGTTCCTTCTTCTTTTTGTAAATCCTAGACATGACCCCCTGCTTTACCATCAAATACAAATGCAAACCCTAAGCCATCTCTCCACAGCCAAATCCCAACATACCTAAATTTCCAACCATCACCAATAATGTTTCCAAAGCCAAGCCTATAGTTTGCTACAAGTGTCAATGACCTGGACACTTAGTAGTGAATTGTCAATCCAAGAAGCCAAATGTTCAAATCAATTACTTGGAAGCGATTGAAGATGAAGACTATAAAGCTATGCCAGATTTTACTGAAGATTATGATGATATCGGCAATGCTTCAGATCCTTTACAAGGTATGCCAAAACCTCATTCATTATTAATGATGAAATGCCTTGTGCATGGTTGAGAAAAGATTGTTTTGCATGATGATGGAAGTATGCGTGATTTTATTTCTGCAAAGTTGGTCAAAGAATTAAATTTACATACTGTTCCAACTCATTATCGCTTAAAAGTTGCATTCTTAGGCACTAGATACAATGGTACATAAGAAGTTCATGATTTAGAAATTAAAATTGGTGATTATGTTGAGCGCAGAAATTTATTGGTTGTGCCTTTGCAAGCTAGTGACATTATTTTAGGAATGCCTTGGCATCACAAGTATAATCCTGACATAGATTATTCCACACATTCAATGAAAATTCATTCTAATGGAAAACAAATTATATTACATGGAACACACACTTTTGATAATTTTTCCTTTCTTAGTCACACACAGGCTAAACATGCATTGAGAAAAGGTAGCAAATCATACTTAGTATGGGTGAATGAAATTGAAGCTAAGGAAAATCAGATGCATCCTAGACATGCACAATTTCTTTCACAATTTAAAGATTGTTTTGCTATTGATTTACCCCCTAGTTTACCACCTCACGTCCTGAAGATCATAAAATAGACTTAATCCCAGATTCTCAACCACCATGTAAAGCACCTTATAGACACAATCAGATTGAACAGAAAGAAATCCAAGTACAAGTTGAAGAATTGTTAATCCAAGGACTCATTAGGCCCAGTAGTTCTCCTTTTGGTGCACCTGTCTTGTTAGTCAAGAAGAAAAATAATACTTATAGAATGTGCATTGACTATCATGCCCTAAATAAGATCACTGTTAAGAATAGATATCCAATACCTAGGGTAGACGACCTCATGGATAAACTACAAGGAGTCACTATTTTTAGCAAGATAGATTTCAAATCTGGATATCATCAAGTATGATTGGATACACCTGACATTTTCAAAACTGCATTTAGAACTCAATTTGGTCATTATTATGAATTCCTTGTTATGCCTTTTGGTTTGACTAATGCACCAGCTACATTCAATCGTATGATGAATTGAATATTTTTGAAGTATCAGCATTGTGTAATTGTTTTCTTTGATGACATATTGATTTTCAGTAAGAATGAGAATGAGCATTATAAACATCTATCTTTGGTTTTCAAATTGTTGAAAGAGAATCAATGATATGCTTACCTCGAAAAGAGTGAAATTTTCCAAACCCACATAGAATACTTAGGTCATATTGTTTCTTCTAATGGTATTCAAGTTGATCCTAAAAAGATAGAAGCAATTTTGAATTGGCCAATCCCTAAAAATATGCATGAGTTATGTTCTTTCTTAGGTCATACTAGAAAATTTGTGAGAAACTGTTCATTGCTTACATTACCTTTAACAAAATTGTTAAAGAAATGTGTTGCATATCATTGGTCTGATAATCAGCAAAAGTCTTTTGATTTATTGAAACATGCTTTAACACATACACTTGTTTTGCAATTACCAGCTAACTTTAATCGACCATTCTTTCTAGTAGTCATTAATGCTAGCGGATTAGGAAAAGGAGCTATTCTTATGCAAGATTCACATTCTATAGCCTATTCTGGTTGCAAACTTAAACCCTCTGAACTGAAGTATTCTACCTATGATAAGGAATTGTTAGCTGTAGTACAAGCCTTACGTCAATGGAAATACTATCTAATGGAATTTGAATTCATGATCAAAACTGACCAACAAAGTATCAAGCATCTCCTTAGCCAACCACAAATCTCTGACCATCATATCAAATGGGCTGCTTTTATTCAAAGTTTTTATCCACTTATCTAATATCAACTCGGAAAGAGAATGTTGTTGCCGATGCGTTGTCAGTAGAAGACCAAGTATCCATGATATTTTCGTTCTATCTTTTGATTCCCTTATTCATATGAAGGAGACTTATGACCATGACCCCATTTTTCAAGATGATTGGAATAAATTAGTTGCTAATAATTACATTTCAATTGATTCTTTGTCTTATTCTAAAGGATTTATGTTTTATGAGAAAAGATTGTGTGTCACCGTTCCATTTAGATCATTTGTGTTGCACGAAATTCATTGTCCCCCATACCAAGGTATTATTTCTACTTTAAGAACATTGGTTGAAAATTTTTATTAGCCACAAATAGAATCTGATGTTTCTAACCTTGTTTCTAAGTGTTTAATTTGGTAAAGAGTCAAGTGACACCATGGTAAGCAATATGGTTTGTTAATGCCTTTACCAATTCCTGAATGACCATGGGAACATATTTCAATGGATTTTATAACTAGTTTGCCTAACACACAAGCTCATCTTGATATGAATTGGACTATAGCTGATCGATTTAGCAAACAAGCATATTTTCTTCCATACAAGAAAACATTAACTGCATCTCAAGCTGCACAATTGTTTTTAAAGACTGTTTTCACTAACCATGGTTTACTGAAAGTTATTATTTTTTATTGTGATTCTAAATTTTGCAATAATTTTTGGGCTACTTTGTTTGCTAATTTAGGTACTAAGATTGATTTTTCATCTACATTTCATCCTGAAACCAATGGACAAACAAAAGCTACTAACATTACAATTTTAGATCTTTTGCGTTCATACACAATTTCAAAACCACAAACCTGGGATACACACTTGCATCTACTTCAATTTGCATATAATAATACACCACACACAGCTATACAAAAAGCACCTTTTGAAATCATTTATAGACACATATTGCCTACACCTGTTACATCATTATCAAACAAAGTTAAAGCAGCTGATGATATTGCCCCATACGCATGCTACTATTTTTGTTGAAGTTAAAGACATGATTGTGAAAGCCCAACAATCATATACGAAATAAGCTAATAAGAAAAGAAAAGTCACGAGTTTCAATATTAATGATTATGTTTGGCTACGCATTGAAAAGAGAAGATTGCAAAGTGTTGAGAAACACCTTGTTGTTAAACTAGCACCCATATTTTATGGACCTTTCAAAATCATTCACAAAATCAATGACAATACATTCAAATTAGAACTATCCCCACATTGAAAAATCCATAATACTTTTCATATTAGTTTGTTACGACCTTTTAGAGGCCAATTACCTGTCCACCCTGTCTATGAAAACCCTCCTTTGTTAGAAGAAAAAACTGAAATACTTGAACCTGAAACTATTCTAGACACTGACTTTATGACCACTAGAACTGGCCATAGATATTCTAGATAGTTGGTTAAGTTTAAAAATCATCTAGTTGAAGAAGCCCAATAGATGCATGCTCGCGACCTAAGTGCTTACCCCTCACTACTCGCTCCACATTGAGCTAATAGTAATTGAGGACAATTGCTATCCCACCTCGGGGGTATGATGCTAGGAGGCATATTCCAGGGTGGATTCTGTGAGACTACGGTGGATTCCGTGAGGTTTTGTGGTGGATTCCGTAAAACTATATTTATTTGCCGGGGCTTGTACACAAGGTGGATTCCTTGTGCAAGAAGTTGATGGGGACGCATGTCCTTTTCGGGCGTCAAAATAATTTAATGTGCACGTGGGTGATTCCACTGTGGGTGATTCTGCAAAATACATATTTAAATTAATCGATGTTTATGAGTTTAGAGTGCACTCATATTAAATTAAGATTAGGATAGAGTTCCAATCTATTTATTTATTTTGTAGTTGAAGATTGGTAGCTATTCACTTTTGTCAATTTAATTATATTACTTTTTAACAATTGTGAATGCTTCAGTTGATATGTAAAGCAGGCAGTGGTGCAGTTGGGAAGCACTAGGTGATGGTGTGTATTCACATTACTTAGAAGAAATTATTATTTTTGATGGGCACGTGCCTTATCATTAAAGGCATGATGCTAATATTTATTTAGACGTGCTTATTTATTGAAGCGCTTGACAGACATTTATTATTTTGTATGTGCATAGGCACTCGGTTTAAATATTTCATTATTGGACATTGTATTTGGGCACATCCCGACTTTTGGAGCGCCCAACCACTTTATTCTTTATTTGGACAAAAGCAAACACAAAAGCTAAAAGCATGCTAATTATAAATTGGGCTATTTTTTAGCTTGGAGATTAATAAATTTATAAATACATGCCTTGTCGAGTGCTCACACAAAAGGCATGGAGTAGATTGTACCCAATCGGACCTTTTTATCTCATGTCGTGCAAACTCTCTTCTTGCTTTTATGAGTTTATGTAGAGTTCTTTGTTCTTGGGGACCTTCTGACGCTCGCTACGCACGCATCCATCATATGATTTGCGCAGCAATGACCGGCACGACTACATGCATCTCTGTGCCCTCCCAAAAAGCATTAACGTGCAAGGATTTCGGCACTGAGTGAGCGTCAAACTGGGTATTTGAGTTACCGTATCATGATCGTGCATATCATTTGCCCCTTGCTCCATTGGTCCTTCAACCCACTGCTTCAGTTCTTGCCATAACATCACATGTTGCCTAAGCAGATCTCCTAAGCTTAGAGTCATTGGGGTGGTTACTAGCGTTGTAAGAAGATTACTAGCTGCTTGCTCTTCTTCTAGGCCCGCATTCCTTGGCTAATGGCCTTGACTGGTATACTGGCCCATAATGTTTAAACTCTATCTAAGCAGCACAACCTGTGGTACAAATGCATCTTTCGACTTTGGTCATGTAGGTGAAGCTGGTGCGCTTATACTTGAAAGATCATTAATCTCGTCCTTCGAGATGGGCTCAGCATCCTTACGGTGCTCTTGGGCCTCTTTCACCCACTCCTTGACCTTCTCTATGGCTTTAAGCTAGAATTTTGGGTTGGGATACTCCCCCACCCTAGCACTCCCCTTCTCAGCAGTCCTTGGAGCAGATGTCTATGCCTCTACGTCGGTGACTTTTTTTCATGTGGGCAGTGTCATAGCACTCTCCATTTTAAGCGTGACCTTGGCTTCTATCCTCTTCTTCCTTTGCCTACGGCTCTTTTTCCCTATCGAGACTATATCTAGATTGCTGGATCCATGCAGTGATATGCCAGCCTGCTTCATTTGTGCCCTAGTCAATGACGTGTAATGAGATAGGTGTGTTCTCCCCATTAAATGTCTCAACTCCAAACAGCCCCAATGGTACTTATGGCTTGTTCACCGGACTAGAGGGTGGCTTTCATCTAGGGCATTTGGCAAACAGGTAAGTGATTCCACACTATGGGTATCTAAGATCGGTCTTTTCTTGATTAGCCTACTCCCCGTTCGGGACAACATGAGGAGATGTGTCCTGGGTGACCGCTGCAATTCCAGCAAGAAATTGGTTATTGGGTTTGCCCCCCTAAGCCTCTGCCTCTACCTAATGCCATCACCAGCACTGGTGGATAATCCACAAGGATTGGATTGGTCTCTTCGTCATATGAGAAATAGGTTTCACATAGGGCTCATCGTCATTCGGCTCCTCCACATACTGGACTAGAGTATCACTTACTGGATGGGCTATGAAAGGTCCAAGTGGCTAGGGTATGCCTGTGGATTTATTTCCATTCTAGGAATGGCCAGTTTAGCATTGTTAGGTGTTGGGAGAGCCAATGGAGCTCTCGTCTTGAAGAATTTTTGCGACCTATTTGCTAGGTAAATCTATTCGTATGGTTGTGCGAGTACAAAAGTCTCCTTGGTAGCCTACAATACAAGGTATTGTGGCTAAACCTACCGCAATTTTCACAAGGTTAAGACCTCAAGTCCTGACACTCTGTTGGTGGGTGGTTTCTGCCACAATACACGCATTGGATGTGAGGGTGTGTTGGTCATCTCATCATCTTTTGTAATTTGGCTAGCTCCATCTTTATCTCCGCTAGCTCCTTGACTTGGGTCAGTTCCCTTTCCTTAATCTTGAGTACTTGGGCATGATCTTTCGCTTGACGCTCTCTTAGAGTTCCTAGCATTAGTTTTCTCTCAAGTCGAGCTCCTAGAGCTTCTCTCTTTGAGTTAGTCGTCCACTCTACTCACCTCGTTGAAGACCCTAGCTAGTGTGCCTCGCTGCAAGCTTGAATTGCCTACCAAGGCCTTGTAGAGTTATTCACTTCATATCCCATTGATGAAAACTATGGAGATCGCTCTTTCGATGGGTCACTTGCTAGTTGGGATTCTCTTGAAGAGACTCTGCATGTGGGTGACATAGTCTCTGATGTCCTCTTTGTCTCTTAATAATTCTCTTAATGGAGAGACTCTTGAGGTTGTTGAAGTTAGTTTTCTCAGTAGTGTCAAGACTCGTGTACCAGGTCAATCCTACCCTTATCGCCTAAGCATAGACCGAAAGCTTGTGAGCACTGAGAGTAAGGTCAGTGAGGCTGTTGGCTTTGCAGACTTGCTCGAACTACTCTATGAAGCTGTATGGGTTGTCATTTGGCTAGTACTTGTCTAACTCCTTAGCCACAACATGGATTCTCGATTGGCTCTTAGAGCCATGGTTAACTCCTAATCCTGCAAGCAATGAGGTTGCCAATGTAGTGGCACTCTGCTCTGTTGACGAGTTGTCTAGCAGTCGCTTCGTAAAAAGCTCGCTCAATGTGAGATCGTCTTCTAGCACTCTTTCCCTCTCTACATCAGGTCCTGCTCTATTTTTGCTTACTAGGGCTAGCACTCGCTGAATCTCGTGCATTTTTATATTCTAACATAAGCTCCTAATTGTAGGCTACTATGCTCTGCAAGGCCTTTCACACTAGCTTCCTCTCCTCTTTGAGGCTCACTATGATATCCTCAGATGGCTTATCGTGGTGGTCCATCCAGGTTTGCGAGTCGAACTTGCTCACCATCTATTGGATTTTATTCAAGAAATCTCCCAGATCGAGCTCTTCGTCGCATCTACAATTTGTGCTAGTCTCTACCATATCTGCAGTCTCTTGTTCCACCAGGGTGTTGATGAGATTGATTAAATTAGGTAGCTCCACTCCTCTAATGGCGTCGGTCCTTGCTGACTCCTGTGTCGCATCCTTGCTTGGTCCTATACTTGGAGTTCTCGATCACCCGACTATGTTTCAGGGTCTTCTCCTGCTGGTGGGTTCATTCTGATTGTTAAGTCTAAGTAAGTTTCTTATTATTTACAAACAATCCTCAACTTACACTCACTCGGTGTGTGTGCGTGCTCTCTTCCATGCACTGTGCGAAATCAATATTTTGGCTTTTCTTAAGTGCACTTCATGTGTGCTAGAAAATGATGTGGATGCGAATACAAAGTGACAATTGCAGATCTCGCACTCTCGTCTGTGTGTCGTGCTCTCTTCCATGCACCGTGCGAAATAAATCTTTTGGCTTTTCTTAAGTGCACTTCATGTGTGCTAGAAAACAATGTGGGTGCGTATGCAAAGTGACAATTGCAGATCTCGCACTCTCGTCTATGTACTCAGCCTAATGGGACTCTAGGCTCAATTCCTGGCCATTCTTGCTAGTGATTATGGTCTGTGCTACATCGTTCAACTCGTTCAAGGACAAATTGGGGTCTATTAGTTAGCCTACGGCTCTAAGCATGTCGAATATGTTGATACGAGTGTCATCACTGTTCTTGGCCATTTAGCTGCGATTTCAAGGTTATATTTGCCTGTAAGGTTTTTTGTGAATTATCATGTTGCATGTTGTACTCTTCGTCATCCTCGACAGGCTAAATTTATCAAATTTGATGTGTCAAAATCTGGTTTGATTCTATAGAGTCCAATTCTGCACAGTGTCTGGTTTGACAGGTGTCCGATTTTAAATGGTCTGATTTCTGTGTCCAATTATGGGATGCCCGATTTTCAAAATCAGACAGGAAACAGGGTGGCCCGAGCGTTCGATTTTCAAAATCGGACAATGTCACAAGTCTAAGTGTCCAATCCTTAGGATCAAACGTGTGGCAGTGGTCCAATCGTTGGCCATCCAATTCTCAAAAGCGGTTGAGGGTAGGATGTTCGAGCGTCCGATTCTCATAATCGAACACTAGTAAGGTGGTCCGATTTCGCTAGTCGAGGGACCGAAATGGCAAAAAATCGAATCGACGACACAATTATGAGCAAGCTAGTAGTCGAGGACTTCCAAAATGTAACTATGAACATACTGCAAGGTTTGTATATACCTGGAATGCACTAACAAGGCCGGTGGGAGGAGTTGATTGATTCGTAGGAAACCCTAGTTGTCCAAGCTCTCTCTCTCTCTCTCTCTCTCTCTCTCTCTCTCTCTCTCTCTCTCATGCCACAAGTGAAAATGAGGTCTCCATTTGCTTCCTGAGGTCTTAAACCCTTGCTGGACCCAACCTTAATCTTCCCAATTACTCCCCGTGCAACTCTAACACCTCTAAGCACTCTTTTTCTCCATTTTTTTCCTTGTTTGTTCTGTGTTTGGGCATGTTTCATAGCAGCAACCCTAAAGCTTCCCACTTCAATTTCTCGATCCTATCCTACTCTAAATGCAACAAAAATCAAAAGCAAAATACTGAAATGATTTCTCCTACTTGCCTAATCATCAAAAAACCAAAATAATTACTTATTGCAAATATTAAAAGCCCAAAACCTCCTATCTATCTCAAGCTTCTTTTGGATTTTCTTAAGTGCAGTTCATGTGTGCTGGAAAACAATGTGGGTGCGAATACAAAGTGACAATCGCATATCTTGCACTCTCATCTATGTACTCGGCCTAATGGGACTCTAGGCTCAATTCTTGACTGTTCCTGCTAGTGATTATGGTCTGTGCTACATCGTTCAGCTCGTTCAAGGACAAATTGGGGTATGCTGGTTAGCCTACGGCTCTAAGCATGTCGAATATGTTGATATGAGTGTCATCACTATTCCTGATTGTTCAGTTGCGATTTCAAGGTTAGATTTGCCTATAAGGCTTTTGGTGAATTATCATGTTGCATGTTGTACTCTCTGTCGTCCTAGACACGCTAAATTTATCCATTTTGATGTGTCAAAATATGGTTTCTTTCTATAGAGTCTGATTCTACAGTGTCTGATTTGACAGGTGTCCGATATTTACTATCTGATTTGGAGTGTCCAATTTTAAATGGTCTGATTTCCATGTCTAATTATGGGATGTCCAATTTTCAAAATCAGACGGGAAACAGGGTGGTCCGAGCATCCGATTTTCAAGATCGAACAATGTCACAAGTCCAAGTGTCTGATACTTAGGATCAAATGCATGGTAGTGGTCAAGGTCCGATTCTCAGAAGCGGTCGAGGGTAGGATGTCCAAGCGTCCGATTCTCACAATCGGACACTGGTAAGGTGGTCCAATTTCGCTAGTCGAGGGGCCGAAATGGCAAAAAATTGAATCAATGACACAATTATGAGCAAGCTAGCAGGAGGACTTCCAGAATGCAACTATGAACATACGATAAGGTTTGTATATACCTGGAATGCACTAACAAGGCCAGTGGGAGTCGATCGATTCATAGGAAACCCTAGTTGCCCAAGCAAGCTCTCTCTCTCTCTCTCTCTCTCTCTCTCTCTCTCTCTCTCTCTCTCTCTCTCTCTCTCTCTCTCTCTCTCTCTCTCTCTCTCTCTCTCTCTCTCTCTCTCTCTCATGCCACAAGTGAAAATGAGGTCTCCATTTGCTTCCTGGGGTCTTAAACCCTTGCTGGACTCAACTTTAATCTTCCCAATCACTCCCCGTGCGACTTAACACCTCTAAGCACTCTTTTTCTCCATTTTTTCCGTGTTTGGGCATGTTTCACAACAGTAACCCTAAAGCTTCCCGCTTCAATTTCTCAATCCTATCCTACTCTAAATGCAACAAAAATCGAAAGTAAAATATTGAAATGATTTCTCCTACTTGCCTAATCATCAAAAAACCAAAATACTTACTTATTGCAAATATTAAAAACCCAAAACCTCCTATCTATATCAAGCTTCGGTTCAGGGATGAAACCCTTGCTTCGCCGCTCGATTTGAGGTGTGCGCTCAACCTTGAATCCGATGGTCTTGGAAACCGAACCAAAATGTAGAGGCAAGCTCGTGCGAGGCTCAACCGCCAAGACCCACAGATTGCTTATTGTTTCATGCGTTTCACGTGAACACCTATGGCTATCTCGCACCTAGCTAATGCACCTTTGATCCTACCAGGGTGCATTGAGCTTACCTCGATGCCCAAATGAGTTTCCTCCTCCCTCAAGCACACCGGTAGCTCCATGATTCGAGAAGCGAGCTCAAGCATCCTCAACCCTCCACCTCCAAGCTCCATCTTCCATGGCCGTGCACGAGATAAGAGAAGAGAAGAAGAGAGGAGATGATGGAGAGCTTCACCTCCAAGATCCCTCACCTTCACACACTCACTCCCTCACACTCTCATACTCCCTCTCTCAAGCACACACAAGCAAGCAAGAATGAGAAGGAAGAAGATGAGTCCACTTTGCCACACACCAAAGAATGAGCTTCTCTATTCACTTTTTTGCTTTTATACATGTCATAAATCCCTTGGGCATCGATCCCCTTTTTTACATGACCGGCCATTATGGCAAGGTCCCCTTTCCCCATTCCCTTCTATTTGCCCTATCTCTTGACCTATGCTCGTCTACCTTTTACAATCTGCATAGGAAGGAGCCTGGCACTCTTTTACAAAAGTTTTAGGGGCACCTTGCATTTAAAAATATCCCTTTGCCTTTGACTTTATTTTTGAGACCACTCTTATGCTTTTGGCAGTTCTCCATCCCGCGTCTTCTGTTGTATATGCATTCTTGACTTCTTTTTTATTTGTCTTGAACTGGGGTTAACAATGTCTATTATGCCTCCAAGCTTGGGATAAATCTTTTATCTGTTTATTAGTAGCTTTGCCAATTGGGGCAAGGAGTCTCCTTTACCATGACCACAATTGAGGTCCTTGATTCCATGATTAGTTTAGTGATTGCTTGTGGTGAGGTACAACCTAGTGGCCTTTGTATGATGGCACATTTCCCCTCCTAGTTGACCACTATAGAGGGCTCTGAGTTGCATTCATTTCATACCCTATCCTTCTATTAGGGAATTGATGAATGTTGAGTGTTGCTAGCATTTTCACTCGAGACACATTCGGTAGTATGACTATTTTTATAAGTTGTCACATCATTAAATAGTTGATGGCCTCCTCAACTTGAAATTGTCCAAGGATGTCTATAAGGCTTGTCAATTTGGGAAATATCACTACACACCATTTCCTGAAGAAACCGTTCATGGGCTCGAGGGGCCTCTTAGATTGATTCACATTGACCTTTGTGGGCCAACATTCACTACTGCCATTAATGGCAAGTTGTACTTCTTTTTTATTATGGATGACTTTTTGATATATATGTGGTGGCCCTTTTTAAATCATAAATATGATGCCTTTTCATATTTCTTTACAAGGGTGCATCTAATGAAAATGTGAGAGGTTTGTGTACAGGTACCATGAGGAGTGACAATGGTGATGAGTTTGTTGAGTTCTTAATATGAGCATGACCTTTAGCAGCACTAGCTCACCTCTACTAACTCCCATTCTCAGAATGGACTCATAGAGTATAGAAACTAGACATTGTTGAATATGGCATGCTCTATGTTGTTCATAGCAAAGCTTATTGAGTATGTATGGACTAAGGCTATTAGCACTTCAATATACATCCTCAAATTTGGTGCTTGACTATGGTGGTTCCTCAAAAGACCTCCTTCAAGGCATTCTTTTACACTCCATCTCTCATTTTCCACCTCACAGTCATTGGATATCAGTCTTTCATTTCCCACTTTAGAGTCTTTGGATATCGTGCTCACATGCTTTCATGTGTCATGTCCAAGGGATGAAATAGAAAAAGAGTTTGCCTTTACAGGGAGTTAGGGAGTTCACTTATGCACCTACTATTATTGGGTTGTTTGCATAAAGTTGAATTAGTTCGGTGACTAGATACGAAGATTTAACAACTCGTTATATACTCAATGAAACTTTAGTATTCTTCATGTTAGTTAACAAGTTCATGTGGTTTAGGCTTAAGTTTAGATGTTTGCAGGACACTTTACAAGAGTTTTACCTAGCCTTATTATATGCTTTTAGGGACTTTAGGAAGGGGCTTGGTGGGCTAAAGTTGGACTTGAATAAGGCCAATAAATTCAAAGAACTTTAGGGAGAACAAGGGTGCCATCTCTTGGGAATTCGTAGATCAAAAATATGAAAAAAAAAAAGGGGATATCTGATGTTTTTATTCATGAAGAGAAGTAGCTCATAGTAGGACAACACCAACTAAGAGCAAAGCTTGAAAAGGGAGAGTTCTTGGAGGTTTTTTATGGATTGATCTATAGCAAATCACTATTGTCATACAAGATATACATGTTGAATATTATAGTTTGTGGCTTTAATAGTCAAAGCTCTCTTGATCAGATGCCTTCTCTTACCTATAGCTAATATGGACAAATGTGAAGATTTCTTGAGTTACTACTGAAGCTTTTGATGCCAAAGTTCATTTTAGGATGAAATAAGTGTATTCAAAAAGCTCCATCATAGGACTTTTGGATTTTATGTGGGCTACTTTGCCTTGAATGAAATCTATGCATATATGGGTTCTATTCTTGGCAAAGGGGTCTATGTCTTGATTTTGGATCATGTATACAAACAATGGGATTTATGCATACATGGTATTTCTGAGCTATAGCTATCATCTTAATGAAATTATCTTGAGCCATCGTTTGAGATGTGTCTCAAATGGATTCATGTATGCTATATAACATTTGAATCAAAGACTCTCCTATAGCTGGGTTTTCGATATTTCTTGTGTCTCTATTGCAGACTGCATTCATTCTTTAAAATATTCATTATCTCTCTCCTCTATGACTCTTCTTACCAAATCCCTGTGATTAATGCCATTGACTTAAGCCCCCTAACAATGCACATGCTTGATAACAAGATAGGAAAGCTCGTGTCCTAAGCTAATCTCTTTATCTTTATAGGCTACTCCTTTGAGGCAAAAGCATGTTGCTTGTTTGATCCCAATACAAATAAAGTCATTATTCGAAGAGATGTTATTTTTCATAAGAGGGATATCATGCAATCCACTGTACTAGCCTTTGAGTTGATTGCTTAACTTGCATAATTAGAAATAGTGCCATTTGAGCTTGGTCTACTACCCACTCCTGAACCAATTGTAGAGGTTTTAGCATCTAGAACCCCTCCCAAGGATCCCTTATCTCACTAGTACCAAGAAACCATGTGAAATTTAGGGATTCTTCCATCTGACTCCATCACGAGGGAACCTAAAATATTTGCTTGGCTTGCACCCAACACTTCATTTACATCTAACTTTATGGTAGATTATATAGCGTAATCTAAGTGAGAGAGTTGGAAGGAGGCTCTAAAGCATCCCTAATGGCATGAGGCTATGGTAAAGGATATTGAGAGCATTAACTAGAATGGAATCTAAATCTTGATGGATCATCTAGGCTACAAGAAGGTCATTGGGACTAGGTGGATCTTTTACATTAAAATGAAAGTTGATGGGACCTTGGATAAGTACAAGGCTTGCCTTGTGATACAAGGGTTTCCACAAAAGCATGACATTGATTGTGGAGAAGCATTTGCTCTACTGTGCGATTAACATCCTTTCATTTGTTAGTTGCACCAGCTAATCACTAGGGTTGGTTGCTCTTTCAAATGGTTGCCAAAAGTGCTTTCTAGATAGGATAAGGTTTTTTGCATGTGGAAAGCTCTCCAGAGTTGAAGTGGAGGAACTTATGGCTAGCATTCTACCCCATATGACCCAAATTCGTATATCAAAACCACTTGAAAGGCGGTCAACTATATCTTGTTATAGTTGATGACTTATTCCAATATAGGTTTAGATTTCACCATGATTGCTGATGTAAAGGTACAACTTTGCATTGCATTTGAGATGACTGATTTACATCCTTTATCCTATTCCTTGGACATGGAAGTAGTTAGATCTAGGGATGAGATATTTGTATCTTAACAAAAATACACTCTTTTGTTAATGGAATAGTATTGTACTGATTAGACATGGTTAGTGACCATGCCTCTTGATTCCAATGTGTAGATGTCCAAGGTTCCCCATGGTCAACCCTTCAATGAGCACACCTATTGGTTTGCGGCAGGGAAGCTTCTTGGCTTGATTCATACTAGACTAGTTTTATATTACTTTGTTTCTTTTTGTAGTCGATATTTTAATGCACATAAAATGCCACATTGGATTGCTTGTTTGCATGTATTGAGATATGTTTTGTATACTTATTCTCATGGATTACATTATGGTCATGGGTTGATTTTGCAAGGGTACATAGATTTTGATTGAGTAGGAGATCCCAACACTTGGTTCTCCCTTGGTGATTACCTCTTCTCCTTAGGTATACGTCCCATTATTTGTTCTAGTTGTAAGCATGAGACGATGGTTGCCTCCATTTCTGAAGTAGAAAATAGGACTCTCTATGATGGCACCACTGAGGCTATATATTTGAGGAGCTAGTTGTGATAGCACTATAGTTTCTAGGCAACATTTTGATAGCGGTCTTTTGCAATAGCCAGAATGCCATCATACTAGTTGGTAGTTCCATCATCTGTCTAAAGATGAAGCATGAAAGTAGGTTAAGCTAAGCACCATTTACTTAGAGTTTATGCCATCGTTGAATAAATTTGTAGACATATTGAGATAGCTAGCCAATTCTTTAGTACTTGCTACCCAAGATTGGGGTGAGTGCTCCCTTCCCTTCTATTTTAGCATGATGGGGAGAGAGGGTTTCCTCTAGCATTTCCTTCCACTATGCCGAATGATGTCTTTGAGAGGGGGTGGCTTCTACTCTTGGTGCTTTCACATTATTTTGGTTGCTTTTGCTTTAGTGACATTATTTTCTATACTTTCTATCATTATCCAATGCCCTTGGATGGTCATGATTATAAAAGGGTGCTTGTGAAAATGAACAATTCCCCTACAAGGGAATTGTCCAAGTGGTGTTGCTCATAACATTTAGCTTGCGCATGACATTCTGTTTTGCATTTTGTATTACCCCATGCATTGGTATTTTACTATTGTGAGCATGCATCTATGCATGTTTATCCCTCTTTAGTTAGAGAGCAATCAAATTCGGTTCCACAATATTCATAGTAGCTCACATGGCAACATCCCACACATACCCTAGGGCCATAGTATCTTCTTTATTGACACCCATGGGTCAATAGGATTGCTTTTTGATTTGCGATGTATTGGATCTGACCATCCCTTTTTTCCTTTTTGGGGCATAGGATCACAACAAAAGAAAAGAGAGTTCAAAGTGGTTCTATCTCCTTTGTAGGTCCATCAGATGGCCAACGAGCACCCTTTCTCTAACACCTTGGTCTCTTTGGGGTGACACATTGGGCTCCTAAGGTAAGATAGCCATCAACTTTATAGTTTGGTAAGCCATTGGGCTATCAATGAGCACACTTTATTTGATGTCCATGTTGTTTTAGGGGTGTCACTAAATTGATTGCTTATTGCGCATTCTCTATTTAAAAAAAACTTATGTCAATAAATTAATGACTCACTTTTCCTTATCTCTCTCTCTCTCTCTCTCTCTCTCTCTCTACAACTTTCTTTTCTCTATCTCTCTCTCTCTCTCCAACTTTCTTTTCTCTCATCTGTTCTCTCTCTGCGCCAGCATAATATTCACCATATATATTTTAAGTATATAAGAAAGTTGAGCGTGTATCTCGGACCTTATAACAGGGGGTGGGACTCCTTAGGGTAATTATGGATTGAGCTATGCTCTCTAGTCCCTTCCTAGTTCCAATTTTGGGCCTGAGAGGGGATGTTGAGCTAAAAAATGCATTATGAATTGATTAGCTCTTTATTATAGTCTGAAACATGCCTATTGCCTAAGTTTCACTAAATCACCAAACTTTCCTAGAGAGTGACTATGTCCCATAAGGCAAATCCTGATTTGGGAGGATGCACTCATTTATAAATAGGAGGCAACTTGTCTGCTTAGCATATCTCATTTTTTAAAGGTCCTCCATTAGCTGGCACCACTTCTTCACTACTATCTACATCCCCCTTCCCCTTGGTGATGAATACCTTATCTTGGTGATTAGACTACATCCCTCCAGACTTGCATGTACAACTAGTGACTATTTTCT
The DNA here is from genome assembly GCF_053477565.2 of Lygodium microphyllum. Taxonomy (NCBI): domain Eukaryota; kingdom Viridiplantae; phylum Streptophyta; class Polypodiopsida; order Schizaeales; family Lygodiaceae; genus Lygodium; species Lygodium microphyllum. The sequence goes on from NC_141136.1 coordinate 2,217,519, forward strand.
AGCTTGTAAGTGGTAGTTTTTAGCTATCGTCATCAATATGAGAGACCCATGTTCTTGCATTTGTTGCAACCTGACATCTCTAGTTTGTGTTTATAGTCTTCCATTTGATGCTAGCCTTCCAAGAGCACAACTACAACTGCATTTATTGATTTCAATAGTTGGCTACTTCTTCCTAACATTCCATAGCTCATTGTCCATTATTTGAGCTAGTCGAGGTTGTGCTCAGCTTGATCCAGACTCTACAAATCTATGTTTGCAGTTTGCAGATCGCATTCAGAGACTACATGTTGTGTTTTGGGATCCATATAGAGCACTACACACTCTCCATCTCATACTCTTTGCCTCAATTCTTTAGAGGCGTAGGAGTTTGACGTTTTGTATTCACTATGCATAATGTGTTTATGCATTGAGCATTGTATGCATTTGTTCTTCATTCATATTTTATGTTCATTGTCTCTAAGTTACCATGATCCTTATGAGTTCTACTATAGGTTTGTGCTTTGTCATATGATCGTGTTTGTATTCTATGTTTGAGTATTTCTTTACAAGAGGGAGACATTAACAGAGAATAGGAATACATAGATGCATAACTATATCATAATTGACTTTGCTTTTGTAGATGGATGTAGTACTCCTCTTTTTAATCAATGTCTCTAGGGTGGAGGCTAAACCCCACTATGTGTGCAAAGCGCAAATCTTACTCATAGCGTTGGGCTTGTGCGCTTTCTCTCTTTCGATGTTGAATGCATTTTTGGGGCGGTGTCCTTACTTTTTGAAAAGAAACCCCAAACATTACAATCAAGTTGTGGGTATTAACTCAAATAGGTCTATTTTAGTGTTGCAAAACTTTGTAAAGTCATGAAATTAACGGGCTTAAGTTGAGGCTGTGCCGCCACATGTGCATGACTTTTACTACAGGCACTTTGCCTACCGAATTACCTAGCATGGCCTGACTCCTAGTGCAACCAAGGAAGCCAATGTTGACTTGGTCTTATCTCTGAAGAAAGGGAGGTGTGTCCACCATGTCCAAGCAAAGTTTTCATCATAGGTTATTTAACATACTAGAGTGGAGCCCCATCTGACTTGTGTGTATTATGTAACCACCCTTACCCTTACCCTACAGTGGAAGTACCAGTGTAAAGGGTGTGCTGGTACCATGGAGGTGAAAAGGGCGATTGACAAATACTAACCGTCGATCACGTTGGGCTGGCATGCAGCAAATGGACGGTGAGGATGGAGTTTCTGTTCCTTTCATTACCTCTCTCTTTGACTCCTTTCTCCCTTCTCTTCTCTCTCTGTGTGTGTCTTTCTCTCCATCCGATTGTCGTATACTCATTAAATGCGACCTCTCCATCATATCTCTTCTTCTCCACCTACCCCTCTCTCTCTCCCTCTCTCATCAGGCACAGAAGAAAGAAGCCTGTAGTCTCGTCAGAACTCAGGCATCAACCCTAGCCTGACTGAGGCCCTTTCTATCCTCTCCCTCAAATATACAGCAGACAACTTTCATCTGTTTCCGCCATTGATTACCCAGAAAGAGAGGGGGAGAGAGAGAAAGACAGAGAAGACGAGTTTCACTTAACCTTACTTGCCTTCCTTCTCTTTCTTTCTCTCTCTCGAGTCGAGAGAGTTTGATAGGTTCATATCAGAATACATCTGAGGAGCCTCTACTGCTCTCTGGTCCTTTGCGCTCTCTCTCTCTCTCTCTTTCTCTGTGGCGTTTGAAGAAAATCTAGGCAGCTTTCTCTCTTTCTCGTTCTCGAAGCAAACCTGCTCTCTCTCTCTCTGTGTCTCTCTATTTTCGTTTTTCTTTTCTGCACTACCGTTTCATCGGATGCGGCATATTCGATAACGAAGCTTGTACTCATTCGGCCATTTCTCTGCATGCTTTGACTCATACCTAAGAGCTCAGATAAATCGACTAGGTGTACCCTGCGCAGTCAGCCTAGTTTATCAGAAGCCATTTAACCGTCCACCGATGCTGGCTTAAAAGAAGAGCAAGACAGTCGAGGTAAAGGAAGCAAGCAGGAGGTGGTGAGACGTTGGACATGAAGCTTGGGGGAGAGACAGTGACCTTAACGAACAGCAACTATGGCTTTTCTGGATTTCCTAACATGCTGTCGGCAGGTGTAATGGTGCCGCCTACTATGCTTATGTCTTCTACGCAGATGCCTTTGCAAGCGAACAATGTGTTTTCTTCATCTGGTCTCTCTCTTGCACCGGTAAGTAATTAATTTATTTGCAAAGCTCATACTGGAGGAGAAGTTATGTCTTCTTTTACGCCTATTGTTTCTTTTTGTACTGTCTCTTCTCTGCGTTGGTGAAGCACAATGTTTATCCATATGGTCTGATGTGTGCGTGAGCGTTTCGATGGCAGCCGATGGTTGGCGAGGGGCGCGTAGGTGAGAGCGGCGGAGACTTGGAACAGTCATCGGTAAAGCCGAAGGAGGAAGAATCGGAGAGCAAGTCTAGCAGTGACAACTTGGAAGGTGTGTCTGGGGAAGATCATGAGGAAGGAGATCGACCCCGTCCTGCCAAGAAACGATATCACAGGCACACGGTTCATCAGATTCAGGAGATGGAGAGGTGATAAATGCCAGACTTTCAGGATATTAGTTATATCTGTATAATAAACGACAATGTGCTGTACTGGCAACTGTCTTGTGTCATGTAATTTGTGCTGGCAGGGGAATGGAGGCCAGACGTTTACATCTAGGTTTTAGAACACACGGTTAATCAATCTGCTCAATTTAGTGGGTAGGTTACTTTAATCTTCGGTGGTCTGCTTGCTTATGGCTTACGCTGTCTGGCGTCGTTTAGGCTCTTCAAGGAATGCCCTCACCCGGATGAGAAGCAACGACAGGAGCTTAGCAAGGAGCTCAAACTTTCTCCTCGGCAGATCAAATTCTGGTTTCAGAACAAACGGACGCAGATGAAGGTTATAGTCTCTTTACTATGTCAGAGCTAGTAATTATGTCACTCAGGCAAAGTATCACCGTCGTCTCAGCGCATGACGTTAGCTTCTTCTGTGCTTGTACCGTGGATGTCTTTCAGGGCCATCAAGAGAGACAAGATAATGCTGTACTACGGGCCGAAAACGAGAAGGTGAAAGCTGAGAACTTTAACTTGAGGGGCGCGGTCAGAAACATCTCCTGCCCTAACTGTGGAGGGCCTGCCACTTTAGCTGAAATGTCTTTCGAGGAGCAGCAGCTACGCGTCGAGAATGTCAGGCTTAGAGAGGAGGTGAGGACGCTTGGATGCCCTTCCTCAGATGACCTGCCGGTTGTTTATTGTACTGCGTGCATGATGTCCTTTTGAAGTTTTCTTGGCAAGTGTGATAGTGGAATTTAAAAGCGTGCATGTGGAGGCGGACCTCGTGTCTGGCCTCGATTTTGGATGTCTCGCCACTCGCCGGTGTACATGGAAATAGCATATCTAGGAGAGGGCGGGCCGCTATATCCTATAGAGTAGGTCTTTTAAAGATAATGGGTTATAAAAACCTGCAATGTGACTCAAGTTATGAAGCAAAATGAAATAGCTAAAGGCTGCATTATTTTAATCCTATATATATATATATGTATATATATATATATATATATATATATATATACATATATATGTATGTCTATATACTCGAAGCTCTTTGCCGAAGCTGCTTGAAATAAATAGTCAAAATGAAGTGCGGCTGTCAAAGTATCGGCCATAATGGATTTTTATACTTTCCTGAGGTCAAAGCTCCCTTATCCAACATACCTCTTTCATATTTCGTAAGTTTATTTCCTATACTAAACCAGATTGAATGTATACTCTAAGTTTGACGACCTCCCTTTAATTAATCTAAGGTTATTTTCTGAGATAGTTGCTGTCTTGCAGATCGAGCGCATTAACGCCTTGGTGGCGAAGTACAGCGGGGGACAGTTTCCCTTGCCCTCTCCACTGCCTATCTCAGTAACTTCCCATATGACCGCCATGGATTCCATGCCAATCTTACCATCGCCAGGAGCAGTAGCAGCTCCTCTTCCATTTATTCCAACGCCTCTTGGATCCAATGACCTTGTTCCGGGACCAACCGTTGCTGATATTGCCTCCCGGCCGTTTGGTTTAACTGAGATGGAGAAGCCTCTTGTTGTTGAGCTGGCTGTGGCGGCCATGGACGAGCTGGTGCAGGTCGCTCAGGCCGCGGATCATTGTCTGTGGGTTCCCGACTCGTCTAACCTGGCAGTCGAAGTCATGGATCATGACGTGTACCTGCAGCGTTTCCCGAGAGGTATAGGGCCGACACCACCAGGGCTCAAGACGGAATCTTCAAGGCAGACAGGGCTAGTGATCATGAACTCAACGTCTCTTGTGGAGACTCTTATGGACGTAGTACGTTCTATCTTCTCTGTGTTAACGAGTCTTGTCTGCTGGTAGGCTTACATCTCTTTTCTTTCCACTAAAAATCTCCCTCTATCTCCATCTCTGTGTCTCTTTTGAAGAATCGCTGGGCTGAGATGTTTCCTTCCATCATATCGAGAGCACAGACTGTAGAGGTTTTATCATCCGGTATTGCGGCCACCTTCGACGAAGCTATTCAACTGGTATTTTAGCACTTCGTAATTACTCCAGAATTCAGACTAAAGTTGTCGATTGTGAGAGCTTTTGTGTTTTTTGGATTTAAACCCGTGCATTACAGTTTTCTAACGAGAAGGTTTGGATCTTCATGAACACTCTGGTCAAGGAACGTCCAAGCGATTCTTCTCATGTCTTGGATATTGTATACACTCGACTGTCGTCTTAATTCATAATGCCTGTCTTATTTCATGCAGATGTACGGTGAGTTCCACGTGCCCACTCCCCTCGTGCCTACCCGGGAGAATTACTTCCTCCGCTACTCCAAGAGGATGGACCACATGTGGGCTGTGGTGGACGTGTCTATTGACAGCTTGCGTGGGAACCCTCCGCCTGCACTCCTCCGATGCAGAAGGCGTCCATCTGGCTGTGTTATCGCAGAAATGCCCAATGGCTATTCGAAGGTAGTTTTGGCGGTAGTTAACTGTACGTTCTAATCCTAAACGTGTGCCTGGTTATAATAAGTCTTGTTCTTCCCGAGTCATAGGTCACGTGGGTAGAGCACGTGGAAGCAGACCCTAGAGGTGTTCATGATCTCTATCAATCCTTTGTGAGCAGCGGGATGGCCTTTGGTGCCCAGCGTTGGCTATGCACCTTGCAGAGACAATGTGAACGCCTAGTGAGCGTGCTGGCGAACAACATTCCAACAAGAGATTTAGGAGGTAGGCCATCGTTAAGAAGTGGATCTAATGCAAATTTATTATTATGGGTTTAGGCAGAAACTCCATATTCTTTTCCTCCTTGCATGACTGAGGATGTCACTGTAATTATTTCACTCCTTTGTACGTCCAGTTCTGTACCCTTAATTGCCTGCACAGTTATTTACCCGAGCCCTTAGAAACGGGGTTCACAGATACTAAAAGCGTATCTCTCACGTAAGTCGGATGAATCGAGTTGTTGCTTCTTAAAAATAAGAATTTAGAAGTGATGTATTGTAGTGCAAAGTCTCTCGCAGGTATTTGAAACTAGCATATTTGTCTCTCGCTGATAGCTTGAATGAAATTTACCTAATGACTTGAAGGTGTGATATTTTATGTTTTCGTGTTATGTTGGTACCTGCTCGAATTTGAAAGAGATCAAAACCTTGCATCTTATGCAATCGTTTGTCGTACTGGAGAAGTAGGTACTTTATAACTGCATGCTGTTCAGTATCTTACTGTACATCTTAGTATAATAGACGAACCCTACTTTTTCTCTCGGAGAGATGGCTTTTGAACTGCGATTGTCTTAGCTGAGAGATCGCTTTTGAACTGTAGTTATACCTAATGCGGAGGGGAGGCGTGGCATGCTGAAGCTGGCGGAGAGGATGACGAACAACTTCTGCGGGGGGGTGAGCGCGTCTACTGCGCAGACGTGGGTGACTTTAGCGGGCAATGGAGTAGACGACGTTCGCGTCGTGTTTCGCAAGAGCGTTGACGATCCCGGCAGGCCTCCTGGCATCGTCCTCTCTGCAGCCACCTCGTTGTGGCTACCTTTGCCACCTGCCAGGGTCTTCCAGTTCCTTAGAGACGAGCGCTATCGAACAGAGGTGTGTGTCCCTATTGAATTCTTTACCTCTCATACAGTCTCTTTTCCTTGATAAAAGAAGGCAATACTGTTCATGTTGTTACCTATATTGTCGTTGAGCCAGTGGGACATCCTTTCCAACGCCGGCGTTGTGGAGGAAGTGTTTCATGTCGCCAAAGGCCAGGACCCTGGGAACTGCGTCTCGCTTCTTCGTGTAAATGTAAGACTGCTTGCTTGCTTTAAATTTCATGATAAGTTTCTCATTCATGCTGATGATGGATCGAGTCAAGTTAGTAATGTGTGTTCAGTTTGTATGCAGCAGATTGAGTAGGATCATATTCAGTAGGATTGGTTGATAGTGAAGAAGGATTGATTAATAATATTGATGTTCGTCTCATGCTTACTTCTGCAGCCCATCAGCTCCAACCAGACCAACATGCTCATCTTGCAAGAATGCTGCACGGACGACTCATGCTCCCTTGTGGTATATGCTCCTGTGGACATCGCGGAGATGAGTGCAGTCCTGCACGGGGGCGATCCTGATTGTGTAGCACTTCTACCCTCGGGTTTTGCCATCCTGCCTGATGGGCGCTCGTCCTCCAGCTCTGTGTTACCTATGGTCAATGGAAACAACAGCAATAGCAGCCCCATTGGTGGTGGCGGCTCATTGCTCACAGTCGCCTTCCAAATTTTAGTGGATCACGTGCCTACTGCAAGGCTGCCTCTCAGCTCGGTGTCCACGGTCAACAAGCTCATCTCCAATACAGTGGTTCGGATTAAGGGTGCTTTAATATCTTGCGAAAATGCCTGACTGATGCTTCATCATTGCAGCTTGCTGGCTGCATTTTGGGAGCCCGGATAATTAGTTAACAGCAAGCACAGTCTTCTCTAAGTGAGCAGTCTGAAACTCAGCATGCCCAGTTAGAAAAGGCTGCTTGTCGCTCTTCTTGCTTATAGACTCAGGTGCCAATGGTGCCTGCGTAGTTCCTTTTGCCTTCCCAAAAGAAATCCTATCAAGGTACTTTGAGGGAAAATCAACACTCTTTATTCAGCCCCTCTTCCATAAAGGTTGAAAGAAAACCTCAGCATTGAGAGAAAGGTGTTGATTTGTCCCTCAAAAGTTTAGGGACCAGTCCAATGGAAAAGACGGGAACAGCTGTTGATATATATGTTAAGTCCATCATGTACTAGAAGGTGTAGAAAAGAAAGACAAAGGAAATAGTCAAGAACGCACCACAACTCCCCTTGCCAAGTGGTGAGGTAGACAGCAGACAGAAGAGGAGGGACGGAACCAGCAACAGACACCACACCTCCCCAGCTTTTAGTTCTCTCCACTGTGCAAGGGAAGTGGTTCGGGCATTGACTTTGTCTGGAGTCTCACCTACTTTCTTTAAGAACAATTTTTTGTCTTTCTGTAATGCTAGGTTGTCCAACATAGAAAAAAAAAGAGAATATTGATCCTTGATCTACTCGCAATTTGGTTATAACAAGTACAAGAACCTAGATAATAAGGATGGCCTTTAGTTTCAAAGGTTTCTGCTCGAATGCGATCGAGATCGGTGTGGTTCAATGGTAACTGTTTTAGTTTTAAAAGGGTTTATGCTGTAAATAGACTTTAGGCTTTTATATGGTGGAATAAGCTTGCAAATCCATCCATGTTCAAGAAAAAACCGATTGGTGGGGATCGCGTGAAATATTCATCAAAGTCTTGTGAATTAATCACAGCAATGGGTGGTGACTAAAGCTAAATGCCCAGGTGAACTAACTGCACAAAGTGCACTGACTATGAAGTGAGCCTTTTTCCACAGACTTAGTTGTTTGGAGTCATTGATCACTAGCAGAAATTTGATAGTCTCCTTTTTGAATCTAGGCTTTCTAACGATAAGGCAAAATTAATTCTTGAAAACATACAAGAGGGGAGATAAGGCAAAATTAATTCTTGAAAACATACAAGAGGGGAGAGGTGAAGCACCCACTAGCATATACACACCTAAGCAATATATATTAAGAACGGACAGAGACGGGGATTAATTTTTTTTACAATTCTTTTATACAAAAGATCGAAGCTTACAATATGATAAAAGACTAATTTAAAAGTATCACAATGTATGCTTGTGCAGTTAAAGTATGATTTTGCTAAGAAAAGAAAAGGTGGCATAATAAATGTGTCTTAACCAAGGGTTATATTAGGTGGGTGTAGCTCAATTGTAGAATCATTGGCATATCATATGTTGGTCATTGAACATGCCAGTGAGTAAATATTTTATCACATCACCAATGTGTAGTGAATGTGAGTTAATGTAGAGCTCAACATTTCAAAATTCTTTGTGGAGCCTAGTTAAAGCTCATGAACTTGGAAGTATAGTCTTGAAGTATTGAAGCCTTTTAGCTCTTAAAGACTTAGTGAAAATGTTACCAACTTGATGCTGTATGTTGATATAAAGCAAGTCAAGCACTTGTTAGAATGTTTTAGAATAAAATGTTTATGGATAATTATGTGTTTGGTTTGCATATGATACATCTATATTAATCTTTGTCTCACAATCACCAACATGTAGGTGTTTGGGTTTGTATATGATACATCAATTTGTGTTTCACAATCACCCACAATGATAAAATCATCTATATATATAGTATTGACCATGATATTTGCATTACTCATAACCGAGTGAATGATAAACATGTACTTGTCAAAGTTTGAATTGATTAGGTATCTTGCAATCCTATGATATTATGCCTTGGGTGCTTTGCTTTAGTCTTTAAAAGGCTTGGATAATTTGTATCCACATTGTTTCTTATTAAGCTAGTGGCAAGAACTAAAGCAAATAGTAAAATAGTAAGGAAGGTTTATAGAGATAGAAAGAGCAATGGAGATATTGTAAAGGCTAGGGCACTAGAGGTTGTTGCTGGTGAGATTTCTAACTCTTGGTTTTCTCTAGTCTCCTCCAATACAATCAAAGCAATCTAGTCCAAGGACTATGTCTTCTCCTCTTGCTCAAGGCAAAGTAATAACATTTGATGACTAATCTTTTGATCTTAGTGGACAGTTGTCTTCTCCAATTGGTTAGGTTTCAACCACTCCTAGGGCATCTCATCGAGCATATGATCATGCTAGACTCTCTTTTGCTCAAGTTGGTGAGTCTTTCAAGCCAACAAAGTGAGAATGTCCAGATTCTACTTTATGCGAAGGTATTCTAGTGAGATAAAGAAGGGCTAGAGAGCCACACAGCATATTATTCCAAAGATAACTTTTATTATTTTTGATATATGGTTAAGTGTCCATTGAATTTAGCCTTCATGAGAAATGTAGCTTGTAACAATTACTTGTTTTCAAGAGGTGGCTGAAGATTTTATTATTGACTTTATGAATGATGTTTTCATTGCCATTGCTCATGCTCATAAGATTTCACTTTGATGAACTAAGATTTTAGCAAGGTTAGAAGGATGATGTATAAGTTCAACAAGGTATTGAGGCCCTTGTCCACTAGTGATAAAAAAAACCTATGAGATCCTTAACATTTCCTCAAATTGTTCAGGAAAGTCAAAGAGCTAAAGATTAAGGATAAGACCCACTTCTACTCATCAAGGGGTGCATCTCAAGAGGAGTGTGTTTAAGAAAAAATAATGCAAGAGGTCAATAGAAATTGAGGATGAGATTTACAAGGCAAAAATTGATTTTCTTGGTCCTATTAATTACGAGAGCATGGGCAATGTGTAGGGCCAAATGGTTGTTAATATTTCTTACGCTTTTGAAAAAGAGAATTATCTTGGCATATCTCTTGAGGACAAGTCCATGCTAGAGAAAAAAGATATTCAATTGTTTGACTTAAGGTTTATTATTGCATAAGGTAAGGCATTTTGGTTTTAAATTTTTTAAAGTATTTGTAATGATTATGCTGTAACTTTCTAATGTTTTTGCTATTAGCTATAGGCTGTTGGTTGCTTCTCTTAGGCAAGATATCTCTAAATCTCTAAAAGTATATTTGTTGATTCATTGCTATTGGTGGAATTGTTTTTGAGATCTTGTTCAGACATAACGATGTTTTTAAGTCTTTTGATTGCATCGCAAACTACCAATTTTTTTCTTACATAAAAAGGTATGTAATTTTTAAGAAGGATTAGTTACTTAGACTTATTTATTGTTGTATTTATTGCTTATTGTTGTTTACTTTGCAGAGGGCATTGGAGTCTTATATATATTGACGCACTTGTTAGAGAATTATTCTCATGATCTCTCTAAGTAGTATTCACGGCCAAGAAAAAATGCATTTTAAATGAAAAAGTGCTTGCTTTTTTGTTAATGGTTTATTTTATTTGTGCCTTTTTTAGTTACCAGTTTTCATTAGAGACTTGTGACTACCTTTATGGATATCACATATGAGGATATTATTGATATTGGAAAACCTTATAACTTTCTCTAGCAAGAAGTACCATTGCAAAGTGATGCGTATACTCATGGATGGAGAGTGATTTCAAATGTCTACAATTTAATAGATTGAAAGTTACTAAAGATAGATGGGGTGAATCTAGGTCTCCTTCATATTGTTCGTTTTTAAGGGACCCTCATTGGTTCATTGACTTAACATTTATTCTTGTAGTGCTAGGATTACCATGATTCATATATGTGGTGGTAAGGAAAGGGTATATTGAGTTGATTTTGGATATGACAATCACACAAGTTGACCATGACTCCCTCTTCCATAAAAATTTTCAACTAAGGGCAAGGGCAACGGCAAGGGAAAATCAACAAAGACCACTAAGACAAGCTCCAAAAAGAAAGGAATGCAAGGAATGCCAACACTTTCTTCTATAATCCATCTTCTTTTAAGTTTGGAGAGAAGAGAGTACTTGTCAAAGTCAAAATCTTCCAATAGCTAAAGAAAAACGTCAGTGTGAGAAGACTAAGGATCTTTGAGGAAAGTGATAAAGACATTATAGTACCAAAGAATGAGAAGCTGCTAGAGACAAGAGAAACATAGATGTAAATATAAATTTAGAAGAATTCACTAGGATAAAGCTTTTATCACGAGCCTTCTTTGTGTAAAGACACAAATGTTGCTCACTACGAGTATATCCTCGTGAATGCGTGAAAGTATTAAACTTATGATACTATTCCCTAGGTGCCTGCTTAAGGCCATAAATGCTCTTTTTTAACTTACGTACTAGGTGTTTCTTGCCTTTTTCCATAAATCCCTTAGGCTTATGCATATAGATATCCTCATGCAAGTCCCCATGCAAAACAACATTTTCACATCCATCTAATAAAGGCTCAAATCTAACTGTGCAACTAAGGCCAAAACCAATCGTAGGATAGTCAGCTTAACTACAAGAGAAAAGATTATCAAAGTCAACACCATGCTCTTCTTAAAACTCGTAATAGCGACCAATCTGTCCTAGTATACTGGCTTAGGGTGTCCATGGGGTACTCTTTAACTTGTACACCCACTTGCATGGCAATGCATATTTCACATTAGGCAAATGAACCAAATTCCATGTATAGTTTTTCTACATTGAATCAAACTTTAACTACATAGCCCTCTCCCAAGAGTGTCTATTACCTCTACTCATAGCCTCCTCATAAGTAAGGGACTCACCGAAATATGTCACCATAATATCATCCATAGAGGATGCAAACCAATCATATTGATGTCTATGTCTAGTAGACCGCAATTTGTGGAGTCCATTAGGGCTAAAATGCTTCAAAAAATGCACTTGTGTTTATCACACAATTAAGAAAAGGATTAAGAAAAGGGTCAAAGAGAGTTTGTCACATGGGCAAGAATATGGTATTCTTGTCTCCTCTTTTCTGAAGATAATAAAGTCCATTTTGTGATTCTCTCATCCTTTTTAGCAAAAATCTCCAAAGTTTGACATGTTTTGGTAGTCCCGAAGTCCTTTTTTACTTATGAAGTCTAATGATATATTGATTGCTCTAGGAGAGCTCGTGATAAGTTGGATGCTTTAAAGACTCTGCTCAAGAAGAGCTTTGAGATGAAGGATATGGAGACTTGCCTCACATATTCTTGGTATACATATCATGTGCAATCACTTTAAGAGACATCTTTATCTATCATAGCAGATGTATGTATGGATGGTGCTTTAGCGATTTCATATGCTAGACGTTAAGCCTATTGGTTGTCCTTTACCATCCCATGCAAAGGTCAGTTAAGTTGATTGTCTCTAGCCAAATGAGCAGAAGGTCAATATGGCTAAGATTCCTTATGCATTCCTATAGTGGCTAGTTTGATGTTTACCATGATAGCCACTCACCCTGATATAATATTTATAATGGGAGTTGTGGCATGCAATATGGCTACACATAGTCGACGACATTGGGACACCATGAAGGGTATTATGAGGTACCTGAAAGGCACTATAGATATGTGCATTTGCTACTATTTTGGCCACTAAATTACAAATGCGGGTCACACAGAATCTAACTATGTAGCATACATGTAGTAGGAATTCCATCTCTTGGTATGTATTCACCTTTGCTAGAGGTGTTGTTTCTTGGATGTCCATGGTGTAGAATTACATGGCCTTATCCATTACTGAGGTAGAGTATGTTGTAGCCCCATTGATGCTTGCAAAAGAGGCCATAAATTAGGCTATATGGTGGCATATCTTGGTATTACTATCACTCCTATACTGCATTCGAATTCTATGTGTGCTATTCAATTAACCAAGAATTCGGTCCTCTATGCAAAGACAAAGCACATTGAGATACACTATCACTTCATCAGGAAGGTAGTAGAGGACAAGTCTATTGAGTTTGTCAAGATCTCAATTGATGGGAATCCTACAGATCTGCTCATTAAAAGTCTCTTAGTGAAACATTTTACCTTCCTTAAGAAGGAGATGGCTTAAGATGATCTCTATTCTTCATTGTATTGTACTTTATGCACATTTATACTTTGTCACTTTTTTCTTGTTTTCTCCTCACTAGATGTATATTTCTCTTTAAGTGGGAGATTGTTGGGGGTAAAGACATATGTGCCTATGTTGCCTTGTATTCACTTTACACATTATGATTGTACATGTATATAGTAGGGCTCATAGAGCCTCTCAACGACATGGTGACACTCGAAATGCTTATGGATAACAATAACAAAATGCTTAGCAAAATTAAAATGCACAAGGTCAAAGAGGATTAGGATACTTTAGAGGAAGGGGGAGATCACCTAGAGATGGAGGTGGTTCTTAACAGTCTCATGATCAGTTGAATAGAGATAAATAATGTCATTACTATGGTAGATATGAACATATAGCAAAATACTATCATAAAAAGCAGGTTGATATGAAAGGAAAAGGTAGACAACACGGTAACTATACGTCCTCTCGTAATGATACTATTGATGATCAATCATATAGGCTATTCGCTATGACACATGTATTGAAGATATACAAAAAGCCAAGCAAGGATGATGAAAAGTGGTACATTAACTTAGGTGCCTCAAATCATCTAACCTTTCATGGAGAATGGTTTGATGAGATGACTGTAGGCTCTCATGGCTATGTATATACTAGTGATGATACATAACATGACATTAAGCATACATGTGTTGTACCACTAGTCATGCATGATGGGAAGAAAAAGAGTCTATATGGTGTGTTGCAGCATGTACTGTCGATCACTAAAAATTTATTCTCTGTTGGGACAAATGGTAGAGTAGAATCTACAAGTTAGATTTAATTAAGATGACAGTTTTATTGAAGAGTACGGAAACAGTTACAAGTTGATTGCTAAAGGTAAAAGAGATGGCAAGATGTTCACTTTGGATACTTCTATTTCTAAGTTAAAGGTAGCCATGCTTGCTCATGATACTGGAGCAGTCAGAGGTGTGGAAATGTGACATAAGCACATTGGATATGTAAACATACAATGGCTAAAAACCATGTAGTAGAAGGAGATTGTACTTGGTTTGCCAGAATTTAAGTATATGGTATTAGAGCATGTATACTCCGCTTGCTAGTTTGGGAAGCAAGTAAGAATTCTGTTTATCAAACATGTCAAAAATAGTACTACACCATAGCAATTGGTGCATTCAGATGTTTGGAATCTGGTACACAATGCATCCTTCAATGGTACAAGATATTATGTCTCATTTATTGATGATTTTAACAAATATACTTGGCTATATATTCTAAAGCACAAGGATGAAGTGCTAGATATATTTAAGGATTTTAAAACACATGCTAAAAAATATTTTGGATATTGTATCTCATGCTTGAGATTTGATGGAGGTGGTGAGTATATCTCTTGTGAATTTGATAGGTACCTAGCTAAGTATGGCATTAAAAGGTAGCTTACATGCGGTTGTACATCACAGCAGAATGGTATGGTAGAGAGAAAAAATAGGGTGCTTATGGAAGCTGCAAGAGCCATGCTAAATGAGAAGAATTTATTGAACTATTATTGGGATAAAGTAGTTGTAACTACAGTATGTCTTAAATAGAACTTCTACAGTTGGTATTCATGATCTTACATCATACGAGAAACTATATGGGCACAAACCATATCTCAGCCATCTTAAAGTATTTGGGTGTATTGCTCATGTACATGTGCTGAATGAGAAGAGGAAGAAGTTAGATCCAAATGTTGCTAAGTGTGTCTTTATTGGCTATGCATAGGATAGAAAAGCTTACAAATGTTACAATCCAATTCCCCATGAGACATTGGTTAGTAGGGATGTAGTGTTTGACAAGTTGCCTTCATGGTATGGTGGTCCAAATGTGGTTGTTTCTGATGGACTAGCAAATGAGACTCATGTTAAAATTTGTACTATGGATAGTATCATTATTATGGGCCTACAAGAGATACATCCTTTACTATTAGTCCATGGATAAGTCACTTGTGCATTCATGGTTCTATGTTCACTGCCATGGATATGTTAGTGAGAGGGAGATTAGATAAAGACAAAGTAAAGATGTTATTGGGTCACTTACTTTTGGTTATGAGTCACCTAGAAATGATAGTCATAAAAGTGAACTTGGTACACCATTTGTTATTACACCCATAGTTAGACAAAGGTATGTACCACCTCATGAGAGGGAATCATATAGTGCATTGCAGTTTAAAAGGTTAGAGAGAGTTAGAAAGCCTATTGATAGTCTGAGTTATAGTGGGTATTTAGCCATACACTTTGTTTACTTGACTAAAGTGATGGGTCACAAAGAGCCTATGAAGTTCAATGAAGGAGTGTTGATGAGAATTGTGTGCAACCATGGATGAGGAAGATGCATCATTGGCTAAAAATGACACTTGGGATTGGTCAGGTTGCTTGAAGGCAAAACACTCATTAGTTGTAAATGGGTTTACAAAGTGAAATGCAAAGTAGATGGATCTCTAGAGAGATACAAAGTACGGTTGGTTGCTAAAGGTTCTACATAGTAATATAGTCTTGATTATGAGGAGACTTTGAGTCCAATTGCAAAAATGGCAATCGTGAAAACTTTCATTGCTTTGGTAGCGTCTAAGAAATGGAAGATTTGATAAATGGATGTCAAAAATGCATTTTTGAATGGAGATTTGATGATTGAGGAAGTTTATATAGAACAACCTGAGGATTATGTATACCTTGATTACTCAAATCATGTATGTAGGCTAAAAAAGACACTTTATGGATTAAAATAAGCACTGAGAGCATGGAATGCTTGGATTAGCTCGTATTTACATCAACTTGGATTATAGTCTGCTCACTAAGTAGACAAAGATAGGGCATGTAGTCTTGGCTATTTATGTAGATGACTTGATCATTACTAGAGATGATGAATATGGTATTGTTGAAGTTAAATCCACGTTATAAGGTGGAGTTCAAAGTGAAAGACTTAGGAGAATTGAAATATTTTTTTGGCATTGAGGTAGTGACTACACCTCAATGAATTTGATTGTTTGCTATAGAAACAAAATGCACATGATATGCTGATCAAGTATGGAATGATGGATTGTAAGCCCATGGAAATATTGCTAGATTAGAATGTAAAGCTTGGAGTTGGTGTTGGTAGTGAGATAGAGAATGTTACAATGTATAGGGGCAGATGGTGGGTAGCCTGATCTATCTTACCATTACTCATCCTCCTGACCTCAGTTATTTAGTGGGGCTGATTAGTACGTTTATGCAAGAGCCATGTAAACCTCAACTGGATGTAGTCTCAGGAGGATTATTCGGTATGTGAAGGATACTATTGATTATGGGATGTTTTATGAGTTTGGCAAGCCACTTGAGTTGATAGGTTATACGGATACTGATTGGGTTGGAACAAGTGACTAGAGAGAAAGCCCTCAATGGGTGCTTGATCAAATCCTTTAAACATAGCCACATGGAACAACAAGAGAAGAAATAGTAGACTTAGATAGCATGGCCAACTCTGAATCTCCCTTTTTGTAGAATTGGTTCACTCTATGTGTGTAATGGAAAAGACTTGATTTCCATATAATGAACAATGCTAAATAGCCATGAAAAAAAATGGATATAACCCACTTATAGTGCTCCAATATCATTCCGAGTATTAGCTATCACATGGAATCGATCGTTAGAGGACCACGTTCTACTCCACTCTTATTTGGACCAAATACTTTAGTGAGGAGAAACTTCATATTGTCAGTCGCATGGGGATAGGAGATTTCCTAATAGATGTCCTCACCTACATCACTTATATGGGCCTAAGGCCAAGAGACATGGATCATTATACTACCATGGAATACAATCCTCATTTTTATGGTTGGCTTTTGCAACAAGATTCTATATTATTGAATTAGTCTAACTTTTCTTGTACATACTTGGTGTTATATCACTATTGCATATGCATTTCATTAATATCTTTTTCTTTCTTTCTTATTCGTTGTCTAATAAGCACTCTTGAGCCATGGAAAATAATCAAAACCTCACCATTAACCTCCTTGCAAGCTAGGAAGCATTGAAAACTTTTAGGGAAGGCAAGGAGGTAAGTACATGAGAAGAGAATGCATGTCCTTTTAAGAAATAGGCAACACACAATTTTGTGTACAAATATATGAGCATCTAAAATGAAACGTGCAAGCTTGTGTACTCTGGACTTGCAAACAACTTTTGATCACATCTCCTTTTTTCCAAACACATTAACAAATAGCTAGAGTTGATGAGAATCTCATCTGCAAAAAGCTTGGAAAGATCCACATCCTAGATTCCTTTCATAGAAGAAGAGCTAGCAAAGTACAATTTGAACATACATATCCTGAGGAATGGGAATTTGTAATATGGATAGATTCAAAACTTGGAATATATAATAGATGGAGAGAAGAAAGCTTGGGAATTAGTGGAAATGTGCACCTTGGGTAAATATGTGGAGAAGCTTGGAGGTAGGGTAACCAACTACAATATTGACAAAAGGATTAAGATGGTCACCATGAAGACAAGTGAAGGCTTACAAAAGTAAATCTGGGGTCCCCACCAAAGAAGAGAAGAAGAAAATCTCTTATCGTTTCCGGGTGCGGATACACTTGCGTCTCAAAGAAAGATGATGAGGAGGAAAAATGGCATTCTAAAGAGAAAGATGCCTCAAAAACAACCCTGGAAGACTCTTGAAGGATGGAGATAGAGTACCAAGCCAAACTTCGAAAGGAGAGAGAGGAGTTGGAATGGAAGGAAAAGGAGGACTATCATCGAGTAGTGTGCAATTTTATAGAAGAGTCTTGTAGGGGAGGCAACACAGACACTTAACCCACCCCAACCTAGAGTACGTTCAAGCAAAAGTGCTGAAAAAGTAGGAAGGGCCACCAATGGGAAAGAGCCTAAGATAATAGAAGAAAAAGGGAAGAAACCAATTCAAGCATTACCACCACCACCCCAATTGAGCCAATTAATAGAAAAAACCACCCTGCCATTAGCCACACCACTCCTACTACCACCACCTACTCCTAAAGGAAGCACCTAAGTAAGCTTGGATGAAAAGTTGCAATGATTGGATGTCGTCTACTCATTTGTATCTAGAAGTAAGTCAGAAGGATGGGAGTCAAAAAGATTGGTTGTGGAAGAAACAAAATCGAAAAAAGGGGAGAAAATGTGCTACAGGTAGAAGGAACATTCTCCCACGTACCATGCATTACCTAAGGGCCTAGACAAGACTTTGATGACCTACTCAAAATTGTAGAGGAACAAAGAGACTACAAGGAAGAAGAAAGAAAGTGATTAGTACTTGCCTTGGAGAGGGAAAAAGAACCATATGTGGTTCTCCAAAGGCAATACATTAGAGACATTTACACCCTCAAGATGGAAGTAGCAACCTTGGCACATAAAGATATAGAGAATGTGAAGCATGAAGAGGTGCTATGCCAATACTAGCAAGAAAAGGAGAACAAGCAAAGATGGGAAGCATGCCACAAGAAAGCTACAAAAATTATAGCACAATTAGAATAATAACTGAATAAACAATTAGTCTAAATAAATTAGCTGCAACATGATGAAGAGAAACAATGTAGATGAAGGACCTCACACTCTCACTTTCTTTCCCTCTATCTCTCACTCTCACTCACTCTCTTTCTCACAAGGACAAAAGCAAGAGAGTAAGTATTAGAAGTTTTCACACATATGAATAGCTTGTTTTATATATTCTCATCATTTTTATACAGTTTTTAAGGGTTAGGGTTTCCCCATCCCTCTTGGGCAACCAACCCATCTTTTGGGCCAAAAGATTGGCCATCTCTTATTGCATGCTTTTTCTACGGGGAGAATAAAATAGAACCTTTGTGGCTTTACAACAAGAACCTATTCCAATGCTACAATTTGCATGGGATCATGCCCATGGCTTACCAAATTACATGACAAATTAATATAGTTGATGTAATCATTTTGTGCAACCACTATTTACACATTGTATTGTGAATAATAATTCAAAAATTAGGCCCCTTCTCTATGCCTTGCTTACATATTGCATGCTGCTTATTTCTTATAGTTAACATTGTCTCCCTTCTAAATGAGTACCAATCACATGGCATTCATCATCATAGGTAGCATGATCTTGCTTGTACCAAAGACATGGATGCTAGGGACAATTGTGTATCACCTTAGAGAAATCCTTGTGGAGTCATTGATAAAGAATGCTTGCATTACTAGGTTGTCTTTGATTGGAGTGATAATAGTTGATATGGTTGCTAAAGTTGTTGGTATTCTTTGTTGAGATATGAAGCTCTACATGAGTTGACATCCACTACGTGCCTTAGTGAAATGGTAGGATATTATTTATTGGTATGTTAGGTGACCAACATGAGGGTATGCTAGTGATTCTATAGCTGGACCACACCCACGTAGTCCATCCTTGGTTGTGGCACATTCATCATGCCACCTCTTCTTTCCTTAGATGGTTCATATTTAGTGACCACATGCACATATGTCATGGTACTTTCATATTAGTCTTTTATTATATTGTAGACCTAGTTCTTTTGTGTGAAAGAAGAAGAGAGAAGAAGAAGAAGATTTCAGCCATATCTCTCTATGTTCTCAAGTCTCCATTGCTTTTGTGTGTGTGCTTTGTAAAAAGACGCGGGATCTAGAGCATGGTAGGAGCTATGGTGGATGGAAGATAAAGATTAAGCTCATGATGACATAGACAAAGACTTGACATGTTACACAAGTGATTTAGGTTCCAAGATGGAAGCTTGGACTCATAAACACAATCTTGTGTATAAGACTGACAATGACCAAGACACTAATTGAAAGAGGAAAGCATCATGATATTGCATTCATTATATATGAAAGTGATATCCAAGTACAATGTTATATAGAGATGGGTAGGTGCCAGTCTTCCTCTTTATGCATATGGTATTTATGCAACCTGCATGTCTTCAGCCCATCTGCTCTTACAAAGGGGCAGCATGGATGTGATTGCAAATCTCAACACCCCTCCTCAATCACAACCAGAAGTACAAAGTGTATAGAGGCTTTAGTGAAAGCAACACATGCAAAGTGTGGGCACACCATTAACATGGCAAAACACCAGAGGCTGTCGCAAAAAAGGATAAGTGTGGGTACCACAAACATGGTGGACATCTAGAGGCTGTAATAGGAGTCTCACAGAGTGTACATAGGCTATAGTACAAGGCTACATGAGGAGTTTACAAGCTTATGTCAGAAGCATTAGGGCTAGGCATTACAAGGTGAAAAAAATCTAGAAAAAAATTGGGTCAAGGATTGGCAGGCCCTTGTAGTTTTCAGTATTTCTTTTCGCATACATCTTCAATTTATTATAGTTCTTCTTGTCAGTGTAGTCCAACTTGCTCTTTTTGATCTTGTACTTGTTCTTCACTTTTTTTGCAGCTTCAATGTCCATTGCTTTGATCTTTTGGTCCTCTTCTTCTAGGTCCTCCTGGTCTTCTTCTTCATTGACTTTGCTTGCATTAGTTGCATTAGTCTTCATGTTCATTTCCCCCTCAAGAAAATGTATCATCTTTGAGGTAGCAGAAATGACTTCAAAATCTTGCACTATCTCCAAGGTAGTAGGCATGTCTTCAAGGTCTTCAAATAAATACATTGATTGCGCTTTGGTGCAGGTAGCTTCATGTCCTCCTACAAGTGGATCATAAAAATCTTCTATGTATTGTAGATAAGAAACACAAGTCATGCTACTCTTCATGAAGTGTATCCACATAGAGATCTTCTTGTTTGTCATTAACATCAACACCAAGTAAGTGAGATAAGATCAATAATGAGTCGATTATTGAATATGTCAAAGGACACAAGACAGTAGTGTGAAGGCACACTATAGTATTAAGAGATAATATAATTGAAGATGGTGATTCTTGATGAAGGTCTTTAAATCTCGAAAGCTTGCAAGGTCTCCCCTCCTCACTGATTTGATGGAAAATCAGTGGATTTGAGCAGTAGTGGCTTGGTCTAAGTGGCAGGAATGAGAGAATGAAGTAAACTTGAAGCTTTGATGCTTGTCGCTATGGAAGTGAGCTATGGATGCTTGATCTTCAAGTCTTGAAACTTTAGAAAATTAATGTATTAGAGTGGCCTTAGCTGGGTAGGAGAGAGAGAATAAAGAAGAATTAACTAGAAGCTTGAAGTTGAAAAGCTATGGCTTCCCATCTTATGGCCAGGGAGTAGCGCCCTAAGTAGAGAAGGATGTCTACAGAAGGAATCGTGAGTTGATATGGCCTGTAGAGTAAGATAAAGAAGCTCCAAGTGCTGTTGGTTTTGTCAAGCTATGGTTGCCAAACAATGATTGTGGGGTTCAAGTGAGGAATTGGAGTCATACACTCACAGTGAGCTGGACTGAGATGAAGAGGAGTTGAGAGGAGTGAAAGGAAAGCTGGGCCATGCTCAACTGAGCTCTGATACCATGTGAAAACATGCGGGATCTAGAGCATGGCAGGAGCTATGGTGGATAGAAGATAAAGATTAAGCTCATGATGACATAGACAAAGACTTGACCTGCTACACATGTGAATTAGGTTCCAAGATGGAAGCTTGGACTCATAAACACAATCTTGTGTATAAGGCTGACAATGACCAAGACACACTAGTCTTCCTCTCTATGCATATGGGATTCATGCAACCTGTATGTCTTCAGTCCATCTGCTCTTACAAAGGGGCAGCATGGATGTGATTGCAAATCTCAACATGCTCTTAGGTTCTTTACCTCTCTCCTCTCTTGTCTATTTTCATGGTATTAAAGCCATTTTACAACTATGTGAAGCTCAATTAAAGGCTGAGATGAAGATGTTGGAGTAATCAATTAAGCAAGCAAGCAATTGGTAAGAAGCTCTTCCACCTTGCTTGATTTTCCTTTGGTTATAGTCATATGAAGCTCCTGAGGAGGGAGGAATGTAGTCTTTGGTTTTATAGTGAAACTTAATGAGCAAGAAGAATAGTGTATTGAAGTGGAGACCCACGCTTGACCGCCAAGACCCATGGACCACTTATTGCTTCAAGCGTTTCAAGTGAGCAACTAATGGCTATCTCTCACCTAGCCATGCACTCTCTCAATCCTACGAGTGTAGTGAGCTTATCTTGATGCCTAATTGGGTAGTCTCCTCCCTCAAGCACTCTGGTAGCTTCACAATCTGAGATGCGAGCTCAAGCAAGCTCCATCCTCCATAGCCGTGTAATTGTACATGTGTGTGACATTAATAAGTCGGGACCTTAGCCATATTTAGATGATGGTTAGTGAAACCTATTGTAATACTCTCTCTTTCAGTTAGTAGACTAAGTGAATGGAATAACTAAGAAGAAGAAGAAGATGAGCTGATGCTCATGGGTTACGCTCCACTCTCTGTCTCTCCCTCTCTTCCAATATGGTATTAGAGCCATGCTAGGTGAAAGGGAGAGACTGATCGAAGCTTGGACTTGAGAGCTATGACAGGAGAGCAAGAGCAAGAAAAGAGAGAGAAAAAAATGGGAACTCCAATAGTCACAATGTGTGACCGGGCCTTCCTTTATTCAAACTATTACTAAAAGAATAAAGAATAAAGTGACAGTGATGGGCGCCTGCCACCTGCAGTGTGCATTGGTGGTGACTGTCAGTGTAGTAATACACAGGCGGCTAGGCAGAGGCGCCTTTACCCCCAACAACCTCCCACTTAAAGGCAAATTTTCCCTAGTGAGGAATGAAAAGAAAAAGAAAAAAGACATTACAACATGTACACATGTACAACATGATGAGGAAAGATGTCATCTCATCCCACGCCCATCAACCTCCCGAGGAAGGCAAAGCACTCTATAGAGAGGCTTTTCGTGAGCAGATTTACAGGATTCTGGTCAGTCGAGATCTTGACAAGATCAACATACTTGTCCTCAACGACCCCAGTATGAAGTTATACCTCACCTCAATGTGTTTTGTCTTTGCATGGAAGATTGGATTCTTGGCTAACTGAATAGCACTCATAGAATCCGAATGTAGTGTAGGGATAGCATCAATACCAACGTCAGCAACCAAACGACCCAACCAAACGGCCTCTTTCCAAGCCTCAGTGGCTGCAACATGCTCGACCTCTATAGTAGAAAGGGCCGTGCATTTTTGCACCCTGGACATCCAAGAAACAGCACTGCCAGCATATGTGAATACATAGCCGGAAGTGGACTTCCTACTATCTGCATGTCCTGCATAATCAGAGTCGGTGTACCCCACGACTCCTGTATCCTGGCTGCCATAGCATATGCACATATCTGCAGTGTCCTTCAGGTACCTCATGATACCCTTCAAGGCATCCCAATGCTTCTTGCCAGGTGTAGCCATATAGCGTGCCACAACACAAAGTGCAAAGGCAATATCTGAACGAGTGGCTATCATGGCATACATAAGATTGCCCACTGCCGATGCATAGGGAATCTTGGCCATCTCGGCCCTCTGCTCATCTGTCTACGGACAATCAGCTTGTGATACCTTTACATAAGAAGGCAATGGACAACCAATAGGCTTTACGTCTTGCATGCAGAAGCGCTCAAGGACTTTATGAATGTACTCCCTCTGTGACAAGTAGAGGAGTCCTTGATGCCTGTCGCGTCTAATGCGCATACCAAGTATGTGAGCGGCCTGTCCCAGATCTTTCATCTCAAAGCACTTCTTGAGCTGAGCCTTAAGAGCATCTAGCTCATCATGAGCTTTCCTTGCTATCACCATATCATCCACATAGAGGACCAAAATCAATAAAGAACCATCACGGGCTTTCTTCGTGTAATGACACGAATCCATAGCACTCCTGCTATAGCCCTGTGACTGCATAAAGGCATCAAACTTATGATACCACTCCCTAGGTGCCAGTTTCAAGCCATAAAAACTTTTCTTCAATTTGCACACTAGGTGCTCCCTGCCAGGTTCTGCAAAGCCCTTAGGCTGCTCCATATAAATCTCATCATGCAGCCGTCTTGATATCCATATGGTATAAATCCAAGTCAAGCTGAGCAACCAAAGCCAAGACTAAGTGCAGGGTGGTCATCTTAACCGCAGGAGAAAAGACCTCATCAAAGTCCACACCATGCTCTTGCTTAAAACCCTTTGCTACCAATCTAGCCTTGTATGCCGGCTTGGGATGTCCGGGGGTACTTTTCAGCTTGTACACCCACTTGCATGGCAAAGCCTTCTTTCTCGTAGGCAAGGAAACCAAATCCCAAGTCTCATTCTGATGCAAGGAGTCTATCTCAGATTGCATAGTCCTCTCCCAGGAGTGAATGTCACCCCTGCGCATAGCCTCATCATAAGTGAAAGGCTCGCCTGCATCTGTAACGAAGACATAATGCATCAAGGGCTGAAATCTATTAGGTGGATGTCTGTCTCTAGTAGACCGCCTCTGCTGCCTGTCTAGTTGCCTGTTGAACACCCTGACCATGAGCATCTGCTGCAGCTATAGGCTATCCAACTGGCTGTGCGGGAGCTCTCGGCTCCTCTTGAAACATGACCCTGTAGATGTCAACAACTTTCTCAGGCTACCGATGCATCTTATCTTTGTGGAAGACTACATCATGACTGCGGATGACTTTCTGCGCCTGCGGATCCCAAAGATGGTAACCCATCTCGCCTGCATTCCCATAACCAAGGAAAATGCATTTGACACTCTTAGGATCCCGCATACTTCTCTTGTCCCTGGGCACATGGCAAAATGCCTCACATCCAAAGACATGGAGATGCGCATAAGAGGGAGGTTTTCCAGTCCATACCTCCTCTGCAACTTGGAAATCCAAACCAATAGAGGGTGATTTGTTTATGAGATGCACAACTGTACTCATTGCCTCAGCCCAAAAGCTCTGTGGTAAGCCTGCGTGGCTAAGTATACTACGGACACGCTCCTCGATGGTTCTATTCATCCGCTCAACCAAACCATTCTAGGGGGGTGTAGGGGGCAGTCAACTGATGCTTAATACCCCTCTCATCACATAATTACTCAAAAGCACGTGAGACCTACTCACCTCCATTATCTGTCTGTAGGCATTTTAGCCTATACCTAGACTGGTTCTCAACCAATGCAAGCCATCTCTAAAACACAGCCAAGACATCGGATTTCTGCTTAATGGGATAAGCCCAAACTTTTTGTGAAAAATCATCTATGAATGTAACAAAATACTTTGCACCACCCACCACCACAGACTGACAAGGCATGGGCCCACATACATTTGAATGTACCAATGCCAAGGGATCACTCATGTATGGCCTACCAGACTTCTTATGTATAGACCTAGTCTGCCTGCCATAAAGACAATGCTCACGTGAATCAAAATATGCATAATCAAGGGGCGGTAAGTACTGCAAACCAGAAAGCATTTTCATTCCCTTCAAAGACATATGGCCCAAATGGGCATGCCAAAGAGATACATGTGGGATAGAACCCATAGACAAAACATGATCAAGGGAAGAAGCTGATACAATCAAGGGATAGAGACTGCCAGCCTTGTGTTAACCCCAACACAAAGAAAGCAAAAGGAAATAAAAAAGACGCAGGGCAAAGGCGGAAAAAAGGTAGCCCGACTGAAGAAAGAATAGAAGAAAAGGCCAAAAGCACAAGGGCAACCTTAAAAGTCCAAGGCAAATGCAAAAGGGGAAATACACATTTTAAAATAAAAAGGCACACCCTGAAATCTTGTAAAAGAGCGCCGGGCTCTCACCTGTGCAATTTGTAAATGTAGACGGGCGGTGGAAAGGAATCTAGGAAGATAGAAGGACAATGGGAAAAAGGGCCTAGCCTACGGCCGACCATGTAAAAAAGGGGATGACCGCCCAAAAGGGATTTAGGGTTTTGTATATAAAGTTGAAAAGTGAATGAGAAGCTCATTCTTGTGTGTGGCCAAAGCTTCTTCTTCTTCTTCTTCTCTTGTTTCTTGCCTTCTTGCTTATGCTTGAGAGAGGGATTGAGAGAGTGTGAGGGAGTGAGGGAGTGATTGTGTGAGAGTGAGGGATCTTGGAGAAGAAGCTCTCCATCTTCTCTCTTCATCTTCCCCTCCTCTCTTCTCTTCTCTTGTCTCGCGCGTGGCTATGGAGGATGAAGCTCATGGGAGAGGGATTGAGGTTGCTTGAGCTTGCCTCAAGGATCGTAGAGCTACCGGTGTGCAAGAAAGAGGAGGGTACTCAATCGAGCATCAAGGTAAGCTCACTACACCCGTAAGGTAGGCATTGCACGTCGGCTATGTGAGAGGTAGCCATGGCCGCTTGGTTCGAAACACTTGAGCAATAAGTGGTCCGTAGGTCTCGGGGTAGAGCTTGTAGCTCCCCTTCATTTTGGTTCCGTTGCCGGGACCGACGGAATCGAGCCTTGAGCGCCGTGTGCATCAAATCGAGCATAGAAGTAGGGTTTGCAGCCCGAACCGATGCTCGAGATAGCTAGGAGATTTAGGAGGTTTTAACCCGTGAAACAAGTAAGTGTTTTGGTTTGTTGGAAGCATTAGTGTAGGACTACCATTTTGCATCTCTGTTTTGCATTTTGGCTGCACTAGATTAAGGTTAGATTAGGTTAAGAAAAGAGAAAATAGAAGGTTTTGGCTGCTGTTGGAAACAGGGGACCAGATTCAAATTTCTGGGTAAAACAGGGAAAAGGGAACTGGCTTTAAGGTTTTGAAGTGCTAGGAAAGGACCTTGAGAGGCTTGGGAGGCTAGGGCAAACCTCATTTCACTGGTTAGCTTTGTGTGAGAGAGAGAGAGAGAGAGCTTCTAGTTGCCAGGAAGAGGGAGCGCTATCAGATTCTGTGTGCCATCGATTTGTGCTACTCTAGGTGAGTCTAGTGCTTCTTAATAGTGCCCTAATCATATTTGGAAAGTCTCTTGTGATTGTGTATAGCAGGTGTCAAGTGGGATCGAAACGCGTTGAAATCGTGCCTGCCGCCAGACGCAATCGGACCAGGTCTCAATGGTCCGATTCCCAGAATTGGACCACCCAAGTCCTAGAGTCAAACCGTCCGATTCCAAGAATCGGACCGTTCGACCGAGGGAGTCGGACCAGCCCTGTCCGATTCCCAGAATCGGATAGTCCGATCGGACGTGCCATGTGGCACTCAGATTGCCTATCATAGTCGGACCATCAGACTTTAGGAATCAGACCTGACCTGTCCTACTGCTAGAATCAGACCACTCTATCCAATTGCAAGAATCGAACCACTCTGTCCGACTGCAAGAATCGGACAGTCCGACTCCAAGAATCATACCGTCCGACTGAGGGAGTCGGACCAGCCCTGTCCGATTATGGGAATCGGACCATCCTGCCAGAAGGAAAAATAAGGATATTTAGTTGACCCTGCCACAGACCTGACCCCCAGGACACAACCCTGAACACCCCCAAGACCCAGTTTGACCATTAGAACCTCAGAGACCAATCGAACTTAGAGTAGAATAGAAAACACAGCACAGACCTTCAGAAAGACCATAGAATAGCCAGGAATTGAGCTCAGAACTCAAATCAGGCTAAGAATGTGGAGAGAAACAGAGTGGAGTTCGCATTAAACGCTTTCTGCATCAGCACTTCACTCTTGTGTTCCACTAAGTTTGCACTGTAAGAAAAGAGAAAAGCATGTTTTCGCACCAAGCACCACGAAAGCACTAAGCATAACGTGTGAATAAGGATTGCAGCTGCTTTCAAATAACAAGGAACACATCAGGATATCTAATAACATTAAGGAACCCACTAGTAGGAGAAGACCCCAAGACTTAGACAGGTGCCTGAGTGCCCTACTAGTAGGACCTGGAGAAGACACGAAGACACAGAAAGCAACAATATAGAGGATTGGACGCTGCCGGGGAGCTGCTTGGATTTATTGACAACCTCGTGGAGCTGGAAGCAGAAACAATGTCGGGATCAAGAGGCGAACGAGGAGATGACCAATTAGACTTAGGAGAATTTCCAACCTCAGTCCAGGAACTGGTCCACAACTACAATCTACTCACTAGGACCGTGATCCAGGGCAGACCTGTAGAGGAAGTGGTAGCAAACCTGGAAGAAGAGAGAAGAGAAATCAAGAGAGCGCTAGAAGGCATAATTGCCTACAACCATGAGTAAAGGGCTAGAAGGCTACAACAAGACGTAGATATGTACGAGGCTAGACGAGTGCTAGACCTAGCTAGAGCGGCCAAATCTGGACCGAATGTAGAGAGGGAACGTGCAACAGAGGTTGACATGACATTGAGCGAACTGGTAGCAAAGCGACTCTTGGACAATACGTTCGTTGAACAGAGCGCTACTGCCCTAGCCACCGCGCTACTATTAGGATTAGGAGTCACGCAAGGGGCTAAAGGGCAGGCTAGAATCCCCATCGTAGCAAAACAACTAGCTAGATACGAACCTAGCAGTGACCCGTACAGCTTCATGGAGCAGTTCGAGCAAGTATGTGAGGCAAACGGTCTTAGTGACCCTGCGCAGCGAGCTCAAGATTTCGGCCTGTGATTAGGCAATAAGGAAAGGACCTGGTATTCTAGTCTAGATGACACAGAACGTACGAACTTTGTTTGCCTTAAGGGCCTCTTCATCAAGAGGTTTTCGAAGGCAGGGTATTCGGATAACCTCATCGTTAGGTTGATGAATATTAGTCAAAGGGAGAAGGAAGACGTTAGGGATTACGTCACTCAGGTGCGTAGCCTCTACAAGAGAATCCCTGCCAATGAGCGACCTACCGAGAGGGCAGTGTCTACAGTGTTCATGAACGGGATTCGGAGTGAGGAGCTCTACAAGGCTTTGGCCAGTAACTCCACCTTGTAGCAGTGAGACGTGCTTGTTAGAAGAGGAGAGAGAGACAGGGTTGAGCACCATTTCAGGTTCCACACTCTTCTTCTCATTATTCCATCATAGAGTAAAAAAACACATACAAGAGTAACATAGAGTAAGTGACCCGCTGACTAGACAGACTAACCATAGTCAGGTCACCGACTAGCTAATCGACTTATTTAATGTAGTCACAAGCAGGAGACAACTATACACTAGCTGTCATGTCAGTAGTACATAAAGACAGTCACACACTACACGGGGAGCTTGACTTCTAACACTCCCCCTCAAGCTCAAGACAGCATCTGCACACCAAGTAGCTGTCTAAAACCACAAAACTTATCTTTACCTAGAGACTTGGTAAAGATATCTGCTACCTGCTCATCAGTCCTCACATGCATAAGATCAACCTTTCCTGCAAGGACGATCTCACGAATAAAGTGATAGAACTGATAATGTAACCCAGATTGTGGGAGAAAAGCTTGATAGCAACAATTATGCAATATGGAAGTTCCGCATGGAGAACTTTCTGATAGGCAAAGGATATTGGGACTTAGTGACAGGTGTTGAGGCTGAACCTGAAGTTCCAGATAGGAATCCTACAGCTGATCAAAGACGAGCGCATCGAGCTTGGACGGAAAGAGCTCGCAGAGTTTTACATTGGCTATCATTATGTATCTCGGATGCTATGGTGATGCAGATCATGAACTGTAAATCCCCAGCAGATGCATGGAACATATTGGTCAGGTACTATGGCACAACTACGAGTGCCAGGAAAATACAACTGAAGCAAAAATTCAACAACATAGAGAGGAAGAACAGATCCATACAGGACTATGTCACGAAGATTAAAACCTTAGCAGATCAGCTCGCATCTGTTGGCTCACAGGTAGAAGATGAGGACATGGTTGCAGTGACCTTAAATGGCTTGGGTCTGGAGTACAAGTCTTTTGACACTTCAGTATCTGTGCGGGCTGAGATGCCTGATTTTAATGAGCTGGTTGCGTTATTGATTCATGAAGAGGTGAAGCTTGGCTTAGCTACAGGGTCAAGCAGCTCAAAGAATAAGGATGCAGTTTTTTATTCGAATCAGCGTGGTCGTGGTAGCCGTGGTAGAGGCTATGGATCTGGCAGAGGAGGCCAACAGAATGCATCCTATAGTAATAGCAATCAGCAGTCATAAAATGCAAGAGGTAGTGGCAACTTTCGAGGCAGGGGGAGATCTAACTCCCGTGGCAGAGGCTCATGGCAGCAGCAGCGTCAGTCAGACAATCCAAATAAAGATAAGGATTGTCACTACTACAGAAAGTATGGGCAAATTGCAAAGGATTGCTGGAAGAAGTAGGGAAATCAGAAGGGCAAGCGGCATGGACATTATGCTACGTCCAGTCAGGCAGATGACTCTGGTGATAGACTGTTTGCCATGCAATATGTCAAAGATAAGGCTGCTGAAAAATCATCTGATGATGCAGTGTGGAACCTGAAATGGTTTAGTTTGTGCTCAACCCTGTCTCTCTCTCCTATTCTAACATGGTATCAGAGCAGGACTTGGTGGATCTCTGAGAGCTGGAGAAAGTGAAGATCTACTTCCAGGAAGTGAAGACTCATTTTTCCTTTGTGCAGACAGGCTACCATTGTGGACTGTAGGTAGGCATTTGTTCATTACACACTCCAGGGTCAAGATCAGAGCTTGTGGCTTCTTGAGAGCCTTGAGGAGGCTGTTTAGAGTGCATTTGGGTGTGGCATCAACATCACCATCATCATCTCCATCAGCTGGAACAGAAAATAGAGGTTTGCAATCAGCGTGATTGCGCCTGGTTGGGCTGAAGGCCTGCACTGTCTATTGCAATCAATGGTCACCATAAATGGGTCATGAGAAGCATGTATGTCTACTGTAAAAGGTCTTTGTGAAGTACATGGAGTAACTACTTGTGGTTGAGCTATGATATGAGCTGAAATAGAGTGGGCAGAACTGTGTAAATTGTCTGCACTGCTGTACACACAGCATACATGGAGTCTACAACACTTTGAAGAGCATTGGAAGCTCCAGAGTATGCCCAGAAGCACTTGTGAAGTATAGGTACATGCTGGAGACTACATGTACTTGTCTTGATCAATTGCAAGCTGAATTTGGTGGCTGAAATACACAGATCTGAAGCTTCTTTTGTGGCTGAAAACTGTCTTGGATTGTGGACAGCAAGCATTTTTGCTTTCTACTGAAGCACAGAGTGACAGATGCAGACATCTGAAAGACATATATGCTGTCATATGCATGTTAGAATTGTCTTGGGTTGAGAGGAGCATCAAATGCCACTGAATACTGGAAGTTTGCAGCTGAAGTAAAAGAAGTTTTGTCTTCTTGTGGTGAATATAAATTGCAGACATTTTGTTTGACTTACTTGTTAGATGTAGACAGGGTATTGTCACTATATAGTCATGTACTGACGGTGACATACTGAAGCAAATGTATGGTCTGATTTAAGGACTTTGTTGAGCTAGTTGAAGCGGGTTATGCTAGTTTATTGATTGCAATCTTTACATAAACTGTTGGCATTGGCACTTGTTAAGAATACACTGGCTGATGTCTCTATGCTTATGTCTGAAGTGGCATATGTACCAGCAGTCAACTAAGCAGTTTTGGAACATGCATTACGTGTATCCAGGTGGAGTTTGACTTTGGAAAGGCTGCTGTAATTGCAGTTTACAGGTTTGGACTGCATGCTTTTGGACCCTGGCAGTGGATCTGCAGGAGTTAAATCTGAACTGAACATCAGGCATATGTATTGGCAGTTGTCTTTATGAGTTGGATCAACCGATTGTGACTTTGTTTGGGCTGATATTTGACTGAAATTTACTGGTTTTTTTTCCTGCAATTAATTACAGAAAACTGTCATAAACAGTTCCAGGCTGAAGTTGAACTGTTAAGAAGATCTTGGTTTGCAGGTAGCCAGGCAAGGTCTGCAACATGGCAAATGCTGATAGCTCTGATACCATGTTAGAAGAGGAGAGAGAGACAGGGTTGAGCACAAACTGAACCATTTCAGGTTCCACACTCTTCTTCTCATTATTCCATCATAGAGTAAAAACACACATACAAGAGTAACATAGAGTAAGTGACCCGCTGACTAGACAGACTAACCATAGTCAGGTCACCGACTAGCTAACCGACTTATTTAATGTAGTCACAAGCAGGAGACAGCTGTGCACTAGCTGTCATGTCGGTAGTACATAAAGACAGTCACACACTACACGGGGAGCTTGACTTCTAACAGTGCTAGCTAGAGTTTTCGAGGAGGCAATACACGTAGATGATCAACTCAGGGAACGCAGCATGAGGACTACCAACCGAGAGAGTGCAAGCCAGAGGGACCCTGAGAGATCAACTACTTCGGGGGAAAAAGCAATTGCTAGTGTGCAGGATAAGAGAAAGAGTGTGGACCACGACTAGGGGATGGCAGAAATGAGAACGGAGATTGCATGGCTGCAAGAGCTGGTAAGGAAGCCTGTGAGATCGCATGTACAATGTATATATTGCGGCGGCAATCACCTCCCAGTTGAGTGCCAAGATCCTAGATCTCGGCCATGCTCAAATTGCAGTAGATTAGGGCATGATGCAGTGCATTGCAGAATTCCGAGGAGATTCCCATATGCGCAGCATTACAACCCTCCATACTTAGGTAATAGGCCACCCAATTTCTTTGGGAGGGGAGCCCAGTTAGCTCTCCCAGCACCGACTGACTCAAGACCTGCCGTACCTAGGCTGGAGATGAACCCAACTGGTATACCCAGACCACCAGGGCCTTTTGTAACCCACCCATCTAGCGATGCTCCTGTTCACTTTGTGGAGGAGCCTAATGAGGAAGAAACATATGTCAACCTGTACATATCCTATGACGAGGAGGGCAACCCAGTCCTGATGGACTATCGGCCGGTGTCGGTGATGGCTTTAGGAAGAGGAAGAGGCAAAGGCTTTGGAGGGCCAAGCCAAGATCCAGTCACGTGCTAGACTTGCAGCCACCCAGGCCACATTTCATCACGTTGCCCAGAACGAGAACAAGCTAATAAGGACAAAGCGGATCTCCGATGCATAGAGTGTGGAATCACACATCTGTTTCTTGACTGTCCTAGGTAGAAGCAATCAACCAGCTCTGCCAATATGCCATCGGTGCCTTTGGGGCTTTTTGGAGTGGAAACCTTTGACAGTGAAGATACACCCATCCCACTACATGTTATGACGCGAGCTCAAACAAAACAGGCAAGCATCTCTTTGCCAGGGCCAAGTAACCTTGACGCAACCTCAATAGGAAAGAAAAGCCGGAGGAGACGGAAAAAGAGAACCGATGCAAAGATAACTCTTAAAACTGAGGAAGCGACTACGTTAGTAACGTGGAAGAGGGTCACAGGCGCAGAGGCGGAGACCTCAGCTCCTAAGACAGCCGAGCTAGGGAGTGCCAAGGTAGGGGAATATCCCCATCCCAAATGGCAGCTCGAGGCTATAGCTAAGGTCAAGGAGTGGGTCAAGGACACCCAAAAGCACCTCAAGCATGCTGAACCCATATTAGAAGATCCTATTGACGATTTCTCCAGCGTGAGCACACTAGTCTCACCTTCAAAACCACAAGCTGCGAGCATACCTGCACCACTGGGGGCAACTCAACAGCAAGGCCAAGGGGAATCTTGCCAGGATAGACAGAATGCATGGCCTAGAAATGCTAGCCTCAGGGGAAGACAAGGGCCCAGTGGCCTCCTCACAACCTTGTTGTCTACCCCAGTAACTCTAAGCTTGGAAGACTTGCTTAGGCAGAATCATTCCTTATGGCAGGAGTTAAAAGACTTGATGGAGGGACACACAGGACTTGCGGGTGCTGATCGCAAGATCATGATGCGGTTACACAGATCCCAAGTCTAACTCTACACTCAACTCCTAAGTCTTTGCACATCAATGCTTTTTGGGAAGGCACTGAAATGCATGTAGTTTTACCCGTCCTAGCCTTAGGAGATATGATACGAAAAGGAATTGTAGACACAGGCACATGTGTTAGTGTACTAAGCCATGCAGTCTTAGAGGCATGGGGAAACCCTCCTGTAGAGACTGCCAGGTTTCACGTCACGTTAGCAAATGGAATGAAGGTAAGACCATTTGGGGTCTTAAAGAATTGGCCAGTAAAGATTACCGGTGTGCAATTTTCCATAAACTTCATTGTCATGAGGGCAGTGGATTACGACATACTATTAGGCCGACCTTGGATGAGGAATGCTCGTGTCATTGAGGACTGGGGCAATGGTTTGATTTTCCTAGGAAACAGAACTAGTGTAGTAATAAGGGTAGAGATGGACACTTAGAAGACGACCCCTATTGACCTAGATGCCATCTCAGCTATGCTGAAAGGCGATACTCAAACGACCAAACCCTATGGATCACTCACTAAATATATTCCTTGCCCTGAGGATGAGAGGGATTGGATGCACATTTTGGCAACCATTGACCTACCATTTGTCAAGATTATGGGAGAGAAGGAAGGAGTCTCACTTGTAGCTTTCCTGCTTGCACAATGGGGGAATACACCCAAAGGTGGAGGCTGAAAACAATTTTTCTCTTCTTAGTTGTATAACCCAAAAGAATTCTAGTACATAGAAATAGAAGAACCCTATATATGGGTCTCAAACCAAACTCAACTAACTAAGGTGGCATACTAACTGAGCCACGAACTAGAGTAGATAAGGATAGCTGTCATCTAGCTATTATTCATGGGCGGTGTACCAACCGCATCTCCAACTGACAAGTCGGTGACATAAATGCACAACGGTCACCCTGGCATATCATGAGTGGAGCTCGATATCTCAACACTCCCCCTCGAGCTCAATCTCAATTCTTGCACACCAAGCAGGTCTCTGAACTTGCGCAGCTTCTCTGCGCCCAATGCATTCGTGAATATGTCAGCTACCTGATCCTCTGTGCTGACATAAACTAGATCAATAAGACCTAGTAAAACCCTCTCCTGCACATAGTGATAATGCACCTCAATGTGCTTTGTTCTAGCATGATAGACTAGGTTATTTGCCAAGTGTATACTACTCATGTTGTAACAATAAATGACAACTGGCCCATCTGTAGACTGACACATATCATAAAGTAGCTTATGCAACCAAGCTACCTCACATGCAGCCATTGCTGCACCCCTGTACTCAGCCTCTGTGCTGCTCGACAAGGCAACTGTATGTTGTTTCTTACTGCTCTAAGTGACTGCAACACTCCCAAAAGAGAACACATATCCACTGATAGATCGTCTATCAGAAATACTACCAGCCCAATCAGCATCAGTGTATCCATGTAACTGTATCTGAACCCCAGTCTCATAAAATAGTCCATACTGCAATGTGGACTTCACATACCTGAGTATGCGTCTAGCCGCATCCAAATGTGGTTTCCTTGGAGCCTGCATAAACTGACTTACCAATCCAACAACATAGCTCAAATCTGGCCTGGTAATAGTCATATAAATCAAACTTCCTACTACGCGTCTGTACATAGTAGGGTCTTCGAGAAGCTCACCTGCATCTGCGCTCAACTTCACATTGTGCTCCAAAGGAACTGAAATAGGCTTACAGCCTGTCATCCCATATTTGGACAGCATGTCCAATCCATACTGCCTCTGCAAGAGCCACATCCCATTTGGTGATCTAATCACCTCAATGCCCAAGAAATAACGTAGCTCTCCCAAATCCTTCATCTCAAACTTCTGTTTCAATAGCATTTTCACATGAAGGATATCTTCATCACTATCACCTGTGATAATCAAATCATCAACATAAATGACAAGCAACATAATACCTTTCTCTGTTTTTCTCACATAAAGTGAGAAATCTGCCTTGGAAATTTGAAAGCCAATAGTGACAAGATACTGTCCTATCTTGTCAGACCATGCTCTAGGTGCTTGCTTCAAGCCATACAAGGCTTTCTTCAACCTGCAAACAAACTCAGGATGAACAACATGCACATAACCTGGTGGCTGCACCATATAGACCTCTTCTTGCAAATCACCATGCAAGAAGGCATTCTTTACATCCATCTGATGTAAAGACCATCCCTTTGATACAGCCATAGCAATGACTGCTCTTACGGTTGCCATCCTTGCAACCGGACTGAATGTTTCTTCATAATCAATGCCATATGTTTGTGCATACCCCTTGACTACTAATCTTGCCTTGTATATGTTCAGAGAACCATCTGCATTGTGCTTCACCTTATAAACCCACTTACAACCAATTGCATTCTTACCTTTAGACAAAGGTACCAATTCCTATGTAGTATTTGCTTCCAAGGCATCCATTTCTTCATCCATGGCTTTCTCCCATTTTTCTTTTCCCATGGCTTGCTCAAAAGAAGTGGGTTCTGGTTCCTGTATCACTTTGACCATATAGGCATAGTGAATGGTTGTAAATCCATCATATTTCAGCCTTTCCACAGGATACCTAGCTCTGGTAGACATGCGCAAAGTAGGTTCACTCCCAGGTGCTCTCAAAACATCCATGGTCTTCCTTACTCCAGGTGTAACAATAGAAGGAATACCCAACTCATCATCAATGCTCTGTTCTGAGCCACTGGATTCACCACCCACATAAGAGTGACCTGCATTCACATCAAACATGGGCTGATCTACCTTCTCTTTTCCTTTTCGTGAAACCTGCATACCACTATCTGCATTGTTTTGAGGAGATTCTCTTGATCTCAATCTGCCTGTCCATGGTGGCGAAGAATGTGGACCACTGCTAGAGGACACTCCAGGTCCACTAATATTTTGTGACTGCTGCTGTGAATTCTGTGCAGCATTAGCATTTTGTGTATCTACATCATCAATCACATTTACTGGTTTATACTAGCTACTCATCTCATAAAAAACAACATCTCTGCTCACTGTAAACTTACGAGTAGAAGGTTATAGCATCTATACACTTTCTGCTCTGCAGAGAGTAACCAATAAAGATGCACTTCTCAGCTTTGGATCCAACTTGGATCTCAACTCATCTGGCACATGAACATAGGCAATGCAACCAAAAATCTTCAAATGAGAGATATTTGGTTTCCTACCAGTATACCTCTCCTCTGGAGTCATCCCATGTATTTCTGCAGTGGGAGTCCTGTTCATTATGTAGACTGCTATAGCAACTGCTTGAGCCTAATACAAATCCGGCAAGTCTTTTTCATTGAGCATGGCACGAGATCCCTCTCCAATATGCCTGTTTTTTCTTTCTACAATTCCATTTTGTTGTGGGGTATGACTGCATGAATATTGCTGCTCTATGCTATGCTCCTGTAGGAACCTTACAAACTCATTTGAGAGGTACTCTCCCCCTCCATCTAACCTTAGGCATTTTATTTGCAGGCCTTTTCTTTTTCAACCATAGCTTTAAGAGTTTTGAAATGCCCAAAAACTTCACTTTTCTTTTTCATAAAATACACCCAAAATTTTCTGCTACAGTCATCAATAAAAGTGACAAAATAATGACAGCCTCCAAGAGATGCAGCTTTAGTAGTCCACACATCAGAGTGGATTAATTCCAATGGCTTCTTACTCTCTTGAACATGTCTAGGAAATGGTTTCCTTGCCTGTTTTCCAAATTGACAGGCTTCACATACCTTATGCATTTCTGCAACCTTGAATTTGGGCAATCCTACAACAATATTTTGGGCTTGCATTGATTTAAGTCGCTGTACATTAACATGACCAATGCGTTTATGCCAGATATCAATATCTGCAACTACAATGGTCCTATGTGCAAACATTGCTGCACTCAATTCAGGCATGTCTGCATCCAACGTAAACATTCTGCCCTTCTTCTTTCCTTTTGCTATCAAGCGACCTTTATTTTTCATATCCTCAACAAAGCATCCATGAGAATTAAATCTGACCTACAAGCCCTACTCAACCATTTGACCAACAGAAACTAGGTTCTTGGTGATATTGGGGACATGAAATACATCCGACAGGTATTTCTTTTTCCCATCCTACATAGACAAAGGAATCTTTTCAATCTGCACAATAGGATGTGCAGTATCATCACCAGTCTCCACAAATCCTGGTTTTTCCATTTTCCTTGCATCCTGCATCTATTCTGCATGACCTCTCATATGGTTTGATGCACCTGAGTCAACATACCACACATCGTTTCTTTCTTCTGCACTTGTCACAAAATTGGTCATGTGCTGCACCATAAACAAATGCTCATTTCTATCATCACCCTGTCTACTAGAAGATGCATAATTCCCTTGTTGCAATTTTCCATTCCTGATGTCATTTTTCTTTTTATAGCAGTCTTTAGCCATACGACCCATTTTACCACAGTAGTAGCATTCAACATTGCTGTTTGCATTTTGGCCTCTTTGCCATCCACCACGACCTCTTTGGCTCCCCGTGCCTCTAGAATTAACACGTCCTCCTCCATAGGACTGGTTTTCTTGAGTTTGTTGCATATTCTGATTTCTACCACGACCTCCAGATCGGCCTCCTCTACCTCTGCCTCTACCTCTTCCAGCATTTGAGTAGAAGACAGCTTCTTTTGAAGTTCCTCCTGAAGAAGATGCACCACCATTTCTCTGCTCCTCAGAAATTAGAAGAGCAATCAACTCCTCAAAATCAAGAAATCTTTCATGGACAGAAATGGATATTCGGAACTGTGCATAATCCTTTCCTAGACCATTCAAGGTCACAGAAACTAAATCATCATCTTCCACTGGCGACCCAATGGAAGCAAGTGCATCTGCAATCTTCTTCACCTTCATGTGGTAGTCATTGATGCTCATACTTTCTCTTTGCACATTGTGCAACTCTTGCTTGAGCTGCATTTTCTTGGCTTGCGTATTTGTGCTATACATTTTTGACAAAGTATCCCATGCCTCCTTTGGCATACTTGCATCTTGAATATGCACAATTATAGAGTCTGAAATGCTGATAGACAACCAGTACATAACTTTCTTGGCTCTCTCATGCCATGCTTTAAATGCCTGCATTTGTTGTTGATTGGGAACATCAGGAAGAACTGGTTCTTCTTCATTTCCTGGAACGAATTTCCAATATCCTTTTCCCACAAGGAAATTCGTCATTCTAAACTTGCATGCTTGGAAGTTGTTCATGTCAAGCTTTTCAGTGACAATTCGTGAAAGAGAATCAGACGCCATTACAGAACACTGCAAAAAATTCTGTACAGCTTCAGCCTCACAAGGGCAAATCTACAAAACTGACGAAAGTGATATTTGACTACATAGTCACTTTCTAGTGACGATTTTGCATCAACAAGCAAGAAGGATGATTCTGTAACTCCCAATGTCTCTGCACACAGGCATACGATGCAATTTCTACAGTAACTTTTCACCGACTTGTAGAACAATGGTCGCACAACATAAAACAGGGCCTTTTCCTGAGTGGCTGACCACATGTCCCGCATACCCACAGGAGAAGCTGCTGGACAAGGCATACCTGACAATTTACCGGATGCTCATCTCTTTAACGTGTCTAGCGAGAGAGAATTGTTTAAAGCTAATCTGCCACCGTATTGGGCCGATGACATAGTGCAAGTGCTAGAGAGCGGACTACCTGAGAGACCCATTGAGAAGGCCAGGCTGAGAAGACTTATCTTGAAAATTCAGCCATACAACTGATAGCCGGCCAACTCTACAGGTTGGGACAAGATGGTTTATTGCGCAGATGCGTATGTGAGCACGAGATGCATGATGCATTGAAAGAAGCACATGGTGGAATCGCTGGAGGACACTTTAGCGGGGACACAACAGTCCGAAAGGTGCTACAATCCCAACTATGGTGGCCCACCCTTTTCCGTGATGTAGCTAAATTCGTAAAGCACTGCGATGAGTGCCAAAGGACCAAAGTGCTTGTGCGGAAAGACAAGATGGAGTTGACCCCTGTCATAGCTCGACAACCCTTTGAAAAATGGGGCATCAATTTTATTGGACCTATCAGTCGTGCGGCATAATATTCCCAAGCTCGCTACATCATAGTGGCAACCGATTATCTAACGAAGTGGGCAGAGGCACGAGCCATGAGGAAGAATGATGCTAGAACCACTGCAAAGTTCTTGTGGGAGCAGGTCATTTCACGGTTTGGCTGTCCAATCGAACTTGTAAGCGACCAAGGCACGCACTTCATTAATGAGGTGATTTCCCACCTGCTCTCTACCTTCCTAATAATTCATCGGAAGTCCTCTCTCTATTACCCTCAGGCTAATGGCCAAGCCGAATCCATGAATAAAATCTTAGTCAACGTGCTTATAAAGGTAGTGTCTACTTCAAGAAGTGACTGGGACAACAAGCTAATGGTGGCCTTGTGGGCCTATCGCATAGCTTATAAAACGGCTGTAGGACAGAGGCCTTTTAGGCTGACATACGGAACTGAAGCCATTTTACCCTTATAATTCTTCATCCCTAGCTTAAGGATAGCAGTCCAGGAGCGTTGGGAGGGAAGAGAGGCTTGGACCAATCGCTTAGTGGAGTTAGAGCGCCTAACGGAGACCCGACTCCTCGCCACTCACTCTTTGATTTGTGAGAAGGCTCGACGAAAGATGTGGTTTGACAAGCATGTCAAACAACGAGACTTTGAACAAGGGGACCATGTTCTGCTATACTCTGTAAAAGGACATAAACAGAAGATGAAGTTTCGGGGGCTAGGGCCTTTCAGAGTACGCATGATTGGTAGAATAGGGAATGTTGAGTTAGAGACACTTGAAGGCGAAGGAATAGGCTTTTTTAATGGCAACCACATAAAGAAGTACTATCCTCCTTCCCATCCATTACATGAGCCACCCATGCTCGAACCCCCAATGAACGTCTGTATGGCTACTATAACCGACCTTACAGATTAGGACGAAGAAGCAGTGGCACCGGCGTATCTACGAATCACAGTCACAGTAGGAGCGACGTATTCTTTTGATGCCTTGATTGATGAAGGTGCTGACTACAACATCTTGATGCATGACCATTGGACACGCATTGGTCAACCGAAACTACAGCCCACTAATGCCAAACTCACCCCATTTGGGGGTAATGCTTATTCACTCCTAGGGAAGTGCAAGGTAGTCATTTCTATCGAGTCTGAAAGTTTACCAGCTTTCTTCCATGTGTTGCCTGACACTAAAGGAGCCGGTAATATGTCACTATTAGGTCGTACTTTCAAGAAGCAAACGAACTGTAATGTGGATTACAACCTAAACCGCATTCATCTTGCTATAGGCAATATGCATATAGTGACGACTTTCAGCAAGGGCTGTCCTGACTCCTCCACCATTACAAAGCCACTGGTAGAAACCCCTATGACCACGCATCAGCCCAAGTCTAAACAAAAGAAAACTAAGGCCTCATGCCAGGCTCTCGACCCTAGGCCCAAACCCATCAAGAGTGCTCACAAGGCCAAGGAGTCAAGCTTATATGGGTGCCAAAATGACAAAGACCACATCCGGGTAGACCACCCAAATGTGATTCTAAACGCCAAAATAATCAGCCATCACGGCCTAAGAGGTAGTCTAGATGCTATTGACGTAGACACACAACCACGCCGCGATGGATCCCCAAAGATATCTTGTGAGCACAAGGATACTATGAGGGCAACCCTTGGATTTGGGTGCCTAAAAATGGCAAGTTTAAAAGCTCATCTACAAGCAATCTCACCCCAGTGAGGGAGGCTTGCACACATGGTGCCCAGAGCATAGTCAGCAAACCATTGCCTGCTGTGGCTAGTAAGCCCCAGCTCATCTATCGACCAAAGCAAATGCCAAAAGCCTTAGACTTACCTAATCTAGAGAACTTAAATACCCCCATGACTGCTCACTCAGAACCCAGCACAACTCTCATGCCCCCAGAGCTTCCTACAGTACCTCAAAGTGCTTCGGAGTGCAAAGCCACACCTATGACACTAATGATGGAGTCACCACTATCCAGTCCATTTGCACCATTCCCACCAGCAAGTCTTAAACCTTCCTATGCGATACGACCTTTCCTTTCCTTGGCTAAAGACCTCGCCGCGACTTCTGGGATGACTTAGTAACCTGCATCAAGATGTTGGACAAAACTTTCACTACATTCGCTAGAAGTTATGAGAGGCTAGACCTAGGTCTTCTTGACAAAACACTTGCTTCGGATGTTCGTGCATTACCATACACTTGGGAAGAATACGAACTTATGACCTGTAAATTCCCCAAAATTGCTGCTGAACTGATAGCAAACGAAGAAATCTCAAAGGAGCAAGCTGCCCACAGAAGACTAATCACTTCATATCATAAGCCTCCTCATTCTATTCCTGAGCACGAGTTGTAAGAGCTCACGTAGATGGCAAGCTCGCCTTCCACGTTCTTGCAGCAGTGGTTTGCTCTGAGAATCCAATGGGAGAAAAAAGGTTGCCGGATAATGACCAATGATGAGCAACGCAGGGTAGTTAAAACCATCGAATATGACCCTACTTATGTGGCACCTATCTCGTTTAGGGTTTTGGCCATCACCTGCAACCAGCATTTAGACGACCATGTGAATTACATGTTGCAAGTCGCCTTAATACTGGAGATCTCTTTCACAATGTCTTGACCTACATCTCCCAAGTCTCCATCCAACCATCTGCTCTTGATTGTCATGCCCAACTCGAATACAATCAAAGCTTCTATGATTGGTTATTGGATAAGTAAGTCAATCCATGAAAAATAGCATTTGCCTTGTACTTCCTATGCTAATCCTAGGAAGGATTCCTTGAAAGATCCAAGACAGGGGGGAGCAATGTGAGCAAGAGTAGAGCAAAATGAGAGTCAGCAAAATGAGAGTCATGCTATCTAGTAGAATGTTATGATTAATTGAGTTTCAATGGAAGATACTGCAAAGGAAAAACAATAGCAATTGCTGCTGTGAGCCTGTCTCTAAAATTCAAGCCTCTGAGCAAGTATACCAATTTTTGACACATACATTTTTCTCTCAAAA
The DNA here is from genome assembly GCF_053477565.2 of Lygodium microphyllum. Taxonomy (NCBI): domain Eukaryota; kingdom Viridiplantae; phylum Streptophyta; class Polypodiopsida; order Schizaeales; family Lygodiaceae; genus Lygodium; species Lygodium microphyllum. Next base: position 2,260,256 of record NC_141136.1, read on the forward strand.
TTGAGTTTTGTTAGAAATAAGCCGATTTTTAAGCATTAATGTTGGCATGGGGTGTTGCAGGTAATCACCATGGCAGGACAAGACAAAGGGAGCAAACTCCCATTTTCTGAAAAAGAGATGACCAAGTTCGGCATCAGCGTTGAGACGTGAGGATTCAGTCAATTCATCTTCAAGCACATGCTGAACCTGGATGAGGCCATCTTGGAGGAACCTGCAGTCAAAGAATTGGTGGACAGATGCCACCTCCACAAGTATGTGGAAAAGGTGGGGCAGGCCGTGGATTACGGCATGTGTGCTGAATTTCTGAGGAACTTTGACAAGGGCAGGAACTGTGGCATTGTCACAGTGAGGACAAGGGAGCAGGAAAGACGAGTTGAAGTGGACCTCAATGCGGCAATCGTAGAGAAGGCCTTGGGGCTCGTACCCAAGAAAGAGAGGCGGCCGAGAAGGGATGTTTATGCCATGCTGGGGGTAAAGAAAGAAGAGGTGCACACAGTGGATGGAATCAGCTTGGTTGACATCCTAGATCCAATAGTGAAGGTGCAAGCGAAGATGATCCACACACTCTTCTCGAGCCAAAGGTACAACGCATTGATGAATAGGATCGAGGTCCCGTTGTTAGAAAGCATTGCAGCAGGAGTCCCTGAGGAGGTAGACTGGAATGGGTTCGTGCAGAAAACCATTCAAAGCTCAGCTGCCCTTCTCACTCCAGCAGAAGCACCAGTAGGAGGAGAATCCCCTGCCTCAACAGCACACTCCACAAGGAAGAAACCTGCCTCAAAGGCGGCCACAATTAGATATGGTGGTGTTTTGACAGCCATCATAGATGAAGCAATGAAGGATGTTGGAGTCATGGAAGAGCAAGCTGCACATCAAAGCCCACCTCACCACGAAGGAGAAGATTCAAGTGAAAGAACGATAAGTGACAAGGGAGAACAGGAGGTGCCACCTACATAAGCAAGCAAACTAGAAGAACAAAAGAAAGGGGACAGGAGACAGAAGGAAAGGAAAGAGAAATTAAGCAAAGAAGAACGAGCTGAAATCAAGAGGGCTCAAAGAGAGTCTAGGAGGGCTGAGGAAGAAAGAATGAGGAAAGAGGAGGAAGAGCTTGCAAAGATAAGAGAAGAATCAAAGAAGGCAGAAGAGGACAGGAAAAGAAGGGCGGAAGAAGAAGCTGAAGAGCAGAGACTGAAGGAGCTGGCCAAGTTGGCAGAGGCTACATGAAGATCTGTGGAAGAGACCCACGGGGGTGGAGAGCTCAAACCTGTGAGCCCCCGTCATAAAGCCAAAGCTAGTTCAAGTGTGGAAGCAGCTCCAGTGGTGGCTGTAGGCAAGGGCAAGTCCCTACTACATCCACTTCCTTCCTCTTTTGTGCCTGCAATGACTGAAACTAGGACTACAACCACCACACAATCCACACCTCCCCTCGACACGGCACAGCTAATGAACATGATGCAAATTCTAGTGAGCAAAGTGGCCAAGATCATGCCAGAAACTAGATTGAAAAGGCCCGTTGCCGCAGATGCAGAGTCACGGCAAGACCCTAAAAGACAAAGGCTGGAGGCATCAACCACCACACCCCATACTCCCATGCCTGCCGACACTGACTATGATGCATATGTTGCTGAGCTACTGGCACAACTAGACAAGGCGAAGGAAAAGAAGAAAGTGGCCTTGATGGAGCTAGAAAAAGAAAAAGAAACGTCAGCTGCTCTTAGGCTAGAAGTCTCAAGGCAGGGAGCCGACCGACGAAGAGAAATGAAGGCCCTACAGGACCAGCTAGTAGCAAAAACAAAGGAAGCCCAGGACAACGAAAGCCGCCTTAGACAAAGGCTGGAAGACAAAGAGCAGAACCTGGTGGCAAAGCAAAGGAGTATAAAGCTACTAGTGTAGCAATACAATGATCTACAGCAAAAGGTCGCTCAAGTGGAAACGCTAAGACAGGAGGTTCAGGATTGCGAAGCCAGTACACCACAAGAACATACCATGGAGCTCCATTTGTGGCAGGAGCTAGAAGAACAAAACAGATTAATAAGTGAAATCGAGTTTTTGAAGAGTGAAGGGCCAGGAGTCTCAGCAGCAGCAGCAAAATGGCTACAAGATGAAGCGCAAAGATTACAAGATGCGTTGGAGACCTCCCAGGAAGATGTAGAGGCCCTCATGGCCATGGCTTTCAATAAAAAAAGGCTATTCCTTGTTGAGATCCAAAGCTAAGAGCAGCTGGTGCAGGAAAAATTAGAAGTACTGGACGAGGTGCACCAAAGGCTCAACATTGTAAATCAAGCCAAAGGGATTGCTGAAGAGTAGCTGGCTCAGAAGTTAAGAGAAAGAAACCAGTTGTGGTTTTTAAAAAATGAGCAGCAACAGGTAGTGACCACCCTGGCAAGCCAACTGGAGGAAGAGAGAAAAAGGATGGAGAAAAGAGCTATGGATTGGGAAAGGAATAATTTTGACAGGGTGAGGGACTTGACCGAACGCTTGGCAGTGGCAGAATGCGAAAGAATGCTTGCAAAAGCCAGGGTTGAAGCTGCCGAAATAACTACTAAAACACAGTGGCAGGCCTTCCTCTACACGGTACTCCATGTCACACAAGCTGAGGGCGATGATCCAGTGGAAAAGGTGAAAAGAAAGTTGGAGCTGACCACCCGAGCTCTAAGATATGGTCTTCAAGAGCGGGAGCTCCCAATGAGTACAGGGATCACTAAGGAGCAACAATCACTACTTACGCTGTATGGGCCTTTCCACTGCTGAGCTCAAGGAGCTAGGTTTTGAGGAGCATGAACAGTCACCACCACCACCGCCAGTCATCCCATCTGTGGTTGAGCGACATGTCGAAGAGGGTCCGGATTTCGAGCAAGGTGATGAAGAAGAGCAACAAAGAATGCCGAGTCCGCCTCAACCCGATCTCCCACAGGAAGAACCTGCAGATGCCCATCTGCCTGAGCGTATAGTTGCAGCAAGGAGGAGAAGACAAGAATTAGCTGAGGAGGCCCAATGCCGAGCACGCACAATTCCAAGACAACTTCCTGAAGAGCCCATGCCAGTGAGAGGTGATGCACATCCTGTAGATTGGCCCCAGGAGTTGGTCATCTGGCATCAGCGAGAGTTCAAAAAAAGGCCGTTTGAGCTCTCATTTGCTTTCCCACGCTCTCTGGACCGGGCCATGCCTCTAGGAGTCTTAGCCAAGATCAAGGATCTGGCTAATGAACTTGCAAATAGGTGGATTGAAGAGAGGAGCCTGATAATAACTAGGTGGCGACAAGGACCACCGGATTACTGGGAAGATAAGGTCAATCTGATTCCCAAAACCGTCCAAGGCTATGAGGCACAGCCGAAATGGCGGAGGAGGATTTGAGACACCAATTTTGATGCATGGACCGCATTTTGCAGTTCACTCCCCGAAGAGCGCAATGATCCTATCTACATGCCCTACCCCTGTAGGCATGGAGTGGACTATGATAGAGACTTGCATGGGGATTACGACTTCCCAAAAATATATAATGTAAATGCTAGGAGCCCTGAGGAATGCTTAGTGTTTAGGTTAGAAGATATACTTCCTTCTATAAATCGTTTCCTTGCAGACTTCTCTTCCTGCCCAGATCCAACGTTTTTGACCACTTGTAATTACCTCCGACTTATTAAATTCCTGCTACTCCAAAAACCCACAGCAGAGGAAGCCCCTCTCCCCCCACTCTTCTTTGATATCAACCTAGGAATAGATAGTAGAGCTATGCCAAGGTTAATGATGCGGGCTACTCTCCTTCCTTCTGTCTAGAGCTCTTAGAAAATATGAATGACACCCGCTTCACAAGGTGTAATCACCCTTACTTATCAACCACTCCTCTGAGAGCTAAGGCCGATATTAAAGAATACCTACAAAGTCGCGTATTCTTATCTCAATGCCTGCGACCGCCCCGTGATTAAATGGGTGTGATGTGCCTTGACAATTGTACTCCCTCTCTCATTCTCAAAAAAAAAAAAGAAAAAGAAAAAGAAAAGAAAAGAAAGCAAAGAGAGAAAAAGCCACAAGGAAACAAAGATAAGGTGACTGGAGAGAAAGACAAGAGCAAAAAATAACAAAGCTGAAAGATGAATCTACTACTAAGCAAGTTAACAAGGAGAACACTTCACATGTGCTTGCAGTCTCCCTTCATTGTTATTGTGCACCACACTCACTGCATCTAGGGTTCTCCCTAGCCCCTTCCCCACTTCACACTTAGGGCACATCAAGGGCAAGACTTTCTGACCTGTCACCCTAAGTTTTGCACCGCACCTCCAACGACGCACGAACTGGGTCCCCAAGTGTGGGACATTACCAAGGGCTTGCCCAAGGTTAGACCCATCTCCCAGTTCCATTGGCACGGGCACCATACACTACATAGTGAGACAGACACACCCCCTAGGAAGTGCACAACTTTTCTTGTAGGTTATGTTCATGTTTCAAGAACTGGCTGCTTGGCTGAAGAAGATCATCCACTACATCTTCCAATGACAATGAATTTTTCCATGAGTCGGACATGACTCCATTACTGCAACTTCAGGAGCTTCGCTGCTAAGGTTTAAATGGCTCAATAGATTTCATGTTGCTAGCCATCTGCCTGCTGATGGCTACCATGATTGAACCAAGTCAAGGTAGAACTGCCATTGGCATAAATCTTGGAACCTCATCGTCCAATGATCCATTCCCAATGCCTCAAGATCTATGGATCACTTATTGATTCCACAAGCCTGAAGACCTTCAACTCAAAACTGAAGACTTTCAACTCAAAGACAAGGATCTTCAATCAAAGCAATGGATTTTCAAGGCAAACAGCGTTCGGGGGGTTCCTCCAGAATAAATCCCTCCAATACCATCCTCCTAAGGGATTGCTTATTGCTTCAAGCGTTTCTGATACTCAAAAGACGACCGGCTACATAAGGGACACCAAAACAGTGTGAAATATGCCGAATATCTTCATGAAGCCTAAAGCACGCCGGAATCTTTCCTAGTCATCATCCTTAAACTCCATCACCTATCATTCACCCAACCACATTGGAAGCAGTGTCACCCACCTACCTGTTCCACCTAGCAGCCGACCTAACTAGCCACTACGTCCTTGTCACCCACGTCTTCGGTGCATGCTACAACCTGCTACCTACGACGGTGAGTGCCATGGGACTGGCACTCGTCTAGGAGGGGGGTAATGTTAACCCCAACATGAAGAAAGCAAAAGGAAATAAAAAAGACGCAGGGCAAAGGCAGAAAAAAGGTAGCGCGACTGAAGAAAGAATAGGAGAAAAGGCCAAAAGCGCAAGGGCAACCTTAAAAGTCCAAGGCAAATGCAAAAGGGGAAAGACGCATTTTAAAATAAAAAGGCGCACCGTGAAATCTTGTAAAAGAGCGCCGGGCTCTCACCCGTGGGAAAAAGGGCCTAGACGGCTGGCCATGTAAAAAAGGAGAAAAGGGGATGACCGCCCAAAAGGAATTTAGGGTTTTGTATATAAAGTTGAAAAGTGAATGAGAAGCTCATTCTTGTGTGTGGCCAAAGCTTCTTCTTCTTCTTGTCTTGTTTCTTGCCTTCTTGCTTGTGCTTGAGAGAGGGATTGAGAGAGTGTGAGGGAGTGATTGTGTGAGAGTGAGGGATCTTGGAGAAGAAGCTCTCCATCTTCTCTCTTCATCTTCCCCTCCTCTCTTCTCTTCTCTTGTCTCGTGCGTGGCTATGGAGGATGAAGCTCATGGGAGAGGGATTGAGGTTGCTTGAGCTTGCCTCAAGGATCGTGGAGCTACCGGTGTGCAAGAAAGAGGAGGGTACTCGATTGAGCATCAAGGTAAGCTCACTACACCCGTAAGGTAGGCATTGCGCATCGGCTATGTGAGAGGTAGCCATGGCCGCTCGGTTCGAAACACTTGAGCAATAACTGGTCCGTAGGTCTCGGGGTAGAGCTTGTAGCTCCCCTTCACCTTGGCACCTCTCACAAGCACAAGTCTGCCACAAGCGATCTTCCATACAGAGTCTCCAAAACATACATGATATCCTGTGTCATCAAGCTGTCCAGTTGACATGAGACTGCGTGTCAAAGCAGGTACATGATGTACATCTTGCATAACAAAACTGCTGCCAGAAGGAAACTGCAACCTAACATCACCAATGCTCACAATATCAAGAGAGCTGTCATCACCCAAGCGCATAGAACCCGAAATAGTACGGTATGAATAAAACCACTCTCGGTAAGGTGTCACATGAAAAGACGCACCTGAGTCCAAGATCCAACACTGTGCATACATAGAGTGTATCCCTGTCATCTACGAAGCACTAGAAGAAGCTGCTAGGATATAATCATCATCATCAATATCCTCAGGCTGCATAACATTGATCTCTTCAATTTTAACACTGGACTTTGCAGGCACTATGCTGCAATCAGAAGACTTATACTGCACTTTGTCTTTTCCCTTATCTTTGCGCATTTCATTGCACAGTTCATGGTATTGTGGCCTAATATGGCCCTTTTTCCCACAACGGTGACAAGTAACATTTGCATTCCTACCACGGGATTTGCTATGTGACTTCCCACGAGACTTGGACCGAGATTTCTGAGAATCCCGTCCACGACCACTACCACTGCCATGCTCTCCATATCCATCATTCTTGCCTCTAACTGTTATAGCATGCGACGCACGAGAGGCATCCAAATTCTTACGGTTAACCTCTTCCTGCAGAAGAGCACGCTCAACATCAAATAATTTCAAGGTAGCAGTAGAGGCACATAATGCAGTGCGGAATACATCCCATGACTCATTAAGTGTACCAAGCAAGAAAAGAGGAGTGACATCCTTTGCAAAAGTGATGTCCTGCGAAGTCAAGTTCTTGAGTATAGCATGGAACTCACTCAAGTGAGCAGACATAGTCACATTTTCCTTCATGCGCAGATCCATAACCTGCTTCAGCCAGCACATCTGACTCACTGGACTTTTCTTGTCATAGAGATTCTTGATCTTATCCCACAACTGCCATGCACTCTGTTCTTCCTCAAAGACATTGTAATGAACCTATTCTGTGAGAGACAATACAATAGTGGACTTGCATAACTCATCAAGCTCAAGCCATTCCTCATCTAGCATAGTTGCAGGCGGATGCCCGCTCAACCTCAAAGGTTTGATATGCGATTTCTGCACCAACACCTGCCAAATCTGGCTCTTCCAATAAGAGTAATTCGTACCATCAAGCTTAGTGATGTTGAAAATAGTATGATCAGTGGACGAACTTGCCATAATGTAGGCTGGAAGATTGTAGACAGTTCAAAACTGCTTGTTGTTTTCTCAGAAAATGATAAAAAAATCACTAGAATTGAGGGAAAATGGCGATAAAAGTGGAACCAAAGCTGCTGCCCACCAAGTACTAATGAAAGTACATCATTTCAGAATGTTTTAGCATGAAAAATTCGTGTCAGTCCATACATATATGCTTGCTGTAATAAATTACAGATTTCAGTAAATGAGAGCTAACAGTGCCAAAATCGGATCCCAGGTCAATCAGATACTGGCAAGACCAAAGACGGCATCATGCGGGTATAACATAAGCATATGATAGTTGATAAGCATGAATCCAACACCCAAACATTGTTAGAATATCAAGCTCATACTATTCTCCTGTTAGTATGTATGACCGACATTAACCTTGTTCACCTGTATCAGCAAGTGTGGGACATTAAATAAGTCGGTTGTCTTAGACCCAGTGTGAATGGTCCTACGGACCTTAGTACTATTATATACACTTACTCTATGTGTGTGGTTATGAGATAATGAATGAATGGAAGAAGGTGAGAGCATGCTTGCTCTTCACTTTGTCTCTGCCTCTCTCAATCTCAACATGGTATCAGAGCCTCATCCATGAGGTTGTGGGAGAATGGGCATGACCACTTGTAGTGTAGAGGCAATGAAGTTAGAAATGAAGAAGGAGCTGTAGACCTGCAAATGAAGCCATAGCCAAATGGAAAATATGTATCAATGTCTGTGTGCATACAATTGATAGGAGGTCATCAAGGTTTGAAGGAAGGGTTGAAGAGCTTGATAGGACCATGTTATGGAGTATATTATGACCAGCATTGGAAGCAACAAATAGTGCAAACATATCTGAAATTCAGCGTGAAAAAACAACGTGAACAGTTTTGAAAATCAACGCCTGTTTTGGTGGTCAAAGTGATGAAGCATTCATCCATATGCTTAACATCAATGGTGGCATTTAACTTGGTGGTTGAAGTATAGTGAGCACTGATTAGTGCGTGGCATCTTCCATACTAGAAGCAGTAGTGAAAAACGTGATTATATTCAGCGTGCAGGCCACGTGACTCCTAGGAAAATGCGCCTGAAATCTGGACAAACTGGTAGCACCATAGCTCCTCAAGATAACACACAAAGGGCATGCTGGTTGAAGGCTATTGAGTCTATACAATAAGTTTAGTATTATGAGTAGCATTAGCAGTCCTATTTTTAGGCTGCATATAGACATGGACTGCATGTAAGTTTGAGCTAGATCTGGAATACACTGGCAGACAGTTCTTGTCATTAAATGGTAGATTTGGCATACACAAACTTCATGGGATGTTTTACATTCATCATGGCTGGAATGAATGCCTTTGAAGAGCTAAACTCTTAGATTTGTAGAGAGTTAACTGGCTGAAAAGAGTTTTTAATTTTATGACAGTCTGCACTTCGAATTTGAAAGCATACAGATGCTTACTTGGTCACCGTAAATGCTAAGTGGGTCTTCGTAAATGCAGGGTACTTGTGAGGTACCAAGAGCACTGAATGCTCAAATCTGGACTGATATGAAGCTAAATAAAAACTATCATTGACTGGTTGCAAACTGTATGCAGTCCGCTTGATCATTGTCACTAGTGTGTGTGTACTAGCAATGGTGCTCTATGGTCATGTTTCGACTTCCAAATGTTGTTATACATGTCTTGAGTAATTAGAGACTATTTGGAGTAGGAAACATCCTTGGATTGCAAGTAAAGTTCATGCTGGAAATTCCAAACTGAAGTCTGTCTACTGTAGTTGAGACATATGTATGTACTTACAGTGTCATCTGAAGACAACTATATGCAATGTCATTTAACCCGGATGGAATGACAAATGCTTAGACAGGTTTGGCACTATTCTGAACCGAAATTTACTACAGTTGCAGAAATTTCCTGACATTAACTCTTGCAATCAATGAACTGCTATTATCACTGCTATTTGGAATATGACATGGATGATGATAGAGAATTTCATGGTGAAATTTGCAGACTGAAGTCTATCAATGGATGTTAAGGCATATGTATATGCAGTGAATGTAGTCAATGACATCCACATGTATTGTGAGTGTTCATAGATGTATGAACTGATGTATGGACAGCTTGACATGCTAATAAGCTGAAAATTCACTGCTGTTGCAGAGTTTTTACTCTTGTGTACCTTGGACTGAACTGTCATAAATCCGATATGTTATGGGCATGATATATGAGTGGATATATAAACATACAAATTGCAGATATGATCACTATTAGTAGTCTCAACAGAGGTGCATAGTTCGTTGACTGCAGGTTCAATAAGAACTTTGGTCAGTAAATAGAAGTTGGCTTGCAGGAAGTTAGGCAGTGTTGACATCATGGCAAATGCAGATAGAACCGATAACATAACCCAGATTGTGGGGGAAAAGCTTGATAGTAACAATTATGCCATATGGAAGTTTCGCATGGAGAACTTCCTAATAGGAAAAGGCTACTGGGAGTTGGTGACTGGAGAGGAAGCTGAACCTGAGCTCCCAAATCGACCTACGGCTGATCAGAGATGATTACACCAAGCTTGGATAGAAAGAGCTTGTAGAGTCTTGCACTAGCTGTCTTTATGTATCTCAGATGCCATGGTAATGCAGATAATGAACTGCAGCTCTCCTAAGAATGTATGGGACATTTTGGTCAAGTACTATGGCACAACCACGAGTGCCAGGAAGATAAAGTTGAAGCAGAAGTTCAACAACATGGAGAGAAAGAGCAGATCTATACAGGATTATGTCATAGAGGTTAAGACCATTGCGGATCAGCTGACATCTGTTGGCTCACAGGTTGAAGATGAAGACATGGTTGCTGTGACTTTGAATGGCTTGGGGCCTGAGTATAAGTCTTTTGACACTTCTGTGTCTGTGCGGGCTGAAATGCCTGATTTCAATGAGTTGGTTGCATTGCTTATCTATGAAGAGGTTAAGCTTGGCTTGGCTACAAGATCTAGCAGTTCTAAAAACAAAGATTCCATTTTCTATTCCAATCAACGCGGCCGTGGAAACCGTGGTAGAGGCTATGGATCTGGCAGAGGAGGCCAGCAAAATGCATCCTATGGCAATAACAACCAGCAGGTATCAAATGCAAGAGGTGGTGGAAACTTTAGAGGCAAGGGGAGATCTAGCCCTAGAGGTAGAGGCTCCTGGAAACAGCAGTGTCCATCTGACAATCCAAACAAGGATAAGGATTGTCATTACTGTGGGAAGTATGGGCATATTGCCAAGGACTGCTGGAAGAAGCAAGCCAATCAGAAAGGCAAACAACATGGACATTTTGCTACGTCTAGTCAGGCAGATGATACTTCAGGAGATAGATTGTTTTGCCATGCAGTATGTAAAAGACAGAGTTACTGAAAAATCCACTGATGATGCAGTTTGGTATATTGATTTAGGGGCATCGAACCACATGACTCCTCACAGTGATTGGTTCACTGATATGGTGGCTGAAAAACATGGCTATGTCTGTATAGGTGATGACACACAGCATAGCATTGAACATAAAGGCAAAGTGCCTCTTGTGGTTCATGATGGCAGAAAGAAAAATTTGCATGATGTACTGCATGTTCCATCGATTACATGAAGAACTTACTGTCTGTCAGCAGAGCAGAACCTGCAGGTTAGATTCAATAAGCATGGCTGCTTTATTGAAGAGTTTGGCAATGGATGCAAGTTGATAGCTTGTGGCCACACGAATGGCAGAATGTTTACTCTTGATGCTACCTTGTCAGAGCTGAATTTAGCTATGTTTGCCCATGGTTCTAACACTATCAGAGATTTGGAAATTCGGCACAAGAGAGTGGGGCATGTAAATTTGCAAAGGCTGCAAATTATGTAGAAAAAACAGCTTGTTACAGGTCTACCCAAGTTCCAATATTCAGATATTGGTCATGTATGCGATGCTTGCCAGTTTGGTAAGCAGTCAAGGTTGCCATTTGTCAGGCATGTAAGGCAGAGTACACGTCCATTACAATTAGTGCACTCTGATGTTTGGGGGCCAGCCCATAATGCATCCATGGGAGGCTCGAAGTATTATGTGACATTCATTGATGATTACAGTTGCTATACTTGGGTTTACATTCTGAAGACAAAGGATGAGGTGTTTGCTGTTTTTCAACAGTTTAAAAAGTAGGTTGAAAAGGAATTTGACTGCTATATCTCTTGCTTGAGATTAGATAGCGGTGGGGAGTATGTATCAAATGAGTTTGACAACTTTTTGGCTCAAAATGGCATATGCAGGCAGCTTACCTGTAGCTATACTCCTCAGCAAAATGGGGTAGCTGAAAGAAAGAACATGGTCTTGATGGAAGCTGCTCGTGCCATGATGAATGAGAAGAATATGCCGCTCAATTATTGGGCTGAAGCTGTTATGACAGCCATGTATATCTTGAATCGGACTCCCACTGCAGGTGTTCATGAGATGACACCATTTGAGAAGCTGTATGGCTATAAGCTGGATGTAAGTCACATGAAAGTCTTTGGTTGTCTTGCTTATGTGCATATTCCAGATAAAAAAAGGAAGAAGCTAGACCCAAAAGCGCATAAGTGTGTTTTCATTGGATATTCGCAAGAGAAGAAGACATAAAAATGCTATGATCCCTCTACCAGGGAAACCTTGATGAGCAGGGATGTTATTTTTGATGAGATGGGTTGTTGGTATGTATCACCGGCTACAGTGCCATCGGATGTGCCTTCCACTCATGTATCTACAATTGATATGCAGCAGAGCACTGCTATGATAGGCCCTAGTAGTCAGACAGTATCCCCATGGACAGGGAGATTGAGGAGCTCACCGTCCATTGACACTAGTATGTTAGTGAGGGGGAGATATGATGTCGTGGATAGCAAAGGAAAAGAGAAAGTTACTGAGGATGTATCTGGGATGATGACACCTAGTAGAATGACTTCTAGATATGAGTCTGCTGACACTTTAGATAGTGCACTTGGTATTTCGACTGTTTATACGCTTGGCGCAAGGCAGAGCAGGTACATTCCACCTCATGAGAGAGGGGAATCGAGTAGTGCACCACAGCTTAGACGCTCACAGAGGGTCAGATACCTTGTTGACAGGTTGACATATAGTGGCTACACTGCAAAGCATTATGCTTACATGACAAAAGTGATGGAGATAAAAGAACCAAGTATATATGCTGAAGCAGTGGAAGATGAGAATTGGTGTGTCGCCATGGATGAAGAAATGAATGCCTTGATTGAAAATAAGACATCGGATATTGTGCCCCTGCCTGAAGGAAAAAAGACCATTGGCTGCAAATGGGTGTACAAAATCAAATGCAAGTCGGATGGCAGTGTGGAAAGGTACAAAGCCAGGCTGGTTGCTAAGGGGTATGCCCAATAGTATGGACTTGATTATGAGGAAACATTCATCCCTATTGCTAAGATGGCAACCATACACACTGTGATTGCTTTGGCTGCTAATGCATTTCTTAATGGTGACTTAGCAAAGGATGCCTATATGGTTCAGCCAGAAGGGTATGTTCACCCTGATTTTCAGCATTATGTATGCAAGCCGAAAAAGGCATTGTACGGGCTGAAGCAAGCTCCGAGAGCTTGGCATGCTAGGATCAGTAACTACTTGCAGAGGCTGGGATTTACTATTGGTAGGGCTGATCACAGCCTCTTTACAAAGAAGACTGACAGTGGCTTGGTAGTGCTGGTCATATATGTTGATGATTTGATAATCACTGGTAATGATGACTTGGGCATACAACATGTAATGAAGATGCTAAAATCTAATTGACATGAAAGATCTAGGTGAATTGAAGTACTTTTTGGGTATTGAGGTAATCAAGGCTGAAAATGGTTTATGGCTGATGCAGAAACATTATGCCATGGAAATGCTGAAAAAGTATGGCATGGTTGAATGCAAACCATTAGATACACCCCTTGATCAGAATGTCAAGTTGGACATTAGCATTGGAGCTAAAATTCAGGATGTGACTATGTACAGGCAGATGGTCTGATCTATTTGACCATCACTAGGCCAGATTTGAGTTATGCAGTTGGGCTCATAAGTCAGTTTATGCAGAAGCCCAGGAAGCCACATTTGGATGCTGTTAGGCGGATTATGAGATATGTTAAGTCCACTGTAGATTATGGGCCGTTCTATATGAGAGATAAGCCCTTGAAACTAGCTGGATACACAGATGTGGATTGGGCAGGATGCTCATATGATCGCAGATCTACGAGTAGTTATGCTTTTGGCTTTGAAAGTGGCATGATCAGCTGGAGTAGCAAGAAGCAACCAATGGTTGCATTGTCTAGTACTGAGGCAAAGTACAGGGGTGCTGTATTGGCAGCATGCGAGATTTCATGGCTGCTCAAGCTTATGGCTGATTTGGATATCTAGGTGGATGATCCAATGACCTTATTATGTGACAATCTCAGTAGTGTACTCCTGGCAATAAATCCAATATACCATGCCAAGACAAAACATATAGAGGTACACTACCATTTTATCAGAGAGATGGTTCTTGCAGGGAGAGTAGATCTTATGCATGTGAAGACTGATGAACAGGTTGCAGATATCTTTACCAAGTCTTTGGGTAAAGATAAGTTTAGTAGTTTTAGACATCTACTTGGAGTTCATCGGATGATTTGAGCTTGAGGGGGAGTGTTAGAATATCAAGCTCATACTATTTTCCTGTTAGTATGTATGACCGACATTAACATGGGACATTAAATAAGTCGATGGTCTTAGACCAAGTGTGAATGGTCCTACGGACCTTAGTACTATTGTATACACTTATTCTATGTGTGTGGTTATGAGATAATGAATGAATGGAAGAAGGTGAGAACATGCTTGCTCTTCACTCTATCTCTGCCTCTCTCAATCTCAACAAACATGTCATACAAACATCTGCCAGTGAGTAGGCACACCCCCCAGTCAACGGGGCAAAGTGTTCCTACCACTATCAAAACTTGACACAAGTAGGTGTCAGCTCACAAAGAGAGGGACCCAAAGCAAAGAGTCAGCTCATGCCATCCACTTTACATATCCTCGGCCTCCAACGATGCAACCATTTGCCAAAGCTTCTCACCTAGTGCCAATCCACGTAAGGATCCACCATCAACTCGAGAAACGTAAGGATCCACCATCAACTTGAGAACCACCCTTCAAAGAACCAAGCCCTCATCAACAAAGGTCTACAAGTTCCATATGACTAGCACTCATCTAGGAGGGGGGTAATGTTAACCCCAGTTCAAGATGGAGAAAAAAGAAGTCAAGAATGCATATGCAACGGAAGAAGTAGGATGGAGAACAACCAAAAGCACAAGGGCAGCCTCAAAAATCAAGTCAAAGGCAAAGGCAAAGGTGCATTTTTAAATGCAAGGCATCCGTAAAACTTTTGTAAAAGAGCGTCAGGCTCCCTTCTATATAGATTGTAAAAGGTAGATGAGTATAGGTATAGAGATATGGAAAATAGAAGGGAATGGGAAAAGAGGGCCTTGCCACAATGGCCGGTCATGTAAAAAAGGGGATGGGTGCCCAAGGGATTTAGGACATGTATAAAATCCAAAAAGTGAATAGAGAAGCTCATTCTTTGGTGTATGGCAAAGTAGACTCATCTTCTTCTCTTCTTCTCTTCTCATTCTTGCTTGCTTGTGTGTGCTTGAGAGAGGGAGTGTGAGAGTGTGAGGGAGTGAGTGTGTGAGGGTGAGGGATCTTGGAGGTGAAGCTCTCCATCATCTCCTCTCTTCTTCTCTTCTATTGTCTCACGTGCGGCTATGGAGGATGGAGCTTGGAGGTGGAGGCTTGAGGATGGTTGAGCTCGCATCTCGAATCATGGAGCTATTGGTGTGCTTGAGGGAGGAGGCAACTCATTCGGGCATCGAGGTAAGCTCACTACACCCCAGTAGGATCGAAGGTGCATTGGCTAGGTGAGAGATAGCCATAGGTGTTCACTTGAAATGCTTAAAACAATAAGCAGTGTATGGGTCTTGGTGGTTTGCATTGTCCAATGTAGTGAGTTTGAAGCCAATGTTTGTATCAAACTTGGCATGACCTAGGCTGTTGAGATATCGAGCTCCACTCGTGATATGCCAGGGTGACCGTTGTGCATTTATGTCACCGATGTGTTAGTTGTAGATGCGGTTGGTATGCCGCCCATGAATAATAGCTACATGATAGCTATCCTTATCTACTCTAGTTCGTGGCTTGGTTAGTATGCCACCTTAGTTAGTTGAGTTTGGTTTGAGACCCATATATAGGGTTCTTCTATTTCTTTGTATGAGAGTTCTTTTGGCTTACACAACTAAGAAGAGGAAAACTGTTTTCAGCCTCCACCCTTGTGTGTATTCTCCCATTGTGCAAGCAAGAAAGCTTCAAGTGAGACTCCTTCCTTCTCTCCCACAATCTTGACATGGTATCAGAGCCTTGTTCGTGGTAAGGAGCTCAAGAAAGCAAGCCAAGCTCGCGGTGTTCTGGTAAGAGGAGCAGTGTTGCTTTCATTTTCTGTTTTGGGAGCAGATCTCTGCAGGTAGCATAGCCGGAAAGTGCAGGAGTGCATTGTCTCAGTTGAGACGCCCTTCGCGGTGAAGCAAGAGGGCAGTATATGCTACAGGATTGGGCTTTAGCCCTTGGCGACCTTGTTTTTTGATTTGAGGCCATTTCGGGGCTTGTTTTGGAGGCGGAAGTTTTCTGCACGCACTCAGGAAAAGGCCCAGTTTTATGCTGTGCAGCCACTGGTCTACAGGTCGGTGAATAGTTACTGTAAAAATTGCATTGTATGCTTGTGCGTAGAGACATTGGGAGTTACAGAATCATCCCTGTTGCCTGTTGATGCAAAATCGTCACTAGGAAGTGATTGTGTGGTCAAATACCACTTTCGCTAGTTTTGCAGATTTTCCCTTGTGAGGGTGAAGCTGTGGTTTTTGCAGTGACATAATTTTTTGCAGTCTTCTGTAATAGCATTTGATTCTCTTTCACAGATTGTCACTGAAAAGCTTGACAAGAACAACTTCCAAGCATGGAAGTTTAGAATGACGAATTTCCTTATGGGAAAAGGATATTGGGAATTTGTTGCAGGAAATGAAGAAGAACCAGTTCTTCCTGATGTTCCCAATCAATAGCAAATGCAGGCATTTAAAGCATGGCATGAGAGAGCCAGGAAAGTTATGTATTGGCTGTCTATCAGCATTTCAAACTCTATGATTGTGCATATTCAGGATGCAAGTACGCCAAAGGAGGCATGGGATACTTTGTCAAAAATGTATAGCACAAATACGTAAGCCAGGAAAATGCAGCTCAAGCAAGAGTTGCACAATGTGCAAAGAGAAAATATGAGCATCAACGACTACCACATGAAGGTGAAGAAGATTGCAGATGCACTTGCTTCCATTGGGTCACCAGTGGAAGATGATGATTTAGTTTCTGTGACTTTGAATGGTCTAGGAAAGGATTATGCACAGTTTCGGACATCCATTTTAGTTCGTGAAAGATTTCGTGATTTTGAGGAGTTGATTGCTCTTCTAATTTCTGAGGAACAGAGAAATGGTGGTGCATCTTCTTCAGGAGGAACTTCAAAAGAAGCTGTCTTCTACTCAAATACTGGAAGAGGTAGAGGCAGAGGTAGAGGAGGCCGATTTGGAGGCCGTGGTAGAAATCAGAATATGCAGCAAACTCAAGAAAACCAGTCCTATGGAGGAGGACGTGGTAACTCTAGAGGCAGGGGGAGCCAAAGAGGTCGTGGTGGATGGCAAAGAGGTCAAAATGCAAACAGTAATGTTGAATGCTACTACTGTGGTAAAATGGGTCATATGGCTAAAGACTGCTATAAAAAGCAGAATGACATCATGAATGGAAAACTGCAACAAGGGAATTATGCATCTTCTAGCAGACATGGTGATGACAGTGGAAATCCCTACATAATGCAGTTAAGGATCACACTGATAATGGACAAGCTCGAAATAGAAAAGCTAAAGTTTGGGAAACACTAGACAAAGTGTTTTTTTATTGTGATAAGACTGAATGGAATGATGATGATCTCAAAGACTTTAAAAACCAATTGAACCTTTTCAAAAAGGCGATGACAGAAGCTTGGGGTGATCAACACTTTACTCACTATATGGTAAGAAGTTTGTATATGTTTGTTTCTTCATTGTCGAACTCATATAATGTTTTTTAATAACTTTCCTTATTTGTTGACTATGCAGCATATTCTATACAACCATACTCCATACTTTATTAAACAATATGGATCTCTATCTATCTGGTCAACCCAAGGTATGGAAAAATCACATTATCAAGCAAGAACAAAATATTTCAGACATACAAGACATGGAGGTGGAAGACACAAAGCCAACAGTTTACTAGAGGTCTTTCAATGGTTCTATCGACAAATTTGGCATAAATTCAAGCTTAAAGATACAACCACATCAAGCAATACATCATCTTTAGCAAGGACTATACAAATTGTTACCCAAAGAAGAAAAGATAGATATTTAAATTCTTGCGCAAAGCAAAGATTTACAGAATGGTTACAAACCAAACAAAGAGTTGGGAAAAGATGGGTTTCAAGAAACCCTTAATCTTTGGCATCTTCTAGTCTGATTGTGTTGCAGAAGAGTCCTTAGTTTCAGGCACCTCAACAGGGCCTTTAGAGGAGTCCTTGGTTTCAGGTAGCTCGACAGGGCCTCTAGAGGATTCTTTTGTTTCATCCCACTCAATAAGACCTCTGTATTTCAAAAACTCTTGTTTCCGATAGCCTGGATGAAGCTTCAAATTCTTACTATCTCCTACATAAGAGAGCAAATAGGAGCCAAGGAGCATTTGTTCATGGTGCAGCACATGAACAATTCTGTGACAAGTTCAGAAGAAAGCAATGATGTATGGTATGTTGACTCAGGTGCATCAAACCACATGACAGGTCATGCAGAATGGATGGAGGATGCAAGGAAAATGGAAAA
Source organism: Lygodium microphyllum (assembly GCF_053477565.2). Lineage (NCBI taxonomy): Eukaryota > Viridiplantae > Streptophyta > Polypodiopsida > Schizaeales > Lygodiaceae > Lygodium > Lygodium microphyllum. The sequence goes on from NC_141136.1 coordinate 2,278,477, forward strand.
ACCAAGATTTGTGGAGACTGGTGATGATACTGCACATCCTATTGTGCAGATTGGAAAAATTCCCTTGTCTATGCAGGATGGGGAAAAGAAATACCTGTCCGATGTATTTCATGTCCCGAATATCACCAAGAATCTGGTTTCTGTCGGTCAAATGGTTGAGTAGGGCTTGCAGGTCAGATTTAATCCTCATGGATGCTTTGTTGAGGATATGAAAAATAAAGGTCGCTTGATAGCAAAAGGAAAGAAGAAGGGCAGAATGTTTACATTGGATGCAGACATGTCTGAATTGAGTGCAGCAATGTTTGCACATGGGACCGGTGTAGTTGCAGATATTGATATCTGGCATAAACGCATTGGTCATGTTAATGTACAGCGACTTAAATCAATGCAGGCCCAAAATATTGTTGCGGGTTTGCCTAAGTTCAAGGTTGCAGAAATGCATAAGGTATGTGAAGCCTGTCAGTTTGGAAAGCAGGCAAGGAAACCATTTCCTAGACATGTTCAAGAGAGTGAGAAGCCATTGGAATTAATCCACTCTGATGTGTGGACTACTAAAGCTGCATCTCTTGGAGGCTGTCATTATTTTGTCACTTTTATTGATGACTATAGCAGAAAAGTTTGGGTGTATTTTATGAAAAAGAAAAGTGAAGTTTTTGGGCATTTCAAAACCCTTAAAGCTATGGCTGAAAAAGAAACAGGTCTGTAAATAAAATGCCTAAGGTTAGATGGAGGGGGAGAGTACCTCTCAAATGAGTTTGCAAAGTTCTTGTAGGAGCATGGCATAAAGCAGCAATATTCATGCAGTTATACCCCACAACAAAATGGAATTGCAGAAAGGAAAAACAGGCATATTGGAGAGGTATCTCGTGCCATGCTCAATGAAAAAGACTTGCCAGATTTTTATTGGGCTGAAGCAGTTGCTACAGCAGTCTACATAATGAACAGGACTCCCACTGCAGCAATACATGGAATGACTCCAGAGGAGAGGTATATTGGTAGGAAACCAGATATTTCTCATTTGAAAATTTTTGGTTGCATTGCCTATGTACATGTGCCAGATGAGCTGATATCCAAGTTGGATCCAAAAGCTGAGAAGTGCATCTTTATTGGTTACTCTCTGCAGCAAAAAGGGTATAGATACTATAACCCTTCTACTCGTAAGTTTACAGTGAGCAGAGATGTTGTTTTTGATGAGATGAGTAGCTGGTATAAACCAGTAAATGTGATTGATGATGTAGATGCACAAAATGGTAATGCTGCACAGAATTCACAATAGCAGTCACAAAGTATTAGTGGACCTGGAGCGTCCTCTAGCAGTGGTTCACATTCTTCACCATGGACAGGCAGATTGAGATCAGGAGAATCTTCTCAAAGAAATGCAGATAGTGGTATGCAGGTATCACGAAAAGGAAAAGAGAAGGTTGATCAGCCCATGCTTGATGTGAATGCAGGTCACTCTTATGTGGATGGTGAATCCAGTGGCTCAGAACAGAGCATTGATGATGAGTTGGGTATTCCTTCTATTGTTACACCTGGAGTAAGGAAGAACAGGGATGTTTTGAGAGCACCTGGGAGTGAACCTACTTTGCGCAGGTCTACGAGAGCTAGGTATCCTGTGGATAGGCTGAAATATGATGGATTTACAGCCATTCACTATGCATATATGGTCAAATTGATACAGGAACCAGAACCCACTTCTTTTGAACAAGCCATGGGAAAAGAAAAATGGGAGAAAGCCATGGATGAAGAAATGGATGCCTTGGAAGCAAATGCTACATGGGAATTGGTACCTTTGCCTAAAGGTAAAAATGCAATTGGCTGTAAGTGGGTTTATAAGGTGAAGCACAATGCAGATGGTTCTGTGAACAGATACAAGGCAATATTAGTAGTCAAGGGGTATGCACAAACATATGGCATTGACTATGAAGAAACATTCAGTCCGGTTGCAAGGATGGCAACCGTAAGAGCAGTCATTGCTATGGCTGCATCAAAGGGATGGTCTTTACATCAGATGGATGTAAGAATGCCTTCTTGCATGGTGATTTGCAAGAAGAGGTATATATGGAGCAGCCACCAGGTTATGTGCATGCTGTTCATCCTGAGTTTGTTTGCAGGTTGAAGAAAGCCTTGTATGGCTTGAAGCAAGCACCTAGAGCATGGTCTGACAAGATCGGACAGTATCTTGTCACTATTGGCTTTCAGATTTCCAAGGCAGATTTCTCACTTTATGTGAGGAAAACAGAGAAAGGTATTATGCTACTTGTCATTTATGTTGATGATTTGATTATGACAGGTGACAGTGATGAAGATATCCTTCATGTGAAAATGCTATTGAAGCAGAAGTTTGAGATGAAGGATTTGGGAGAGCTGCGTTATTTCTTGGGCATTGAGGTGATTAGATCACCAAGTGGGATATAGCTCTTGCAGAGGCAGTATGGATTGGACATGCTGTCCAAATATGGGATGACAGGCTGTAAGCCTATTTTAGTTCCTTTGGAGCAGAATGTGAAGCTGAGCACAGATGCAGGTGAGCTTCTAGAAGACCCTACTATGTACAGACGCATAGTAGGAAGTTTGATTTATATGACTATTACCAGGCCAGATTTGAGCTATGCTGTTGGATTGGTAAGTCAGTTTATGCAGGCTCCAAGGAAACCACATTTGGATGGGGCTAGACGCATACTCAGGTATGTGAAGTCCACATTGCAGTATGGACTATTTTATGAGACTGGGGTTCAGATACAGTTGCATGGATACACTGATGCTGATTGGGCTGGTAGTATTTCTGATAGACGATCTACCAGTGGATATGTGTTCTCTTTTGGGAGTGCTGCAGTCACTTGGAGCAGCAAGAAACAGCCTACAGTTTCCTTGTCGAGCACAGAGGCTGAGTACAGGGGTGCAGCAATGGCTGCATGTGAGGTAGCTTGGTTGCATAAGCTACTTTATGATATGCATCAGTCTACAGATGGGCCAGTTGTCATTTATTGTGACAACATGAGTAGTATACACTTGGCAAATAACCCAGTCTATCATGCTAGAACAAAGCACATTGAGGTGCATTACCACTATGTGCAAGAGAGGGTTTTACTAGGTCTTATTGATCTAGTTTATGTCAGCACAGAGGATCAGGTAGCTGACATATTCACGAAGGCATTGGGCGCAGAGAAGCTGCGCAAGTTCAAAGACCTGCTTGGTGTGCAGGAATTGGGATTGAGCTCGAGGGGGAGTGTTGAGATATCGAGCTCCACTCGTGATATGCCAGGGTGACCGTTGTGCATTTATGTCACCGATGTGTTAGTTGCAGATGCGATTGGTATACCGCCCATGAATAATAGCTACATGATAGCTATCCTTATCTACTCTAGTTCGTGGCTTGGTTAGTATGCCACCTTAGTTAGTTGAGTTTGGTTTGAGACCCATATATAGGGTTCTTCTATTTCTTTGTATGAGAGTTCTTTTGGCTTACACAACTAAGAAGAGGAAAACTGTTTTCAGCCTCCACCCTTGTGTGTATTCCCCCATTGTGCAAGCAAGAAAGCTTCAAGTGAGACTCCTTCCTTCTCTCCCACAATCTTGACATAGGCTTCAAATATTGACCAAAGTTAATCCCACATTGGAGATGAGTGGACTATCTAGCACACCAGATACACTTAAGGTTGTCAAGCATCAAGTTGATCATTGCTTTTAGTAAAGTCTTTTTTCTTTATAGAAAGATAAGAAACCCAACTTAGAGAGTCAAACAAAAACCCTAATGAGGATAGACAAAGAATTTTGAAAGAACTACTCAAGGCAGCATCAGCAAATAATAGAGCACCACTCAGTATGAATCCTCTAAGGCCAGCAAGAAAGACCCAGGTTGCTAGGATTAATAGAACAACTTCTAAACCTGTGAGAAAAAGAGATGTATCCTGAAGGAAGAGGAGATATAGAACATACAATCAAATGTGTATGAAGAGTCAAGACCAAGCCACGATGGGTTCCAAAGCATTGCCATGTGCTGAAGGGTATTATGTAAGAAATAGATGGATTTGGTTGCTAGAACTACCCACATTGTAACCTCCATTGACCTAGTCCAAGTCCCATTAAAACCAATGAGTAACAAAAAGAGATCCAAATGTTGATTTGGGTCAAGAACAAATTCCAATGAGAAGACAAACCTGGACTAAGTAGAAATCCAAAAGCTCATACTTGATATTCAAAAGCTAATTCTTGAGTATCAAGAAAAGACACATGGATTTACAATCACAAAAGTGCAATGACTTGAGGCATTTGCATGAGGAACCTATGTTGTTTGAGAAGTCATTACCCCAAGAGAAAGAGACCAAAGTAACCATTTCCTATTGATGCTACTTAGGGTAAAGGAGAAAGTCTAAGGATGGATGAGATAGAGCCATCCAATGTTGATAAGCAACAACCTAAGGAACTCATTGGTCCATTCTAATTGCCAAAGTCTCTCAAACCCAAAGAACCTTTGTTGAAGTCTAAGGATGAATAAGATAGAGCCATCCAATGTTGATAAGCAACAACCTAAGGAACTCATTGGTCCATTCTAATTGCCAAAGTCTCTCAAACCCAAAGAACCTTTGTTGAAGTCTAAGGATGGATGAGATAGAGCCATCCGATGTTGATAAGCAATAACCTAAGGAACTCATTAGTCCATCTAAATTGCCAAAGTTTCCCAAATCCAAAGAGACCAAGTAATTATTCCCTATTCATGCTACTTAGGCTAAAGGAGAAAGTCTAAGGATGGATGAGATAGAGCCATCCAATGTTGATAAGCAACAACCTAAGGAACTCATTGGTCCATCTAAATTGCCAAAGTCTCCCAAATCCAAAGAACCTTTGTTGAAGTCTAAATAGAGAATCCAATAGCAATAGCCTAGTGTAACTCCTTAATCCAAGAAAAAGGATCCATAAGGGACAACCAAGAAACAATCAAAATATGGAGGACCTCCCTTTGAAAATGTCATAAAAAATGCAACTAGAAAATCCAAGAGAATGTTATAAAAAATGCAATAGGAAATTCCAAGACCAATACTATTTCCAATCAATTCAAGGATCCAAGTGTGTAGTCACTTTCAACTACCATGATTGTCCCATCCACAAACTCCACAATTATTGCTTCCAAATTTAAAATGGAACTTGCATAGTCATAATCCTTGGCTGCGACCAAGCCGATCACTCTTGCTAAGGAACAAGCCTCTAGTTCTCTAGTGTCATAGAAGGATGTGAACATTAGCATAGAGGGCTCAATAATTCTAATGATTCACAAGGTATGTTCTTTTGAGTCAAAAGCTTTAGTAAATTTGAAGCTGGCTACATTGATCAGGAGATCCCTTGTGAAGATGGTACAAGAGAGAGCACAATAAGAGGATTGATTGATAATTAAGTGCCACCAAGGACTAGATGATGCGATGGTATCTCTTACTTATGCATATGTTGATGCCAACATGGGAACTCCGACAAAAGAACATAAGAAGCTTTTGGAAAAGCCATTGACCTGGGAAGAACAAAAGCACATTTTCTCACTCTTAACCCCAGCTCGAAAAGGAAGAAAAAGAAGTAAAATACAGATGCAAGGGAAAAAGTAGGACGGAGAACAAGCAAGGCACAAGGGCAGCCTCAAAAATCAAGTCAAAGGCAAATAGATTATTTTTAAATGCAAGGCACCCTAAAAAACTGTTGTAAAAGAGCGTCAGGCTCCCTCTTGTGCAAAATATAAAAGGTAGGCGGGCTTAGGCTAAAGAATAGGGCAAGTAGAATGGAAATGAAAAAGAGGACCTTGCCACAATGGCCCATCAAGTAAAAAAGGGATGGGTGCCCAATGGATTTTAGGACATGTATATAAAATCCAAAAAGTGAATGAGAGCTCATTGTTTGGTGGGTGGCAAAAGTGGACTCATCTTATTCTCCCCTTCTCTTCTCTTTGCTTACTTGTGAGTGCTTGAGGGAGGGAGTGTGAGTGAGTGAGAGAGTGAGTGTGTGAGGGTGAGGGATCTTGGAGGTGAATCTCTCCATCATCTCCTCTCTTCTTGGTGGAGGCTTGAGGATGAATCTCTCCACCTCCGAGCTCCATCTTGGTGGCAGTTGGGCGTGAGCTCCCTCTACACTCACATTATCTAGCAATAGTGGGTAAAGTCACGAGGCTCATGTCCAAACTTAAGAAAAATTAGCTTTGTTTGATTCCCTCTTTTTACACTAACCATTGTAGGGTAAGCAAAGAGGAAGCTGAAGCATTAGAATCATAAGGAGAAGGATAAAGTGTGTTTGAATAGAAATGGCATTCTAAATAGCATTTCATAGCTAGATTGGTAGTCAATTAATAACCATTGCTAAGCAAAGAAGGACACTTTGGACTTCACTCCATGGTTCGACATATGTAGCCCTTGCATCCTCAAGAGTCCCATGGACTGTTCATAGTGTTAAACTTATTGAAATTGCCAAGAAACATCCATTATGTATGAGAAATTCCTTTTGAAGGAGAGTTTCATGTGGCTAGTTGGTTGAGATGGGAAAGTATGGTGAATTGCATTATCCAAGTCTCGTATATTCTTGATCGCTACACTCTACTTCAATGCAATCCCCTCTTCTTTGAATAGTTTATTCTGAGGCTACGTGACACGATGCCCAATCTTTCCTTTACTTTTGCTGTTACACAAAATGGGTGTCCATCGCATGATGTAAAGCAAGGTGATGTACATTAATTTTTAATGAGAATGATATTCCAAATTCTAAGCAAGAAGCTACTAAAGTCCTTACTTACCCTACCCACTAGTCAAACCAAGTTCAGTTAATTGATCCTAAGATGCTCTTCATGAGGTTTCATAGACTCACCTTCAAGCTAGCCCCATTAAACCCAACCTTCTTGCTAATCTTAAGTCTACCTCTATTGATTCCTTAGTGCAATATGGCTATTACGTTGGCTACTGATCTTAAGTCTGCCTCTATTGATTCCTTAGTGCAATATGGCTACTATGTTGGCCAAAGAAGATAATTATCTTCAAATAAAGAAATTGCTCCAACTTGGCTCTACCTTTGATACCTTTATCAAATATTTGCTATGCTAGCTATGGGTCTTGCTAATGCTGATATAATTCAATTTGCTTCAAAATGGCCATCCACTTGGGAGAAGAATGAGCATTTTTTCCACAAAAGCAACCCTATCTAGAACAAGTTTTCAAAAACCTTTTCATCATAGGAATAGTTATAGTCATCATGACTTATTTCCTCTCATGCTTCTATTACCATGAGGAGTGGTTGATCACAATTCAAGAAGCTAAAGCAGAATAGCAAATCCTGTAACTCATTATTATAGAAGTGATATACACATCAACTTGATCTTGCTTGCTTTGGTAGTCATTTCATGACAATGGTTGAACAACAATATGCAGTCAGTAACATGTAAGTAGATCCTACTTATCATATCTCCACCTCTTTATGGTACATCTTTCTTGCTAAAAATTTGGAATTACCATAAATGTTGCAACATGAGCCATTGATTGATAAGCTTCTAATAAAGAGGAAGTGCACATTTCTAGTCACTTTGCAAGCCCTTCATTACCTAGTAATTTGACTACTTATCTATATGTACTAATCAACAAGCCAACTAGCTCAAATGCTTTTTCTTAATTGGAGTATGATCCAATTTTCTATGACTAATGAATTCCTAAAACTATAAAACATCAATTAGTGTATATACTAATCCTAGTCAAGTTTGTAGATAGTTTATTATTTTGCTCAAAATGTTGTATGTGTATAGCTAAAATCCATTCAACCTTGGAAAAATGCTCTATCTTATGCGAAGGTATGAGCTTTAACTTTTTGTTCTAGGTACAATGGCACAAAGCCATAAGGTTGTCATCATTTATCTCTATCTTTTTCACTACACGATGCTCTTAAAGTTTCACCAAGTGAATGTAGGAGAACAATTGGTGAAAAGGAAGAGTAATGGCAAATTCAAGACAAGATGATGACCACCATTGAAGCTTTTTTACCAATCCTAGGTTGTAGATACATTAGGATAACTAGACTCTTTTGGAGCTTCAAATGAGACCGAAGATAATCAATTGGCCTAATATATGGCAATAAGTGACAACAAACCAAACAATGAACACAATGGCCATGCATTTGATTCTTGCATGTTCATTTTGTGTTTTTGGAGTTTTAACCACTTCTCTTTCTTTAATGCGTATATAACTGAGCAACTATGACAAACATCATGTATTTTCAATTCACAATTGTGTCATAAAAATTGTTCAAAATGAGTTTGAGTTTTGAGTTTTTTATTTTTTTATTTTTGATTTTTTCTCAATTTTGTCCCTTCAATGCACACACAATCAATCACCCATAATAAGCAATATGCGTCTATAATATTGATGCATAGATTGTTTGAGTAAGAAGAGTTGAGTTTTGAGTTTCATGTTCTGTGTTTTTGTGTTGTTTTTGTTTTAATGTATAGATAACCGATTGCCGATGATAAGGATGATGCATTTTCAATCCACAATAATATCATGTGATTTGTTTATGCAAGAAAAGTTTGAGATTTAAGTCTTGTATTTTGTGTTTGCATTTTTGGGTTGTTTTACTCACACACACACACTCTCTCTCACTCTCAACAATGGAGACAAGATGATAGAATAGAAGAAGTGAATGAAGAGCTTCAATAGTTACACTTGTAGAACTTCTACATCATAGATGTACCAAAATGGTAAATACAACTAAGACCTCCCACCCTTATCCTAAAATTAAGGTTAGGGTTAGGTCCCTTCTCTAGGGTAGCATCCTATCTATGTTTTAGGGTTTGTGTTGCCTTGCATTTTAAAGTTTGCACCCCTGTGAATTAGGGCTTGCACCCCACTTTGGCATTTTCGGATTTATGCCCCTAAGAATTAGGGTCTACACCCTATTTTGGGTATTCTATCTACTTTATGGACTCTAGGCAAGTCCTTCCTTGAAAGCATGCTTGTATCTTAGCCTAGTTAGATGTAGCCTATGATATTGCAATTACATATCTATGTGCACAACCCACACAACAATTGTAGATGTTGCGACAAATATAACTATGGGAGATAATACAATGTGCATGGATGTGAGCCCAACTCTCACAAGATCATACAACCATGATGATGCGATATCCATGAAGTATAACAAGAAATAAAAGTGCACAACCCACACAACAACCCACACAACAATTGCAGATGTTGCGACAAATATAACTATGGGAGATAATACAATGTGCACAGATGTGAGCCCAACCTTCACAAGATAATACAACCATGATAATGCTATATCCATGAAGTATAACAAGTAATAAAAGTGCTTGAAAGTAAGATGCTAAAGATCCAAAAAGTAAATACACCATAAAATAATTCTAGCACTTATGCCTTGATTGTCTCTCACTTTTCTTGACTTTGATTATCTTTTACTTTTCTTGACTTTGCCTTTCATTATAGCTTTCCACATTTGCTATTAACAGATGAGCTTTTTAATCAAAAGCCTAATTTTATCTAGAGAGTACCTAGGTCTGAGACTATGCAAAGAAATATTAAACATAGAATACAAACACAATTGTATGACAAAGCACATATCATAATAGAACTTTGTAGGCATAGGGTAACCTAGAGACGATGAATATAAAAGATAAATGAAGAACAATGGATATAAGACTCAACTAAACACACTATGTAGAGTGAATATAAAATCTCAAAATATTGTCTTTGAAGGACTCGAGTAGAGAGTATGAGCAAGATAATGTGTCATACTTTGTATTGATCCTAAATGCACCAAATAACCTCTTAATGTGACCATCAACTACAAATGTAGATGAGTCTATTATTGGATTAGGTTGAACACGATAGGACTAGTTTGAATAGTAGATAGTAGGCTATAGAATGTCAAGAAGAAGTAGGCAACTATTGAAATTAAAAAAATGTAGATGTAGATGTACTCTTGAAAACCTAGTGTGAGGTGGATGAGAAGAGAAGGGTGGGATGGGTGGAATTGGAAATTATGCTATTGATGGAATATATGTGAATGAAGATGGATTATTTTTAGTAAATTAAAAATTAGATGATGATGAAAATGACATTTGAAATGATGATGGTGATGCACTATGAGAAACCAAACTCGAAGAAAATTTGAAAGAAGGAGAATTACTAGACTTTTTTCTTATATCCAAAGTATGCCCTAAAAGTGAATAGGCATATACATAAGACTAAGGGAAAAAACCTCCTAAAGAGGGAAAAAATTTCCCATCAGTCCTAAATGTGTTTACACATGTCACTATTGAAATATCGCAAAAAATCCCCCTGGAAGTGATATAGTGAATAAGAGCTAGCACTCATATATGGGGAAGTGCCATGCCTTGTGGACTAGATTAATTCACAAAAAGGGGACTAAGTCCAAAGCTTTGCAGAAAGCTTCAAACTTCTCATGAGGTAAAGCCTTTGTGAAAAGATCTACAAGGTTATCCTGTATTGGCACATAGGTCAAGTTCATCTCTCCCATACAAAGTCTCTCCTTGACATAATGATAGTACATCTCATTGGGTTTAATGTGTACATGGGACATTGGGTTTTGTGAAACTGCTGATGTGCTTTGACTATCAATTAAAGATGGTGGTAGTAGATGACTTTCCAATACCAAAATAAGCCAAGAGGCATCTAAGCCAAATACAATTAATAGTAGCTATAAGAGCTACCCTATAGTGAGCTTTACAACTAGAAGCAATGATAGTAGTCTACTTCTTTCTCAACCATGATATGCATGAGCTGCCAAGTATGAAGGAAAAATACAAGGGAGTAAGCCCAAACTTTGTGGAAAGCCTTAAACTTCTCAAGAGGCAAAACCTTTGTGAAAGAGTTAATCTCTCATGCAGGAAGTTTCTCCCAAATATAATGATAGTGGACATCAATATGCTTAGTATTTACATGGAACATTAGATTTCATGCAATTAACAATGTGCTCAGATTGTTAGTAAAGATGGTAGCAGTAGGTGTCTTTCCAACACCCAAATAAGGTAAGAATTATCTGAGCCAAATATACTCAATTGTAACTATAAAAGCTACATGTACTCATCTTCACAATTAGAAGTAGCCACAATGGATTGCTTCTTGCTCAAACATGATATGCATGAGCCGCCAAGCATGAAGAAAAAACCTCTCTTGGAGACACAAGTGTCAAAATAGCTAGCCTAGTCAGAATTCAAAAAAAAAAAAAAGTAAATCTGGTGATAGTGTTTCCCCCTTAGGATAAAACAACTCAATATTTGAGTATCACTCAAGAAGAAAAAGATCCGCTTGACTAATTATCAACGCTTAATGCTTAGGCTATGCATGAACTTACTCATCTGTGAGGCTATAAATTGAATGCCATGCCTTGTGATACATACATAAGTCAAGCATTTGAGTAGAAGACAGCTTCTTTCGAAGTTCCTCCTGAAGAAGATGCACCACCATTTCTCTGCTCCTCAGAAATTAGAAGATCAATCAACTCCTCAAAATCAGGAAATCTTTCACGAACTGAAATGGATGTCCGAAACTATGCATAATCCTTTCCTAGACCATTCAAGGTCACAGAAACTAAATTATCATCTTCCACTGGCGACCCAATGGAAGCAAGTGCATCTGCAATCTTCTTCACCTTCATGTGGTAGTCATTGATGCTCATACTTTCTCTTTGCACATTATGCAACTCTTACTTGAGCTGCATTTTCCTGGCTTGCGTATTTGTGCTATACATTTTTGACAAGGTATCCCATGCCTCCTTTGGCGTACTTGCATCCTGAATATGCACAATCATAGAGTCTGAAATACTGATAGACAGCCAGTACATAACTTTCCTGGCTCTCTCATGCCATGCTTTGAATGCCTGCATTTGCTGTTGATTGGGAACATCAGGAAGAAATGGTTCTTCTTCATTTCCTACAACAAATTCCCAATATCCTTTTCCCATAAGGAAATTCGTCATTCTAAACTTCCATGCTTGGAAGTTGTTCTTGTCAAGCTTTTCAGTTACAATCTGTGAAAGAGAATCAGACGCCATTACAGAATACTGCAAAAAATTCTGTCACTGCAGAGAACACAGCTTCAGCCTCACAAGGGCAAATCTGCAAAACTGACGAAAGTGGTATTTAACCACACAGTCACTTCCTAGTGACGATTTTGCATCAACAGGCAACAGGGATGATTCTGTAACTCCCAATGTCTCTGCGCACAGGCATACGATGTAATTTCTATAGTAACTTTTCACTGACCTGTAGAACAGTGGCTGCACAGCATAAAACTGGGCCTTTTCCTAAGTGCGTGCATAAAACTTCCGCCTCCAAAACATGTCCCGAAATGGCCTCAAATAAAAAAAACAGGGTCGCCGCGAAGGGCGTCTCAACTTGAGACAATGCACTCTTGCAATTTCCGGCTATGCTGTCAAGATTGTGGGAGAGAAGGAAGGAGTCTCACTTGTAGCTTTCTTGCTTGCACAATGGGGGAATACACACAGAGGTGGAGGCTGAAAACTGTTTTCCTCTTCTTAGTTGTGTAAGCCAAAAGAACTCAAGTACAAAGAAATAGAAGAACCCTACATATGGGTCTCAAACCAAACTCAACTAACTAAGGTGGCATACTAACTGAGCCACGAACTAGAGTAGATAAGGATAGCTATCATGTAGCTATTATTCATGGGCGGTGTACCAACCGTATCTGCAACTGACATGTCGGTGACATAAATGCACAACGGTCACCCTGGCGTATCACGAGTGGAGCTCGATATCTCAACACTCCCCCTCGAGCTCAATCCCAATTCCTGCAGACCAAGCAGGTCTCTGAACTTGCGCAGCTTCTCTGCGCCCAATGCCTTCGTAAATATGTCAGCTACCTGATCCTCTGTGCTGACATAAACTAGATCAATAAGACCTAGTAAAACCCTCTCCCGCACATAGTGATAATGCACCTCAATGTGCTTTGTTCTAGCATGATAGACTGGGTTATTTGCCAAGTGTATACTACTCATGTTGTCACAATAAATGACAACTGGCCCACCTGTAGACTGATGCATATCATAAAGTAGCTTATGCAACCAAGCTACCTCACATGCAGCCATTGCTACACCCCTGTACTCAGCCTCTGTGCTCGACAAGGCAACTGTAGGTTGTTTCTTGCTGCTCCAAGTGACTGCAGCACTCCCAAAAGAGAACACATATCCAATGGTAGATCGTCTATCAGAAATGCTACCAGCCCAATCAGCATCAGTGTATCCATGCAACTGTATCTGAACCCCAGTCTCATAAAATAGTCCATACTGCAATGTGGACTTCACATACCTGAGTATGCGTCTAGCCGCATCCAAATGCGATTTCCTTGGAGCCTGCATAAACTGACTTACCAATCCAACAGCATAGCTCAAATCTGGCCTGGTAATAGTCATATAAATCAAGCTTCCTACTATGCGTCTGCACATAGTAGGGTCTTCCAGAAGCTCACCTGCATCTACGCTCAGCTTCACATTCTGCTCCAAAGGAACTGAAATAGGCTTACAGCCTGTCATCCCATATTTGGACAGCATGTCCAATCCATACTGCCTCTGCAAGAGCTGTATCCCACTTGGTGATCTAATCACCTCAATGCCCAAGAAATAATGCAGCTCTCCCAAATCCTTCATCTCAAACTTCTGCTTCAATAGCATTTTCACATGAAGGATATCCTCATCACTGTCACCTGTCATAATCAAATCATCAACATAAATGACAAGTAGCATAATACCTTTCTCTGTTTTTCTCACATAAAGTGAGAAATCTGCCTTGGAAATCTGAAAGCCAATAGTGACAAGATACTGTCCTATCTTGTCAGACCATGCTCTAGGTGCTTGCTTCAAGCCATACAAGGCTTTCTTCAACCTGCAAACAAATTCAGGATGAACAGCATGCACATAACCTGGTGGCTGCTCCATATAGACCTCTTCTTGCAAATCACCATGCAAGAAGGCATTCTTTACATCCATTTGATGTAAAGACCATCCCTTTGATGCAGCCATAGCAATGACTGCTCTTACGGTTGCCATCCTTGCAACCGGACTGAATGTTTCTTCATAGTCAATGCCATATGTTTGTGCATACCCCTTGACTACTAATCTTGCCTTGTATCTGTTCACAGAACCATCTGCATTGTGCTTCACTTTATAAACCCACTTACAGCCAATTGCATTCTTACCTTTAGGCAAAGGTACCAATTCCCATGTAGCATTTGCTTCCAAGGCATCCATTTCTTCATCCATGGCTTTCTCCCATTTTTCTTTTCCCATGGCTTGCTCAAAAGAAGTGGGTTCTAGTTCATGTATCACTTTGACCATATATGCATAGTGAATGGCTGTAAATCCATCATATTTCAGCCTATCCACAGGATACCTAGCTCTCGTAGACCTGCACAAAGTAGGTTCACTCCCAGGTGCTCTCAAAACATCCCTGGTTTTCCTTACTCCAGGTGTAACAATAGAAGGAATGCCCAACTCATCATCAATGCTCTGTTCTGAGCCACTGGATTCACCATCCACATAAGAGTGACCTGCATTCACATCAAACATGGGCTGATCAACCTTCTCTTTTCCTTTTCGTGATACCTGCATACCACTATCTGCATTGCTTTGAGAAGATTCTCCTGATCTGAATCTACCTGTCCATGGTGAAGAATGTGAACCACTGCTAGAGGATGCTCCAGGTCCACTAATATTTTGTGACTGCTGCTGTGAATTCTGTGCAGCATTACCATTTTGTGCATCTACATCATCAATCACATTTACTGGTTTATACTAGCTACTCATCTCATCAAAAACAACATCTCTGCTCACTGTAAACTTACGAGTAGAAGGGTTATAGCATCTATACCCTTTTTGCTGTAGAGAGTAACCAATAAAGATGCACTTCTCAGCTTTTGGATCCAACTTGGATCTCAACTCATCTGGCACATGTACATAGGCAATGCAACCAAAAATTTTCAAATGAGAAATATCTGGTTTCCTACCAGTATACCTCTCCTCTTGAGTCATTCCATGTATTGTTGCAGTGGGAGTCCTGTTCATTATGTAGACTGCTGTAGCAACTGCTTCAGCCCAATAAAAATCTGGCAAGTCTTTTTCATTGAGCATGGCACGAGACACCTCTCCAATATGTCTGTTTTTTCTTTCTGCAATTCCATTTTGCTGTGGGGTATAACTGCATGAATATTGCTGCTTTATGCCATGCTCCTGCAAGAACCTTGCAAACTCATTTGAGAGGTACTCTCCCCCTCCATCTGACCTTAGGCATTTTATTTACAGACCTGTTTCTTTTTTAACCATAGCTTTAAGAGTTTTGAAATGCCCAAACACTTCACTTTTCTTCTTCATAAAATACACCCAAAGTTTTCTGCTATAGTCATCAATAAAAGTGACAAAATAATGACAGCCTCCAAGAGATGCAGCTTTAGTAGTCCACACATCAGAGTGGATTAATTCCAATGGCTTCTTACTCTCTTGAACATGTCTAGGAAATGGTTTCCTTGCCTGTTTTCCAAACTGACAGGCTTCACATACCTTATGCATTTCTGCAACCTTGAATTTAGGCAAACCTGCAACAATATTTTGGGCCTGCATTGATTTAAGTCGCTGTACATTAACATGACCAATGCGTTTATGCCATATATCAATATCTGCAACTACACCGGTCCCATGTGCAAACATTGCTGCACTCAATTCAGACATGTCTGCATCCAATGTAAACATTCTGCCCTTCTTCTTTCCTTTTTCTATCAAGCGACCTTTATTTTTCATATCCTCAACAAAGCATCCATGAGGATTAAATCTAACCTGCAAGCCCTGCTCAACCATTTGACCAACAGAAACCAGATTCTTGGTGATATTCGGGACATGAAATACATCGGACATGTATTTCTTTTTCCCATCCTGCATAGACAAAGGAATTTTTCCGATCTGCACAATAGGATGTGCAGTATCATCACCAGTCTCCACAAATCCTGGTTTTTCCATTTTCCTTGCATCCTCCATCCATTCTGCATGACCTGTCATGTGGTTTGATGCACCTGAGTCAACATACCATACATCATTGCTTTCTTCTGCACTTGTCACAGAATTGTTCATGTGCTGCACCATGAACAAATGCTCATTTCTGTCATCACCTTGTCTACTAGAAGATGCATAATTTCCTTGTTGCAGTTTTCCATTCATGATGTCATTCTGCTTTTTATAGCAGTCTTTAGCCATATGACCCATTTTACCACAATAGTAGCATTCAACATTACTGTTTGCATTTTGGCCTCTTTGCCATCCACCACGACCTCTTTGGCTCCCCCTGCCTCTAGAGTTACCACGTCCTCCTCCATAGGAATGGTTTTCTTGAGTTTGCTGCATATTCTGATTTCTGCCACGGCCTCCAAATCGGCCTCCTCTACCTCTGCCTCTACCTCTTCCAGCATTTGAGTAGAAGGCAGCTTCTTTTGAAGTTCCTCCTGAAGAAGATGCACCACCATTTCTCTGCTCCTCAGAAATTAGAAGAGCAATCAACTCCTCAAAATCAAGAAATCTTTCACGGACGGAAATGGATGTCCGAAACTGCGCATAATCCTTTCCTAGACCATTCAAGGTCACAGAAACTAAATCATCATCTTCCACTGGCGACCCAATGGAAGCAAGTGCATCTGCAGTCTTCTTCACCTTCATGTGGTAGTCGTTGATGCTCATATTTTCTCTTTGCACATTGTGCAACTCTTGCTTGAGCTGCATTTTCCTAGCTTGCGTATTTGTGCTATACATTTTTGACAAAGTATCCCATGCCTCCTTTGGCGTACTTGCATCCTGAATATGCACAATCATAGAGTCTGAAATGCTGATAGACAGCCAATACATAACTTTCCTGGCTCTCTCATGCCATGCTTTAAATGCCTGCATTTGCTGTTGATTGGGAACATCAGGAAGAACTGGTTCTTCTTCATTTCCTGCAACAAATTCTCAATATCCTTTTCCCATAAGGAAATTCGTCATTCTAAACTTCCATGCTTGGAAGTTGTTCTTGTCAAGCTTTTCAGTGACAATCTGTGAAAGAGAATCAGATGCCATTACAGAAGACTGCAAAAAATTCTGTCATTGCAAAAACCGCAGCTTCACCCTCACAAGGGAAAATCTGCAAAACTGGCGAAAGTGGTATTTGACCACACAGTCACTTCCTAGTGACGATTTTGCATCAACAGGCAACAGGGATGATTCTGTAACTCCCAATGTCTCTGCGCACAAGCATACAATGCAATTTTTACAGTAACTATTCACCGACCTGTAGAACAGTGGCTGCACAGCATAAAACTGGGCCTTTTCCTGAGTGCGTGCAGAAAACTTCCGCCTCCAAAACAGGCCCTGAAATGGCCTCAAATAAAAAAAACAAGGTCGCCAAGGGCCAACGCCCTTTCCCGCAGCATATACTGCCCTCTTGCTTCACCGTGAAGGGCGTCTCAACCTGAGACAATGCACTCCTGCACTTTTCGACTGTGCTACCTGCAGAGATCTGCTCCCAAAACAGAAAATGAAAGCAACACTGCTCCTCTTACCAGAACACCGCAAGCTTGGCTTGCTTTCTTGAGCTCCTTACCACGAACATGGCATCTTCTAGTAGACAGGGTGATGACAGAAATGAGCATTTGTTCATGGTGCAGCACATGAACAATTCTGTGACAAGTGCAGAAGACAGCAATGATGTATGGTATGTTGACTCAAGTGCATCAAACCACATGACAGGTCATGCAGAATGGATGGAGGATGCAAGGAAAATGGAAAAACTAGGATTTGTGGAGACTGGTGATGATACTGCACATCCTATTATGTAGATTGGAAAAATTCATTTGTCTATGCAGGATGGGAAAAAGAAATACCTGTCCGATGTATTTCATGTCCCGAATATCACCAAGAATCTAGTTTTTGTTGGTCAAATGGTTGAACAGGGCTTGCAGGTTAGATTTAATCCTCATGGATGCTTTGTTGAGGATATGAAAAATAAAGGTCACTTGATAGCAAAAGGAAAGAAGAAGGGCAGAATGTTTACGTTGGATGCAGACATGTCTGAATTGAGTGCAACAATATTTGCACATGGGACCGGTGTAGTTGCAGATATTGATATCTGGCATAAACGCATTGGTCATGTTAATGTACAACGACTTAAATCAATGCAGGCCCAAAATATTGTTGCAGGATTGCCCAAATTCAAGGTTGCAGAAATGCATAAGATATGTGAAGCCTGTCAATTTGGAAAACAGGCAAGGAAACCATTTCCTAGACATGTTCAAGAGAGTAAGAAGCCATTGGAATTAATCCACTCTGATGTGTGGACTACTAAAGCTGCATCTCTTGGAGGCTGTCATTATTTTGTCACTTTTATTGATGACTATAGCAGAAAAGTTTGGGTGTATTTTATGAAAAAGAAAAGTGAATTTTTTGCGCATTTCAAAACTCTTAAAGCTATGGTTGAAAAAGAAACAGGTCTGCAAATAAAATGCCTAAGGTCAGATGGAGGGGGAGAGTACCTCTCAAATGAGTTTGCAAGGTTCCTGCAGGAGCATGGCATAAAGCAGCAATATTCATGCAGTCATACCCCACAACAAAATGGAATTGCAGAAAGGTAAAACAGGCATATTAGAGAGGTATCTCGTGCCATGCTCAATGAAAAAGACTTGCCAGATTTTTATTGGGCTGAAGCAATTGCTACAGCAGTCTACATAATGAACAGGACTCCCACTGCAGCAATACATGGAATGACTCCCGAGGAGAGGTATACTGGTAGGAAACTAGATATTTCTCATTTGAAATTTTTTGGTTGCATTGCCTATGTACATGTGCCAGATGAGTTGAGATCCAAGTTGGATCCAAAAGCTGAGAAGTGCATCTTTATTGGTTACTCTCTGTAGAGCAAAAAGGGTATAGATGCTATAACCCTTCTACTCGTAAGTTTACAGTGAGCAGAGATGTTGTTTTTGATGAGATGAGTAGCTAGTATAAACCAGTAAATGTGATTGATGATGTAGATGCACAAAATGGTAATGCTGCACAGAATTCACAGCAGCAGTCACAAAATATTAGTGGACCTGGAGCGTCCTCTAGCAGTGGTTCACATTCTTCGCCATGGACAGGCAGATTGAGATCAGGAGAATCTTCTCAAAGAAATGCAGATAGTGGTATGCAGGTATCACCAAAAGGGAAAGAGAAGGTTGATCAGCCCATGTTTGATGTGAATGCAGGTCACTCTTATGTGGATGGTGAATCCAGTGGCTCAGAACAGAGCATTGATGATGAGCTGGGTATTCCTTCTATTGTTACACCTGGAGTAAGGAAGACCAGGGATGTTTTGAGAGCACCTGGGAGTGAACCTACTTTGCGCAGGTCTACGAGAGCTAGGTATCCTGTGGATAGGCTGAAATATGATGGATTTACAGCCATTCACTATGCATGTATGGTTAAAGTGATACAGGAACCAGAACGCACTTCTTTTGAGGAAGCCATGGGAAAAGAAAAATGGGAGAAAGCCATGGATGAAGAAATGGATGCCTTGGAAGCAAATGCTACGTGGGAATTGGTACCTTTGCCTAAAGGTAAAAATGCAATTGGCTGTAAGTGGGTTTATAAAGTGAAGCACAATGCAGATGGTTCTGTGAACAGATACAAGGCAAGATTAGTAGTCAAGGGGTATGCACAAACATATGGCATTGACTATGAAGAAACATTCAGTTCGGTTGCAAGGATGGCAACCGTAAGAGCAGTCATTGCTATGGCTGCATCAAAGGGATGGTCTTTATATCAGATGGATGTAAAGAATGCCTTCTTGCATGGTGATTTGCAAGAAGAGGTCTATATGGAGCAGCCACCAGGTTATGTGCATATGTTCATCCTGAGTTTGTTTGCAGGTTGAAGAAAGCCTTGTATGGCTTGAAGCAAGCACCTAGAGCATGGTCTGACAAGATAGGACAGTATCTTGTCACTATTGGCTTTCAAATTTCCAAGGCAGATTTCTAACTTTATGTGAGAAAAATAGAGAAAGGTATTATGCTACTTGTCATTTATGTTGATGATTTGATTATGACAGGTGATAGTGATGAAGATATCCTTCATGTGAAAATGCTATTGAAGCAGAAGTTTGAGATGAAGGATTTGGGAGAGCTGCGTTATTTCTTGGGCATTGAGGTGATTAGATCACCAAGTGGGATACAGCTCTTGCAGAGGCAGTATGGATTGGACATGCTGTCCAAATATGGGATGACAGGCTGTAAGCCTATTTTAGTTCCTTTGGAGCAGAATGTGAAGCTGAGCACAGATGCAGGTGAGCTTTTGGAAGACCCTACTATGTACAGACGCATAGTAGGAAGGTTGATTTATATGACTATTACCAGGCCAAATTTGAGCTATGCTGTTGGATTGGTAAGTCAGTTTATGCAGGCTCCAAGGAAACCGCATTTGGATGCGGCTAGATGCATACTCAGGTATGTGAAGTCCACATTGCAGTATGGACTATTTTATGAGACTGGGGTTCAGATATAGTTTCGTGGATACACTAATGCTGATTGGGCTGGTAGTATTTCTGATAGACGATCTACCAGTGGATATGTGTTCTCTTTTGGGAGTGCTGCAGTCACTTGGAGCAGCAAGAAACAGCCTACAGTTGCCTTGTCGAGCACAGAGGCTGAGTACAGGGATGTAGCAATGGCTGCATGTGAGGTAGCTTGGTTGCATAAGCTACTTTATGATATGCATCAGTCTACAGATGGGCCAGTTGTCATTTATTGTGACAACATGAGTAGTATACACTTGGCAAATAACCCAGTCTATCATGCTAGAACAAAGCACATTGAGGTGCATTATCACTATGTGCGAGAGAGGGTTTTACTAGGTCTTATTGATCTAGTTTATGTCAGCACAGAGGATCAGGTAGTTGACATATTCACGAAGGCATTGGGCGCAGAGAAGCTGCGCAAGTTCAGAGACCTGCTTGGTGTGCAGGAATTGGGATTGAGCTCGAGGGGGAGTGTTGAGATATCAAGCTCCACTCGTGATACGCCAGGGTGACCGTTGTGTATTTATGTCACCGACTTGTCAGTTGCAGACGCGGTTGGTACACCGCCCATGAATAATAGCTACATGATAGCTATCCTTATCTACTCTAGTTCGTGGATCAGTTAGTATGCCACCTTAGTTAGTTGAGTTTGGTTTTGAGACCACATATATAGGGTTCTTCTATTTCTTTGTATTAGAGTTCCTTTTGGCTTACATAACTAAGAAGAGGAAAACTGTTTTCAGCCTCCACCTCTGTGTGTATTTCCCCATTGTGCAAGCAAGAAAGCTACAAGTGAGACTTCTTCCTTCTCTCCCACAATCTTGACAATATCTTGTCTCCAAATACTTGATAGTAGTTGTTAACACCTCTCTTATGATATGTTGGTATAGGGACACTAGATGCTTTGAAATATACTAAGCTACTAAAATGATGAGCTAACTAGCTAAATCTCTTGGTAATCAAAAACAAATTTCAAGGCGTTAAGTTTGGTATAATGTCTAGATAGTGTATGTGCATATAACCCTTTTTGTACAAACTTCAAATTGAATTTGTTATTATGACTAGGTTTCTAAATTCAACTTAACTTATCACCTTATTGTGGGTTTGGTTCCATATTGAAGGATTGGTGTAGTGGTTAACCCCTCCTCATCTCTTGATTTCTAATAAGAGAAAGGCACTCACATGCTTCTCATATGGATTAGAAATGGAAACGCCTTGAAATTTAATGTTATTAGATTTGGCATTCAATGGTGTGTCGCATGTATTTACAAAAGGTTGTTTAACTAGTGAGGTGAGTTGTCTCCTCATTAAGTAGTGGATTGATATCACCTTGCAATATACTAACTCTTATCTTTGTTTTAGAAGTAGTAAAAAAGGATTACTCCCTGTATCATTATTATTGTGTGTACATAGGTTGTTAAGGGAATAGTCTAGTTCATACCATGAAACTTGTCATTTTTTAGTATTATGCATTATTGATGATCACTTAGCATGCTTCTCTAAGCCTCTATGGAGGATGAATGCTCGATTATAAGCATGTTTAAATCATTCCTTTGCATTAGTATTTGATCTTACTAGCTTAAGTGATCGCAAGTACTTTTAGCTATTTTAGATGTGCATCCTTAGTTGGCAAGTTCTTACAAAGTAATATGTGGTTAATAGTGTTTTACCTTTTATATATTCCTTTATTGATTATAATTCCTTAAGATTTAGTTTTTTCTAGCACATTTGTAGGTGCGATTGAGATGACAACCAGGTCTCGTGATGACACCTACAATATGCAATAAATGGCAAGGTTCTTACCTTCATCTTTTGTATGGATGCAGGTAATAGTTGGACACTTCACCCACTCAGGCATGAAAAGACTACTCCTAGGTAGTTATTCAAGATATTGAGCATTACTCAAAGAACACACACACACACACACACACACACACACACACAAAGGACTTAAGTACTTGAGATACCATTTCACCCAAAAGAATGTACAACTACTTAAAAATGGAAACATACAAAGAAATAAGAAGATCCAGAGTGAAATACAAACTTTATCAATAATTGAATACATGTAGAAGAGATGTGCATATATTCACACAAATATACTGATATATATCATTATGTTATTTAAACATACATCAAGTATACTTAAAAGAGATACACACACACAAATACATACATACATACATACATACATACATACATACATACATACATACATACATACATACATACATACATACATACATACATACATACATACATACATACATACATACATACATACATACATACATACATACATACATACATACATACATGCACACACACACACACACATACGTACGTACATACATACATAACATATATGTGTACACACACACAAAGAGAGAGAGAGAGAGAGAGAGAGAGAGAGAGAGAGAGAGAGAGAGAGAGAGAGAGAGAGAGAGAGAGAGAGAGAGAGAGAGAGAGAGAGAGAGAGAGAGAGAGAGAGAGAGAGAGAGAGAGAGAGAGAGAGAGAGAGCCTTTTTGAGGTTGCAATCAACAACTAATAGGGCAAACCACAGATCCATTTGGATCACCCCATAGCATGCCCCGCATTTCACTATCTATTTCATTGGTACCCTTACATATATGGGCCACTATATGTAGCAAACCTTGCAAGGCAATATCAACTCCTACACGCTAGGAATTATCCAATTAACTCAAATATAGAAGATGCAAAGTTATGTTGTTTTGATTAGAACAACATTACTCCACCAGTTGCTACAAAGCTTGGAGTTCTTCTACAACAATAGCATTGAAAGCTCTAGTCAAGGGTTGCCTACTACGGACTTCGATCAGTGCTCTCTTGATAACTCTATCCCTCACCATTTGTTTGGTGCTTTTCACATTAATCCACCTTTACGGAGTGGACATAACAACCTCCAAATCGTCATTGTCAGAGGCATTGTCAGAGGTTTCAACTGTGATGTTGCGATTACATACCTTCATGTCTATTTGAAAAGTATTACAATCGAACACTTTAATAATAAACACTATAAGCAAAAAAAAAAGTACTATACTTCAAATTAGTTGCACATAATCTCCACATGACGAAATATCTATTTAGTCTTGTTACCTTTTCAACATACCCTATAGTTGTTCCTACATTAACATGAGGAATGGCTTTGTTGGACAAAAACAACGTATTTTGCTAGGTTTGAAAAAAAGACAATTGAAATCATAGTTTGGGGCTAATGTGATAAAATAACATTGCTAGAAGAGGAATGTTTTCTTAAAACTTTAACCATATTCCTAAAACTCACTTACTTCCCACCTTCAACTTGCAAGGTAGCTCATGTTGTCTCTTCCAAATATGAATATTTCTTGACTTTATAATAAACTATCATCTCTAGGTGCCAAAATACACATATTTACTTGGTAATCATGTTACTATAATTAAATATGATTTTTTAGCACTTGAAATAGATTTCAGTATGTTTACACTTAGAATAAGTAAAGGAACTTGGGAACGCACACACGCGCACACACACGCACTCATGCACGCACGCCCACCCGCACGCATGGACACACGCACGCACACACGCACACGCACACGCACGCATGCGCGTGCACACACCCGCACAACCCCGCGCGCACGTGCGCGCGCGCACACACACGCACACACACACACACACACACACACACACACAGAGCATATTACTTATGTTGCACCAAGTGAAACATATATATAAATCCAAATATCAATTTTTATCATCTAATATATAGAATATACGAGACAATTTCTTTTAATCATCAATACCCAACATAATGAGAGAGAGAGAGAGAGAGAGAGAGAGAGAGAGAGAGAGAGAGAGAGAGAGAGAGAGAGAGAGAGAGAGAGAGAGAGAGAGAGAGAGAGAGAGAGAGAGAGAGAGAGAGAGAGAGAGAGAGAGAGAGAGAGAGAGAGAGAGAGAGATTACCCCTACTTAGGGCACATGAGTAAGGATAAAAATTTACTAAACCTAATGTGGCTTATTAATCCTAATGTGGAAAACCTATTTTTTGCACATATCAATTGACATAAAACTCATCTAGAAAAATTGGATTTATTCACAAAAGAGATGAATAAACCTTATTTTAAATAACGTTAGAAAGCAAATTTTGGTATAAAGTCTTCAAAATAGGCAATAAAATAAAATTTTTACTATTCTAACCCTTTGTTCTATAGTGTACAACCTAGTTTCATAGATTTTTTCTAAAAATGCATTGATCATTTATCATAGGGAATAATCATACCTAGGTAGAATTATTAAAAGTTTGCAAGAGAAAAATTGTTGCAAATGTTTTACACCTTTAGAGAAATTTAAACATGTTACATTATAAGCATTGATAGACATAAGCAATGTGTAGATAGACTTAGAATGATTTTGTAAAGACTATGAATGATCTATTTGTTTTTAACATGTAAAATTTATCTCAACTTAAACATAATTTCAAAGTAAAAAACTAGACATATAATTAATGATATAAATTATAATGTGACACTGATAGTCCTCTCATGTTATGCAAGAGTTAACTCTCACATAACATTAGAATTGCCCAAATGTTAGTGCTCTCTCTCTCTCTCTCTCTCTCTCTCTCTCTCTCTCTCTCTCTCTCTCTCTCTCTCTCTCTCTCTCTCTCTCTCTCTCTCTCTCTCAATGGGTACATGAGGATAGTTCTAGCAAGATTCAAGCTCCCTCTTACTTAATTGGCAACACAACCCTTCACATTACAAATGGATTCCAAACAAAGGATTGATTTGTAGTGTGACATAACATATCAACTTGTACAAGTAGGCAGACATTAGGGAGGCTCCAATAGCCACATGTGTTTTACCATGTCATCATCTTCTTCCTAACTGTGGCTTGATGGAGATTGTCCTAAACATGTGCCTATAACTCACATAGCCATCATACCAGATCTCACAAAGCTCAATATAGCCTATGCCCTTGTTTTTGTTAAGCAAATGCCGATAACTTTTCAATAAAAAACTAAATGAAAGAGTACATGTGCCCAAGCTACTTTTCTCTGGACCAAAAAAGGCTATTTTTCTATAAAAAGCAATGTTGTGAGGCCCCCTCTATCTTTGCCTTTTCATGCACACATTCCCCCCTTTGTCAAGCAAAGATACATTTCAATATGGGTCCCGCTTTTTTTTTGGGACATGCTGGTAACTCTTTGATTTCTTGCTAGTCGAAGTTTTTGAAAATTAAATTTAAACAAGATTCAATGCTTTCAACCAAATGATTCATGGGTGCATGGTTTAGATTACCATTGTGTGGGATGCAAGGTATAGGGTTCAATCCCCAAAATGATAATCCGGGTGAGACCAATGCTTCTTTTAGGGGCCTTTTAATTTGTGGGCCCCATGCTCATCCGATGACCGAGTGAAACCACAAATTATCATTTCGCCTCACATGGCATCTTTGGTGGTGTTGGATGCGGTGTCCCCTATCTCCTTATCTTTGCCTTTCATGCACACATCCCCCCTTCTACCCATGTCTCTCACTTCACATGGCATCATTGCAACTATTAGCCATGTTGCCCCCCATCTCTGCTAGTATTGACCACTCTGCTTTCATACATGGTGTCTCTCCCAGTGTTGCTTTCAAACGTGGCAAGTTAGAGGTAGCCACAGGCCCGTGGGTGTGGGCTGCTTCTCTATGGCACACACCTGCCTTCTTGGCCATAACATGGTGCCCCTTGTCTTGGCCAAGCTAGTTGCTTGTTTGATTGCAGCAGCTTGCCAACCATGAGCATATTCGGACTACTAGAGTTGGATTTTCCTCGAGGCGATTGAAAACACAAGAACAGTATATGTGGACAAAGAAGGATGAACAGTGTTGTAGATTTATGATTAGAATGGTCTCTTATTATAGGATTGAGAGATTTATCACTTCTTTGAGGCACATCACAATCATGCCCACCATCCCTGGGGGCTAGTTGCCTTCAGTGCCATCACTCAATCATCTCTCCGTGTGGCACATCACCATCATGGCCAACCCTAAGCTGTCTTCATTGCCATCACTCAATCATCGGTCTTCTGTCCACCGAGGGATTAGTAGGCATTGGTGATATGTTTATTTGTCCTTTTTAAGTTTGAAATGTTATTTTTAAAAGTGTTCCATTTGTATAGGGTTGTTCTCTCTCTCTCTCTCTCTCTCTCTCTCTCTCTCTCTCTCTCTCTCTCTCTCATGTTGTTATTGATAGTGTCCACACAACCCCTTTCCTCCTATTTTGCTCGCTTCATATTACTTAGCAGCACAATTAATGCCTATAATCGGGACCACAAATGGGCCCATAATAAGGCTTCAACTTATTAAACTTTGCTTTATTTTTAAACTCTACCCCCTACAAATCTACTAAAAGGGTTGTAGAACCATTCTTTGCTATATGGATAATCTTATAAGGGCCATCCCATTTAAGTTCTAACTTGCCAAGAAATAACTCGCGATGTGCATCATAATACAAGACCAACTGACCCTTCACAAATTTATATCTTTTAGCATGACGGTCATGAATCACTTTAATCCTCTTCTTCCCTATACCTTAATATAACAAAGCTTGCAATCGGATCTCATCAAGATGTGCTAGGGAAGTCAACCTCTCTTGCAATGCTTTCTCTTCACCCAAAGAATGATTCAATGCAAGTCTCATAGTGGGTAACTCAATTTCCAAGGGCAAGACACACTCTTCCCCATATACCAACTTAAATGGGATGTGGCATGTTACTCTCTTCAATGCAGTATTATAAGCCCAAATAGCCACATGAAGTTTCTTGTCCTAGTTGTGCTTACCCTTAGATATAGTCTTGGATAAAATCCCTACAAGCTGCTTGTTGGTACTCTCTACTTGTCCGTTCACTTGGGATTATATGGGGGGTTCTATGATGTTTAATTTTTAGAGCTTCAATCAAGGCTGCTATGACCTTATTCAAAAAGTGTCCCATAGTCAAACACCAGTTCTTTAGGTGGACCGAAACGACAGACAATTTGTTCCATAATACAACTAGATATATTCTTGGTATTGTCCTTCATCATAGCTCAAGCTTCAGACCATTTTGTAAAGTAGTCATTCGCCAAAATGATATAATGCTGCCATGTAGTAGACAAAAGATGCATATGTCCAACAAAATCGATGTCCCACTTCTCAAAGGGAAAAGTCACAAGAATAGGATTAAGCGGCCGCTTACGATTTTCCCTAGCATCGTGTCTCTGATAGACATCACAACACTTAACATGTGCAAAAACATATTGGAAAACCGTCGGCCACCATAACCAACACGTAAAGCTTTCTGGGCAGTGAGCTATCCACCAAAATGGCCTCCACATGTTGAATCATGACGTTCCTCTAGAATAAAGGGTTACCTCATGAGGCACCACACAATGATGATAAATCTCATCCACAACTTTCCTATATAAGACACCCGTTATTATTGAAAAGCACAGTGCTTATTGCTTAATCTTTCTCTTTTCATATTTAGAAAGAGTTTTTGTCGGGTTGCTTGTTGATAGATCATGCATAATAGATGCATACCATGACAGAATAGAGGCTGCATCAATTTTGCATAAGTCCTTACAATCACTAATATCAGCCCAAAGGCTCACCAAAATCTACTAGACACTCTACGATACCCTGGAGCTTTGGTGGCTTGCTCCTAATCTCATAGTCAAACTCTTGCAAATAGATCAACCCCATTCAGTAATAAGCGTATCCCTTTGCCTTGATGAAGAACACCACCTTCTCATATAGGATATAGTGCCTAAACTTCTTTGTGGAAAATACCATAGCCAAGAAAACCCTCTCCAAATAGCTATAATGAAGCTCTAAAATTCCCAACTTCCAACTTATGAATGTAATAGGATGATAAAGCTGTGCCTCCCAAATTTAGGATAGGCAACAACTAACACTATGCCTTGTCACAACCATGAATCGCCCCTTTTTGGAGCTTTTAAAAACAGTGTATTGGATAATTCCATTTTAATATCTTCAAACACCACTTTGCATGCTTTTGTCCATTCAAAAATATCACTATGAGATAAAAGATTCATCAAGGGTAATTAACTTTCAGTAATGCATTAACGAATCGATGATAGTACCCTAGGGATGAAACAAAACTATGAACTTCCTTAGGGAAAGTGGGTGGGCTTAGGGCCACAATAACAACCACTCCTTTTTAGGGTCGGTGGCAATACCAGCCGCACTCACAACATGACCCAATAGCAAAACATAAGGCACCACTTCCGAGGATTCAACTCTATGCAATACTCATGACATCGCTTAAAGCATACATATAGAACAATCAATGGTTTGTGATAGCCATGGTAGCTACCCCCAAATAATTTATCACTGGTGAGAACCATTCTGTATGTTCAATGGGAAAGATTAGACCAGCCTTCTTTAAACACATCAATTCCTCAAAAAGAGGCTCTCTCAACTCAAAAGGCATATGTCTAATCTTTTGCCTCATTGGCTTACTACCTTCTTTCAATGGGATCGTATGCACATCAATAGAGGGTGGAATTTCCTTCAGTTTATCATAACTCCATGCAAATATATCCTTGAACTCTTATAGGAGTGTAATGGGCTGAGGATCATTGGGAGTCCCAAGATCCAGCTCTATCACATCAGCATCACAAATCTTGTCCTTTGCCTCTATTAGCTTATTTAAACATACTTGGTAAACCTCCTTAGTAGTAGAATCCTCTTCAAATTCACTAAAAGAGGTTCCAATAGCTAAGATTCCCTCGAGTGCCTCCCATTCTATAGTGGGAGGTAATGCCCTTTCATCTAATGGGTGCTCATAGGGTATGTATCCATAATTATTCTCTTTAACCACGTCCAAAAATTAGTTGATCAGCCAGGATATCCATCAAACAATCGGGATTCCACCTCTTGTGCTCGTGTAATGGCAGTATCTATATCCCCCAAGGGGACACTACTCAACTGCAATTGGATATTAAAGTCCAAACCATGTAGGAAATATTGCAATTGGGCAGCTGCGGGGATAGGAATAGAGGTGTCCAACTTACGAAAAACCTCTTTTATTTTCTTCGCATAAGCACGAATATCCTCGTGTGGTTCTTGGTGGGTCACGTTGAGTATATGCAACCAATATTGTCCACCCCTTTCAGGGGCAAACTCCCTTCGAAAAGCTCCATAAAATGAATCAATATTCAATATGGTTCCGGCTTCTAAACCATGATACCATATAGTGGCTCTTCCTTTGAGAGTCATATTGAAGAACATCATTAAATGTCCTTCTTCTTGGATGCGAGAGTTAAACATCAGCTTTTGAAACTCCCTAATGTGGAGTTCCGCATCTTCCTCAACTAGCCCATTAAAATGGGTAGCGGGTAACCTAGAGCCGGCAAATCCGTCGTTCCTGCAGGAATTGCAATAGGCTGCGCCATAACGAAAATTGGATTTGCACTAGGAATAGGGGACGGTGAGGTTGCACCTCCCGCACTTGATGTAGACTGGCTTATGGAAGGAAGGGGAGCACTAAAGCTTCCACCTTCTCCTAACTTACTGCTTGTGGCCCCAAGACCACTAGATCCACTCCCTCGTAAGGGTTCAGCACCGCTACGCTTGGGGGAATATCTCCTAATCCGTTGGCATAAACTGCTGGTTGGTCCCTAGACAACCAGGATTCGAGGACCACCACTTTTAAGCAGCTCCCGGCAAACACACCACTGATGGAACCTAGAACGGGCCGGCACTGGCTCGTGCACTAGCCGGACCTCTATCTCACGCGCTCAACAACCCCACGGCCTCGCGGCCAGGAGCGTTGATGACACATACATTGCCTTCCTAAATATCTTGCGTTTGTATTACGTCGTTTGTAGTCCACTCTTCTCTCACCCACTACTCCTCAGAGGGAGTCCCTTACACATTGCCTACTGGCACGAAGCACAGACGTAGGGGGTCCTCCAACGGCTGAATGCCGCCACCCCTCTGCGACTCTCCTACACCTTGGGGATTGGCCCCTCGATGCGTCGCTCAACATATAAACATTTCGCACAAAATCCACTCAAGGTACCGTTTAATCATATACAGAAATATACCATTATCCTTACTTCTCTTTCCCCTAGATCCCACGACTAGCCTATGGCTTAGGGTGTCCTGTCTCTCACTTAACGTGGGTCAAGGTCCTAATAAAAGCAATTGTTGTGCATCCAGGATTTCTGATATCTTTAAACATTTCCATGATTTATGCATATTGTGGATGCTAAGTGCTCAAACAGTTATAAAATCAATATTGTGCACATGTGGAAAACATCCTTTTAATGGTTTTCAACTTCCGTTCTTATGCGGCGTTGCACGAACCTAACACCGAGGAAACCCTCGTGCTACTAGGCTCTCATTCTATAATTATTCACCGACCTATATGGCATGCAAACAAAAACCAACAATCTTTTCATCATTACTCCGCATTTAGACACATTTTAACCACTCTACCCTCCCATCGATCAAATGTTGCCTTGTTGTATAGATTTATAAGGCATTTTGCCATCATTTTATGTGTAAAAAGGGGAAAAAGACACACTAGAACAAGAAGGTGGGGTTGAACTGAGGCAAATCCCCATGCTTCAGTCCCCACAAACATTCACGAACATTGTTCTTAATTTTCATTAATTTTCCGCACCCAAAATGCATTTTTTCCCTATTTTTAGTGATTTTTCTCTATTTTCCTTGTATTTTCCCTTATTTTCTGCATTATGTAATTATTGAAAACTCAAAATAGGTTATGGGCTGTGGCCCTTAGTTCCTTCTTGCAACAAAAATAAAAATTTAGTTGGTGTTCCTATTCATTCTTCTATTTTTATGCCCAAAAACATCATTTTCCCTTGATTTTTCATATTTTACGTGTTTTAGTGTATTATTTTGAGATACAAGATGCATGTTTTTCTAATTTTCTGATTATGATCAACAAGTACTCATGGAAAACAGCAACATAAACAATTTTTAGCCCACATGAACAACATTTTATCAATCAAAAGCCATGAAATCTCAAATTTCCTTTGAAAAAATTGAATTACCGCTTATTTGCTTGTTTCGGGTTTCATGTCCATGGCTGCAAATCTGAAAATCAGCAGCACTTCATGCTCATGACAGTCACAAGTCACCATTTCCAGCCCGTGGAGCAATTCGATCGATGCCGGACAAGCCTCCATCATTCTTTCTTCTTCCCTTCTCTTCCCACATAAACTCCCTCTTAGAGGAGAGAGAGGGAGGAGAGAGAAAGACTGTTTTTCTCTCTCCCTCTACAAGCTGCCATTCCTCGCGTAGACCGGAGCGATACGGAGCATAGGATGAGTGTAGTGGCCTGCAGTAGTTGGCTTAATGGCTTGCTTTTAAGCCTCCATGTCGATTTGGGGGGGGGGGGGGGGGGGGGGAGGGAGGGGCGTTTTTTTCGACGGCTCCTGATCAGCCGCCGCCCCCCTCCTAAATCACGTTTTTTTTTTCATGAAGGGGGTCCCCCTTCCCAAAGGCACCCCTTCACTTCTCATTTTTGGGCACCTCCCAATTTTGACCGGCCTTTTGGCCTTTTTTCCGCCTCTCGCGCATACGGTGTCCAAATCGCGATCTAAAAATTTCTATGAGCTCGTCTCAGCATCCCGCACTGACTGATAGCTCCACTGACCCGCGCAGGCGCATGGAAAAATTACTAAAAATCTGCAAGTGTTGCTTGGGCGTCCTTAGAGCACTTTGACGCTTAAGATCGTCCTAGGTCGAGCCGCCGCCTTTGACGGTGAATATTTTTCCCTTGATATTCATAATTTTTAGCTATTTTTAAGCACTTTCCGGCACCAAAATTCCGCTCTCAGTTGCTTTCATTTTTCGAGTGTGGGAGCAAGTCTCTATAGGTAGCACAGCCGGAAAGTGCAAGAGTGCATTGTCTCAGATTGAGACGCCCTTCGCGGTGTAGCAAGAGGGCAGTATATGCTGCGGGTAAGGGCTTTAGCCCTTGGTTGCCCTGTTTTTTTTATTCGAGGCCATTTCGGGGCCTGTTTTGGAGGCGGAAGTTTTCTGCACGCACTCAGGAAAAGGCCCTATTTTTTGCTGTGCGACCACTGTTCTACAAATCGGTGAAAAGTTACCATAGAAATTGCATTGTATGCCTGTGCGCAGAGACATTGGGAGTTACAGAATCATCCTTGTTGCCTGTTGATGCAAAATCGTCACTAGGAAGTGACTGTGTGGTCAAATACCACTTTCGTCAGTTTTGCAGATTTGCCCTTGTGAGGCTGAAGCTGTGTTTTGTGCAGTGACAGAATTTTTTGCAGTGTTCTCTAATGGCGTCTGATTCTCTTTCACAGATTGTCACTGAAAAGCTTGACAAGAACAACTTCCAAGCATGGAAGTTTAGAATGACGAATTTCCTTATGGGAAAAGGATATTGGGAATTCGTTGCAGGAAACGAAGAAGAACCAGTTCTTCGTGATGTTCCCAATCAACAACAAATGCAAGCATTTAAAGGATGGAATGAGAGAGCCAGAAAAGTTATGTACTGGCTGTCTATCAGTATTGTTGGGGGTAAAGGTGCCTCCACCTAGCCGCCCGTGTATTATTACACTGACAGTTACCGCCATTACACACTGCAAGTGGCGGGCGCCCATCACCGTCACTTTATTCTTTATTCTTTTAGTGACAGTTTGAATAAAGGAAGGCCCAGTCACACATTGTGACTGTTGGAGTTCCCATTTCTTGTCTCTCTCTTTCTTGCTCTTGCTCTCCCACCATAGCTCTCGAGTGCAAGCTTCGATCCTTCTCACCTTTCAATTGATATCAGAGCGCGGCTTCCCAACTCTTGAGCTTGGCTCGTGGCATTCTCAGCTTCCCATTGACTCCCCACTTGCATTGGGTCTCCTTCCCGGTAGCCATAGCTCATTTTTTTGAGCTCCCGTCACTCCCCGACTTCCCGAGCTTCATCCCAGCCTATTGAGGCACCATCAGGGCATTGACATTGAGGTATTTATTCATTGCTTCAGAGATTTATCTCAGTCCACATGTCTAGGTAAATAAGGTTTTCACAGGTTGTGGGTAGCCATAGCTCACACCTCTTGGAGCTTCCTTCACCTGGATCTTGCTTCCAGCCTATCAAGGCTTGCTAAGGATTGGTGTAGGCCTTCTTTGGCCCCCATTTATGCCCCCTTTGGGCCCCATTGTTGACACGTGGGACAACAAACCCCCCCAGCCAGCTCACATTTTTTTTGCGCCTATTTCAAAATCTGGCCCAAAAATCACTTTTTTTTGTCATATCTCGGGCATTTGGAACCCGATTCAGGCAAGGTAAGAGTCTAAGTTGGGGTTTTGGCACGCTCGGACTCGATGGTGATATCGGATTTGCCAAATTCTGATGATGAAATATTTTGCAATAGATTTCAGGTCTGAGACAACATGTATTTGTATGCCAACGGCTTATGTGATGCTTCTACTGATGTCTATTGATACCGGATCACTTGTGGATGTTATGCCTCTTATGTGAGACGCATTTGGAGACGATTTAGCTCAGCCATTGACTATTTTGAACAATTCCAAATCTTTCCAAAACAGGCAGCTACTTGTTACTTCAAATTTATGCTTACAGGTTTTGGCATTTGATGCCCGATTATGCCCAGTTGGTGCCTATACATACGGGAATGTATGCATATGGTTTGCCTATGGATTTGAGCTTGGATTGAGCACTGATTTTCTCAGTTTACAGAGGTTATATGCTGCTGGAAACTTCAGGGCTGAAGCTATTTATGCTACAGTTGGGTTATGCCTATTGGTCAGGGGTGCTCCTAGCTACTCAATATGATGTCATGATGTATTTGGACTATGCCACATGTCTTATTTATGCTCCGGAATGCTTTTGAGTTGAGATTAGAGCTCGATTTGGGTTTGACTGTCACTTCTTTGTAGCTAGCATTTCATCTATGACATGGTTTATGCCTAGGCTACCCAGTACGGGTTATGATTTCTTGGTGAATGCTTTATGCTTTGGATGTGGATGGCAGTTGTTTGAGCTCGTCTCAACATTCATTTGAGTATTCCCTTGAGCAGTTGGACATTGACTTGGAGTTTTCCATTACGACTTGGCTTTTTCCATTACGACCTTGGATGCTATTGAGGCATTGTCTTGGTTACCTGTCTTTGGTACTTTGACTTGGTTTGCTTGAGCTGTTGAGCTCGTTTATCCGCCTTTTGAGCCAGTGAGAGCATCTTGTATGCTTGACCGACATTGAGCAGGAGGTTTATGCTATTTTGAGCATTTTGTAGATACTTAAGACTTTGGGATTTCTTACACTGAAACGTTGCATGGTTCATGCACTGATATCTTGGAGTTGCTTTTGACCTGACTTGGGCTTTGCACTCTTGTGAGCATACTTCTACTGGTGTCAGGTCTTGCCAGTGTTATGTATACTTTGTCCTACTGTCCAGGGGATATGCCTACTCATTGACGAATGCTTTGGTGACATGTTAGGGTGTTTGCTCAGGGTCTTGACGACTGTTTGGTGCTGATTTATGCCCATTTATGGCTAGTCATGTCTTGGTTGTCATTTATTGACTTGGTGCAGTGATTTGGTCAGAAATTGACTCTCACAGTACCCTGCTGTCATTTATTACAGTAAGTATATAACTCCGGACTGACATGGATTTTTCATGCTAAAATATTCTGAAATGATATACTTTCACTAATACTTGGTGGGCAGCAGATTTGGTTACACTTTTCTCGCCATTTTCTCTCGATTTTTGTCATTTTCTACAGTAAACAGCAAGCAGTTTAGAACTGTCTGCAGTCTTCCAACCTACATTATGGTGAGTTCGTCCACTGATCATGCTATTTTCCACATCACTAAGCTTGATGGTACGAATTACTCTTATTGGAA
This sequence comes from Lygodium microphyllum, assembly GCF_053477565.2. Taxonomy (NCBI): domain Eukaryota; kingdom Viridiplantae; phylum Streptophyta; class Polypodiopsida; order Schizaeales; family Lygodiaceae; genus Lygodium; species Lygodium microphyllum. The sequence continues at coordinate 2,313,949 of NC_141136.1, forward strand.
GAGCCTGATTCGGTAGGTGTTGGTGCAGAAATCGTAGATCAAACCATTGAGGTTCAGCGGGCATCCGCCTGCAACAATGCCAGATGAGGAATGGCTTGAGCTTGATGAGTTATGCAAGTCCACTATTGTATTATCTCTCATAGAACAGGTTCATTACAATGTATTTGAGGAAGAACAGAGTGCATGGCAGTTGTGGGATAAAATCAAGAATCTCTATGAAACACAATTTTAGTAAGTTTGGGAATCTCCCAACTCCCATTTTTTGAATACTAAAATGGTGGCACCCAGATAATATGCCCACAAGTTTCTCAAAAGCATATGATCTAACCTATCATTAGAAAGCCCTTGAAAAATGGAATCTATTGAGCTATAGAGCGCTTGATTTGGAGTTATAGTGTTCAAGTTATGACAAATCCAAAGATTTGACCACGTGTCCCAAACTTATGGTAAATTCCCATATTCCCCAATATGGTGTTATGACAAGAAAAGTCCAGGGAGTCAGATGTATTGGCTGAACCAGCTTATGGATCTGCGTAGGAAGGAGAATGTGACTATGTCTACTCACTTGAGCCAGTTCCATGCTATACTCAAGAACTTGACTTTACAGGACATCACTTTTGCAGAGGATGTCACTCCTCTTTTCTTGCTTGGTACTCTTAATGAGTCATGGAATGTATTCCGCACTGCATTATGTGCCTCTACTACTACCTTGAAATTATCTGATGTTGAGAGTGCTCTTCTGTAGGAAGAGGTTAACCGTAAGAATTTGGATGTCTCTCGTGTATCGCATGCTATGACAGTTAGAGGCAGGAATGATGGATATGGAAAGCATGGTAGTGGCAATGGCCGTGGACGGGATTCTCAGAAATCTCGGTCCAAGTCCTATGGAAAGTCACGTAGCAAATCCCGTGGCAGGAATGCAGATGTTACTTGTCACCATTGTGGGATAAAGGGCCATATTAGGCCACAATGCCATGAACTACGCAATGAAAGGTGCAAAGATAAGGGGAAAGACAAAGTGCAGGATAAGTCTTCTAATCGCACCATAGTGCCTGCAAAGTCCAGTGTTAAAATTGAAGAGATCAATGTTATGCAACCTGAGGATGTTGATGATGATTATATTCTTGCATCTTCTTCTAGTGTTTCACAGATGACAGAGATATACTCTATGTATGCACAGTGTTGGCTCTTGGACTCAGGTGCGTCCTTTCATGTGACACCTTGCCGAGAGTGGTTTCATTCATACTATACTATTTCGGGTTCTGTGTGCTTGGGTGATGACAACTCTCTTAATATTGTGAGCATTGGTGATGTTAGGCTGCAATTTCCTTCTGGCAGCAGTTTTGTTATATAAGACGTACGTCATGTACCTTCTTTGACATGCAGTCTCATGTCAGCTGGATAGCTTGATGATGCAGGTTATCATGTATCTTTTGGAGACTCTGCATGGAAGATCACTCGTGGCAGACTTGTGATTGCGAGAGGTGCTAAGGCTGGCAGCCTCTATCCCTTGGTTGTATCCGCTTCTTCCCTTGATCATGTTTTGTCTGTGGGCTCTATCCCACATGTATCTCTTTGGCATGCCCGTTTGGGCCATATGTCTTTGAAGGGAATGAAAATGCTTTCTGGTTTACAGTACTTACCGCCCCTTGATTATGCATGTTTTGATTCATGTGAGCATTGTCTTTGTGGCAGGCAGACTAGGTCTGTGTATAAGAAGTATGGTAGGCCACGCATGAGTGAGCCCTTGGCATTGGTACATTCAGATATCTGTGGGCCCATGCCTTGTTAGTTTATGGGTGGTGCAAAGTATTTTGTTACTTTTATAGATGATTTTTCATGGAAAGTTTGGGCTTATCCCATTAAGCTGAAATCCAATGTATTGGCCGTGTTTCAAAGATGGCTTGCATTGGTTGAGAACCAGTCTGGGTATAGGCTAAAATGCCTAAGGACAAATAATGGGGGTGAGTATATCTCACGTGTTTTTGAGCAATTATGTGATGAGAGGGATATTAAGCGTCAGTTGACCACCCCCTACATCCCCCCAGAATGGTTTGCCTGAGCGGATGAATAGAACCATCCAAGAGTGTGTACGCAGTATACTTAGCCATGCAGGTCTAACACAGAGCTTTTGGGCTGAGGCAGTTAGTACAGCTATGCATATCATAAACAGATCACCTTCTAGTGGTTTGGATTTCCAGGTTGCAGAGGAGGTATGGACTGGAAAACCCCCCTCTTATGCGCATCTCCATGTCTTTGGATGTGAGGCATTTTGCCATGTGCCCAAGGACAAGAGAAGTAAGTTGGATCCTAAGAGTTTCAAATGTATTTTCCTTGGCTATGGGGATGCAGGTGAGATGGGTTATCATCTTTGGGATCCGCAGGCGCGGAAAGTCATCCGCAATCATGATGTAGTCTTCCATGAAGACAAGATGCATAGGTAGCCTGAGAGAGTTGTTGAGATCCGCAGGGTCATATTTTAGGAGGAGTCGAGAGCTCCCACACAGCCAGTTGGACAGCCTATAGCTGCAGCAGATGCTCATGGTCAAGGTGTTGGACAGGCAGCTGGGCAGGCAGCAGAGCCTGTCTACTAGAGACAGACGTCCACCTAATAGATTTCAACCCTCGATGCATTATGTCTTGGTTACAGATGCAAGAGAGCCTTTCACTTATGATGAGGCTATGCGCAGGGCTGACAGTCACTCCTGGGAGAGGGCTATGCAATCTGAGATAGACTCCTTGCATAAGAATGAGAATTGGGATTTGGTTTCCTTGCCTAAGGGCAAGAAGGCTTTGCCATGCAAGTGGGTGTACAAGCTGAAAAGTACCCCTGGATACCCCAAGCCGGCATACAAGGCTAGAATGGTAGCAAAGGGTTTTAAGCAGGAGCATGGTGTGGACTTTGATGAGAACTTTTTTCTTGTGGTTAAGATGACCACCCTGCATTTAGTATTGGCTTTGGTTGCTCAGCTTGACTTGGATTTATACCAGATGGATGTCAAGATGGCTTTCTTACATGGAGACTTGCATGATGAGATTTATATGGAGCAGCCTAAGGGCTTTGCAGAACCTGGCAGGGAGCACCTAGTGTGCAAATTGAAGAAAAGTCTTTATGGCTTAAAATAGGCACCTAGGGAGTGAAATCATAAGTTTTATGCGTTTATACAGTCATAGGGCTACAGCAGGAGTGCTATGGATCCGTGTCTTTACACAAAGAAAGCCCGTGATGGTTCTTTATTGATTTTGGTACTCTATGTGGATGATATGCTGATAGCAGGGAAAGCTCATGATGAGCTAGATGCTCTTAAGGCTCAGCTCAAGAAGAGCTTTGAGATGAAAGATCTGGGACATGCCTCTCACATACTTGGTATGCGATTAGACGCGACAGGCATCAGGGACTCCTCTACTTGTCATAGAGGGAGTACATTCATAAAGCCCTTGAGTGCTTCTGCATGCAGGACGTAAAGCCTATTGGCTGTCCATTGCCTTTTTATGTGAAGGTCTCATAGGCTGATTGTCCATAGATAGATGAGTAGAGGACCGAGATGGCCAAGATTCCCTATGCATCCGCAGTGGGTAGTCTTATGTATGCCATGATAGCCACTCGTTCAGATATTGCCTTTGCAGTTGGTGTTGTGGCATGCTATATGGCTACACCTGGCAAGAAGCATTGGGATGCCCTGAAGAGTATCATGAGGTACCTGAAGGGCACTGCAGATATGGGCATATGCTATGGCAACCAAGATACAGGAGTCGTGGGGTACACTGACTCTGATTATGCAGGACATGCAGATAGTAGGAAGTCCATTTCCGGCTATGTATTCACCTATGCTAGAGGTGCTGTTTCTTGGATGTCCAAGGTGCAGAAATGCACAGCTCTTTCTACTAAACAGAGGCCGAGTATGTTGCAGCCGTTGAGGCTTGCAAGGAGGCCATTTGGTTGGGTCGTTTGGTTTTTTGCTGACCTCGGTATTGATGCTATCCCTACACTGCATTTGATTCTATGAGTGCTATTCAGTTAGCCAAGAATACGGCCTTCCATGCGAAAACAAAACACATTGAAGTGAGGTATCACTTCATACGTGGGGTCGTTGAGGACAAGTCTGTTGACCTTGTCAAGACCTCGACTGACCAGAATCCTACAGATCTGCTCATGATAAGCCTCTCTACAGAGCGCTTTGCCTTCCTCAGGAGGTTGATGGGCATGGGATGAGATGACGTCTTTCCTCATCCTGTTGTACATGTGTACATGTTGTACTGTCTTTTTTTTCTCTTTTCACTCCTCACTAGGGCAGATTCGCCTTTAAGTGGGAGGTTGTTGGAGGCAAAGGTGCCTCCGCCTAGCCGCATATGTATTACTACACTGACAGTCACTGCCACTGCACACTGCAGGTGGCGGGCGCCCACCACCGTCACTTTATTCTTTATTCTTTTAGTGACAGTTTGAATAAAGGAAGGCCCGGTCACACATTATGACTATTGGAGTTCCCATTTCTTGTCTCTCTCTTTCTTGCTCTTGCTCTCCAGCCATAGCTCTTGAGTGCAAGCTTTGATCCTTCTCACCTTTCATGAGGAGCTGTATAAGGCCTTGGCATGCAACTCAAGCTTGCAGCAAGACTCGCTAGCTAGGATGTTTGAAGAGGCCATTTGAGTAGACGACTAGCTAAAAGAGCGGAGCTCCAAGAGCTCAAACTCAGAAGAGACCAACTTGCAGAGTTCAAAGAAAGCGTCAGCCTCTAGTGAATGATTAGGTCCAATGGCCCAGGACAAAGGGAAAGCCATTGAGGCAAACCAAGACTTGGCTGAGGTAAAAATGGAGATAGCCAAACTACAGGATATGTTGAGATGACCAACGCACCTACACGTCCAATGTGTGTACTGTGGCGGAAACCACTTGCCGGCCGAGTTTCCTCATCGCGATGGCCATGTTATCTTCATCGAGCTAGCCATCTTTGTTGAGGATTCTTCTATTGGAGCCACATTTGTGGCAAGTTGGCAAGAGAGGAGGTTATCTATGCTCCCTTCCCCTTCCATTGCGTAGGGCTCTTTGAGGCAGTTTTCTAATGCCACACTAGTTCTCAATTATGTACCATCTTTTTTACAAGTTCCATCACATTCCTTTGGTGGTTCCCTTGTACCTCCCATCCCTTTCAAAGGGGGGTGACATTGTCGATCGACTATGGATTTCCTAGCCCTTTTTCTTTCAAAGGGGGATTCCCATGATCGTAAGGAGTTGCTTTAGGGTTTCTCGTCTACTTTGGATCTTTCTTTTATGCGACTATCCCTTTTCTTCATCATCAATCCACCATTCTATGTCACTTGGTCCTTGGTCCTTGGTGTTTCTATGTAGCTTATGGTGTCTTCGATAATTCCTTGCTATCGTCTCATAGTTGGGTTAGAGGCTTGGCTCACCCATCCTTGACTAGAGTTTTCTAGAGTGATCCATTTGAGGCCTCTCCATTCCTTCAATGGCCTTTCATTTGATCGGTTGTTTATATGAAGAGGAAATCTTACTCCTTCACTGGCTTTCTTCATCAACGGACTACATCAACATTGGCACTCTTTCTACCACCCTCAAATCTGTATCTCCTTTGGCCTTCCATCACATCTAGGATTTGAGAGGGGGTGTCAGTAGTCATGTGTGTCTTGTGTGGTTATCTCCTGCTAGTGAGCCTCAGTCCAAGTCAAATGAGGACATTAGGAGTTCTAACATTGTATTTGTCTATCATTTTATGTGTTTTAGAAACTTTATATGAAGGGCACATGAGTGCATTTATTTTTATGCACTTTTGGCTATTTTTTAAGGTTTGACCACATTTAGGATTTTCCCTTTTTTTCACCTACTTATAGGCAGCTTGCCCTTCCACTTTCATTATCCATTATCCATCATTGATTCTTCATGGTCAACCAACCGTCCTCATTCTCTCATCCCCTTGCTACCATCCATCTGGCACCCACATTAATGCATAGAGCTACATGTGGGGCTGACTATTGTAGCTTGTATCTTCTTCAGCCATTGCAATCACATTGTTCCTTCTCTCTCATGCATTCTCTCTTTGTCTCCTTCTCTCTATGTTCACTTTCCTCTTTCTATTGTGCACTCTCACATATTTGCTACTGTGAATTTTTTGTCTCTGTTTTAGCCCTACAAGTTCTTCAATAATTACTTTCATGCATAGTGCAATTTTGAGCATATTAATCATTTATATGTGAAGAGGTTATAGATTTTAAATTTGTAAGATTTCAGGCATTTATTGGGTTGCAAAAACAAAGTATGATTAGATACAGATTGCAAAGTGAAATTATTGTTGTGCAGTGAATGGGGATAAGATTGTATACTTGGTTACAACATATCTAGAATTGGCTTGTTGTATTGTCTTGTTTGGAACAAATTGTGGTTTTTGTAAGGTTCTCTAGCTTACCAGAATGTTTGTCCTATATAGAAGTTCAGGATGATGAATCTCTTAAAGCGAAAAAGTATTTGGCACTACATAGAAGGAAACAATACAGTGGCACCCAAAGTTCCTCTGAGAAATGATACTAGAAACCATATAAAGGCTAAGAAAGATTAAGAGCAAACATAGAGTAAAGTAATATATTGGCTATCAATGGATGAGTGTCACAGATAGCATGATGGACTGTGAAAATCATGTCTCCCCCTTGCATGGAAGAATCTAATAAAACTGTTTGAGGTAAACACAAAAAAGGCCAAAAAGATATAGCTCAAGTTATAGAGCGCTGAATCAAGTTAAAAGAGAGATTTGGTCTATCAATGATCATATATTAAAGTTCAAGAGAATTGTGAAAGCACATGGATCTATCAATATAGTAATTCATGATGATGATGTTATGTGTGCATGTTTAGATAGACTTGGAGATGAATATAAAGGTTATCTATAAATGCCACAAGTGATATCCTTGACTTTGTAGATTTAATTTCTATGTTGATACTTGAAGGGAATCCTCTTCTTCTCAAAGCAAGAACAAATCTAAACATGTATTCTACTCTACTATCAAAGGTAAAGGTCATGGCCAAGGCTAAGCTAGTGATCATGGTCAAAGTTATGGTGCACAACAAAATAGAAGAGAACATCGCCAAGGGGAAGCCAAAGAGGGCAAGCTACAGGTTCTAATAGATGAGAAAATTTTGGTGATAACAAGGAATTATGGCATTGTGGTAAGAAGGGCCACATTTCCAAAAATGGCTTCAAAAAGAAGACTAAAATTGAATATGAAAAAGGATAGCAAGGCAGCTATACTTCCACTAATAGGAACAATGATTATCGAAGTGAGCAAGTATGGTATGTAGACTCAAGTGACTCTAAGCACATGAAATCTCATGGAGAGTATTTTGGAGAGATGTGAAATCCAAAGTCTCCTAACTATGTGGAGACTAGGAATGATACAATTCACTCTATTACTCACACAAAAAATGTTCCTTTGAGTATACAAGATGGTAAAACAAAATGATTGGCCGATGTGCTACATGTATCAAACTTAATGAAGAACTCATTTTTTGTTGGTCAAATGGTAGAACAGGAATTGCAGGTTTGGTTTATATCTTATGGCTCTTATACATAGGACTTTGGATATAGTTGTAGGTTGATTGCAAAAGGTATGCATCTTGGTAGATTATTCACTCTTAATGTAAGCATGCTTGAAATGAATGTTGCTACGCCTATAAAAGCTTCAGGTGTTGTGGCCAACCTAACAATTTGGAATAATCAAATTGGTTATACAGATGTGCAACATTTGAAAATTTTGCATTCGAAATAGATTGTTGATGGAGAACCAAATTTTAGAGTCAATTTGAAAGGTAAGATATGTATTTCCACATGAAAAGAACAAATGCAAGAAGCCACTTGAGTTGATATATTCTAATATGTGGGGCCCTGTGAAGACTACAAATATAAGTGGTTTGTGCAAGTATTATATCTCCTTTATTTATAAACATGCTTGAAAATTATGTGTTTATTGTATGTATAAAAAAGATGAGGTATTCACTCACTTTAGAAGCTTTAAAGCTTTGGTTAAGAAGGAGACTAGGTAACATATAAAATATCTAAGGTCAAATTGAGGGAGATAATGCTTTTCCAATGAGTTTTTTGAATGTTCACAAAAAAATGGTATACAATATCAATTTACATTGGATATACTATGCAACAAAATGGAGTTGTTGGGTAGAAAAATAGGCATATTATAGAGGTGACTTATGCATTGATGTTTGAAATAAACTTACCTCATTACTATTGGGCTAAAGAAATTGATGGTGCTATTTACATTATTAACAAGACGCCCACAATTGTTGTACATGAAAAGACGCCTAAAGAGTAATATACATATAAAAAGCTAAATCTATCCAATCTAAAATTATTTGGATGTATGTGCATATTCCTAATGAGTTGCAAAATGAATCAAATCCCAAAGTAGAAAAGTATGTATTTGTGGGATATTCTCTTGAGTAGAAGAGATATAAATGATATAACGTTGTTACATGTGAATTGAATGCTAGCACGGATCTTATGTTTGATGAAATGAGTGACTAGCATAGTAATGTGAAAAATAAAATTGGGGATGATGTGCATGAGAGTGTGGTTATATAGAAAATAGGTCAGTGGTCACAAATATTGAATGGACCACAAGAGTCTCTTAGTCATGGGTCTGTATAAAATCTTGGAATGGTAGATTGCGAGCACAAGTCACTCCACCAAGTATATCACATATGTCAAGAAAAGGCACTAAGGAGAAGGTTGGGGATTCACCTATTATGACTAATGTATCGCCAAGCTCTCCCATATTGATGTGGATATAGATGGCCCCAAGTAGATATTGGATGAAGAGTTTGGGATTCTAGCTATTAAGACACCTAGTGTGAGGAAGGCATAAGAGGATATTGAGGTACTCAGTAGTGATCTAGGTCTACGCAAGTCAACCAAAGTGAAAAAGCCAATGGAGTGTGATTGATGTATGATGACTATGTATCTCATCACTGGGTGTACATGGCTAAGGTTATGATGGATATGTTGCCCACTAGTTTTGAGAATGGAATCAGGTAATGAACATTGGAATCATGCTATGGATAAAGAAATGGCTACACTTAAGAAAAATAACACACGGGATTTGGTGCCTTTATTTGAAGACAAGAAAGATATTGGCTACAAATGGGCTTACAAGATGAAACATGAGTCATATGGATCTATTGATCGCTATACTATATGATTGGTTGCCAATGTGTATGCATAGAGTCATGGCATTGATAATGAGGAGAATACTCTAGTGGCTAAAATGACTACTATGGCAATTTTCATAGCAATGGCTATAACAAAGGTTTGGATAATGTATCATATGGATATTAAAAAGATGTTCTTTTACGGAAAGTTCCAAAAAGAAGTTTATGACAAACATCCACCTTGTTATGTGGATAAGACTTTTCTTAATTAAGTAGGCAGTCTTTGGAATGAAGCAAGCGTTGAGGGTATGGCATGAAAGGGTTGTGGAATACCTTGTAAGCCTTTGATTTTGAAGGGTGTATACTAATTACTCATTATATGTATGTGAGAGCGATGGAGGTATTGCAATCGTCACTATACATGGGTGAGGTAGCTTGGCTATGCAAGCTACTTTGGTGATTTGGGGATGTGGGTGGAGAATAACGTTATCATCTACTATGATAACCTTCATACTATTCAGTTAGCCAAGAACCCAATGTATCATGCACCGACCAAAAACACATGGAGGTCCATTATTATTATTTCATTTGAGATCAGGATCTGGCAAGTGATATTGACTTGTTGTTTATGTCAATATAGAAAATCAAGCTATAAACATTTTCACTAGGGTGGCCTTGGGAACTGAGAAGCTCTACCACTTTCATGCCAGATATCTAAAGTTCCACATGCACTAGCATCCACTACATGCCTTGGTGATGTGGCAAGCCTTTACTCATTTCCATGTTAGGTGACCAATATGGAGAATATGACAATGATATTATAGTTGGACTACACCCTCGTAGTAGTCCACTCTTAGTTATGGCAAATTCATTGTGCCACCTCATCTATTTGCAGTGGATTTACACTTAGTAATCATATACATATATGTTTTAGTACTTTCTTTTTTTTTTAATCATGTTGGAAACTAGTCTTTTGTGTGGAAGAAGAAGAAGATTTCAGCCCTATTTATGTATGTGCTTTAAGTCTCCATTCTATGTGCATGTGTGCCCATATTTGCTTCACCTCTCTCCCCTCTTGTTTGTTTATGAGCTAGACTTTCTAAGTCTCTTTAGCAAAACAAGAACATCTCATTTTTAAGTAGGAAGATGCGGTCTACTTTCTATGCTCAAGCCTTATGTAGCAACAGTCCATTCCTATACAACCAAATTTGCTAGAGGATTACATATCTAATGATATTTCCAATTTTGAGTGACTCCATATTTAGTGCACCATTATCACCACAACAAGATAGGTGTAGGTCAATCAAAGCATTGAAGCTACCTTGTGCAACCCACTTTTTTGCTTTATTCTCGACAAAGCCTTGGAAAAGGAGTAGTGTCAAAATAGGTGAGTGGTAGTTACAATCTACTTGTGACAAAAATGGCAAAAAGGAGATATAGACCAGAAAAGGTCAAAAGACAGGCCAAAAGGAGAATACACTCTTGAACTTGGATACTTTATCCTCAATAGGCAGCTTGTTCAAGACTATTTTCCATGAGAACAAGTTCCTTCTAGCTAAGGTGATAGCATGCCACACAAACTTCAACATATGTTTCCATGTGTTCCAAGGAGTAAGCTAATAGATCTTCCATCTCTCTTTCAGTTTCATGATGGTCTTATAGTCCCAAAAGTCCTACCTTTCCTTCATCTTAATAGTAAGTTCTCCCCTGTGGTTTACTGACCCATAAAGGGTGTTGGAGGCCAATTCTTAGCTTTCTTGGCTAGGCATTGATACAACCAATCCAATAAGGCTAATTTTGTTGATTATGGTATTCTCAAGTAGTTGATAAGCCTTGTTGCCCACAAGCGATCCATCTTCGAAGGCCTTTCCCATATAGTCTTCCAAAAATATCCTATCTTTAAGCTACTAGTATAAAGTCATCGGCATAGGCCCCTAGAAATAACCACATCACTTGAAAGAGTGTCATATCCCCTTTATATCCTCCTTGGCTCTTCCATGATAAGTCTTTAAGAACATGCCTTCAATTTTCAAATAGCTAGGAGCACATCCTTCCAGGAAAGTTCATTCCAAAAGCCCTCTACCACTTTTATCTTCTAACAACACTTGTTCCATGATGCATGCCCATGGGCGAGGTAAGGATATGTTTGTTGAGAAGGCCAAATAGTATCGTGCAAGCTTTGCCCTCTAGGTGTTCTCACCCAAGATCCCTAGTTGTGTTGCGTGTTGATGCTCTCCCAATTTACAATGTGCCATCTATCTACTAAATATGCTCAATGATCCAATCTCGTAAAGTCCCACCAATGATCTATGGTACTCAAAGTTACAAGACCCCCATTATGAGAAGCCATGTGTGAGGCCAATGAATCCTAGCTTATATATCAAATTAGGTCTTATGTAATCAAATGGCTAAAAGGTGACCTTTGTGGGTTTGCCCTTTGGGCTAAATAGAATAGTTAAGCTTAGTAGCAACTTAAATCACATTGCATCAAGTTGCAATGTGTGAGTTATGAAGGATCCCTATTTTGGGATCCAATAGTCACCAAAGGGGCCCCTAGCTAGGGGATCCAACAAGGGCAAACAACTCCCCTAGAAAGAAAAAAAAACCCCTAAAATATTCCCTAGCCAATTGGTGAAGGTTTATAACATAATAGATTGATTAAGCCGACCTAACCACCTTCATGGTCTATAAAAAGAAGACATCAAAGCCATCATCATCTATTTTCCGCCCAATCAAAGTTCTTCTAGCTACCCTTATGCACTTCGCCTATGATTCGCCTAAATTGCCATCTAGGGTTCACAATGAAAGTTGTGTGCATAAACAGAGCCATCTTTGTATCGGTTTGTTTGAGGTTAAATCAAATTCTACATGCTACACCATGTAATTTTTACACTATCCACCTTGCTTGAAGCTTCATGGAAACTATCTAAGGGCAATTACACAGCCTCGGACGGCTAGGGTTATGTGCAAGTTGTCCATTGCTTTGATTAGACACCAAACTGCGCCTAAGAGTTACACCAAAAGAGGCTTGGCCCATTGATAATGATAGTGGGGTGTGTGGGGATTGGTGGGGGTTCAATTCCCGTCTTCTTATGCATTGGGCACGCCCGGATTTCAGAGCGGGGGAGATCCCCCGCCCAGATATGTCCGCCAATCGCGAAAATCAGATCCAATGTCCTTTTAACACGTACTGCGGCAGACGCCTCATTTTCCACCTCCTGTCCGTCCATAACCCGGTGTGTAACCCTGGTGTGTAATCGGCCCAAGCATTTTTCCTAGGTTCTCTCGGTGGCTTTTGGTGGGGGGCAACCTACCACTACAAACAAAGCTGAACTAAAGAGTCTTAGAAGATCCCACCAACTATAAATAAACTTCACTTCATTGGAAAATCCAAACAATAACAATGACCCAATTGTGCTCTCCTTTAAAAAACTTTATGGAAGTTCATAACCTAGGCACTCCAAACAGTGCTGAAAGGCCGAAACTGCGGGTGAGGCAATATCACCAAGATGCTTTGTGACTCAATGTTTATCCATGATTATTTTCAATTTCAAATGAGTTACAATGGTATGCTCTTTTGAAGAGAATGGTTGTTCAAAATGCTATTTCACTTTGGTAATAATGGTTATCAAAAAGACACCTCAAATAATGATGCCAAGGTCTTTTTCATAGCACACTTCACGATAAAGGACCATCTGGAACTATGGTTCAGCCATGTCAAATCCACACATGCTGAGATAAGGAAAACTTACATTCCTGCCAAGTATAGGCCCTACTCAGAGAACTGATGAACTGATTCCCTGAAAGATGTCATCTCAAAGAAACAAGGCAGGGAAGAGACTTCCTAAAAACATGTAACTTTTTCCTTTAGCAAGCCAGTGCCCATTTGTGGATTTTAGGTGCCTGACATAAACAAACTCTCTTGTGCAAGTGTGTAAATACCAACCAAAACCACCATGGTCCTAGTTTTTTGGTTCAGACATGAGTCTTCCTGAAGTTGTTTGACAGCCAAGATCCTCACACCACATATGTTCTCTCCCATTTTGCCCCAAGCAAATTACTTGTCAAGTTGCAGGGTACCTCATCAATCGATGTTGCACAAGATTATCCTTCTCATTGACCCATCTTACACACGACCGTTCGCTCCCTTTCCAAGAATGCAAATTCTCGTTATGCGTAATGCATAGAGCTATATTGCATTATCCATATTATACAAAAGAGCCATTATTACATAGGACTCTTATCTTTCCTTCTTCACACCCACAATGGCTGCACAGTCTTTATTTTCTGCGTCCATCTTTATTTAACAAATTATAGTACACAGTGCTGTTTATTTTCCTTCAACCCATATTATACAGGGTTGTGATCATCCTTTTCCTCATAACTAATAAACAACAACGTGCCATCTTTATTTTGTAATCCACTCAATACTTCAGTACTGATTCTTCAATCCATACACCACAAAGATTCTCTTAAGTAACCCCAGTCCAGAAACCAATTTCAATAATCTAAGATAAACAAATCCCCTTGAACATTATAGAGCTTGCTGCAAGCCATGCTGTTTGTGCACATCATACACACTGCCTTGAACATTACAGAACTTGAAGCAAGCCATACTGATTGTGTACATTATACTACCTTGGACCAATACTAAACTTGATGGAACCCACATTGCAGGTACCCATACTCAATGCCAAATGTTGTCATTAAGCACAAATGTCGCAGAAACTTGACCCTCAATTACAAGTCTCCTGTTCCACAGATTTGAAGAGGAAATTCACCCCAGCCCTAGTGAATCCCTTACTCTGTAAACATACATGCATCAGTTTGCCTTCATTATAGACCTCTTCCACTGCTTTACAGGTATCAAGAGGCATGTCCCAGTGAACCACGGAACCTTCTGAATGCAGAGATAGTTCAACTAGAAAGTTGCACCAGTTGCTGGTCTGATGAGAGCAAAACTTCACTTTTCTGGTACAAATTGTGACCCCTGTTAGACCACTGACCAATACTTTGTATAGTATCACTCCACACCTAGTCACGAATGCATTGGACACTTCACAAATATTGTATAACTTTACCTTCTAAAGTTTCTCCACACTTTCACACCTAGTGCCTTGTTGACCACTAAGCAAAATCACATGGCACTTCACCTTTCCAAAGTCTCCTCCCAGCTATCACACAGCTATGAGCTGCAGCCGCCGCTGTTACTATGGCATATTGCTCAGCTTTCACACAGCTATAAGCTGCAATCAGTGCTGTTACCTACAGTGCACTGGTCAGTCTCAATTCTATTGCATCCTATATCTCTTTGGTTATGTACAAGTTTGCTTTTCATCTTTTTCATCTCAGGAATCTTCTTCTTCAGAGATATCAAGAGGCTGGGAAGGTATATATAGTTTTATTGAACATCGGTCGTTCTGAATGTGTGGCAACTGGTTAGATAGGCCAGATCACTGGTCATCTAGATCAGTGGCAGCCTAGCCAGCCTGAAAAGTCACGTTTGGTCACAGCCAGCCACATCTACAGAGCAGGACCTGTAGAGCGTCAGACATCTGTCCCTGATCAGCATACACTACACACCATGGACAATAGATCCCTCTGCAGTCTCCAAGCTCGGAACTTTCAAGAAAAAGCATCGTTTGAAATCATGCACATGATTGACTGCCATCGGTCCACTAAGAAACTCATACCTTCATTGATGATTGCGAATTCATTCTCATAACTTCAATCTCATTGGCATCCTCCTGCATGCCAGCATCTGAATAGATGTTGGACATAAAGACATAAGCTGCAGGATCCTTCTGATCCAATCGCACTGCATGTCCAAAGGCCTGTTTTCCAAGCTCTACATTGGCCCACTTCCGACAAGCACCCAAGACAATATGCCACACCACAAGATCAGTGTGAAATGCCATCTTCCTAATCATCAGAATTGCTTTATCTAATTGACCTGCACGACCAAAGAGATCAATCATGCACGTGTGGTGCTCAAGGGTTGGTTTGATACCATAGTCTTGGATCATGCCCTCAAAATATACCTGGGCCCTATCAAGTAGGCCTGTGTGACTGCATGCATTCAGCAAACTAACAAAGGTGGCCAAATCTGGCTTTACACCTTCTACTATCATATTATCAAAATGATTAAAAACAGCTTCACTCTCTCCGAGCTGGGCATACCCTGCAATTAGTGCATTCCAGGAAACTGCATTTCGAGTTGGAAGGTTGTACAAGACTTCCTGTGCTTTTGCAAGCAAGCCACATTTGACATACATATCAACTAGTGCACTTCCAACAACAACATCACTTTCCAACAACCCATTCCTTGCAATCTCGACATGTATCTCCTTCCCCCTGTCCGAGGCTCCTATGCAGCCACAAGCTTTCAAGCTGCATACATATGTCACAGCATTTGGAAAGACACCCTCACGTTGCATCTGGTCAAAACATTTAAGTGCTTCCTCACCACATCCATGTTGAGCATATCCTGCAATCAGTGCAGTCCACAAGACCACATCTCGAGCAGGAAGCATGGCAAACACTTGCTGCGCTTTCTCAAGTAAGCCACACTTCATGTACATATCCACCAACGCAGTGCCAATAACCTGATCGGTTTCCAATGAGCCTTTTCTAGCAATATCAGCATGAATTTTCAAGCCCTTTGATGTGGCTCTTAAGCTTCCACAAGCTTTCAAGCTGCAAGCATAGGTAAATGCATTAGGAGAGACACCATCTACTTGCATTTGTTCATAGCAGTTCAGTGCCTGCTCACCGCAACCATGTTCAGCATATCCTGCAATTAATGTGCTCCATGCAACCACGTCTCGAATTGGAAGTTCGTCAAATACTTCTTGTGCTTTACCTAGCAAACCACATTTGACATACATGTCTAGCAGTGAATTGCCAAGAACTGCATCTTTTTTCAGCCAATCTTTTCTGGCAATTTCAGCATGTATTTCTCGGCCCTTACTTGATGCTCCTAAATTGCCACAGGCTTTCAAGCTACAAACAAAAGTACAGGCATTTGGAGCAATGTTTTCATATTGCATCTGTTCATAACACTTCAGTGCCTCCTTACTTTGTCCATGTTGTATAAACCCTGTCATTAGCACATTCCATGAGACTACATTCCTACTCGAGAGTCTGTCAAATACTTCTTGTGCTTTTGATAGAAAACCACACTTCCCATACATGTCAACCAGTGCAGTGCCAACAAGGAGGTCTCCCTCCAATGACTTATTTTTAGCGATTTCAGCGTGCAATTCCAGTCCCTTGTCTGAAGCTCTGCTGCTGCCGCAAGCTTTCAAAGCACAGACAAACGTGGTAGCATCTGGATGGATGCCAACAAGCTTCATCTGTTCAAAACAGCTCAGTGCTTCGTCATTGTATCCATTTTGAACATGACCTGCAATCAGTGCAGTCCAAGCAACTCTGTCTGGGGCCCAAAGCTTGTTAAATACTTCCTGCGCTTTAGTCAGCGAGCCACATTTTGAATACATATTGACCAAGGTGCTGCCAATAAAGGCACTATTTTCCAAACCGTACTTGGCGACATGAGCATGAAGCCTTCGGCCTCTTGCGAGGCCTTTTAGCTCGGCACAAGCCTTCAATAAAGCCACGAAACTGTAACCACTGACATGCACAGCTTCATCCAAATCCTGCATATTCTCATACAACAAAAGAGCATGGTGAGTCTCTCCGCATCTACTGAGGCCGACGATGAGCGAATTCCAGGAGCTTTCTGTCCTATCGTGCAACCTGTGAAAGATCTGCAGGGCATCAGGCAAGCTTCCAAAGTCGGCGAGCGTCGAGACGAGGTAGTTTCCGAAGTACGGATGGCCATCGAGGCCGGTGCAATGCATGTAGGCGCGCAGGCGCAGGGCACACGCATGGCTTCTGTCCTCTCTGCACCTGTGCAGCAAGAATGAGAGGCCCTCTTCTGCAACTGCGTCAGGAAGGAGGGGGAGCACCCCTGCCTCCCAGCCGGCCAGCACGTCTCCTAAACTGTTCATACAACTGCTGTACCTATATTCAGTATCTATACGATCGAGTATCCACCATCTATCTATCTATTCTATATACTAGCGTTCCATGCCCAAACGCTAGGCGCTTCGCTCCTTCGAAGCGGTGAGCGAAGTAAGGCAATTTGATTTGACAATCTATTTCTTATTTTTCTTTCTCCTCTTTTTTTTCTCTGTTTTTAATTTTTTAATTTACTCTCTTTTTTCTTCTTCTTTCACTTTCTTTCCCTACTTTCATAGTCTCTTTAAAAGTATGTAAATTTTATATTTTCTTTACATATAATTCTCTTTTTATATTTATATTCTCTCTTTTCTTCTCATCTCTCTTCTCTCTCTCAATCCCTTTTTTCTCTTCCCTTTTCTCTTAATTTTCTTTTCTTTCTTCTCTCACTCTCTCTTTAAATTTTATCTTTTTCTTCTCTCCCTCTCTTTTTTAAATTATATATATATAAATATAATTATATATATATATATCTCCTTCCTTTCTCTCAAAAAATATTTAAATTTAAAAATGACTTTTTTTTCCATCTCTCTTCCTCTTTCTTCTTCTTATTCTTCTTCTCTCTCTCTCCCCCCTCTCCTCTCTTTTCCTTCTCTCTCCTCTTTTTTCCTTTTTTTTCTTCTTCTCTCTTGAAATCTCTTTTTTTCTCTTTCTTTTAAATTTTATCTTTCCTCTCTCTATAATTCTCTCTGTGTTCAATTTCTCTCTTTTTTTTCTTGTCTTTGTCTCTCTCCCCCCTCTCTCCTCTCTTTTCAATTTTTCTTTTCCTGTCTCTCTCTCTCTTAAATTTTATATTTCCTCTCTATAAATCTCTTTCTCTATTCCCCCTCTCCTCTTCTTTATTATTTGCTCTTTGTATATTTCTCTCTCTCTTTCTCCTTATTTTAATTTAAAAAATTAAATTAAAAAGTTTAATCTAACTGAGAGAGAGAGAAAAAAAAAACCTAGGTCCTACACATGAGAGAGAGGGGGGAGGGGGAGAAGAAAAATGAGAGGGGAAGAAAAAGTTTAATGAAAAAAGGGAGGGGGAAAAGAAAATGAGAGATTACATGTGAGAAAGAGGGGAGGGGAGGGGAGGGGGGTTTGATTGAAAAAATGAGGTTTGAAAAAGGGGGTAGGTTCGGGAAACCCTTTGGAGGTTCAAGGCTTTTCGAACCTATAGCGAAAATAATATAGTAGTAAGACTAGCTAGCCTAGCGGGTATCCCTTATGTAGTTGCTCCCCTTGGCTAAATTAGTATCTATATCTATACTATTTTATATTCACATTTATCTATCTATCTATTTATTTTTTATATACTAGTTGGCTTGGTCGGCACTACAAAGCTTGTGAGGTTACATCTCACTTACTTTCCATTTGGTCAAGCAAAGGAAAAGACAATTGTTGCCCTTTGCTGTATATATATACATATATATATATATATTAGCTGGCCTAGTCAGTAGTGTGAAGCTCATGAGGGTACACCTCACTCACTTTGCATTTGGCCAAGCAAAAGGAAGTGTGGTTGCTACTTCATTTCCCTTTGCTAGACTAACCAAGTGATGCAACCACAAGAGCTTGCCAAGGTATGTATAGAGGCCAAGTTCAAAGGCTTAATGAAGGTGAAGGAACTAATATCAAAAATAATACTATATGGACAATTTATGTATTGATGCACTCAAGCTCTAAAGAAGCTTGAATGATAGTGAATTTTGGATAGAGCTTTAAAAATGAATTAGTCAAATCACAGGGAAATACTTTGTTATGCCACCAATCTCAAATTTTTATCATACAAGCAAAATGGTAAGATATATATTAATATCCACTAGAATTATATATATATATGTCAGCGATAGTAAGTTAATTGTGCATTGTTAAGGGCTAGAAGGGCATTCCACTTATTATGGTGCGAAAGGGTGCATTATCCCTATATTAACATATGTATAATGTTAAATGAGACAATTCAGCTACATTCTCTCTTCGTGTCCTCTCTCTCTCTCTCTCTCTCTCTCTCTCTCTCTCTCTCTCTCTCTCTCTCTCTCTCTCTCTCTCTCTCTCTCTCTCTCTCTCTCTCTCTCTCTCTCTCTCTCTCTCTCTCTCTCTCTCTCTCTCTCTCTCGTATGCAGTTTTGAGGGTCAAGGAAGAGAGGATAAAGGTTAGGCCGCAAGGCCTGGCCAACCACTTGGCTATCTTGCCAGTTGGTGGATGCTTGTGAATATCTAGTTGTAGATTTTGATAGCCACCTTTCGATTTGTCTATCATTCAACATGGGCAATGCAACTAAGCTGTCATGTCAGAAGCTTGCCACACCAAGAACTCTATTTGCTTGTGCACCATGGCAACCTTCTCTGCACCAATAGCCACCCACCTTCACTACATGCCGTCATCACTAGGTTGCCATGGTTCACCTATTGCATTGGCAAAAGAGAATCAACCCTCATTAGCAACAGCCATTCCGCCACAATGGCAACCTCCGCTTTGCCTCGTGAGAGTTAGCATTGTCAACCCCCTTTAGCTGCATCATCAAGTAGTCATTATCCAACACCACATCAACTGTGTCAATGCCATCTACCACCTCATCGTTCATCGTTGGAACAACCTGCAACATTTGTCAAAACTACCACTACCTACCATACACACATCATCCTTAGTTTTTCACATCATTAATCCCAGTGTCCTTTGCATTAACATTTGTGTCACATTTTCTATCATAGCATCATTAGAATACAACAAATTCATAAATAAAGCCTATAGATACATATACATCTCACTATAATCACCTTAATACATACAGTCACCAACCTTAAATCTATCATGTTACCCTGGATAACCCATCCTCTTCAATATGTTATTATCATCTTCAAATGCAATCATCAAGTTTATTCAAAAGAGAAGACTAAAGCTACAAAATTCAAAGTAAGAAGTCAATGAAGATCAAGTTCCAAAGCATGGACATTAGAAGGTGTATTTCTGAAGTAGATTCAAGAGGATGATTTCTACAAGGACAAAGTGATCCAAAGGGGGCATACCAAGCAAAGATAAGACCAGATGTACCACCTATAGACATAGAGCCTACAAGAAGCACGATCTTGGACAAGCTTTAGGAAGACTCTTTTGGTGAATCAATGCCAAACCAATATTGTTATCTTTGTTGTTCATTATTCTTCACTCTTTGTAATCAAATATACTTCGTAGATAGAGGGATAAGGTATTTGACATTCAATCAAGGGAAGAGTGAGTTCTCAATTGTAAACAATTGTTCCCTCGTGCATGCCAGGTGTTAAGGGCTAAAAGGGCATTCCACATTCCACAATGTAAACCCACCTTATTGTGGTGCGAAAGAGTACATTATCCCTATATTAACATATGTATAATGTTCACTGGGGCAATTCAGTTACATTCTCTTTTCATGTCCATTCTCTCTCTCTCTCTCTCTCTCTCTCTCTCTCTCTCTCATATGCAGTTTTGAGGGTCGAGGAAGAGAGAATAAAGGTCAGGCCACAAGGCCTAGCCAACCATGCATGTGTTGAGATATCGAGCTCCACTCATGATACGCCAGGGTGACCGTTGTGTATTTATGTCACCGACTTGTCAGTTGCAGATGCGGTTGGTACACCGCCCATGAATAATAGCTACATGATAGCTATCCTTATCTATTCTAGTTCGTGGCTCAGTTAGTATGCCACCTTAGTTAGTTGAGTTTGGTTTGAGACCCATATATAGGGTTCTTCTATTTCTTTGTACTTGAGTTCTTTTGGCTTACACAACTAAGAAGATGAAAACTGTTTTCAGCCTCCACCCTTGTGTGTATTCCCCCATTGTGCAAGCAAGAAAGCTACAAGTGAGACTCCTTCCTTCTCTCCCACAATCTTGACATGGTATCAGAGCCTTGTTCGTGGTAAGGAGCTCAAGAAAGCAAGCCAAGCTCGCGGTGTTCTAGTAAGAGGAGCAGTGTTGCTTTCATTTTCTGTTTTGGGAGCAGATCTCTGCAGGTAGCACAACCGGAAAGTGCAGGAGTGCATTGTCTCAGGTTGAGACGCCCTTCGCGGTGAAGCAAGAGGGCATTTCGGGGCCTGTTTTGAAGGCGGAAGTTTTCTGCACGCACTCAGAAAAAGACCTATTTTATGCTGTGCCATTGTTCTACAGGTCGGTGAAAAGTTACTGTAGAAATTGCATCGTATGCTTGTGCGCAGAGACATTGGGAGTTTCAGAATCATCATTGGTTCCTGTTTATGCAAAATCGTCACTAGGAAGTGACTGTGTGGTCAAATACCACTTTCGCCAGTTTTGTAGATTTGCCCTTGTGAGGGTGAAGCTGTGTTTTTTGCAGTGACAGAATTTTTTTGCAGTATTCTGTAATGGCATCTGATTCTCTTTCACAGATTGTCACTGAAAAGCTTGACAAGAACAACTTCCAGGCATGGAAGTTTAGAATGACGAATTTCCTTATGGGAAAAGGATATTGGGAATTTGTTGCAGGAAATGAAGAAGAACCAGTTCTTCCTGATGTTCCCAATCAACAGCAAATGCAGGCATTCAAATCATGGCCGAGAGAGCCAGGAAAGTTATGTACTAGCTGTCTATCAGTATTTCAGACTCTATGATTGTGCATATTCAGGATGCAAGTACGCCAAAGGAGGCATGGGATACTTTGTCAAAAATGTATAGCACAAATACGCAAGCCAGGAAAATGCAGCTCAAGCAAGAGTTGCATAATGTGCAAAGAGAAAGTATGAGCATCAATGACTACCACATGAAGGTGAAGAAGATTGCAGATGCACTTGCTTCCATTGGGTCGCCAGTGGAAGATGATGATTTAGTTTCTGTGACCTTGAATGGTCTAGGAAAGGATTATGCACAGTTTCGGACATCCATTTCAGTTCGTAAAAGATTTCCTGATTTTGAGGAGTTGATTGCTCTTCTAATTTCTGAGGAGCAGAGAAATGGTGGTGCATCTTCTTCAGGAGGAACTTCAAAAGAAGCTGTCTTCTACTCAAATGCTGGAAGAGGTAGAGGCAGAGGTAGAGGAGGCCGATTTGGAGGCCGTGGTAGAAATCAGAATATGCAGCAAACTCAAGAAAACCAGTCCTATGGAGGAGGACGTGGTAACTCTAGAGGCAGGGGGAGCCAAAGAGGTCGTGGTGGATGGCAAAGAGGCCAAAATGCAAACAGTAATGTTGAATGCTACTATTGTGGTAAAATGGGTCATATGGCTAAAGACTGCTATAAAAAGCAGAATGACATCATGAATGGAAAGCTGCAACAAGGAAATTATGCATCTTCTAGTAGACAGGGTGATGACAGAAATGAGCATTTGTTCATGGTGCAGCACATGAACAATTCTGTGACAAGTGCAGAAGAAAGCAACGATGTGTGGTATGTTGACTCAGGTGCATCAAACCACATGACAGGTCATGCAGAATGGATGGAGGATGCAAGGAAAATGGAAAAACCAGGATTTGTGGAGACTGGTGATGATACTGCACTTCCTATTGTGCAGATTGGAAAAATTCCTTTGTCTATGCAGGATGGGAAAAAGAAATACATGTCCGATGTATTTCATGTCCCGAATATCACCAAGAATCTAGTTTCTGTTGGTCAAATGGTTGAACAGGGCTTGCAGGTCAGATTTAATCCTCATGGATGCTTTGTTGAGGATATGAAAAATAAAGGTCGCTTGATAGCAAAAGGAAATAAGAAGGGCAGAATGTTTACGTTGGATGCAGACATGTCTGAATTGAGTGCAGCAATGTTTGCACATGGGACCGGTGTAGTTGCAGATATTGATATCTGGCATAAACGCATTGGTCATGTTAATGTACAACGACTTAAATCAATGCAGACCCAAAATATTGTTGCAGGATTACCTAGATTCAAGGTTGCAGAAATGCATAAGGTATGTGAAGCCTGTCAGTTTGGAAAACAGGCAAGGAAACCATTTCCTAGACATGTTCAAGAGAGTAAGAAGCCATTGGAATTAATCCACTCTGATGTGTGGACTACTAAAGCTGCATCTCTTGGAGGCTGTCATTATTTTGTTACTTTTATTGATGACTATAGCAGAAAAGTTTGGGTGTATTTTATGAAAAAGAAAAGTGAAGTTTTTGGGCATTTCAAAACTCTTAAAGCTATGGTTGAAAAAGACACAGGCCTGCAAATAAAATGCCTAAGGTCAGATGGAGGGGGAGAGTACCTCTCAAATGAGTTTGCAAGGTTCTTGCAGGAGCATGGCATAAGGCAGCAATATTCATGCAGTCATACCCCACAGCAAAATGGAATTGTAGAAAGAAAAAACAGACATATTGGAGAGGTGTCTCGTGCCATGCTCAATGAAAAAGACCTGCCAGATTTTTATTGGGCTGAAGCAGTTGCTACAGCAGTCTATATAATGAACAGGACTCCCACTACAGCAATACATGGAATGACTCCAGAGGAGAGGTATACTGGTAGGAAACCAGATATTTCTCATTTGAAAATTTTTGGTTGCATTGCCTATGTACATGTGCCAGATGAGTTGAGATCCAAGTTGGATCCAAAAGCTGAGAAGTGCATCTTTATTGGTTACTCTCTGCAGCAAAAAGGGTATAGATGCTATAACCCTTCTACTCGTAAGTTTACAGTGAGCAGAGATGTTGTTTTTGATGAGATGAGTAGCTAGTATAAACCAGTAAATGTGATTGATGATGTAGATGCACAAAATGGTAATGCTGCACAGAATTCACAGCAGCAGTCACAAAATATTAGTGGACCTGGAGCGTCCTCTAGCAGTGGTTCACATTCTTCGCCATGGACAGGCAGATTGAGATCAGGAGAATCTTCTCAAAGTAATGCAGATAGTGGTATGCAGGTATCACGAAAAGGAAAAGAGAAGGTTGATCAGCCCATGTTTGATGTGAATGCAGGTCACTCTTATGTGGATGGTGAATCCAGTGGCTCAGAACAGAGCATTGATGATGAGTTGGGTATTCCTTCTATTGTTACACCTGGAGTAAGGAAGACCAGGGATGTTTTGAGAGCACCTGGGAGTGAACCCACTTTGCGCAGGTCTACCAGAGTTAGGTATCCTTTGGATATGCTGAAATATGATGGATTTACAGCCATTCACTATGCATATATGGTCAAGGTGATACAGGAACCAGAACCCACTTCTTTTGAGCAATCCATGGGTAAAGAAAAATGGGAGAAAGCCATGGATGAAAAAATGGATGCCTTGGAAGCAAATGCTACATGGGAATTGGTACCTTTGCCTAAAGGTAAGAATGCAATTGGCTGTAAGTGGGTTTATAAGGTGAAGCACAATGCAGATGGTTCTGTGAACAGATACAAGGCAAGATTAGTAGTCAAGGGATATGCACAAACATATGGCATTGACTATGAAGAAACATTCAGTCTGGTTGCAAGGATGGCAACCGTAAGAGCAGTCATTGCTATGGCTGCATCAAAGGGATGGTCTTTACATCAGATGGATGTAAAGAATGCCTTCTTGCATGGTGATTTGCAAGAAGAGGTCTATATGGAGCAGCCACCAGGTTATGTGCATGCTGTTCATCCTGAGTTTGTTTGCAGGTTGAAGAAAGCCTTGTATGGCTTGAAGCAAGCACCTAGAGCATGGTCTGACAAGATAGGACAGTATCTTGTCACTATTGGCTTTCAGATTTCCAAGGCAGATTTCTCACTTTATGTGAGAAAAACAGAGAAAGGTATTATGCTACTTGTCATTTATGTTGATGATTTGATTGTGACAGGTGACAGTGATGAAGATATCCTTCATGTGAAAATGCTATTGAAGCAGAAGTTTGAAATGAAGGATTTGGGAGAGCTGCGTTATTTCTTGGGCATTGAAGTGATTAGATCACCAAGTGGGATACAGCTCTTGCAGAGGCAGTATGGATTGGACATGTTGTCCAAATATGGGATGACAGGCTGTAAGCCTATTTCAGTTCCTTTGGAGCAGAATGTGAAGCTGAGCACAGATGCAGGTGAGCTTCTGGAAGACCCTACTATGTACAGACGCATAGTAGGAAGTTTGATTTATATGACTATTACCAGGCCAGATTTGAGCTATGCTGTTGGATTGGTAAGTCAGTTTATGCAGGCTCCAAGGAAACCGCATTTGGATGCGGCTAGACGCATACTCAGGTATGTGAAGTCCACATTGCAGTATGGACTATTTTATGAGACTGGGGTTCAGATACAGTTGCATGGATACACTGATGCTGATTGGGCTGGTAGCATTTCTGATAGACGATCTACCAGTGGATATGTGTTCTCTTTTGGGAGTGTTGCAGTCACTTGGAGTAGCAAGAAACAGCCTACAGTTGCCTTGTCGAGTACAGAGGCTGAGTACAGGGGTGCAGCAATGGCTGCATGTGAGGTAGCTTGGTTGCATAAGCTACTTTATGATATGCATCAGTTTACAGATGGGCCAGTTGTCATTTATTGTGACAACATGAGTAGTATACACTTGGCAAATAACCCAGTCTATCATGCTAGAACAAAGCACATTGAGGTGCATTATCACTATGTGCGAGAGAGGGTTTTACTAGGTCTTATTGATCTAGTTTATGTCAGCACAGAGGATCAGGTAGCTGACATATTCACGAAGGCATTGGGCGCAGAGAAGCTGCGCAAGTTCAGAGACCTGCTTGGTGTGCAGGAATTGGGATTGAGCTCGAGGGGGAGTGTTGAGATATCGAGCTCCACTCGTGATATGCCAGGGTGACCGTTGTGTATTTATGTCACCGACTTGTCAGTTGCAGATGCGGTTGGTACACCGCCCATGAATAATAGCTACATGATAGCTATCCTTATCTATTCTAGTTCGTAGCTCAGTTAGTATGCCACCTTAGTTAGTTGAGTTTGGTTTGAGACCCATATATAGGGTTCTTCTATTTCTTTGTACTTGAGTTCTTTTGGCTTACACAACTAAGAAGAGGAAAACTGTTTTCAGCCTCCACCCTTGTGTGTATTCCCCCATTGTGCAAGCAAGAAAGCTACAAGTGAGACTCCTTCCTTCTCTCCCACAATCTTGACAGCATGTGCATAGATATATGCAATTTGTGGGTACATGTGCACGCATGCACGTGTGTGTGTGTGTGTGTGTGTGTGTGTGTGTGTGTGTGTGTGTGTGTGTGTGTGTGTGTGTGAATATGCATGTGTATGCATGTTAAAGATATTAACTTTGTAGGTATTTATGCATATAGAGATATGTAATCATGCATGCATGCAAATGAAATAGTTACTAAACTATCAATTATGTTTAAAAATACTTCAAAACATCTGTATGGCTAAATGTTACAATTTGTGAGAAGGCATAGCAAAAGAGCACTTATATCAAACTTTTTAAAAGAGTGGAAGTTTTATGAAAATGCAAACACACACACACACACACACACACACACACACACACACACACGCGCACGCGCACACACACACACACACACACACACACACACACACACAGAGGAAGAAGATGAGGAGGAAGATTAAAATATAAGATGACATGTGGAGAAGGTCATCATTCTAAAATGCTTTGTCTTATTGGTTTATACATCAAATCAATAAGATCTTTGAAACTATTTCGTGTTTTAAAAACCATGCAGTTAAGGAGAAATGGGAAACCCAAGAATGAGCACAATGGCCTAGAGCTTGGTAGACCAAACATGGCCTAGCGTCTGGTGGACCAAAAAAGGCCAATCATTGACAAAAATAGAAATAAATCCTTTTGTATAATCATGTACAAACATTGTATACACTACAAATAAACTTAAAGACATGTAGTAGACACATCTCAAGTATTCTAATACATTAGATGGGCGAAAACCCAATCCAATGTAGAAATGAAATAAATGGAAATGTTTTGACTAAATTTTCTTAGCTTGAGGCATTCTTACCAATACATGTGCATAATTAGAAGTCCCCTAGTGTTGAATGTTTCCACATCTAGCAAATGAAACATAACATCTACTTAGTCACAAGGCAAGTTAGAAGAAGAGGTTTGTAGCACACATGAAGCAATGGATATAAGAGGAGGAGGTGTCTTCCATATGTACATGGCACAATGGCCACAAGCTACTTGGAGCACAACACCATGTATTGCCACAAGGAGAATATAAACTCTTTAGACCAAAAAATATTTTGATAGCAAAAATAGTACAATCATATCTATATTATTCTATGACGACATTTTATCTCTACATGGCCACCCCTTGTTAGCATTTTCTATGATTCACTGTTTATCGTCCCTCATCCTACGGTAGATCTTATTGGTTGCACATCACAAAAAATAATTGCAAATAACTTGCATGTGGATTAGTTACTAAATTTGAATCAAGGTAGTTGACCATATCATGATATATTTATGCTCTATAGGAAATCTAGCTTGGCTTAATCAAAGCAAATGATGCCCCTCAAACATATTCAAGGTGACATGGACTATGCAAACCCTACTAATCTTTACATAAACCTCATCTACACAAGGTTGATTTGCAGATGTTCACATATACACAACTAGGTTGTTCACCATCAAAGAACCTCTAAACTAAAAGAGTTAGTTTTAATGTCATTGACAATAAGGCTGAAATGGTGAGAAAAGAATGAAAGGAGATAGCAACAAAGGCATTAAAAAGGCTACAACATTGAAGGAAGCCTAAAGTGAAGAAAAGTGATTAATATTCTACATGTGTAGACAAAAGGGCTAACCACACGTTAAAACCCCAAAGAAAATGCGAAGTCTTTTGTGTGAAATGTTGCACATTGAAGGGGGGAACCTTCATAAATTTTGGAGAGCGAAGAGGGTGCCACTAGGGAAAGTTTGTAATGTATAACCATGATAGTGGAAACATGTTTCAAAAATCAACATCAAAAGTATAAACTAAGAAAATACACATTGAAGGGGTCTTGATAGCTATGCAAGTAGGATTTTAAAAAGTCCAAAAAGTTAGAGATGCTTGTAATTAAAAAGGTAGGGGAATGAGTTGTCTATAGGGATATGGGATGGTCGACTAAACACATAGGGAAATGGTTGCCTATTAAGATTAGGGATGGTTTGAGAATATGATGGTTTGAAAAGGGGGGAGTCACACAAATGTGGAATTGCAATGGCACGGTATGGTCCACTTGAGGAGGGCTCAAGGTAACAAACAAGGGGAAAAGAGCATCTTTTATATGAACACACTCAATGTGAGTTGCAAACAATTAAGCCATAGATGGAAATAATTACATAGAGGAATCTCTTGGAATAGTGGAGGAGTTTGGGATCACTTCCACATATAGTGATCAGAGATGAGGAGGCCATATCCATTCAGGTGAGGCGCCTCTAAGGGTGAGGCTAGCACAAGAGTATTCATGCTCTTCAATGTTATTTCCCATTAGGTGCATCTCAATTTGTAAACATCTCTCTGCATAAAGACATTGCATGGAACATGTAGGATGAAGTGTTGTCCATATAGGAGACTTGATGCGTAAAAAGTACATTCCATGTCCACTTCTATGATGTTTGTAATAATCTCTTATCCCCCTAAGAGGAGAGGATTTGCACACGAAGGTATCATTGACCATACTATCACATTAACAAGAAGAGCCTTGGCATTAAGGTAGCTAACAATTTTGAATGAGAAGTCATTAAGGTAGCTAACAAATTTGAATGAGAAGTCATTAAGGTAGCTAACAATTTCAAATTTCATTATGTAAAATGGCTTGGATTCAAGGTATGGGTGAAATATATGGGCTACCCACTTTACATGCTTTCTACATGGATGTGGCTAGACTACAATTAGAAGGGCTATATATTTACTAGCTTGTTGATAGTAGCACTTGTCATTTTTAAAAGATCCCAATCGCATCCCTTCTGAAGAATAGTTGGCATGATGAGGAACATAAGTGCATCAAGAACAACTATTAGATTGGGAAAGTAATGTTCACATGACAAAAAGATCGTTCCAACACATGATTAAATGACGAAGGAAGCAAGCTTGCTTGATATACCAAAAACATGATTTAGACCATTTCTGTGAGTAGAGACAATGGAAATCGTAATAGCTATTAAAATTAGTACATAATAACTATTATTAATTTCAACACATCAATGTACTTTTAGTAATACATAATACTACTATAAACATAATTTACTTTGTTTAATAATAGTATGTAAGTGATAAATATTAGATACAAAATTGGCTATTATGATAGATTCTACATCATATACATTAATAGATGTTAATACTATATAATAAAATGTAACAAAAATTAGTCCTAATATGTTAATAAGTACTGGTAACATATGAATAATAGGTGATTATTCATAATATTATGAAGGGAGCTAAGGATTTGTGCTCTACTACAACAATAAGAAAAATGCCCAAGCTAGATAGCCACACTCATCTCATCTCGACTTCGTTGCATCAATGGCCTAATAGATCTTCTTTGTTATGGAAGGCACATAGTGCCTAGCATACACCAAGAATATGCAAGCACTCAAGTCCTCAGCGTACCCACTCGAGGCTTCCTTCGTGTACATCCAACATAACCCACTATCGGTGATTTTCTTAGTGGGTCTTCAAGATAGATCTACAATAACATAACTTCCAAACAATTTCTGAACTACGAATCCCATCTTGTTAAATGCTTGCAAGGCATCCCTACAATAGATAGAGTTATGAAAATGCAAAAGCTTAGGACCCAACATAACCCACTATTGGTGATTTTCTTAATGGGTCTTCAAGATCTACAATAGCATAGCTTCCAAACAATTTCTTGACTATGAATCCCATCTCGTTAAATGCTTGCAAGGCATCCGTACAATAGATAGAGTTATGAAAAGGCAAAAGCTTAGGATCCAACATAACCCACTATTGGTGATTTTCTTAGTGGGTCTTCAAGATCTACAATAACATGGCTTCCAAGCAATCTCTCAACTATGAATCCCATCTCGTTAAATGCTTGCAAGGCATCCCTACAATAGATAGAGTTATGAAAAGGCAAAAGCTTAGGACCCAATCAAAACAATGTTCACTAGTTAGGCTCTAGTGGCCATAGAACTAAAAAGAGGTGATGAATGGGGGGGTGTGGGGGGTTGACTTGATCTTACCTTACTTTTTTTTAACACAAATTGATATGTTGGCTTTAATATTGGCAATTCCCTTTTCTTGCATTCCCTTGCAAAGCTTCATATTGGAGCTCCAAACTCATCCAAAAATCAATACATCTATGAAGAATCACACAAAAATATTAGTGCCCTAGTTCTCAAGGGCCACTCAAATCCTTCTTTGGGGCTAGGCTATGGTTGCTTGCAGCCATTGACAAGACGAAATCTAGAAAGGTGAAATCTAGAGTTGTCTTGGCAACCTTATATACGCTCGAATTGTAAGCTTGGATTTTTAACCATCATTCTTGCTAGCACTATGTATGCCAGAGGAAGCGCCACCATCTTTGTGGTGCTGGGAAGAGGTTGATTTTCTACCATTGCTTGATGATGGTGAGGGGAGGATGAATTAGAAGATGGTGTTGATTGTT
This sequence comes from Lygodium microphyllum, assembly GCF_053477565.2. Taxonomy (NCBI): domain Eukaryota; kingdom Viridiplantae; phylum Streptophyta; class Polypodiopsida; order Schizaeales; family Lygodiaceae; genus Lygodium; species Lygodium microphyllum. The sequence continues at coordinate 2,344,631 of NC_141136.1, forward strand.
ACATTTCAAGATCTCCTATAGGTCAAAGTCAAGGCTCATCTTCAAAAGCGAGCAAGAGAATTAGTTATGGAGTTGTGATATAGAAAGTCACATGAAGAATAAGATTATTAATTTAAAATATAAAACACACTTTTGATTTTATGTGCTAAGAAAAATTGTTGATCAAAGTGATCGCTATGGGCATAAGCAAGCCCAATGAAGAGGATCTTTAAAAGCACTCCGTACATCAAAGAATGATATATGTTAATGAAATGTTGCTTTACTTTAATGCATGAAGTACAACTTTGAGAACCAAACATACATTTGAAAAAATATTGCAAATGTTTTTTGAAAACACATTTCTAACATTAAATTCTAGAAGAATCAAGGAATTATTTCATAGGTAACATAGATGGATTGCAATTATTTAAAAAAAAAAGGTTCATTCAAACATTACAAACAAACAAGCTGTGTTTGATAACAAATATGGGAAGTAAGAACAAGAATCTAAAAAAGTCTTTGATAAATAAGCATTGTTAGATAGCAATAGCAATGGAGCATATGTGACGTTGTGCAGTGGTGATACATGCATGCTTTCCTTGAACGAATGGTTGGCAACATTGGTCTTCAAGAACTTTCTTTTACCTAAAAGAATACAAAAATCAATTATGAATTTACATGATTGGATATTAAATAAAAATAGAAATTAAAGTGAAAATTCACCAACAGTCACTTGAATTAGAGGTAGGTACACAAATGTCTCTTCCTTTGGTCACAATAAGATCAAGGTGTAATTGATGCACCTTAATTAAGCATGAAATATCTATGAACTCATGATGTTCACGTTAATTAATTAAATTTTCTTGAACATCGGGCTCAATTCCGTGTAAATTGCAAATTAATGCACAATTAATAGCACACTCGTAGAGTGAGTCAGGATTTTGAAAACTAGATACTCTAATGAGTTATAGGAACCCCGAAGGCAAGCTTCATTAGAACCACGGGTGGTGGGCACCATGAGGCCTTGCCCAATTTAAAAAATCCAAAGATCATACATAAGATGCAAAAACATTAATGTAACTCAATCCTAAGACTACAAATCAAAAGCTTATCTCTTTTCTTCTTCTTTATTATGATTATATCTCAAGTGGTCTTATGCCCATTTGCATACCCATTCCATGCCTTTTCGAGACATCGAAAGGTTAGTTTGGGACCTTGGCATGACATAGTTTTACGTTTATTGGTGTTATTTCAATTGCACATCCATTAATTTTGGAAAGTGCATGTTACTTTCTAAAAAATTTAGGTTTTGGACCAGCCATAAACTTCCCATACTCGTCTACAAGGATGACATTGATTGGTGCTAAGATAGTGGTAGTCTAGACCTAGTCTAGTACTTGGTTTTCCTGTTTGACTTCAAGGGGCTAACTTGCGGGTGGCTTGGTGATTTACTTATTGATGAGGGAAATCACTAATTCATTGGAATCCACTTGAGGATTGAAGGGGGTAGCTTACAACCTTGCAGGATCACTAGGCGACCATGACCTTGAAGAGCACCACTCAACAGACTGTCATAGAAGATTGGGTAATCACATCTGTAGTCTCCTAATCTCTTGAGATAGACCATTTGCATCTGTGGCAAGGTTGGAGCCCATGTGCACTTCACAAACATAAGGACTTCTCTCTTAGAATTGTGCGAGACATACACTTTCCCATGTAGATACTCAAGTTCAAAACTTGAGTGACAACTCTTGGTCCGAGACACTAATCTATTGAGGTGATTCATCACCACAAAGTCCTCTTCGAGTCATAGTGCTTGTCATCCTTGCACCTCTAGGATCACCTACTTGAGGTAATCTTGATCATCCTATGCTCATCTTCCATCCATAAATCCAAAAGAGGAAAGTGCCAAGCCTTATCTCAAGTACACAGAAGACATTCCATTGTCTCTAATAGAGACACTCCCTTGTCTCTATTGTCTCTAGAGACGTTCCATTGTCTCTAGTAGAGACCTTACCTCTAGCCGAGACATCTCTAGTAGACTCAAACCATAGGCAAGAGACAAGAGCTTGAAACCTCCCCCAACACAAGCCTTGGAGGCTTTAGAGTTTGTTTAAGACATCAACCCCTTTCAATGGAATTTGAAACATAATGCTTTATGTGTAGAGCACTAGAGGCATCATCTTGCCAACAAGACACTAGTGTGTCAAACCATTCATGGCCATTTAGGAAATTGCAACTCTTGAAGCAAAATTGACCAAGACATAAACCAAAAACCTTGAGACATAGACAAAGGAATACAATAGAAAAAGAGCCACTTAACAAGGCATTATTTGAAGAGACTTTTTGAAATGAGGATGGAAACAAGAATAATAGACCACTAGAAACTCAAAGAAACAAATTAAAAATCATCAACTAAAGGAAACATAAGGGTGCTACTAAGGCAACGAACCCTTGGCACTTTAAGTATTGCAACCTCATGAGCTTCTGAAGCCAAACATTGAGAGTATTGTGTCACTTTAAAGGAGACCATAGGAACCCCCACTTCTTTATTGAATATCAGATGCTCCATTAAGGTATTGCTTAGCCACCACAAAGAGCCAAAGACCTATGTCATGCTCTAGCTTAAACCACGATAACTTGGACCTTGAGGCAATTGGGTTCCCATTGGATATCTAGCAATTTATTTCATGCTATGACCAACACACATCTTGTGATAGACTTGGAAGCCAAGAGAAGATTAGGAAAATCTCTTATAAGGTAAGTGGCTTCATAAAATAGAGCCCAAAGAATAGAAAGGCATAGGAAGGAAACTGATACATTGGATTTGGTAAGAGGAGCCATAACTAGACAAGAAGTAGGGGAGGCTGAGGTATTTGAAGCCAGCCTTACCCCCTCCAAGCTCTTGCTCAATGGATAAGACCACAATAGAGACATGAATTTCCACCTTGACAACCTCACTTCTAATCAAATTCAGGGTAATTGTTGGGACTAGAGGCCAGAATAAAATACCAATCATCATGAAGCAATTCGACAAACATTAGGTAGGCGATGATCCATATAGCTTTCTTGAACAATTTGATCATGCCTTATCCTCTACCATACTAGTAGCAACCATACCTTGTGAACTGGTAGTTCCATTTTGGATGGGGAGCACCGCTCTCCCATTACCCAATGATTAATGATTAAATGCACCTAAGGCATACGTTAATCCAATTGGTATAGCCATATCACTTATGTAGAGTGATGCACCTTTGCACTACATTGAGGAGCCAATGGAGGAAGAGCCATATTTGAACCCTTACATCTCATATGATAAAGAGGGAAATCTAGTCCTTATGGATTATAGACACTACATTTCAACAACAATGATCAAAGCTCGCACTTGAAGATGGTATAAGCACTGCAATGGAATGAGATTGATTGTATTATTTATGCTTTATGTTAAAATTGTTTTCCTTAGGAGTGAGAGCCATGCCTTGACATACAATGCCAAACTGAAGAATGTGTTTGCCACAATGCTTGCACCTTAGGATAACTAAATAGAAGATTGTATAAGCACTCTAATGAAAGATGAGAAGATGGTCCATTTACAAATGAGTCCAGAAGCTTACCAAAAAGCTTATTTGTGGCAAAAGTGGGACTTCTATGTATGATGGATTTTGTAGGGCAAAGGGTGCAATGCCCCTTTGTTAATAAATGCTCATGTGGAATAACATAATAATCATTCACCCATGGTGGTGGCGACTCTGATAGGTTGTTGAATTGTGTTATCTTATTTTTAGAGCTTGTAAGAAGTGGTTCTATCTACACCATGTGTTACGACCAAAAATGGGCTCTTGACACTGGCTCTAGGGATCTAGATGGGCCTCCTATACTACCCAAACAACCCCACATCCTCGTGGCTAGGAGTGTATAGATACTAAGAATTGATTTATTGAATGAATGCATTTGTAGATACCATCTCTAGATTGTAGTCCAACGTGATGCCCTTCTTGACTCCAAGCATAAGGAGTACCCAAACGTATAGGTGGCTAGCACCTCATAACACAAACAAAGGGAGCACCCCCTAGCTTATTGCTATATCCCCATTATGGCTCTCCCACACCCTAGGGATTAGCCCCAAGATGCATCGTCTCAACATATAGCACATACATACAAAGTCCACTCATCACAATATTCATTCCTAGAGATAGTATATTCCTCACCAAATTAGGCCCCAAGGGAAATGATTATACTAAACCTCCTGCATCGGGAGCCTCACACTCATCGTGAGTCAATAGTTTGAAACCAAGTGCTATGCATCTAGGAGATAGTTCTCTTTATACCATGTCAATGCAATGCAATGCGAAGTGGATGTCTTTGAGTGCACAAATATTTTACATAAATGGAATCATCATTGTGGATGTACTCAAACATTCTTTCCATGATTTTTCTTCACTAATGACTTTGCTGTTGCGATGATAAGGCAGTGTCGAACTACTTCGTGCCACTGTACCGCTTAATGTTAAAAAGAAATTGAGACCTATATGAAAAATGCAGCAAAAAATTTATATTTTGAACTATATTCAACACATAAAGTCCCCTCTCTCCCTACTGCTTAGGGTTTTGCTTGCGATAAGTAGGTTAAGAGGTGTTTCCATGTATATTTCTTCATAATGTAAGCATTAAATACGCACTAAAACATACAAATGAGGTAAAGTGAGACCAATTGTCATACTTTACCTCCGTTATACTTACATAAACATAATCCTAAATTTCTATATTTTTTACGCACAAAACTTTTTTTTTCTATTTTCTTTATCCCAAAACTACATTTTGGTATTTTTTCTTTTTCTAAATGTAAATGACTATATTTTATTTTATTTTTTTAGATTCAATAATTAATTCACACTATAATCCATCATCACATTTAATTTCATCCCATATGAACATGATTTGATCACCCGAAACCAAGAAAAACATCATTTTTGCTCTTAAAATACACATTTTGCTATTTTTTTAAATTAATAACTCACACACATGGACACGGATTCCGCATTTTATGGTTCGTAGCCCTCAAATACATCAGAACCAAGCTTTAAACAAATTTTCATCACATATGAACAAGATTTGCACCATGAAATGTAAAAAAGAATCCAAAATTCCATTAACAAAGAGGCTTGGCGCCATTTTTCATGTTTCACGTATCAAGAATTGATTTTATGGACAGAAACCAGACCCTTCATTGGTCTTTGAATAGCGCTGGTCAAATGATTGCTCCTCAGCATCGACATGGTCCCACATTAGTCCGTCAGTTCAAGCCGGACAACCGACCTCCATCCCGATCTTCTCACAATAATTTTCACATGAACTGCCTATTGGAGGGGGAGAGAGAGAGAGAGAGAGAGAGAGAGAGAGAGAGAGAGAGAGAGAGAGAGAGAGAGAGAGGAAGATTGATATTCCATCTTCTTGATCAGTCATCAATCACAAAGCCGAGACTGGAGATTCAAAGTAAAAAATTGGAGGAATCGGTGGTGGGTGTGATCAATTACTATGCTTATTCTTTGCCTTCCTAGCCTCCCCCTCTCAATTTGCCATTGTTGCGTGTCAAAATGACATATTTTTTCCCACGCAAAAAAAATTTCCCCCTCCTTTTCATGAGAATTTTAGGGGCTTGGGGAGCCCTAAGGGTCACACCCCTTCCCCCTAAAGTATTCTTTACACTTCCATTTGACCTTTCGTGCTGCTCAGAAGAGGCATCTCGTACATCCAACGACCAAAACACTATCCAAAAATTTCTATATGATTGTCTCAAAGTCCCGCACAGTCTAGAACTTGTTCCACTTCATTCTAATGCTTGAAAAATTTACTAAAAATGTGAGGTTGCTACAATGTTTGTCTTCAGAAGCGCTTTTAAACCCTGCCTTCCACGACAGCTGCTTAAAATCATCGAATCTACTGCTTCAAGTGAGCTTCTATTTTTACCTCAAATTAACAAAATTTGACACATTTCTAGATTTTTTTGGGCTTTAAATCTTACTCTCATTAGCAACCACAAGATAGGGTGACTCAGCCTGTCGAATCCATAAATTGATCTACACATAAATGAACCATAAAGAGCATCAAGTTGCTTTAAAGAAAATACACAACAAAACACAAACACAACTCTCATCCTATCTCCTAACAAAACTAAGGCATGAAGATCCGTGAGGGATAGCTAAGCATAATTTGACAATAAGTCTAGAGTCAATCGCTAACTAACTACTCCAACATAGATTGGCTAAAAAGAACTCTCAAAGAAATCATCCTATGTGGTGGTCTTAATCGGCCTACCTAGCCTAGGATAACTGGACCAGGTTCTCCTACTAGGCGAGGATTTCTATAGATAGGTCTCTTATTTTTAGATATGTTTTATTTATCACTTTTTTATACTTTAGAACTTGATATTCGGGTGTGTTAAAAGGAGGGAGTTGAGCGTGTTGTGACCCAAGGAGAACAAGGCATCGGTCTCAGGTTCTATCTCGATACCCAAGAACCTACCAAGATCTCATAAGGCAACACTAAATCCTTTTCTTCTTTCACTCACTTTTATTTTCACTTCAACCTTCCTTATTTATTTTTCCGACTAGATGTTACCCCTAGGAAGACAAGGCATTGGCTGGTCCCTAAGAACCTACCAAGCCTTCGCAAGGCAATGATCATCTACGCACCTCAAAATACTAGGCGCACGAGAAAAGAGAAGAGAAGAGAAGATAGAAGAAGAGAGAAGAGGAGATGGTGAAGAGCTTCACCCTCTTGATTCCTCAATCCCACACACTCATTCACTCCCTCACACTCTCACACACTCTCTCTCAAGAGCACACACAAAGCAAGATGAAGAGAAGAAGAGAGGACTCTTGTTAGCTACACACCAAAGAATGAGCTTCCATTTACTTTTTGAACTTTATATACAAGCCCTAAAATCCCATGGGCACCCATCCCTTTTTACATGCCCGCCTATTGTGGCAAGGTCCCTTTTTCTAATTGGCTCTTCTTGCTTCATGCCCTAAGCCTATACCTGTCTATTCGTTTACAAATTGCACAGGAGGGAGCCTGGTGCTTTTTTACTAGAGTTTTTAGAGTTTTTTGAGGCGCCTTTCATTTAAAATTACACTTTTTGGCTTAGCTTAGCTTTAGGGGCCACCTCTATGCCTTTGCTCTTTTTCCATCATTTTTTCACTTTTTCCTTTAGTTTTTCACCATCTCAAATTGAGGTTAACAAGGATAAAGTGCCAAGTTGGTACGTACCAATTTATTATGCAAGGACAAAAACTATTCAATAATAGAAAGAGAAGCACTTGGAATGGTCTTCTCGGTGTAAAAATTCTAGACATTATTTTTTGGAAAATCAGGTTGTTTTCCATGTGGATCATCAAGCATTGCTGTTTTTGATTAATAAGCCCCAGTTGACAAGTAGTGTGGGAGCTTTCGCTCAACCACCAAGACCCACGGACCACTTATTGTTTCAAGCGTTCCAAGTGAGCTCTAATGGCTATCTCTCACCTAGCCGACGCGCCATCGATCCTATGAGTGTAGTGAGCTTACCTTGATGCCGATACGAGTTGCCTCCTCTCACACACACACCGGTAGCTCCACGATCCTAGAGGCGAGCTCAAGCATCCTCAAGCCTCCTCCACTTCCAAGCTCCATCCTCCATAGCCGCGCGCGCAAGAAAAGAGAAGAGAAGAGAAGAATAGGAGAGGAGATGGTGAAGAGCTTCACCCTCTTGATCCCTCACTCTCACACTCTCACACACTCACTCCCTCACACTCTCACACTCCCTCTCTCAAGAGCACACACAAGCAAGAAGATGAGGAGGAGAGAAGAAGAAGAAGACTCTTGTTGCCACACACCAAAAGAATGAGCTCTCATTCACTTTTTGAACTTTATGTATACAAACCCTAAAATCCCATGGGCACCCATTCCTTTTTTACATGACTGGCCCTTGTGGCAAGGTCTTTTTTCCATTTTCCTCTTCTAGTCTTATGCCTCTAGCCTACACTCGTCTAGTATTTTACAATTAGCACAGGAGGGAGCCTGGCGCTCTTTTACAAGAGTTTTTCAAGTTTTTTGAGGCACCCTCCTTCATTTAAAATTATGCTTTTTGCCCTGGCTTGGTTTTGGAGGTCGCCTGCGTGTCTTTGCTCTTTTTCCATGTTTTTTCTGCTTTTTCCTTCCTTTTTCCGCCATCTCGACCTGGGGCCATCTCGATTTGGGGTTAACATTACCCCTCTCCTAGACGGGTGCCAGTCCCATGGCACTTCTGTGTTGTTGTAGGTTGGTAGGCAATTGGCCAAGTGGTGCAATGGTGAGGGCCACTTGGAGACTTAGGTGCTTGTAGGAGTTGTGATGTTGTTTGCCGGAGGAGCCGAACGGGCATTGCGTGGTTGACGGGGCCTCCGAAGTCGGTGGTTTGTTACTCTCTGATGTCTGGAAGGAGAAGGTGTGGTGCTGTTCCTAAGGGGAGTGCTTATCTCAGTGTGTTAGTGCATTGTGCTCGTGCTAGTGGAATGGGGAGGTGGGTCTAACCGCAGGCGAGCCTGGGCGATGTCCCACACTTGAGGACCCCATTCGTGCCAAGGGGGGTGCGGTGCAAGTGGCTTAGGGTGATAGGTCTAACCATAGGTGAGTGTTACCTCCCTAGGTGTGTCCTGCCCTTGATATGCCTTAAGCGTGAAGTGGGGGAGCAAAAAGGGCAAGGGGGTTGGGAGTGGAGCCGGCTGACCGAAGCCACCGGACACGCCTAACTTAAGAATCCCTAGGTGCAGTGATCGTGCTTTATGTGGTGGTAAGTGCTTTTACAAGTGGGTGATGTTGACCAGTCCGTTTAAAAAAAATAATAATAATAAATTTAGTAGTGGAATGAATGACAACCAGGCCTAATCCTCTTCATCTGAATAAGGGGGTGGGGGGAAGGAGGGCGGATGTATTTGCGCAAAAATTGGTGGCTTTGCATGTACCCTTTCAGGTTCATGTGGACGTGGAGAGAGGTGGTGGAGAGGAAGGGGTGATTACACCTAGTAAATTGGCTGTCACTCATGTCCTCTAAGAGAGCTAGGCAAAAGGAGGGGAGTAGGCTAGCTCTCATCATTAAGCGTGCCATAGCGCATCTATCAATAGCATTGGGATCAAAAAAGAGGGGAGCAAGCCATTCTCCTGTGGTGTCGGATCTTCTTGAGTAAGAGCTTAAGAAGCCTAAGGTAATTACATGTAGTTATAAAAGCGGGATCGGGACAGGAGGAGAAGTCTGCGAGAAAGTGCGTCATGGAGTCAGTTAGGCTTCCTAAATAAAAAAGGAGGGCATTCTCGAAGGAGGTGGTGTTGGAATTGTAGATGATGGGGAAGTCATGCCGCCCATGGAGGGTGGCAACAAAATCCACACCTACCCTACGAGGATACGCCATGAATGTGGGGTCGTTCCTCTCATAGGGTAGGGTGTTGCAAAATGCCATCTAGGTGAGCATGTTAATATCGCATATTCACCTTCTCCAGAGAGGTTGGCAGTTGTAACCCTTACAGTGTGTGGCACCTCGAACACCTTGTCTTGCCAAAACTCTGCTTTCTCTGTGCCCCACAGAGTAGGGGTCTTTGCCCTATCTTCTAGCCATTTTTGGCCCAGGCAGCTACCAGCCGTGATCACCTCCTCCATTTCTTTAATCGACAGGACTCTTCTCAAGCTGCCAGGCATAAGGAAACTGAACGAAAAAGGGTCCTTTTCGATTTCCTACCGTTCCCAGATCACCAGCTCCGCATGGAATTGCGTTGGGAGGTCATCAGGGCATGGTGGGAGGGATGCCGATGGCCGCACGATTGGCTTGGCTTGCAGCTGCCTTCTGGCTTCTTCCACCAATTTTCTCTGTCGCTCCTTGAGCATGGTTTGTCTGTCTAAGGGTGGGTCGAGTTGTTGCTATTCCTGATCGTGCGACGAGGGGGATTGTGGGATTATTTCTTCATTGGTTCTTCTTATGACGAATTCAATGTCAGTGTCCTCCCCCTGTCGGTCGTCTAGCTACGCCCCTTCCTCAAAGCCGAGTGCATCTGCCTCCTAGGGGGTTAGGCCGGCCAATAGTAGGTACTTTCGCTGTTCTTCTAAGCCCAGCCTAACCTCCACAAGTTGGGATGGCATCTGTAGCCCCGCATGCAGGGCTCTGCGTGCGATGCTCAGTTTCTTCTGCACCACCTCCAACGACTCCTTTCCCTTCGATTGGGTTGTGTCCAGTAGTGTGTTGAGGAAGGCTTGTTGCTAGGCAGTGAAGGCTATCTGGGTGGCGTCCGCTTTGCTTTCTACCAAGATTTTTTCTTTCTCCACCAAGGCGAGGCACCGTGCCAGTGCCTTCACCAGTTTCTCGTTCTGCGTGGGCCATTCCTCGGCCCTTTTGTTCATTCCTTCCATGCTCTCCCCCTGCTTTTATGCTAGGGTTATGAGCTTCTGCTCCTGGGCTCTGAGTTCTTTGCTCATGTTGTCTTGCTCTTTCCTCCGGAGGTGTAGTTAATCGGTCATGGACTCGATCTCTTTTCATTGTTGCTCCCTCTCTTGTCTTCTCTCCTCTTCTTTGGCATTTAGTTCCTCCATCATCTGCTCAATGGTGGCGGTTTTTGCCTCCAGTTCCTTATATTGCATCAGGAGGAGCTTGTATTCTCGCTGCTTTGCACAAGTTCTTGATTCTCATCCTCAAGCCGTTGTTTGTAGCTTTCTTCCATGTCCTCTTTTGCTTTCAATTCTTGCTTGAATTCGAATATTTGGCATTGCTGCATGGTGATAATGTGGGTTTTCTCAAGTTGGAAGGCCACCACTGACTCCTTCTCTGTCACCAACTCAGCCACCGCCATTCTTTTTTCCTCCTTAGCTCTCTCCAGTTGGGAGAGCAGGTCGGCGACGTATTCGTCTTAATTGGCTGGTGGCGTCATTGTTGCGTGGGTGGGGGTGGTTGAGGCCTCCACACGCGGACGCTTCTGGTCCTGCCTTGATTCTGCATCTGCGGCTGCCCTTTTTGGCCCCGTGGTCATGGTTTCTGTGCTCCTCCCTTGGCCATTTCTTTACTGATGAAGTATTGTATCTAGACCACCAGGTTGGAAACTTCCAAGTTGGTGGGGATGCTAGGGGTGAGCATAGTGGGTTCAGTGGGGGGTGCCATGAGGGTGGGGATAGGATGGAGGGGTGCTTTGCATTTTCCTTCTGGAACTGCGAGCGGCGCAGGTTCTGGTGCCTGCATGCTGGAGCTAGGCCCTTCTTCCCTCGGCTGGTTCCAGGCTTCTGGATCATCTGCCCTGCATTGCTGCTCGATGGACCGGCATGTAGCCTCGGCCAATCCTCCTCTTCCTTTCTTCTTAGCTCCTCTTCCTCCTCTATAACTCTTCTTTTCCTCTCCTTTTCGGCCTTTTTGTATTCTTCCTCTAGTTTCTCTTTCTCTTCCTACTCTTCTCTTCTTCTCCTTTCAGCCTCTTGCTTTGACGCCTTTTTAGCCCGCCTGACTTACTTTGTTGTTTCTTCTTCTTCCTGCTTCCTCTTCCTTTCTCTCTCCTCGATCTCCCTAAGGGATTGTCTTTTTGCTTTCTCCAAGTCCTCCTTCTCCTTCTTGTGGCCTTCATCCTGTTTCTTTTTCTTTTGCGCTGCCTTCTTCTTGGTCTCCTTGACCTGCTTCTTGCTTTTCTGTTCTTTCCCTTCTTCCTCGGTCTCAGTCTTGTCACTGGACCTCTCCTGGTGTTGATGAGGGGGTGACCTGTCAGGTGTTTCCTCCTCCCTCTCTTCTTCCTCCTGCATCTCTTTCATGGCCTTCTGGATTAGCGCCGTTAAGATGCTCCCGTAGGCAATGAACGAGGCTTTGGAGGAGGCCTTCTTTCCTTCTGCGGCCTTAGATGCTGGGGATTCTCCTCCTGCAGGCATGCTTCCTAAGGCTAGTGATCTAGCTGCCTGGTCGATGGTTTTGTGCACATAGCCGTTCCAGTCGACTTCATGCAGGGTATGGGCCGCCACATTCTCTAGTATCGGCACACTGATCCGGTGCATCAACGTGTTGTAGCGCTGGCTTGAAAAGAGCGCATGTATGAGTTTCGCTTGCAACCTAGTCTCTGCATCGGGGATTTCTTGGATGCTGATGCCGTCGTTTGTCAGCACGTCCTCCTTTCTCATCCCCAGCATGGCGTACACATCCCTCTTCTGCTTCTTTTCCACTTTTGGTTCTAGTCCAAGTGCCTTCTCCACCAAGGCCGGGGTTAGGCAAACCAATACTTGCTTGGCATTCTGTCCCCTTCCCACTGTGACGGTGCCGCATTCGTTGTCGGGGTCGTAGGACCTGAGAAATTCTACACAGCTTGTGTGGTCGGGTTCTTGTGCGAATCTTTCCAGGTACTTCTTGAAGTTGCAGCTTTCAACATCTGTCATGGCCGCCTCTTCCTTGGCCACTAATCCTTTTATATTATGAATAGTTCGGAACTTTAATTGGTTGTAGGCGCGACTCTCAAGGGTGATGCTGTACTGCGTTCTCTCCTCTTTTGTGAATGGAAGCCGATGGGCTCGGTCTTGCTGTGACATTTTTCATTCCTGTCATAAACTGAAATTTTCATTAGTGCTTTCCACATAGTAATTTGCTGACTGCTGAGAAAGAGAAACTCTATGCTCTTTGAATGAATTCATTAAGAACCATTGTAGATTTTCCTTTTCGGCCTTTAACTTTTTGCCTGTTTTTCATAATATATGCTTATGTGTTTCACTAATTTTGATTTGGTTGGCCTGATTTAATTCACCTCACTCATTCCCCCTCCCCTTCCAGCTTGAGAAGAATCCTTCCTAGGATTTAGGGTCAGAAAGGCAAGGGCGTTTGGCATGGTGGCGTAGGAGTTACTTGTGAAGGAGCCAATCATAGAATTGGGGGTTGTACTCTAAGTGAGCGTCGCGGTCCAGATCAGAGGGTTTAATCCCCACTTGTGTGATGTATGTGAGAATATCTGTTAGGAAGTCACCAGAGTTGACACGGCTAGCAATGTGTAACTCTTCCTCAGTCAACAAGCGATTGAGGTAGGGGTGTCCTTTGATGTGTTCTTCTATGGGACAGCCCTGAAGAGTGGTTAACACCCGATACGAGGTTGGCATGACATATGTGGGGTCATATTCTGCTGTTTTGATAGCGTGGCACTACTCAACGTTGGTCATTATGCGGCACCCTTCGACTTCCCATTGCAGCCTAAGAGTGTACCAACGCTTCAAGAATGGGGAGGCGGTATCAGCGAGCTTTGATAACACTGTGATTTCTTGATTAGTGATCGCAGAAGTGGTTCGCTGATCGTATGACGTGATGAGGCGTTGCTTGATGGCTTGTGTTAACCCCAACACGAAGAAAGCAAAAGGAAATAAAAAAGACGCAAGGCAAAGGCGGAAAAACGGTAGCCCGACTGAAGAAAGAATAGGAGAAAAGGCCAAAAGCGCAAGGGCAACCTTAAAAGTCCAAGGCAACCACAAAAGGGGAAATGCGCATTTTAAAATAAAAAGGCGCACCCTAAAATCTTGTAAAAGAGCGCCGGGCTCTCACCCGTGCAATTTGTAAATGTAGACGGGCGGTGGAAAGGAATCTAGGAAGATAGAAGGACAATGGGAAAAAGGGCCTAGGCTATGGCCGGCCATGTAAAAAGGGGAAAAGGGGATGACCGCCCAAAAGGGATTTAGGGTTTTGTATATAAAGTTGAAAAGTGAATGAGAAGCTCATTGTTGTGTGTGGCCAAAAGTAGCTCTCCTCTTCTTCTTCTTCTTCTTCTTCTTGCTTGCTTGAGCTTGTGCTTGAGAGAGGGAGTGTGAGAGTGTGAGGGAGTGAGTGTGTGAGGGTGAGGGACCGAGGAGGAGAAGCTCTCCATCTTCTCCTCTCTTCTTCTCTTCTCTTCTCTTCTCTTGTCTTACTCGCGGCAATGGAGCTTGGAGCGTGGAGCTTGAGGATGGAGCTTGCTTGAAGCTTGCACTTGGATCGTGGAGCTACCGGAGTGCGCGGGAGAGGAGGTAACTCGAACGGCACGGAGGTAAGCTCACTACACCCATAGATATGGATGGCGCGTCGGCTATGTGAGAGGTAGCCATTAGTGCTCGGCTTGGAACGCTTGAAACAATAAGCGGTCCGTGGGTCTTGGCGGTTGAGCGAAAGCTCCCACATTTTGGTTCCGTGCCGGGACTAACGGATTCAAGCCTTGAGTGCTTGCGCGCTTCGAATCGAGCATCAAAGTAAGGGTTTCCCTGAACTGGTGCTTGAGATAGGTAGGAAGCGAGGGGGTTGAAGATGGTATTTGATCTCCTTGGCAAGTAGGTTTTTTGCTCTCTGTGATTTATGTTGTGGAATGAAGTAGGGTAGGAATTTACTTTGTGATTGGATGCATTAGGATAGGAAAAAAACAAAGAAAAAGAAACAAACAGTAGGGTTCTCTGTTGCTGTATAACAGGCTAAAACAGGGAAATAGGGGCACAGATACTTGGAGTGCCGTTTGATTCGAGCACCACAGTGGTTCCAGGCATGTTTGGCATTCCCTTGTAGTGTCTTGCACCTATCTGGAAGGCGTTGGACGATTCGGTGTAGTAGACGTCAGCCTTGAGGCATCGCATGCAACTCGCAGGCCGTCGTCCGCGTCGTCGAACCAAGCCGTCCGAGTCCCAGAATCGGACCAGTCCATACTCGGACACTCGGACTCGGACCACTCGGACCAGTCCATAATCGGACGCTCGAACAACCGTCGGATTGGACCATCCTGTCCGATCGGACCACTCGTACCAACCCGTCCGATTTTGGAAATCAGACCAGTCCAGAATCGGACCAGTCCAGAATCGGACCAGTCAGAATCGGACTACCCTGTCCGATCCGATTCCCAGAATTGGACCACTTTGAAAATCGGACCACTTCTTGATCTGACTCCTAGAATCGTACGTGACCAAAATCGGACTATTGGTCCGATCGGACCCACCCAAAACCGGACGTTCGATTCTGATAATCAGACTCCTGAAAATCGGACATCTGAGAATCGGACAGAAAACTGTCAAAATCAGACAGGTACCTAGAACACAAATTTTGACGCATCTAAACCCCGAAATTGACCCCAAAGACCGCATAGAGCTAAAGGCACATCACAGATCCTCACTAGGCTAGAATTTAGAGCACGTAGTTCAAAATTTGGCTATAAACGGTCCTCCAAATTGCATATGGCGTCTACCGTAACGGCCCTGCGGGCCAGGGGGGACTGCCCTCCTCGGACCCCCGCAGAGGGGGATCTGCCCCCTCCGCACCTCCCCCGAATAGGTTGGAGAGAAAATGCGTGCGGTGACAGGTCTTCCAAATTGGACCCTAGTGAAGTAATGGCTCTACACGAGCATGGATTCTCACGTGCAAAAGAGCAGCCAAAAGCCCATACTCGAACAGAGACAAACAGAGATCCTAGAACCTCAACGGGCCAATCTAGCCATCAAGGGCAAAAAGGCCACACCAGGAGAACACAAAGACATTGTGTTCACACCGTGTCTAGTCGGAGTGAAATGCAACATCAGCAAACTACAAATGCCGAGATGACTAGACATGACACTCTTGACGAGAGATGTACCTTGAATAGCACTGCACTGACAACCCAAGACAACAGTGGAGAATCCACATCTGGTCATGCAGTCGAGAACTCAAGGGCATCTGTCCGAAGGCTTAAATTTACAAGCCAGGACCCGGAAGATGAAGACATAGTACCACCTGCTTATCTTAGGGTCAAACTCACCGCAGAAAGAGAGCATAGTGTTGATGCTCTCATTGATGAAGGAGCAGATTTCAATATCTTGACTTACGAAGCATGGACTCTACTAGGTCAACCAGAGCTCAAACCGACTGATGCAACTCTTAACCCTTACGGGGAACACCCACAAGCACTTCTAGGGAAGTGCAGAATCCTTGTAACTATTGAAACAGAAAGCTTGCCAGTCCTGTTCTATGTTCCTCCAAATAGCAAGAATTGTGGAAAGGAAATCCTCCTAGGAAGGCCCTTCAAAAAGGCAACGAAGTGTGAAGCCGACTATATAGCACAGAGGATACACCTAACACTACCAGGTGTGAGGATAATCACAACGTTTAGCAAGGGTGACCTCACCAAACCTCGAAGGAAGGGGAAGGAGCATTCTGACATACAAAGCAAGCCTAGTAATGAGAGCAAGGAGTTGTTGAAAGAGTTGATACAAGCGCAGGTTGAACGGAGAGAACTAGTGAGTGAGGCCGTACTTGAGACAAAAAGGTTAGGAGACAAGGCCAAGGATAGGGTTTGGACTCAAAAATATCGTAGAAGACCACGAAAGAAGGCCAAGCCTTATAGGCAAAGGCATCGATGGAGAGCTAGCACAATGCCACGATGGATATCCAAGGCATTGCTTCGTGCTCAAGGGTATTATGCAAGCAATCATTGGATTTGGGTACCCAAACTCCCTGCTAAGCCACCTCTATCAGAAGCCCAAATTATGTCCAAAGCAAAGAGGCGTAGGAGGAAAACTAAACGAAAGGCCAAGTCTCGAACCAAAAATATTGGAGTGATCGAGCCCCTCACTATTGAAATCAAGAAACCAAACATGGCCTATCAAAAAGTAGATCCCCAGCCTGGCGTACTTAGCAAGCAGATATCAGAGGTAACTGTCAAGCGTGCACAAGGCCCACTAGTGCCCAAGGAGCCTTTGACTTCCGAAGAGGATAATGGGCACCACTGGCACAACATTGCTCATGATAAGGTTGATCACTCAACAAAGCTAATGACAGAATCGTCTAACAATCACGAGCAAATTCTCCAGTCAGTGCCAAGCCCATGTAGGAATCCCAGATCTCCTACATCCTCTTCACCTAAATTGACACGTGAAGCATGGCAACATCAGCCTCGTGCCGTTGCTCAACCTACACAAGTGAAGGTGCAAAGGGCAACAAAGGGCACGACCACTTCTGATCTGCCTAGGAACTTGACACCACAGTCTACCAATGGTAGCCAATCCATTGAACTAGCCACCACTACTTCCAATCAGGGATCACAGCAGTCACAGCCCTTGGCTGTGACAATGCCCCTTGTGGAACGTGTCCTTAGTGGTTTACCTGTGAAGGAGGTGTTGCAACCAACTTCATTAACAACTCCAGCACTTCCAAAGTGTCTAAAGCCTAGGCTGGAGGAGTTACACGCAAGGGAGTTGGCTGAAGAGCTAGACTCCCTGAAAAGGGAGGCAGTTGTGCCCTCACAGCTTGGTAAAGCAATTCAGCAGGCCACGACTGTGTCCCATGAGGACACACTAGAGAAGGGAAATGCTGAGGCCCAACCAAGCACATCAGCGGTCGACCTAGCCCAAGGTCTTGAGCCATTAGATGCACCTGCGCTAACCAAGAAAAAGAGGAGAAAGCAACGAAGACAACAACAATCACAAGTGATGGACCCCAAGAACAATGAGATGAAGAGCGCCGGAGAGCCGATGAATAACGCATTGAGTCCATCCACCAATGAACCATTAATGCATCTCCTAATAGCGATGAATCCTCAGACACATCCGTGTGCTCTGAAAAACCCGAGCAACAGTTGCCATCAACGGTTGCTTGCAACACTCTATCCATTGACAATAGAAGTCACATTGATCAATCAAGAGTGGATACAACGCTGTCACAACAGGGTGACAAGGTCCTACCAGTCACACCCGAGAAGAACCATGACAAAATAGCAGCAAAACCTCAGGAGCAACGTGAGAACCCCACGAGCATGAGAAATCCTAGCATTGACCAATCTTGCTCATCCAGGCCTGAGCCTCCAGCCATGCTAAAGCCTAAGGAAACTCTTAGAACTTTGCATGAGATAGCAACCGAGCAAGCCCTCGTTGAACATAGAAGTGTCACAGAATGCTTAACTGAGTTGGAGGCTAAGCTCAAAGTGGTCGCACGAGTCTACGCCCTTGCGGACATGGGCACAATCCCCAAAGAGCAGCTCGGAGATTACTTGACCTTTCCTCTAACATGGGAAGAACAAGAACATCTTAACGGGCACTACGACAGGTTCCTGCATGAACGCATGCGACTCATCCCTGACGAGGAGGCTGACGAACTGCGCTTAACCGTCACGTTCAATGAAATGCTCTGCCGACCGAATCTCGTAGACATAGAGCAACTAAAGCGACTGTCAGCAGGCCAAAGTCAATTTGAGCAGCGTTGGTGCGAAAACCGCGTTGTAATGGCCAAACTAGGGGCTCAGATCATGACAGTCTCTGAGGAGCAATTGGCCAAATGGCGATCCCAAAGGGACCCAACCTATGTGGCACCAACTTCCCTTCGAGTGCTGACTGCCATTCGGGGTACAGGCTTAGCTAGAACTAGCCAAGAGAATGTTCTGTTTGATAAGGTTCTCACTGAGGAGGAGTTACATATTGCCAGTAGACTCGGACAAGGTTCCATGCTACTCGATGTGGCAAAATATCTATCGGTATTGAGTAAGCTGCCACGAATACTAGATGCGTGTGCCATGCTCCAGTACAATCCTGAGTTCTACAATTGGTTTCTATCCTCATGAGGTGACATGGATTCGTATATGTATAGATGTATATATAAACAATGATTTTTGTGTTACCCTGTATAGATACTATCAACACACACAAGCAATGATAGTCAAGTGCAGGGAGAAGAGTTGGGTTTGACAGGCTAAGCTCCTCAGGTCCCCCTCTCATCACGCTTTAAAAAGTTGTGTGACCATCCTCACCTCCAAGTGAAGGGCATGCAACCCACATTACCGCCATAGGAAGCCTTGACCAACAACTCTGATGGTGTAGACAGGGTATAGTCCCTTTCTATACACCTTCTTCCCTTTCCGGTCTATCCTTCCGAGGAGGAGCCCTGCCTAAATCCATGACCGCCAGCCGAGGTAACTCGGCGTGAACCAAGATCTGCTAATGGCAGGAGGCTAAATATACATCATGGGGGCCATCCCCCTACAACAAGCATTGCATGCCCTACCCCTCCCCTCCTCGTCCTATGCGCTTGATAACCTACTCTATAATCCCTTACATATGAATGGTCTTATCATGTAACAAATCCTAATCCTTGATTCGCATCTTACAGGTCCCCTTGCGAGGAAAGCATGGAGAACCAAGGGCAGCTAGCTTGCAAGGACGCTCTCCGCAGCCGATGGGAACATGCAGCACACGCCCCTCTGCCAGTGCATTATGTGCCCACTCTTAAAAGGTATGCCAAGAAACGCGGCCCCAAGTGACACCGCCCCGGAAGAAGGCCGAAGAATCTGCAGGCCAGGGGAGCAGACGCTCAGGGAGGCACACAAAAGGTGGCAATGCCAGTTGCACAGACCCCCAATGCACGCTCGGGTACCAGGTGCTCACGAAGTGACAAGGCGGCTAGAGAT
Source organism: Lygodium microphyllum (assembly GCF_053477565.2). Lineage (NCBI taxonomy): Eukaryota > Viridiplantae > Streptophyta > Polypodiopsida > Schizaeales > Lygodiaceae > Lygodium > Lygodium microphyllum. Next base: position 2,363,993 of record NC_141136.1, read on the forward strand.
AGGGTAGAATTTAATGAATTGTTTAAAGACATTCTGGAAACGGTAGCGGCCCGGGACTACACCATTTATGTCCCAGCCGACATGTTCCCTGCCTAGCCTCACAGGAGCCCCGCACTAGCACCACCTCGGTCGCCTAGCCAACCGGACTCACCCCGCCTAGTACCTATCGACTAAGCCCCTATGATGTACAAGTAGCTTGGCAAGTCATCATGCCAAAACTTTTTGTTTTTGATGAGTAAAGGGGCAAGATCCCCACTTGTACACACTTCTTTCACCTATCGTTAATGTATGCGACCTTAACAAGTAATGGGATAGGCATCATAGCATTCTGAAAAATTATGTCTTAACATGATTGCATTGGTCCGATGTACTTAATACGAGCGATCATATACTCTCACAAAGTGACAAGTGGATGCAGAATGACACAGGTCAAGGGCTAGAAGCGTTTAATATCCAAGTCACCACAAGACCACCAACCCCACAAAGAACCATTATGGAGGAAGTGACAGGATACCAAAAAACAAAAGCCATGACGGAAACGCCACCGGATGGGAACCCAAGGACACCTTTGCAAAAAAAGCACATATTGCAATTGAGCATGGCCAAGGCATAATCATCGATTACCTCCTCCTTCTTGGCCAAATCTATGTTCGGGCAGGAGCCACACTCTCAACAAGGGCGAACGTCTCTTCATCATCCAAGATTCAATTCGCAAGATGCTCTGCCCTTGTCCATGCACAGCTCACTCCAAGTGCTACCTCAATTGTTCGATGTCTCATATGTTCCAAAGAGGTTTGCAAAATCTCAAGTGTATCTCTTCATCTCAACAACAGTTCCTCTAGCATCAAGGCTGGTGACAATCATCTTTGTAATACCCATTCTTCATAGCCTTTGGATCCCAACATTTCTCAAATCCAAATGAAAGGCTAACAGCCTCAAAGTATGGCATTGATTGTATTCATTTTTTCCACCACAAAAAAAAAGGGAAAAAAGAAAAAGGAAAAAAAACAAAGAAAAAAAGAAAAGAAAAAGAAAGAAAGAAAGAAAGAAAAAAAGAGAGAGAGAAAAGAGAGAGAGAGAGAGAGAGATAGAGAGAGAGAGAGAAAAACACACACACACACAATCACAGCACCGCACCTAGGGGTTCTCAAATTAGGTACGTCCAGTGACCTTGGTCGGCTGGCTCCGTCCCTAATCCCCTAGCCCTTTGTACATCCCCCACAATTTTTCAGGGCACATCAAGGGCAGGACATACCTTGGGAGCTCGCCTCGCCTATGGTTAAACCTGTCACCCTGAACCACTTGCACAATTCTTTTACACTCCAAATCAATGCCATTACAATCAAAAGTGGTAAGCAAGGTTTGAAAGACAATGGAAAAGTACACCATATGTTCCAAGCACTACAAGTAGCCACTAGCTACCAACAGCTAAGACATCAAAGAAGCTTAATTATGCTACATTGCCTTGACAAGACCATAATGATGTCTCAAGCAATCTTCAAGTGTACTCCCCGTCTTCATTGACAAAATTTTCCATCAACTTAGCCCCTTGCTTCACCGACCCATTGCTATACAAGGAACCAGGCCGACAATCTTCTAACTAAGTAATATCTAAGTATGCACAAGCACCCACATAATACCTACACTGAAGTATATACATAGTTTGGGTCCTCAAGTGCAGGACAATACTCTCAGCTTGCTTAGAGTTCGACCTATCTCCCAAACTAATCAAATATGTCTTGTGCACGATAAGAAGACTAGCACTACCCCTTAGGGAGAGATCACACGAGAGGTTTTCAAATTGCAGGTATTGAAGCCTCCAACGAAATTCCAATCGCTCCTTATCAACACTCAACTTTGAATGCTTGTCCCTTACCATCCGACAAGCCCGCAAGGAATCGTCATGCGCAGAATCCCCAACAAACCAACACTTGTGCTGGCCATCAATGCAATTACCAACACAGCATAGCCCTACCACCAACTCCAACAACCTTCCACCTGCCACCTTGGCCACCAACAGGCCCCCAGGATGACCTTCTGCCACACCACCACCAACACTCCTCCATGGAAACCACAGGCGTCCTTGTCACCCACGTCTTCGGTGCATGCTACAGCCTGCTACCTACGGCGGTGAGTGCCATGGGACTGGCACTCGTCTAGGAGGGGGGTAATGTTAACCCCAACACAAAGAAAGCAAAAGGAAATAAAAAAGACGCAAGGCAAAGGCGGAAAAAAGGTAGCCCGATTGAAGAAAGAATAGGAGAAAAGGCCAAAAGCGCAAGGGCAACCTTAAAAGTCCAAGGCAAACACAAAAGGGGAAATGCGCATTTTAAAATAAAAAGGCGCACCCTGAAATCTTGTAAAAGAGCACTGGGCTCTCACCCGTGCAATTTGTAAATGTAGACGGGCAGTGGAAAGGAATCTAGGAAGATAGAAGGACAATGGGAAAAAGGGCCCAGGCTATGGCCGGCCATGTAAAAAGGGGAAAAGGGGATGACCGCCCAAAAGGGATTTAGGGTTTTGTATATAAAGTTGAAAAGTGAATGAGAAGCTCATTGTTGTGTGTGGCCAAAAGTAGCTCTCCTCTTCTTCTTCTTCTTCTTCTTCTTGCTTGCTTGAGCTTGTGCTTGAGAGAGGGAGTGTGAGAGTGTGAGGGAGTGAGTGTGTGAGGGTGAGGGACCGAGGAGGAGAAGCTCTCCATCTTCTCCTCTCTTCTTCTCTTCTCTTCTCTTCTCTTGTCTTGCTCGCGGCAATGGAGCTTGGAGCGTAGAGCTTGAGGATGGAGCTTGCTTGAAGCTTGCACTTGGATCGTGGAGCTACCGGAGTGCGCGGGAGAGGAGGTAACTCGAACGGCACGGAGGTAAGCTCACTACACCCATAGATATGGATGGCGCATCGGCTATGTGAGAGGTAGCCATTAGTGCTCGGCTTGGAACGCTTGAAACAATAAGCGGTCCGTGGGTCTTGGCGGTTGAGCGAAAGCTCCCACAGCTTGCTCCCTGGATATCTCGCTGTTGAGCAATTCAGCAGCGGAGCGAGAAGCGTTTGCGAATGCGAATTCAAAGGTTTCCCAGGAGTAGGGCATGGTTTGGACTTCAGTTGCAAAGGGTTCCTCCAATAATCCTAAGTCCAAGCGGTCGTAGCTTAGTGCTAATGACATGAAGGTGGTGTCTAGTCATTTAATGCATTCCACCATGTCATCCCCGGTGTCCTCCGCGAGGTCGGCGGTCAGTGTGCTAAAAAGGATTTTCATTCATAGGAGGGCATAAGGCCGATGGGTGGTCGTGGTTTGCTAGAACTAGCATTGGTGTTAATGATGAGTTGCAATTGGATGTGTGTTTGAGTCTGGGGTTGAGCTGCTCGAATTATGGGTAGATTAGGGGCAGCCACGACGGATGGGCTGCTGCATTTAGGGTGGATTTGAGGAGTCGGGTTGACTTGGTCAGGTGATGACTCATGTGACGAAGTCTGTTGTTTGGGCCGATAGGCTTGTGTGACTTCCTTGGGTTTAGGCGTGGATGGGTCGGATGGTTGTGGTTTTGGAGGGCGCTGCGGCGAATGGTTTCGAGGGTTTATGGGACTTGGGTTGATCAAGCTTGAGGGCAGCATATGAGTAGCGCCTTTGGCCGTGTAGGCCTTAGGGATCCATAGCCAAGTGTTGCCCATGTAGTAGCCTTGCGCATGCAAGAGGGTTTTAGGAACCCATATTTGCTTGATCATGCAGCGCTTATTGTGACTGCGTCCTGGCCTCTTAGATTTAGCGTTTTTGGTTTTATGAGGATAAGAGTGGCGATTCGTAGGCGACATTTACGGCTGCTTAGGCTGCCATTGAGATCTAGGCTATTGGGATTTAGGTCTTGCTATTGCGGCCTGTGATTCATGAAATCTGGGCGGTGGCGGTCGCGCACTACCCCCCTCCTTGGAGTTGGTTACGGATATTTCTACCGGTGGTGTTGCGGATAGTGATGAGGTCGCGGGGCCCTTGCTGAAGGCTGTGACAATGCGAACGTTGCCTATTGCGAGGTGGATGTGCTGCGACTCATAATCAACATTGCAGTGAGTCTGCTTTTTAAAAGTTCGCCCTAGAAGCGACTCTGTGCCTGCGTGTTTAGCATTCGACAACACGTAAAAAACCATTGGAATAGTCTCAGACTCGATAGAAACGGTGGCTCTGCACTTGCCGAGAAGTGCATAGGAATGGGCCCCATATGGGCTTAACTTCTCATTAGTGGGTTGAAGTTGTGGTCTGCCAAGTTAAGTCCAATGATCATGAGTTAAGACGTTGCAGTCTGCTCCCTCGTCGATCAAGGCGTTGAAGGCGCATGTTTGTTTTGCTCTGACTGTAATATGGAGGTATGCGGGCTCTATGGCTTCCTCATCCTCATCATCAACCTCCATGATTGTGGCCACTCGTATCTTGACAGGCAGTTCTAGAATCGGGGGCTCGTGCAAAGGATGGGTGGGGGGGTAGTACTTCTTGATACGATTGCCATTGAAGAAGCCTATGCCCTCACCATCTAAGGTCTCGAGCTCGACATTGCCTGTGCGGCTGATCGCACGAACCTTGAAAGGTCCAAGACCTCTAAATTTCATTTTCTACTTGTGCCCCTTAACTGAGTAGAGGAGCACTAAGTCGCCCTGTTCAAAGTCACGCTGCTTGACATGCTTGTTAAACTAAGTTTTGCGTCAGGCTTTCTCACATATAAGCGCATGGACGGCTAGAAGGCGAGTCTCTGAGAGGCGCTCAAGTTTGACCAGGCGTTGCATCCATGCCTCCTTTCCTTTCCATCGTTCTTGAAGTGCTATTCTCAAGCTAGGAACGAAGAATTCTAGCGATAGAACTGCTTCAGTTCCATAGGTCAGCCTGAAGGGGGTTTGACCGACAGCCGTTTTATAAGCTGTGCGATAAGCCCATAGAGCTGCCATCAGCTTGTTGTCCCAGTCGTTGCGTGAGGCTGAGACCACCTTGGTCAAGACATTGATAAGAATCTTATTCATGGATTTTGCCTGGCCATTTGCCTGGGGGTAGTATGGCGAGGATTTGCGTTGGATGATGAGAAAGGTGGACATGAGATGTGCTATCACTTCATTGATGAAGTGCGTGCCTTGATCACTGACCAGTTCGATGGGGCAGCCGAATCGTGAGATCACCTACTCCCATAAGAACTTGGTGTTTGTCCTAGCGTCATTTTTTCGTGTCGCTCTTGCCTCTGCCCATTTTGTGAGATAGTCCGTGGCCACAATGATGTACTTGGCCTGTGAATACTGGGCAGCAGGATTGATGGGTCCTATGAAGTCAATTCTCCATTTTTCGAAGGGTTGTCGTGCGATAACGGGGGTCAATTCCATATGGTCTTTGCGAATCGGGACTTTTGTCCGTTGGCACTCATCACAATGCTTGACAAATCAGGCTGCATCGCGGAAAAGCGTGGGCCACCATAGTTGAGATTGCAACACTTTTCGTGCTATCGTGTCTCCACTAAAGTGCCCTCCAGCAATGCCGTTGTGCGCTTCTGAGAGCACATTGTGCATCTCATGTTCACATACGCATCTGCGCAGCAATCCGTATTGCCCCAGCCTGTAGAGTTGGCCTGCGATCAACTGATAGGGCTGGATCTTAAGGATTAATCCCCTAAGTCAGGCTTTTTCTATCGGTTGATCAGGCAGTCCGTGTTCAAGCACTTGGACTATATCATCCGCCCAATATGGCATTAGATCAATCTTGAATAAATCTCTCTCGTTGGATAGGGTAAAGAGGTGGGCGTCGGGTAATTCATCAATAATGCCTTGTCCAGCGGCCTCTCCCGTGGAAATGCGTGACATATGGTTAGCCATGTAGTGCTATTTTCCTTTTCGTACAACCATAGAGAAGTCGAATTCCAAGAGCAGAAGGAGTCACCGAGCTATGCGTCCTGTAGCGCAAGGTTTGTTTATTAGATAGAGCAGGGCTTGATGGTCCACAAAGAAGGTAAAAGGTGTGGCCAATAGATAGTGCCGGAATTTCTTCATAGCAAACACCATGGCTAACCCTTCTCTTTCTATCTCGTCGAGTAGTTCATTTCCGTCTCAGTGAGTCATCTGCTAGCAAAGCTCACTAGATAGTCTAGGTTGTGTTCGCTAGGTTGGCACAACACTGCCCCCATGGCAAATTTAGAAGCATCGATATTCACGTGGAAAGTAATGGTCCAATCTAGGGCTCGTAGAATTGGTGATGTGGTTAGAGCCTTTTTCAACTCTTCATATGCTCGTTGGCATGCCTCGGTCCATTCAAAGACGATTAGCAGCTTGTACAAGGGTCCCGCGATCAATGCATAGTTCAGTACAAACCGCCGATAGTACCTCGTATGGCCTAGGAAGCATTGAACTCCCTTGTAGTTGATTGGGGGTGGAAGGTTGACAATAACCCTGACTTTCGAAATGTTAGTGGCAATGCCATTCTTTGACACCACATGCCTTAAGATGCATCCATGCTTTACCCAAAATTGGCACTTTAAGGGGTTCAAGGAGAGATGATATAAGCGACACCGCTCAAAGACTGCGCGGAGCTTGTCTAAGTATTCAATCCAGGTTGAGTGAACACAGAGGTCGTCAACAAAGACTTCCAACTCCTTACGAAGCATGTCTTTAAAGATGGCGCACATGAGGCATTGGAAGGTGGCAGGGGCATTCGTCAACCCGAAGGGCATGACTATGTAAGCAAAGACGCCCCACTTAGTGGCGAAGGTAGTCTTGTGCCTATCTGCAGGATGCACTTGCACCTGGTTGTACCTTGAGAAGCCGTCAAGAAAATTGTAGGCTTCCTTGCCCGCCACTCTCTCAAGCATGTGCTCGGTGTATGGTAATGGATAGTTATCTCTCTTAGTAGCAGCGTTCACCTTCTTGTAATTGACGCACACACAGATTTTTCCATTCTTCTTCATCACAATGACTATGGGTGACACCCATTCCGTGTGTTCAATTTCGTAAATGAATCCCACTTTCATCAGCTTATCAATCTCCTCTTTGACAGCATGAGCGTGTTTTGGATTCATAGGGTACAGTCACTGCTTGGCCGGCGTCGCGTTGGGCATCATGGGTATGTCGAGAGTCACGATACTTGGATCTACCCCCTTAAGCTCGTCTAAGGACCAGGCGAGCACGTCTACGTACTCTCGTAAGAGAGCGACAAGACTCGTTTCTTCTTCCTCAGTCAAGTCCTCGGCAATGAATACCGGTCGGGGTGTTTCCCCTTCCTGGGCTAGGTTCATCTCCTTGACCTTGGCTAGTCCCTCAATTGATTCGCTTGTTTGCCCTTGACGCTTGGCACCTAGCAGAACTACTACCCTATCCCCTTTTGTGAATTTCGTAAATCATTTAGGGAGGTCCTGCGGTTTTCACTGTTTTTCTGTTTGCGTATCCCTGGGTTGTTTTGCCTTTTTCTGCCTTAATCGTCTGTGCTTTAGGTGGACGGGTAGATCCCCCTTGGCCTAGGGATTTTTGGATCACTATCCGGACTAATCTCTGACTCAGAGTTGAACTCCCCGCCGTCGCTAGAAGAGGTAGTCTCCCCTGGTGGGCGCAATTTGGACGGCGACTCTGTCCTAAGCACTGATGTCATTCTTGGCTGGGCTAGGCCTACTTGCTCAAGATTTATGGCCCCTACGTGTTCCAATCAGGCACGATCGCATTCCATGTGCATGACTCCTCGCTCTATCCTGAAGATGCTCTTTTTCTGCGGCTTGGAGTCTTCTTGTATTTGCTATATTTCTTGCCCTTCAGTGTCGTACTCTATGGTGTCTTCCTCACCCCCACTTTCATCACACTGAAGGATTGGCAGTCTTCGTATTTGTCGTTAGAGTCCTCTTTGTCAGACTGCTCATCGTCTCCTAGGGCTTGGTATATCTCTTGTCATTGGTCAGGAACTAGGGCCCAGTTATACATGAGATTTAAGTCATGCACTCTGGTCCATTGCCACTTGGGTTCATCCAAGAGACCCTGGAGTGGCTTGAAGTTTGCAGCTGGATTGCCAGTTAGCTTGTCCGTTAAGTATTCCAGCATCTCTTGGAGTTCCCTTTTGTTGGTTGGGACTTGAAAGTTGGCAGGTTTAGGTTTCCCCCGAAGCGTTCCTGCCATCATGCAGACTTGTGCAGAGGGTGTGTCGTTAGGCTTGCCGATTGTTTTGATGGCTTGCTCATACGCCTCGTGATCAAAGAACGGCAGGTCGATTGTAGCGAGAACGTGCATCCAATCCCGCTCGTCCTCTGGGCATGGGACATACTTGGTCAGGGGCCCATAGGACTTCTTAACCTGGGTGTTACCCCTAAGCATAGTAGAGATGGCATCTAAGTCGATTGGTGAGGTCTCCCAAGTGTCCATCTCTATTCTCACGGCGTCCGTTCTATTGCCAAGGAAGATCGTCTTTCTTTTTTCTTTCGTGCATCTCTTTCAAAGAGAGCAGATATCCTCTATATGGTTCTTTCTCAAACAATATGAACAAAAGGCTCCAAGAATGGTTAGTTTTCGGATACATTCAGTGGCTAAATATCCTACTTGATGGCACTTTCCACACCATGTATTAGAACACATCACATTTCTCCCACCTCCCATAGGAGTGGATATATTAGTGGTATTCACCTTTAGCGGATGTCCCTGTTCTGTAATCACATCCATAAGCTCTTTCTTGATACTTGCGATTGAATTGGACATGTAGTCCTTCAAATTTTCACCTCCTGGAGTACTTGTAGTAAGGTTTTGGGAAGCTTCTGTGATTACTGCATACACTGGTTGGGTTGATCTAGAGGGTCCTCTATTTTGGTTCTGATTCAGAGCTCCTGTTGAGACTTGGGGTTGTTGATTCCAATTGGTAGGGTTTCATTGTTGTTGAGTCGCCATTGGAGACACTGTTTGGGGCCACTGTTGATGTGGCCGAACAATCATTTGAGGCATTGTCGTCTGTGGGCACCACTATGGATTAGGTACACTGTACTGTGGCACTGTTTGCATCTCGGAGTAGGGATAGGGAAATGTCCCTGGGATTACATTTGGTGGGTGTACCATTCCTGGCATGGGAGGAGGCAAGACTCCTCTTCCTTAGGTCATTGCCAACCTTGCTTAAACTTCATCATACAGTCTTGCACCTTCCACTACAGCTTGCAGATTGATTGGTCTTCTCAATTCCATGAACTTGAGAACTTCTAGTTGTAGGCCTCTAAGGAAAACTCCCTTTTGGATGCCTTTGTCCAAATGATGGTTGGTCCATCTTTTCAGTATGGATTCCATTCGTGAGACATAAGCTTCTACTCTTTCTCTAGAGGAATGACTTAGGTTCATAAACTCCTCTTGCATCTGCTCTTCAAAACGTTCATGCTTGAATTTAGTGAATGCCAGTCCCATGTGCTAAAAGTTTCTACTACTTGTCTTTCATACCACTGAAATGCTGCGCCTTTAAAAGTGGTGGGGAATATTACGAACCAATGCTTAGGGGTTCTGGCATTGTTTGCCACACATGCTACCATAAACTCTGCTACATGAAGATCAGGATCTTCGTTGTACTGTCCCTTAAAAATAGGCAATGGGACTACATTTGCTGGCTTGTCATTAGTATTTCCAAGATGGATTTGACTAGGAAGGAAAACTTGAATTGCCATGGGGAATTCTGTGAATTCTGTAAAGAGTGCTTTTAAGGCGTCAAAGGAGGCTTCTACTCTGTAAGCTCATTCTCGGCCTTGATTTTTTCCTTCTCTCTTCTCACGTAACTATGGACTCGTTCTAATGCTTGCCTCTTGATTGCGTCATTCATCAAGGGATTGGCTTCAACCAGTTGTTTTGTACTCAACAAAATAGATTTAGAGGGGGACTTTAGTCTCTAGAGGACTTTCTGGCCAATATCTCTTCTACTTCTTGCTTTTCTACGTCTCTGAATTCATATTTCAAACCGCTACAGAGAGGAAGGTATTCCTTTCTGAAGGTGTCAAAACTCATTCTTCTGAGGATTGTTGTTGTGCCATCATCATAGTAATGCCAACTTTTGATGGTTTCAATAGTGTATGTTGTGAAGAATACTCTATCCACTAACTTCCAATGGGTTGTTAATTTGACAAACAGGAGATTGTTAGTACACCATGCGTCCCACGTATCCTGCCGTTGAGCATCCACAAACAAATTTCAACTCTTTTCTTTCTTGTTTTCGTGAACCTCCACTAACCACGACTCCTGAAGCTTCTTCATGATCTCCCATTGATGATGCCTGGAAACTTCTCAATGAATGCCAAATCTTCCATGGATGGTCATTCTCTTTGTTTTTGCACTTCAGTTTGTTCCCAAACAATTTGCCACTAAGATGCACGTCTCTATTGCTTCAACAGAAAGAGGAAATAGTCCACCATATAGAGCCTGCATCATGATGGTAATATGTTTCCACCATTGTGGGATGAACTTATTGTGACAAGTGGATTTGGCAATGAGAATGTCCAAATCTTCAGTAGCAGAAGAAACTCTGCAAACATTCATTGAATTCTTCTTTTCTTGGCAATACAAATTCCTTCATTTTTAGCCTCTTCTTATGCTTGTTGATGGCATTTTTCCTCGGTTGCGCACCAAAAACATGGAGCACCAAGAGAGACACTAAGGAAAAGGGATTTCTACTACAAGAAAATCTATCTTTTATCATCAACAAGATTTTGTTTCATTCTTTAGAGAACCACAACAAGGAAAAGAATACTACGAGCAAGAAATCTTCATGCAACATCATAGAAACAATCTCCCATGGCTTTAACTTCGACAAAATTGATCATGCTCTTCATATTATTCATAGAATTCATCAACCAACAAAGAGAACACAAGAGAAACACCACTTTGAATGGAAATAAAATCACATAGTATTCATCTTCATTGTCTTCATAGTTTTCTCTCACAATCTCTTATAGAAAGATACATTATCTTGCATAGAATTAGCTATTTTTTGCATATAATCTCCCTCACACTAATATACTCTCAATATACATCAAATCCTCACTACAATGCTAATAATCACTCATAATAACCCATATTTGGTCGTGGATGCTCCTTCCAAAAGGTGTATCTGATATGAAAGGTCACCATAGCCACTACAGTGACTCTTCATAGCTCATCACTTGTCAATTCACTCCAGTCTTCTCTTGAGTCTTTAGCAACTACTTCTTGTTGAGATTCAGCAATCACACTCACTGACAGCCTCTTTGTATGGAGCTTCAGGGCCAAGGACATGCAGGCTTACCTATCCCATATGCACAGTGGTGCCTACTGCAGTTTCCTACTTTCCTATAAAGCATTGTACTTGCTTCCTTTTCTTAAGCAATGATAGTACTCTTTTCTTATCAGTAAAGTGTCAGTGTCATTGTCAATACACAAGATTGTGTTTATGAGTTCAAGTCTCAATCTTGAAACCTAATTCACTTGTGTGACAGTCAGTGTCTGAGTCTATGTCTACATGAGTTCTCTTCCCGTCTTTGAACCACCATAGCCATGCTCTAGATCTGTGTTTCATAACACTTCTTTCACTTTCTTGAGCTCTTTTGAAGTTACATTCACCTCTTTCCAAGTCTAGAAAAATTTTCCAAAGTCACACATACATTCCACAGGACACTTACAAAGGCATACATAACAAAATAGAACAGGAACATAGGCTCTACAAAAGCTCAACAGAGAGTTACAGAAGGTCAACAGAAAACATCAAAACCACATAACTCATGCTAAAACCATTCCAAACTATCAAAAACCATTCAACGATCTTTCAAACATTCTCAAATTTCACAGAAGAAAATTAGAACAAAATAGAAGCTAAACAGAAGCTATCAGAAAGCATTAGAACCTATCGGAACATCACAGAGCCTCATATCTTGATTGAAAATCGTCATGAGCTTCCAAAAAATAATCAACCTTATCCAAAACACCCTCAAACACTTCCAAAATAATTAAACATCATTTAAAATTCATTAAAAAACAGCCATTTAGGCCTCAAAAACAACAAAAATCAACCAAAAAACCAAGTCATTTTAGCATTCAACAATTATCTCTCCTAATGATATTTCTAGAATACAGTTCTGATGCCACCTTCCTTGGTGCATTGTGTCTCTATTTCTTCAACGGATGTTTGACTCCTATAACAGACCAAAGATCTTCATCCAACCCACATTTCTAATTTATTGGTGACAGATGATTTTTGATGCCGAGAAGTGCTTAAAAATAGCCAAAAATTATGAATATCAGGGGAAAAATAGACTTCGTCGAAGGCAGCGGTGGCAATCAGTATGATTTTAAGCAGCAATGCCCAGAAATGCTTAAAAGAGCCACTAGATGACGGTCGGAGAATTTTCATAATTTTTTGGCATAACAGATGAGACCCTGGGAGATGCTCGGTAGTGGAAGACTTCAAGACGGACGCCCAAGATTTTTTAGACCAAGAATCGGACACCGGACTTGGAAAAGGGAGTGCCCGGAAGGCCAAATGCCAAAATGGCAAGTGTGAAAATGGACTTTGGGAGAGCCCAAAGGGTGTGACCCTTGGGGCTCCCTTTAGGGAGCCCAAAATAAAAAATGTATGGGGGGGGGGGGGGTTTGCTTTTTTTTTTTTCATGTAGGCTGGAAGAAGGCGCCATGGAGAGAAATGGAGGAGATATGGGTTGTGGCATCTACAAACAATCCCCCCAACTGATCTTGGCTCTGAGATGCTTCTGTCCTTCACTCTCCATCGCTCCAATCCGCTCCTTCAATGGCTGCCTAGTTGAAGAGATAAAAAAACCAGTCTTTCTCTCTCCTCCCTCTCTCTCTTACATAGAGGGAATTCATGTGCAAGAAATCAAGAAGAAGAGGGGCTGAAGAATGCTTGTCCTGCTGTGATCGGATTGCTCCAAGATGAATAGGAGACTGAGGAAAGAGGTTAAAAACTGAAGAATGGTTGCTGCTCGGTCCATGGGCTGCCTAGAATAATTATTAAAAAACCCGCAACATGCAAGACACGCGGTATGCTTCAATTTTACAAAGAAATTTAAATATTTTTGTTCTTTCATGGTCCAAATGTTGTTCATATGCAATGAATTTTTGTTTGAACCTTGTTTAAATCATGATTGAGGGATGCAACTACAGAAATACAGAACCCGTAATGACTTAGAGCTGTTATTAGTTCTTTAAAAATTGCAAAATGTCATTTTTAATGGAAATTAGTGGTTTTTTCGATTTTGAGTTGGGAAAAAGGAGTGAAAATGGGATAAACTCAGAGAAAATATTGAGTTTTAGTCAAAATAATAAGGTAACACAAATAAATAAATAAATACCTATTTTTAATGAATAATAAATAGAAAAAAATAGAGGAAATTGGAGTTTTCGTGCTAAAAAAATATGAAAAAATAAGATTTATGTGTGTGAATGTTTGGTGAGTTAAAGCATGAGGTCAAGCCTCAGTTTGGCCTCTTCCTTTATGTTATAGTACGTGTTTATTGTTTTTTACATACAAAAATGATATAAAACAACCATTTACACCTATGTATCGCAGCAACACCTAAACGGTGGGGGAGGGGGGATGAAGTTTGTGCGACGATCTATTTGTTGAAAAGATACAAATTTTGATTTCCCTCTTTGTGCATAGCATTTAGGGATTGTTTCATAATTAAATATAGGTGACTAGTAGCACGAAAGTTCCGGTGCTAGTTCCTAAAGCAGCGCAGCACGTAACCCTTAGTTAAAATTCATGAAAGGGTTGTTTTCCGCACCTCACATGGCTGGTTTTTTTAAAATCATAAAATGGTTGTGCACAATCGTCATACACCTTGCATCAAGCATGCCACGTGGTATCTCCTGGAATGCATTGAAATTGATTGATAAACTTTGACCAACACTGAGAGGACAAGAAACCTAAGCTGTAGGTTTAGACAGGTGCTTCCGTTGGGGAAATTTTTGTGAGGCAAATCAAAATCTCCCGGAACGCAGAATTATGAAAGAGTGGAGTTTGTGCTAATGTTATATGTTTTGGAGCGACGCATCTTGAGGCCAATCCCTGAGGTATAGGAGAGTCGTAGTGGAGCCACGACAATCAACCGAGAGGTGCTTCCCTATGTGTGTGTTACGAGGCATTATGCCTATATGTTATGGGATCTCCCTTTGAGGAGAAGGGAAGGTGAATATTGGACTATATGTTGGATACAAATGCAAAATCATCATAAGCATTTAGTGCAAAGTGAGTTTTAGACGCTCCTGGCTCGCGAGGTCGTATGGTGGAGTTGTCTGTCGTACACATGAGATCCGGCTAGTGCCATAGCCAGTGCTGGGCCATTTTAGGTCCCATAAATTGGCTACCTCCTTGGGTATACCTCTTCTTCATGACATCATTGTAAAATTCAAGATGATGTTAATCAACAACCATTGAGAGTGATGTGAGCTTTCATCCTGATAGGATGGAGATATGAGTGTACGAGATGCCCTTTGTATTCGTCTACAAAGTATCACATGGAGGGTGGGGTGAGTGATTAGTATTTTTTCCTTCAATTCAAATGAGAGGTGAGTTGTGTGAATAAAGTGTTGCTCACATGGATTGGGCCTCTTAATGCACAAAGCACAATCTGTTTTGTGTAGGCACTATAAACTCCCTAGCCTTCCTTCCTGCATTATATGCCAACATAGCATGGGATGTATGATTATACTATCAATTGCACACAAGGTATATATCCTGTGCACAAGTGATAGTGAGGATTTCATTAATGGTGTTAGGAATTAGAGTGCCTTCATGTATCTATCAACAAAGCATAAGACAAGGGGGATAGAGCATGATTGATCTTTTATTTCCACCAACAGAGAGGTAAGGATTGAGGGATTTATGATAATTGACAATCGAGTATGTTCTCATTTTCCTCTGCATACATGGGACATGCCTCTACAACCACAACATGATACATCACTCTTTTTTGTGCACTGTACCACTACAAGGGAAGGGGGGAATAGCGATGTCGATTTCTGACGAAAATTATTGGCATCGCTATTTGCATCGCAAGATGCAAATAGCGACGGTACTCAAACATAAAAAACACGGCTGAAACCCGAGTGGAGCATTTTGTGAAAGAGAGAGTGAAAGATTAGAGAGCGAAAGAGGGTGGGAGAGGGAGAGAAAGAGAAGGAGGGAGAGCTTCTCCCCGCCACCATTGCTGCCGCCGCCATGTTGCAGTTTGCGAAGAAGAGGAGGAAGTGTACGAAGGGCAAAGAGGAGCCATCGCGAAAGAGGAGACAAATAATCCATCTTCGAGCCTTTGCGGTGAGTACATTGCTCCCTCTTGCTTTGTTCTTGTTCTTTATCCTTTTCTTTTGTTATTTTTTGTTGAGATTAATGAGGTGCATTGAGGGAGAAAGAGAGGAAATGAGAGAGGGAGAAGAAGAAAGGAAAAGGAAGAAAGAACGAGAAAGAGAGGGAATAAATATGAAACATAATAAAGAAAGAGAGAAGAGAGAGAGAGAGGGAGAAAGGGAGAGAGGAGAATGAACAAGAAAATACGAGGGGGTAGAGAAAAACAAAGAGAGACCGTAGTCATGCAAGAGGACATTTCATGGTTAAGATCTTGGTGAAAGAAACTCCCTACACCTTGACACGTCACAAGGGCCATTGCACTTGAGAAGGAGTAACCAAGTCTTCACTAACGGGAAGCTGAACTCAACTCACTTGTTTGGAAACCTTTAGGAGTGTTTTTGGAGTGTTAGATAGAGGCAAAAGAGATTATGCCAACACTTCTGATACATCACTTCCAAAGTAAGTGCTAAAGGCCCCCTTCATACCTCGAGAAGTGAACTTGAGTAGTCAACCTAAAACTATTCTTAAGCTCACCTGGAACCATTTGATGAGAACAACTTGAGTGGAGGTAGCACTAATAGTGATAGTCAAGCCTTTGGACCTCATGCAGCTAGGTCATCAAAAGTGACTACATCTAAGAGATGACAACCTAAGAAGACTAGGATCTCACCTTAATTAGCCTACAAAATCACTCACAAGCAGTTGGATAATCAAAAAAGGGAGTTCACACATTGTGTAGTGTTGTAAAAATTGTGATTGAATGCTTGTTTGCATATGTCATAATTGAATTGGAAGCTTGAGCACCATCATCATGAAGATACTTGCATTCATATTGAATCACATTGATTGTGGAAAACAAAAGCCTAGTTGTGTTGGGAGTAAAGGCGCATCTGCCTAGCCGGTCGTGTATTACTACACTGACAGTACCCTCCATTGCACACTGCAGGTAGCAGCCGCCCATCACCATCACTTTATTCTTAAATCTTTTAGTGACAGTTTGAATAATGGAAGGCATGGTCACACATTGTGACTGTTGGAGTTTCCATTTGTGTGTCTCTCTCTTCTTACTCTTGCTCTCTGCCATAGCTCACTTCCAAGCAAGCTTCGATCCTTCTCACCTTTTAACTGGTATCAGAGCTTTGGATTAGAGCTTGATCATGGAGCTTGGCTCGACATTACTTCAACCCGGATTGAAGACCTAGAGCTTGGAGCTTCAATGCCAACCATGGCTTCTTTCCCTCGAGGTAAGATTTCATCTCTCGCCTCTCCCCGGACCTCATAGGCTCTTTGCAGGTGTTCCTTGGCTTTATTGGGTACCTTGTATGCCCCCATTTGTCCCTTTATCCTCAGCATAACCAATAGGCCCCATAGTCAGCTCACATTTTTTTTGCAACTATTTCAAATCTGGCTCAAAAATCCCATTTTTTCTCATATCTCGGGCATTCCGAACCTGATTTAGGCAAGGTAAGAGTCTAATTTGGGATTTTGGCACACTCCAGACGCGATGGTGATGTTAGATCTGCCAAATTCTGATCATAGAACTTTCTACAACAGATGTGAGTTGATTTACATCAAGAAAATGTCATGCTCTTAGCTTATGTGATGCTCTTGAGGGTTGGTATTTGATGCCTAGATACTTTGGGAATGTTTGCCCAATGTTTTGAGATGCTTTGGGACTTGGTTTGAGCTTCCATATCTCGATTTATGCAGGGATTTACTACTGTATATTGTTTGGGGAAGCAATGTTTTATCAGGGACGGCTTATGCATAATGCTCTTTGTTGACATTCGGGTGTTGGTACATTCGGATGTTTGTGGGCCCATGCCCTGTCAATATATGGGTGGTGCAAAGTATTTTGTGATGTTCATTGACCATTTTTTGCATAACGTCTAGGCTTACCCCATTAAGCTTAAGTCCGATGTCTTGGTTGTATTTCAGAGATGGCTTGCATTTGTTGAAAACCAGATTGGGCATAGGTTGAAATGCCTTAGCATTGACAATGGGAGAGAATATGTGTCACGTGCTTTTGAGAAACTATGTGATGAGAGGGGTATTAAGTGTCAATTGACTGCCCCCTATACCCACCCCAAAATGATTCGGCTGAGCGGATGAATAGAACCATCCAGTAACATGTACGCAGTATGCTTAGCCATGCAAGCTTACCACAAAACTTTTGGGCTGAGGCAATCGGTATAGCTATGCATGTCATAAATAGATCACCTTCTAGTGGCTTGGATTTCCAGGTTGCAGAGGAGGTATGGACTGGGAAACCTCCATCTTATGCGCATCTACGTGTCTTTTGGATGTGAGGCATTTTGCCATGTGTCCAAAGACAAGCGTACTAAGTTGGATCCTAAGAGTGTCAAATGCATTTTCCTTGGCTATGGGGATGCAGACGATATGGGTTACTGCCTCTGGGATCTGCAAGCGTGGAAAGTCATCTCATCCATGATATAGTCTTCCATGAAGACAAGATGCATAGGCAGCCTGAGAAGGTGGTAGAGATAAGCAATGTTATATTCCAGGAGGAGCCACATGCTCTTGCACAACCAATTGGACAACCTGCAATAGTAGTTGGTACACATGGACATGGTGTTGGATCAGTTGTAGAGCGTCTACTAGAGATACACGTCCACCTGATGGATTTGAGCCCTCGATGCATTATGTCTTGGTTACAGATGCAAGAGAGGCTCTCACCTATGATGAGGCTATGCACAGGGGTGACAGTCACTCCTGGGAGAGGGCTATGCAGTTTGAGATAGACTCCCTCCTACACAAGAATATGACTTGGGATTTGGTTGCACTACCTCAGGGTAAGAAGGCTTTGCCATGCAAATTGGTGTGCAAGTTGAAAAGTACCCCTGGAAACCCCAAGCCGGCTTATAAGGCAAGACTTGTCGCTAAGGGTTTTAAATAGGAGCATGGAGTTGACTTTGATGAAGTCTTTTCTCCTGTGGTCAAGATGACCACCCTACACTTGGTTTTGGCCTTAGTCGTGCAACTTGACTTGGACTTGCACTAGATGGATGTCAAGACTGCATTCTTGCATGGGGATTTGCATGATGAGATATACATGGAGCAGCCTAAGGGCTTTGTAGAACTTGGCAGGGAGCACCCAGTATGCAAGTTGAAGAAAAGTCTTTATGGCTTGAAGCAGGCACCTAGGGAGTGGTATCATAAGTTTGATGCCTTTATCCAGTCACAGGGTTACAACAGAAGTGATATGGATCCGTGTCTTTACACAAAGAAAGCATGTGATGGCTCATTGCTTATTTTGGTACTTTATGTGGATGATATGCTGATAGCAAGGAAAGCCCATGATGAGCTGGATGCTCTTAAATCTCAATTGAAGAAGAGCTTTGAGATGAAAGGTTTGGGACATGCCTCTCGCATTCTTGGTATGCACATTAAGCATGATAGACAGCAGGGACTACTCTACCTCTCACAAAGGGAGTACATTCATAAATTCCTTGAGTGTTTCTGTATGCAGGACGTAAAGCCTATTGGTTGTCCATTACCTTCTTATGTGAAGGTTTCATAGGACGATTGTCCGCAAATGAATGAGCAGAGGGCCGAGATGGTCAAGATCCCTTATGCATTAGCCGTGGGCAGTTTGATGTATGCCATGATAGCCACTCATCCAGATATTGCCTTTGCAGTTGGTGTTGTGGCATGCTATATGGCTACACTTGGCAATGTGAGAAATGCGGGATCTAGAGCATGGCAAAATCGGAAGCTATGGAGGATGAAATGAGAAGTGTGGACTCATGATGGAGAAGACAAAGACAATGTTTGTTACACAAGTGAATTAGGTTCCAAGATTGAGACTTGGACTCATAAACACAATCTTGTGTATGTGGACAATGACATTGACACTTCACTGAAAAGAAAAGAGTACTATCATTGCATTAAGAAAGGAAGCAAGTACAATGCTTTATAGGAAAGTAGGAAACTGCAGTAGGAACCATTGTGCATATGGGATAAGTTAGCCTGCATATCCTTGACCCTGAAGCTCCATACAAAGACGCTGTTTTAGTGAGTGTGATTGCTGATTCTCAACACCCCTCCTCAATCACAACTAGAAAGGCACAAAGTGTGTAGAGGCTATAATGAGAACCACCTGCAAAGTGTGGGCATACCACAAACATGGCAAAACACCAGAGGCTATCGCAGAAAAGGCTAAGTGTGGATACCATAAACATGGTGGACATCCAGAGGCTGTAACAGGGGCCTCACAAAGTGTACAGGGACTGTAATGCCAAGTTACATAAGGAGTTTACAAAGCTTATGGCAGGAAGCATTAGGGCAAGGAAAATACAAGGCTATTAAAACAGTCTATCAGAATTATGAGAGTACAAGGACTGATGAGTCTTTTCCTTCCGATCCTGGTGGTCTTCATCTTCATCATCTTCTTCCTTTACTCCATTTTCTTCTTCTTCTTTGACTGCGACTAGATAGGCCTTTTGGGATCTCTTTCTTGCGTGGCAGAACTTCTCGGTGTGTCTGGTCCTTTTGCAGAAGTCGCAGAAGAGCTGATCCTTCTTGCCTTTGTACCTGTTGCCAACATATAATGCATGCTCATCTCTAGAGGTACTTGGTTCTTCCTTAGTTTTTAGCTTCTTTTCTTCTTCTAATAGTGATGCTTGGATATCAACAAGTTCAGGATTTGGCATGTTGATTAAAGTTGTTGATACATTATTATATTCAGGAGGCAAGCTCTTAAGTAGAACACCGATGCAAACATCTTCATCCATTTTAATGTTGATTCCTGCAAGTTGGGTTAGGAGTCCTTCCATGTAATTAAGATGTGTGGCAAGTGATGTGCTGGACTTCATTTCAAGCCTGAAGAACTCAATCAGGAGACCATACTTTGATGATTTAGATTGTGCACCGAACAGGGTGTCAAGTCTTTTCCATGTATCCTGTGAGGTCTCACAGTTATCCACATGATGGATATAACTGTCGTCTAGCTCCAGTTTGATAATGGCCTGGGCTATGTCATCATTCTTTTGCCAAGTAGTTGCAAGGTCCGTGTCCCGAGGTTTCTTCTCTTTGCCATTTGTGATGGCCCAGAGACCCTTTTTCATCAAGATGAGCTTGATGCGGGTTTGCCAGGTGTGAAAACCGACTCCTTTGAATCGAGCATTTGGAGAGTCTTTTCCCATGTTAGACTTACGGGAACAATAGCAAATCAACTTCAGACTTATTAGATTTGAGCAGCAGAAGAGTTGGTTGAGAGACACAAGTGCTAAAAAACACTAACCAAGTGTCAATGAATATCAAATCTGTAAAGTCCTTTACTCTTTTTAAATCCAAGTGTAATCTTCCCCTTCTTGATTTGATGCTGATACCTTCAAATCTGAGTGACAGTACTTTAATGAACTTCAGAGAGTATTGCTCAGTGATTAAAATCACTGTTGATAACTTCAGTGAGAGAAACAGTGAAAAATGTCAGAATTTTGAAGCTTTGGCTGTGGCTTTTGCATTAGGGTTTCTGGGGGCAGCCTGGTTTTTTCAAAATTTTCTGGGGGCAGCCTGGTTACAGTGGATCATTTTCAAAATTTTTTATATGCCTAGGAAGCTGACTTCATGGGCTATCAAAGCCCCATGATAATCGTCAACATCGTGGACTGTATGCAGCACGCAGGCAGCTCGAACGTAAGCAGGCGCAATTCTGATAGATTTTCGTGATTTCCGCAATGCTGGAGTCAGGGCACAGTAATGCAGTTAATTTTTGTGCCAGAATGAATCGCCTTGAGTAGAGGAACAACTCCCTAGAAGAAATTGTGGGCTAAAATGGCATGGTTGAGGAGTTATTGAAGCTCCAAGTAAGGTAGGTCCTGTCTGGCTATGGCAGACACAGAGCAGAGATTGAGGATTTTCACAATGCTGAGCTCCAAATGGTCCAATGTCCTGGATTGATGTGATACAGGGAAGCTTTGTGAGTTGGGGAATACTTTTCTAGAAGGAAGCTCCAAGAGATTTGACCTGTGGAGTGAGATATAAGTAGCTCAATCTGACAGGGTGCTGCTGGCTATGGCTGCCATGGAAGCTTCAGTGAGAGTAGAGTTGGGAGATGAAGTCATGAGCTGACATTGAGCTAGATTGAGGTTGAGAGGAATCAAGAGAGGCTAGAGAAGCAATGCCATGCCCAACTGGGCTCTGATACCATGTGATAAATGCGGGATCTAGAGCATGGCAAAACCGGAAGCTATGGAGGATGAAATGAGAAGTGTGGACTCATGATGGAGAAGACAAAGACACTGTTTGTTACACAAGTGAATTAGGTTCCAAGATTGAGACTTGGACTCATAAACACAATCTTGTGTATGTGGACAATGACATTGACACTTCACTGAAAAGAAAAGAGTACTATCATTGCATTAAGAAAGGAAGCAAGTACGATGCTTTATAGGAAAGTAGGAAACTGCAGTAGGCACCATTGTGCATATGGGATAAGTTAGCCTGCATATCCTTGACCCTGAAGCTCCATACAAAGAGGCTGTTTTAGTGAGTGTGATTGCTGATTCTCAACAGGCAAAAAGCATTGGGATGTCATAAAGGGTATCATGAGATACCTGAAGGGCACAACAAATATATGTATTTGCTACATCAGCTAGGATACAAGAGGTGCGGGCTACACAAACTCCGATTATGCAAGACATGCAGATAGTAGGAAGTCCACTTCCGGCTATGTCTTTACCTACGCTGGAGGTGCTATTTCTTGGATGTTCAGTGTTCAGAAGTGTATGGCTCTCTCCACCACTGAGGCCGAGTATGTTGCGGCCACTGAGGCTTGCAAGGAGGCCATATGGTTGGGCCGTCTAGTTCATGACCTTGGGATTGATACTATACCTACGCTGCATTTGGATTCTATGAGTGCTATTCAGCTAGCCAAGAATCCGATCTTCCATGACGAAACACATTGAGGTGAGATATCACTTCATACATGGGTTCGTGGAGGACAAGTTTGTTGACCTTGTCAAGATCTCCACTGACAAAAATCCTGCAGTTCTACTCACGAGAAGCCTCACTACTGAGCGCTTTGCCTTCCTCAGGAGATTGATGGGCATTGGATAAGATGATATTTTTCCTCATCCTGTAGTACATGTGTACATTGTAATGTCCTTTCTTTTTCTTTTCACTCCTCACTGGGGCAGATTCACCTTTAAGTGGGAGGTTGTTGGGGGTAAAGGTGCCTCTGCCTAGCCGCCCGTGTATTACTACACTGACAGTACCCACCACTACACACTACTGCAGGTGGCGGGCGTCTATCATCGTCACTTTATTCTTTATTCTTTTAGTGAGAGTTTCAATAAAGGAAGGCCCAGTCACACATTGTGACTATTGGAGTTCCCATTTGTCTTTCTCTCTTCTTGCTCTTACTCTTCGCCATAGCTCACTCCCAAGCAAGCTTCGATCCTTCCCACCTTTCAAGTTGTGCAGTCGATGGTCCCCATATATGAGCCATTCTCATGTGGACTATGCATGACTTTCTGGGATTCGAGGAGTGCTCATGTAAGTAGGCTTCCGTTCTTGTTGGTAATATTTATCATAGCTCATTCAAGTTTGTATTCACTGAATAGAGGTGTTGGGACATGTTTGGTTACCTCAGGTTATCATGCATATCCTTTGTGCGGGCCACAGTTAGACTCTCGAAGGTCACAAACCATGAAGAAGATGGTATATCAAGGACACGCCACTTTCTTGCTGGAGAGTCATGAACTAAGGGAAGGTTTTCTTGGACAACCTCCAATACGAATGAATGCCCAAAGTTGGTATGAGCTAAAAATGGTCCACATGGAGTCGCATCCAAATAGAATGCGACGATTCTCAGTTTTCTATGAGTTGCCATATTGTACCCACTTATAGATCAACCACTTATTGGATCCCATGCATATTTTCAAGAATGTGGAAAGCTTACTATGGGACCACATCACAGGAAAGAGAGACATTGCAGGGGCACGAATAGATTTAAAGGAGGTAGGCAAGATGGAGGCGCTTTGATTGTAGTCGAGTGTTGATGGTCGCTTACAACTTCCTTGCACTCCCTAGGTCTTGTCCACTAAAGAAGGGCACTTTGTGAAGCAAATTATCAGGTCTATCCGCACTTCGATGGGTATGATGCATTCTCTCAGATCCGCGTTTTCTAAAGATGACCAATTATCAAGGCTAAAATCCCATGATTGGCATAAGATATGTCAGGTTTGTATTGCAAATGGATTGTAAGTGGCATGCATATTGCAAATGGATTGTAAGTGGCATGCATATTTTGCTATTTGGAGTGTAGTTGTTGTTAGTAATGCTTCTTCATTTGTGGCAATTTGTACTACCAATCGCGATCGCAGGATGCCTCACTCCAGAAAGAAATACATGGGGCGATTTACAAGTTGTCAAATCTAGTGCAATGGATCTCATAGAAGGAGATCAAGACATCCTCTATTATTGAATCCGCAAGGTGTGGAGCAGTTGAGACGGTCTATCTCTTTGAGAAGTACCTGCCCACTAGCATGCTCATGATACAAACCCACCTCTTGGTCCATCTTGTAGATGAAGTAGAGATTGCGGGACCTGTCCATACGCGATGGATGTTCTTCTTGGAGTGCTTCATGAAAACCCTGAAAGGCTTTGTGCAACAATGTGCTCGGCCAAAAGGTAGCATGGCTGAAGGCTTGTTGGTGTCCGCGGCGTTAGTGCATATCTCACAATGGCTACTAATGGTGGATTTAGACAATAGTATGCTATGGTCCCTGAAGGATGATGATAGACTGACCGGAGGTGTAGTGGTTGAAAATGGTGTAGAAAAAAGGATGGATGTTGCAATGGAGAAGAAAGTGAATCGTTTTTGTATGCTGCACCATGCCTCCATGGAGATGTGACTCCTTAGGTACGAGCAAGCCAGGAAAGATTGGGAAGAAGTGCGATTCGAATTTCGACATAGTATGCGCCACTGACCAATTTGATATCCCGAGGACATGGAAGAGATGCCGTGTTTTATGTCTATGCGATGGTTGCATGGGGCTTAAAATAAGATCAATTTTTTAAGAGTTATATTACTGTGCTTTGCTTGAATCTTTATATTGATTATGTTAACATCAATTTTCATATGTGCAGGTGACCTTTGTGGATATTTGGACAGCATGATAAGTTGAGGGATGAGCAACGAGGAGGTACAAGAGATCTTCACACATATGTCTCCAGATTAGATGGCTCGATTCAGAGATATGGCGAACCAGGAGCTGTCTTGGACACCATCAAGCCATTCTGTTTGATCTACTTCGGCACATGCTCTGATGCATCGATTTCGAGTAGATGAGGTCGACGCTCCAGGAGGGAGTGGTTCTGGGGAATGTTGCGGAGATGTGGATATGATGATCCTGCGGTTGGCTCGAGATATAGGTGCTACTCCTCACTCTCGTGCAGGTTTGAGAGTGGGTGGCTCAGGTGGTTGTTGTGGAGATACCGATGCAGTGTCTTCACCTTGTCATTCTGCTGGATTTGTGTCACCTATGGGATTTGTCACACCTATGGGGATGTCTACTCCAGTCACTCCAAAGCCGTCCGTAGTGGAACCTCTATGGGTGCTACTCTGAGAGATACTACCCCCGTAGGTACACCAGATGTATAGGGGTATCCTGGATATGCCCAAGAGCATAGTCGTAGGTGGGAGAGGACACATCTTAGGCAGACCCCAGAGAGGTATGGATACCTTGTAGATGATAGGATAGGAGCCGTCATCATGAATGATGAGGGGAGGAGGGTGATGGCTCGTATGAGAGAGTTGTGCCAATAACTTTTTCGACACAACTTCTTGGATCATTGGAAGAACATACTGGAGGGAAGCAAGGACTACATAGTAGCATCCTTGCATGAGGAGTTTCTAGTACTCGCCGCAATAAATAGGTTTTCCATTGGCTGGATGATGGAGTGCATGTGTGTGTACATGTCACATAGACGATCGACCGGACTTACGCAAGGCACTTAAGAGTGGGGCCTCAAAGCCCAAGTGGCTAGATACAGATGACTAGCACCGACTCAGGGAGGAGGCTACAGATTCTCCAGGACGTTGGAGACAGCAGCGCGAGGCGGTGAGGGCACAATTGGAGGCAGGAGTGGTCCATCATCTTCTGGCAACCGCATGACTTATCTAGAGGACTTTGTAAGTTTTTCTTTTGTTCTACTTGCTTATTTTTTTGCAAAATCCCTTGTACTGACAATCGTGTTTCTAACAGTTGTATTTTTTTTCTTTGCAGCACTCCATTACAAACTGCGATCCCACCAGTCTAGAGACTCGATATGCAGAGAGACACAGTCTCACTGGATTGATCGACCGATTGTATGGACACGGCGGCCCAGTGAGTCACTCATATTTCTTGTCCGTAGTTACTAATTTTAATTAAAATGCATTATTGTATGATAGATTGATGTGTAGTTGTTTCTTTTTTTGTAGAGTCCGTTTGATGCTCCTTTGCGGTGGGACAAGCTTTCGGATGGTGGTGATCTATAGCTTGCCGTTGGATTCGTGGAGCGCACGTCCTCTTCTTTTTTGGTCATGTGATTTATGTAGGAATTTTCTATGCACTATGTTGTTATCATCATTTGTATCTTGCCATGATTCTACCGTTACTTTCATTATGTGATCTTATATTTATTTTTTGTATTAGTCTAGTTGTGGATTCAAGTACACTTTGCCTTCATTTTGATGACCATTGTACATCTTATTGTAACACTTTTGTATAGCCCAAATACAACACCTACCCTATCACAATTTTTTTTTCTTTGTAACCGTCGCTATTAACATTGCACATTTACTGCACGCGTCACTATAGCGATGCAAATAACGACGGTTCTATGGCGTCGCTAATACCGATGTGTTTAGCGACAATGGGGGAAATTTTTTTTGATGAACATTTTCATCACTTTGAATGTCGATATGAGGCCTGTATCTTATAGTGTTCTATAAGATTCCGTGGCCTTCCTTCTCACACCTATATCAGATAGGGCGGGATACACTAATGCACCATCAATTGTGCACATTGGCATATTCCCTTTGAGCCCCTCAATCATGTCTATTTCTCAATTGGGTGTATATTATGGGTTTTTCAACTCCTCCTTGAGTGACGTGACCCATGGGGGGGGGGGGTGAGAGACTGATCTATCATTCTAACATAAGTTCTTGTTGAGCAGAGTGCTATATTATTTGTCTATGATAAATTGATGGTCTTTATAAAAAACATTGCCTCCTTAGTGTTGCTACTTGGTCTCTACCATGAATGGAGAATGTTGTGCCAAGATCTGGTACCTCCAATTGTCGACTTTGACCCCTCGATGCATGCCAATGATCATTTGCAACAACTAGCAAAATGGGCCAAGTTTTTTTTATGTCACTCTTGTGTATATGTGTGTATGTTATGTCTTAAGTGTGGAGGCATGATGATCTAGCCATCTTGCATAAATCCATCTTGCATAAATCCATGTGAACATGCTTTATACTTGCCTGATTAAGAATGTTTCTTTTCTAGAACCTGTTGGGATCCCTGTCCCACCCATCCATGATGTTAGACCTCGCACTTAAGGGTTTGCCCTTTTCCTTTTTGTCCATTTCTTATTTTGCATGTTTCCCAAGTGAATGTCTCTTAGGCTCATCGAAATTGGAATATGATATCACAATCCTATTCGTCCCTTTGACTTGGCCACTTCTTCCTTTTAGAGCCCTAAGTTCTAACAAGTAATGGCCATACATTATTAAATTTTGAAGTGTTTTATGTGAATCAGACGATTTCCATGCAAACATGTCCTTTGCACATCAAAACGAAGATTTGACATAATGGCCCAACAAAGTGCTTTCCCTGAACATTTATCCATTTGACAACCCATTTCAATGCATGGATTGTTTTTTATTACTTTTTGTGTGTTTGTGAGAATTTTTCTTACTTAGTTTTTCTCCTTTTTCATCTAAATATCCTCTTTTCTCACTTGGAATTGTGTTCTAACTTGATAGCCCTCTGTAGCTTAAATCAAACATTTTTTCATTTTCTTGCCTTCCATTTTGGCACACAGATTTCTTGTTATTACCTTTTGATTGTGTTTTCTTACGTTTTTAAATTGTTTTTCCATGCGAGTGTGCCTCTCAATCATGGGAACCACATTTTGACGTGTAGCCTTATCAAGCACTTCCACCCTAGCATTTTTTCTTTTCATTGCACTCTGTTTTGACTCATGAACTCCCTTGAATTAATTTTCGCTTTGTTTTGCGTATGTATTTTTTATATTTGTCCATGTGAACCCACCCTTCTCACATTTGACCTATTGACTTGACACCCTTATGCGGTTCGTCACCATGACTGTGTTTCCTTTTTACCACACTTTGTTTTGGGGGAAAATTCTTCTAATATTAATTTTTACACGCTTGTACGTGTACTTTTTTGTTATTTTTTCTATGAATTCCCCTCTTTCTTGCGGAATACCTCATTTAGATTATCAATCTTGTTTTTGCTATTGTGATGTCCACTTTTCTTGTTTTCTACATCTTCATCTGATAGTCAAGTTTTTCAAAATTAATTTTTTCGTGCTTTCGCGTGATTCGGCCTCATTGTGTGTCTGCATGAATGCCACTTTTTGCCCCTGCCACATACAATCATGTCCACTATGCGTTGTGTCTACCTGTCTATGCTCCCGCGCCCAATTTTACTTTCGTTAGCACAAAATTTTAACTGTGCCCGATGTGCGTGTTCGCAATGTGAGGGGGTGCACACCCACTTCTCTATTTCTTATTTATTTATTTTTTGAATCTTCTTTCTCCCTCCCCCCTTCCCCAATCTTTTTCTTTCCCTTATTCTTTCTTTTTTACCTTTAAAAAACACTAAAAAGCACTTAAAATTTTTTAAGGTTTTCTTTCATGTTTTTCTATTTTTTCTCTCATCTCCCCCTCCTCTCTCCTTGTATCCAACCCCCTCTCTCTCTCTCCCCCTCCCTTTGCACCCGACCTCCTCCCCTTCTCTCTCCACCTACCTCTCCTACCCTCCCTACCCTCTCCTCCTCCTCCTCCTCCTCCTCCTCCTCCTCCTCCTCCTCCTCCTCCTCCTCCTCCTCCTCCTTTTCCTCCTTTGATGCCTTTGTGGGTGGCTACCGCTTGCATTGTCGAAGTGCCACTCGTGTGTCGCCCACCAGCATTGTTGCTTGCGGCACCCTTGCTACCTACTTTATCCTCCTATTCTCCTCCTCTTGTACTTCCTCTTCCTCCTCCCCTCCTTCCACACCCTACTTCCCTAGAGTCAATGGGCAAGTCGAAGTCACCAATTGCACTATGTGTTTGATCGTGACAAGGACAATTGCTATATATCATTTGATTAGAATGATGGACTTATAGAAGCCCTTTGGATATGTAGAACCTCCCATTAGCCTACAACATGATATACACCTTTCTAGTTGCTTTGTGGTACAAATGCCATCTTTTTTGTTAAGCTGGAATTGCCCTCTCTGCCAGTGGCAATCATAGAGCATCTAGGATATGATGAGTCACTGCAATGCCGCCTCCTGTACTTGGAATGCTTGGATGAAATAGAGTGCATGGCCCTACAGTGCATGGAAGCCACACATGCTCAACGCAAAGTTTACCATGATAGCTTCATCAAACATAAATAATTCAAAGAAGGTGATCTTGTCCTGGCCTATGATTCACACTTTGGTAAGTTTCTTGGAAAGCTTTGACAATGTTGGATGGGCCCTTACAAGGTACTTGTAGTAGTCAACCCTAATGGCTCTATATAGATACAAGTTGTAGATGCCGATCCCTTCCTCATCAATGGCTATTGCCTAAAGAAATATTTCCTTCCATGGGGATCTTAACAATCACAACAAATAGCTCCTATTTCCCTTTGGTGTCACACCTTAATTCTTCTCATGCTGCAAATAGTTATCATCATGTGGATTTGGTTGACGAAGCAAATGTTTTCTACTATACCCTTTGTTCTAGCTCCTACCCTTGTTCTGTTCTTCTTCCTTCTAATCCTTAGTGTATAGTATGGGTTTTTCAACTCCTAAGGGTATTTTCAGTAGGTTGGCATGGTAGGGACTGAAGTCCTTTTCTCCCATAGGGCCTATATATATATATATATATATATATATATTTCAAAGGCAAGAATACCAATGTTTAGGACCAAACATTGGTATTCTAAAGGATCCTCCTTTTTTCAAAGGCATCTATAGGATTGATGTGTCTATTTCCCAACTCAGTGTATAGTATGTGTTTTTCTTCTTCCTACCCTTGTGGATTAGGATTGATCATGTCTATTTCCCAACTCAATGTATAGTATGGGTTTTTCAACTCCTCCTTGAGTGATAAGAGCCATGGGGCGAGAGATTGATCTATCATTTCGACATGAGTGACTATTGAGCAGAGCACTATATTCTTTATCCATGAAAAATTGATGGTCTTTATAAAAAACACTACCTCCTTGGTGTTGCTACATGGTCCCTACCATGATTTGATCATGTTGTGCCAAGCCTTGGTACCTCCTATAGTTGACTCTAACTCCTCGGTGCATGCTAATGATCATTTTTGAAAATTGGAAAAATAGGTCAAGTGTTTCTAACTCTACTCTTGTGTATGTGTGTATGTTATGGTGCCTTAAGTGTGGAGATGTCACAGTGTAGTCATATATCAGTGCAAGGCCCTACTGGTCATCTTCACATGATCTAGTAAGGTCATAAGTGTTGGGATGTGTCCCTACGCGTCCATCTTACATAGACCCATGCGAACATCCTTTACACTTGACCGATTGAGAATGTTTTTTTTCTAAACCCTGTTGGGGTCCCTGCCCCACCCATCCATGATGTTACACCTTGCACCTAAGGGTTTGCCCTTTTTTCATTTTATGTGTTTCCTAGGTGAATATACCCTAGACTCACTGAAATTGAAATCTAATGTCATAGTCCTATTTGTCCTTTTGACTTGGCCGCTTCTTCCTTTTAGAGCACTCTGTTTCAAGTAATAGTTCATAAGTTATTAATTTTTGAAGTATTTTATGTGAATTAGACGTATTTCCATGTGAATATGCCCTTTTCACATCGAAAGGGAGATTTGACATAATAGACCAACCTTTTGCTTCCTTGGACATTTTTCGATTTGACAGCTGATCATTTCGATGCATGGATTGATTGTTATTTAACATATTTTTGCTCTTTTTCCATGTGAATATCCTCTTTTCTCCTCGACACTATGTTCAAACTTGATAGCCCTCTGCAGCTTATCAAATTGGACCTTTTTTGTTTCGCACCCCTCCATTCTAGCACAAGGATTTCTTGTTATTACCATTCAATTGTGTTTTTAAATATGTTTTTATTGTTTTCCCATGTGTGAGTGCATCCCTTGACCATTGGAACCAAATTTTGACCTTACAGACATATCAAGCACTTCCACACGACATTTTTCTTTTCATTGCACTGTGTTCTGACTCATGGACTCGAATTAAATTTTGATTCCTTTCATGTATGCATTTTTTACATTTTTCCATGTGAACCTGCCCTTTTCATGTCCCACTTGTGTTTTGACTTGATATGCCTGTGCAGATGTGGCTAGTTTTTCTTTTTATTGTACTTTCTTTTGGCTTATGGATCCCTTAATATTGATTTTTCACTCTTGTAAATGTGTTTTTAAACTTATTTTCCACGTGAATGCTCCTTTTTGATGCAATATACCTTATTCAGGTCATCAATCTTGTTTTGGATATTGTGACATCCACTTTTTCTTTTTTTCTGCATCTTCATATTATAGTCGAGTTTTTTGAAATTAATTTTTTCGTGTTTTCTCATGATTCTCCCTCCGTGTGAGCCTACGTGATCGCCGCTTTTTGCCTCATGCTACATGACGACATGTCTACGATGTATTGTGTCTACCTATCCGTGCTCTTGCATCCCATTTTGCTTTTGTTAGTGCAAATTTTTTACCCCGCCTTGTGTGTGTGTTTATGATGCAAGGGGGTGAACACCCACTTCTCTAATTCTTATTTATTTATTTTTTAAATCTTCTTTCTGTCTCCCTCATTCCCCCATCTTTTTCCTTTCCTTCTTCTTACTTTTTATTTTTTTTTAAAAACTATAAATTAATTTTTTAAATTTTTTACATTTTGTCTTTTTTCTCTCACCTCCCCCTCTCTCTCTCTCCCCTTTGCATTTCGTTCACTTTCCACCTCTGTCTCCTGCCTTGCCTCCCCACTTCTCCTTGTTCTCCTCCGCTTCCCTGCCTTCTCGTTTAGTCCTTTTCCTCCTTTGGTGCCTCTCTGGTCACCGCTTGTGTCGCCGAAGTGCCACTTGCACTACCCGCTAGCATCACTGCCTTTCCTCCTTCCTCCCCTTGCACTCTCTTATCCTCTGTCAAGATTGTGGGAGAGAAGGAAGGAGTCTCACTTGTAGCTTTCTTGCTTGCACAATGGGGGAATACACACAAAGGTGGAGGCTGAAAACAGTTTTTCTCTTCTTAGTTGTGTAAGCCAAAAAGAACTCAAGTACAAAGAAATAGAAGAACCCTATATATGGGTCTCAAACCAAACTCAACTAACTAAGGTGGCATACTAACTGAGCCACGAACTAGAGTAGATAAGGATAGCTATCATGTAGCTATTATTCATGGGCGGTGTACCAACCGCGTTTGCAACTGACAAGTCGGTGACGTAAATACACAACGGTCACCCTGACGTATCACGAGTGGAGCTCGATATCTCAACACTCCCCCTCGAGCTCAATCCCAATTCCTGCACACCAAGCAGGTCTCTGAACTTGCGCAGCTTCTCTGCGCCCAATGCCTTCGTGAATATGTCAGCTACCTGATCCTTTGTGCTGACATAAACTAGATCAATAAGACCTAGTAAAACCCTCTCTCGCACATAGTGATAATGCACCTCAATGTGCTTTGTTCTAGCATGATAGACTGGGTTATTTGCCAAGTGTATACTACTCATGTTGTCACAATAAATGACAACTGGCCCATTTGTAGACTGATGCATATCATAAAGTAGCTTATGCAACCAAGCTACCTCACATGCAGCCATTGTTGCACCCCTGTACTCAACCTCTGTGCTCGACAAGGCAACTGTAGGCTGTTTCTTGCTACTCCAAGTGACTGCAGCACTCCCAAAAGAGAACACATATCCATTGGTAGATCGTCTATCAGAAATACTACCAGCCCAATTAGCATCAGTGTATCCATGCAACTGTATCTGAACCCCAGTCTCATAAAATAGTCCATACTGCAGTGTGGACTTCACATACCTGAGTATGCGTCTAGCCGCATCCAAATGTGGTTTCCTTGAAGCCTGCATAAACTGCCTTACCAATCCAACAACATAGCTCAAATCTGGTCTGGTAATAGTCATATAAATCAAACTTCCTACTATGCGTTTGTACATAGTAGGGTCTTCTAGAAGCTCACCTGCATCTGTGCTCAACTTCACATTCTGCTCGAAACAAACTGAAATAGGCTTACAGCCTGTCATCCCATATTTGGACAGCATGTCCAATCCATACTGCCTCTGCAAGAGCTGTATCCCACTTGGTGATCTAATCACCTCAATGCCCAAGAAATAACGCAGCTCTCCCAAATCCTTCATCTCAAACTTCTGCTTCAATAGCATTTTCACATGAAGGATATCTTCATCACTGTCACCTGTCATAATCAAATCATCAACATAAATGACAAGTAGCATAATACCTTTCTCTGTTTTTCTCACATAAAGTGGGAAATCTGCCTTGGAAATCTGAAAGCCAATAGTGACAAGATACTGTCCTATCTTGTCAGACCATGCTCTAGGTGCTTGCTTCAAGCCATACAAGGCTTTCTTCAACCTGCAAACAAACTCAGGATGAACAGCATGCACATAACCTGGTGGCTGCTCCATATAGACCTCTTCTTGCAAATCACCATGCAAGAAGGCATTCTTTACATCCATCTGATGTAAAGACCATCCCTTTGATGCAGCCATAGCAATGACTGCTCTTACGGTTGCCATCCTTGCAACTGGACTGAATGTTTCTTCATAGTCAATGCCATATGTTTGTGCATACCCCTTGACTACTAATCTTGCCTTGTATCTATTCACAGAACCATTTGCATTGTGCTTCACCTTATAAACCCACTTACAACCAATTGCATTCTTACCTTTAGGCAAAGGTACCAATTCCCATGTAGCATTTGCTTCCAAGGCATCCATTTCTTCATCCATGGCTTTCTCCCATTTTTCTTTTCCCATGGCTTGCTCAAAAGAAGTGGGTTCTGGTTTCTGTATCACTTTGACCATATATGCATAGTGTATGGCTGTAAATCCATCATATTTCAGCCTATCCACAGGATACCTAGCTCTGGTAGACCTACACAAAGTAGGCTCACTTCCAGGTGCTCTCAAAACATCCCTGGTCTTCCTTACTCCAGGTGTAACAATAGAGGGGATACCCAACTCATCATCAATGCTCTGTTCTGAGCCACTGGATTCACCATCCACATAAGAGTGACCTGCATTCACATCAAACATGGGCTGATCAACCTTCTCTTTTCCTTTTCGTGATACCTGCATACCACTATCTGCATTGCTTTGAGAAGATTCTCTTGATCTCAATCTGCCTGTCCATGGCGAAGAATGTGAACCACTGCTAGAAGACGCTCCAGGTCCACTAATATTTTGTGTCTACTGCTGTGAATTCTGTGCAGCATTACCATTTTGTGCATCTACATCATCAATCACATTTATTGGTTTATACCAGCTACTCATCTCATTAAAAACAACATCTCTGCTCACTGTAAACTTACGAGTAGAAGGGTTATAGCATCTATACCCTTTTTGCTGCAAAGAGTAACCAATAAAGATGAACTTCTCAGCTTTTGGATCCAACTTGGATCTCAACTCATCTGGCACATGTACATAGGCAATGCAACCAAAAATTTTCAAATGAGAAATATCTGGTTTCCTACCAGTATACCTCTCCTCTAGAGTCATTCCATGTATTGCTGCAGTGGGAGTCCTGTTCATTATGTAGACTGTTGTAGCAACTGCTTCAGCCCAATAAAAATCTGGCAAGTCTTTTTCATTGAGCATGGCACGAGATACCTCTCCAATATGCCTATTTTTCCTTTCTACAATTCCATTTTGTTGTGGGGTATGACTGCATGAATATTGCTGCTTTATGCCATGTTCCTGCAGGAACCTTGCAAACTCATTTGAGAGGTACTCTCCCCCTCCATCTGACCTTAGGCATTTTATTTGCAGGCCTGTTTCTTTTTCAACCATAGCTTTAAGAGTTTTGAAATGCCCAAAAACTTCACTTTTCTTTTTCATAAAATACACCCAAACTTTTCTGCTATAGTCATCAATAAAAGTGACAAAATAATGACAGCCTCCAAGAGATGCAGCTTTAGTAGTCCACACATCAGAGTGGATTAATTCCAATGGCTTCTCACTCTCTTGAACATGTCTAGGAAATGGTTTCCTTGCCTGTTTTCCAAACTGACAGGCTTCACATACCTTATGCATTTCTGCAACCTTGAATTTGGGCAATGCTGCAACAATATTTTGGGCCTGCATTGATTTAAGTCGCTGTACATTAACATGACCAATGCGTTTATGCCAGATATCAATATCTGCAACTACACCGGTCCCATGTGCAAACATTGCTGCACTCAATTCAGACATGTCTGCATCCAATGTAAACATTCTGCCCTTCTTCTTTCCTTTTGCTATCAAGCGACCTTTATTTTTCATATCCTCAACAAAGCATCCATGAGGATTAAATCTGACCTGCAAGCCCTGCTCAACCATTTGACCAACAGAAACCAGATTCTTGGTGATATTCGGGACATGAAATACATCGGACAGGTATATCTTTTTCCCATCCTGCATAGACAAAGGAATTTTTCCAATCTGCACAATAGGATGTGCAGTATCATCACCAGTCTCCACAAATCCTGGTTTTTCCATTTTCCTTGCATCCTCCACCCATTCTGTATGACCTGTCATGTGGTTTGACGCACCTGAGTCAACATACCATACATCATTGCTTTCTTCTGCACTTGTCACAGAATTATTCATGTGCTGCACCATAAACAAATGCTCATTTCTGTCATCACCCTGTCTACTAGAAGATGCATAATTCCCTTGTTGCAATTTTCCATTCATGATGTCATTCTGCTTTTTATAGCAGTCTTTAGCCATATGACCCATTTTACCATAGTAGTAGCATTCAACATTGCTGTTTGCATTTTGGCCTCTTTGCCATCCATCACGACCTCTTTGGCTCCCCCTGCCTCTAGAGTTACCACGTCCTCCTCCATAGGACTGGTTTTCTTGAGTTTGCTGCATATTCTGATTTCTGCCACGGCCTCCAAATCAGCCTCCTCTAACCCTGCCTCTACCTCTTCTAGCATTTGAGTAGAAGACAGTTTCTTTTGAAGTTCCTCCTGAAGAAGATGCACCACCATTTCTCTGCTCCTCAGAAATTAGAAGAGCAATCAACTCCTCAAAATCAGGAAATCTTTCAGGAACTGAAATGGATGTCCAAAACTGTGCATAATCCTTTCCTAGACCATTCAAGGTCACAGAAACTAAATCATCATCTTCCACTGGCGACCCAATGGAAGCAAGTGCATCTGCAATCTTCTTCACCTTCATGTGGTAGTCATTGATGCTCATATTTTCTCTTTGCACATTATGCAACTCTTGCTTGAGCTGCATTTTCCTGGCTTGAGTATTTGTGCTGTATATTTTTGACAAAGTATCCCATGCCTCCTTTGGCGTACTTGCATCCTGAATATGCACAATCATAGAGTCTGAAATACTGATAGACAACCAGTACATAACTTTCCTGGCTCTCTCATGCCATGCTTTGAATGCCTGCATTTGCTGTTGATTGGGAACATCAGGAAGAACTGGTTCTTCTTCATTTCCTGCAACAAATTCCCAATATCCTTTTCCCATAAGGAAATTCGTCATTCTAAACTTCCATGCTTGGAAGTTGTTCTTGTCAAGCTTTTCAGTTACAATCTGTGAAAGAGAATCAGACGTCATTACAGAATCCTGCAAAAAATCCTGTCACTGCAGAGAATACAGCTTCAGCCTCACAAGGGCAAATCTGCAAAACTGACGAAAGTGGTATTTGACCACACAGTCACTTCCTAGTGACGATTTTGCATCAACAGGCAACAGGGATGATTCTGTAACTCCCAATGTCTCTGCGCATAAGCGTACGATGCAATTTCTACAGTAACTTTTCATCGACCTGTAGAACAGTGGCTGCACAGCATAAAACTGGGCCTTTTCCTAAGTGCGTGCAGAAAACTTCCGCCTCCAAAACAGGCCCCGAAATGGCCTCAAATAAAAAAAACAAGGTCGTCAGGGGCTAAAGCCTTTTCCCGCAGCATATACTGCCCTCTTGCTTCACCCCGAAGGGCGTCTCAACCTGAGACAATGCACTCCTGCACTTTCCGGCTGTGCTATCTGCAGAGATCTGCTCCCAAAACAGAAAATGAAAGCAACACTGCTCCTCTTACCAGAAGACCGCGAGCTTGGATTGCTTTCTTGAGCTCCTTACCATGAACAAGGCTCTGATACCATGTCAAGATTGTGGGAGAGAAGGAAGGAGTCTCACTTGTAGCTTTCTTGCTTGCACAATGGGGGAATACACATAAAGGTGGAGGTTGAAAACAGTTTTCCTCTTCTTAGTTGTGTAAGCCAAAAAGAACTCAAGTACAAAGAAATAGAAGAACCCTATATATGGGTCTCAAACCAAACTCAACTAACTAAGGTGGCATACTAACTGAGCCACGAACTAGAGTAGATAAGGATAGCTATCATGTAGCTATTATTCATGGGCGGTGTACCAACCGCGTCTGCAACTGACAAGTCGGTGACGTAAATGCACAACGGTCACCCTGGCGTATTACGAGTGGAGCTCGATATCTCAACATCCTCCTCCCCTCCTTCCTCTTCTCTACCTACTCCTCTCACTCTCCTTCTCCCCCTCCCCACCACCTCCCCTCCTTCCTCTTCTCCACCTACTCCTCCCACTCTCCTTCTCCCCCTCCCCACCACCTCCTCCAGTTCCTTCTTCTCCCACCACCACCACCACCACCACCACCACCACCACCCTTCCCTCCCATCACCATCTTGCCGCTCTCCCTTTCCTTCATAAGCCCCCCTTTATTAGCCTCTAGTCCCTATCCACGTAACCCCCCCCATTAACCCCTTCCCCCCCTTTTACCCTCCCATCCACCCCAAACTCGTAGTCCCCATCTAAGCCCCCCTTTTCCCACCCTTCTCTACTGCAATCCCTGCTATGTACAACCTCCTAGGTCCGTGCTCCTCTGTGCCCCTCCTTGTCGAATTGTCCCCACTCATCTCTGAGAAACCAACACAACCCCCCTCCCCTAGGTTCCTGCTCCTTCACCATCCCTCATGCCGATTCTTGTTTGCATCTTTGCGGTGGTTCTTGTGGGTTCTTTTTTGTGTGTTCTTGGCTCATGGTGATTCGTGTGCGGGTTTTTGTATGCATATGAGTGGATTCATGTTGTTAACCATCAGACAAACAAGGTGGAAAATCTGGAAAAGCTAAAGCAGAAGACAAAGGCCAAGGCAAAGTGAAACGGAAGATGAAGGCGTGCCAAGAAAAATCTAGAAACACAAGAAGCACAGAAAAGTCCTAAATAAGGGAAAAAGGTGCACAAGGAAAAGCGCAAGTCAATACTTTTGTAAAAAAGCACAAGGCGAACCATGATTTGTTTTAAGAGTGCTGGGCTCTCACCCATGCAATTTGTAAAGGTAGATGGGCGGTAGAAAGAAAGCTAGGAAGATATGAGGACAATGGGAAAAAGGGCCTAGGCCATGGCCGGCCATGTAAAAAAGGGGATAAGGGGATGACCACCCAAAAGAGAATTAGGGTTTTGTATATAAAGTTGAAAAGTGAATGAGAAGCTCATTCTTGTGTGTGGCCAAAAGTGGCTCTCTTTTTATTATTATTATTATTATTCTTGTTCTTGCTTGCTTGAGCTTGTGCTTGAGAGAGGGAGTATGAGAGTGTGAGGGAGTGAGTGTGTGAGGGTGAGGGACCGGGGAGGAGAAGCTCTCCACCTTCTCCTCTCCTCTCCTCTCCTCTTCTCTTCTCTTCTCTTCTCTTCTCTTCTCTTCTCTTGCTCACGCAGCGATGGAGCTTAGAGTGTGGAGCTCACTTGAAGCTTGCACTTGGATCGTGGAGCTACTGGAGTGCGCGGTAGAGGAGGTAACTCGATCGGCATGGAGGTAAGCTCACTACACCTGTAGACATGGATGGCGCATCGGCTGTGTGAGAGGTAGCCATTAGTGCTCGACTTGTAACGCTTGAAACAATAAGCGGTTTGTGGGTCTTGGCGGTTGAGCAAAAGCTCCCACATTTTGGTTCTGTTGCCAGGACCAACGGATTCAAGCCTTGAGTGCTTGCGTGCTTCGAATCGAGCATTGAAGTAGGGTTTTCCCCGAATCCGTGCTTGAGGTAGATAGGTAGGAAGCAAGGGAGTTTGAAGAGGTATTCGATCTCATTAGCAAGTAGGTTTTTGTTGTTTTGGACTTGGGAAAGTATGATGGAGTAGTGTAGGTATTTTCCTTATGATTTTTTCTTGCATTTAGAAAGGATAGGAGCAAAACATTGGAGCAAATAGTAGGGTTTCCTGTTGCTGTATAACAGGCTGAAATAGGGAAAAGAAGGGAAAAAAAAGGAATTTTGGGTTAAATATTAGTAAGGGAAGCAAGATTAAGGTGAGTGCAGGCTTGGGCAGGGTGATAAGGGGCCACAAGTGGCAAGAAAAGCCAAATTATGCATTGCAGGGTTTCAGGAGAGCAAGAGAGAGGGAGAAAGCTTCGTTGAGTGGATCCGCTTCAATCTGGCCATCCGGGAGTTATTTGCCTAATCCAGGTAATTTCACACCTTCCACTGCATGAGTAGGTTGGATCTAGAGCTGCTCGACCAGTAGGACGACCTCCATTGCTCGCGACGCGATGAATTTTTTAAAGTTCGATGAAAAAACACATCATGTTCGGTCCATCTAAGTGACTACGATTTTGGGCCGAGTCCCAGAATCGGCCCTCGGACCGCTCGGCCATTCGGCCCTCAGACCATCCGGCCATTCGGCCCACTACACTCGGACGCCTTTCACTCGGCTAGTCCGAGTGAAGCATTCGGACCGACTTTGAAATTCGGCCCTCGGCCTTGCTGACTCAGCCCACTTGGCTTGGCCCACCTGACTCGGCCCTCGGCCACTCGGCCCTTGGACAACCAGACTTGGACTGGTCGAATTTGACATTCAGACTAGTTACATTCGGCCCTTTCTAATCAGCCCTCAGACGGGCCAAATCGGGCATTCGGCCCCTGCAATTCGGACATGTTGGGCTAAATTTGGATTTGTCCAAATTTTAACCTGTAGACCCTGAAATTGACCGAGAGACCATATAGAGCCAAGACCAGATTATAGATCTATCATTAGGCTGAAATGTAGAGCAAGTAGTTCAAAACTTGTTTGTAAACGGTCCTCCAAATCGCGCATGGCATTTACCGTAGTGGCCCTGCGGGCTGGGGGGGATTATGCCCCCCCTCCCTCGGACCCCCGCAGAGGGGGTCTGCCCCCTCCGCACCTCCCCCAAGTAGGTTGGAGAGAAAACGTGAACCGTGACAAGTCCTCGGAATTGGACCCTAGTGTAGTAATGGCTCTACATGAGCATGGATTCTCACTTACAAAAGAGCAACCAAAAGCCCATACCCGAACAGAGACAAACAAAGACCTTAGAACCTCAATGGCCCTGTTAACCCCAACACAAAGAAAGCAAAAGGAAGTGGAAAAGACGCAGGGCAAAGGCGGAAAAAAGGTAGCCCGATTGAAGAAAGAAAATGAGAAAATGCCAAAAGTGCAAGGGCAACCTTAGAAGTCCAAGGCAAAGGCAAAAGGGGAAATGTGCATTTTAAAATAAAAAGGTGCACCTTGAAATCTTGTAAAAGAGCGCCGGGCTCTCACCCGTGCAATTTGTAAATGTAGACGGGCGGTGGACATGAAGCTAGGAAGATAGAAGGACAATGGGAAAAAGGGCCTAGGCTATGGTCGGCCATGTAAAAAGGGAAAAAGGGGATGACCGCCCAAAAGGGATTTAGGGTTTTGTATATAAAGTTGAAAAGTGAACGAGAAGCTCATTCTTGTGTGTGGCCAAAAGTAGCTCTCCTCTTCTTCTTCTTCTTCTTGTTCTTGCTTGCTTGAGCTTGTGCTTGAGAGAGGGAGTGTGAGAGTGTGAGGGAGTGAGTGTGTGAGGGTGAGGGACCGAGGAGGAGAAGCTCTCCATCTTCTCCTCTCTT
Source organism: Lygodium microphyllum (assembly GCF_053477565.2). NCBI lineage: Eukaryota > Viridiplantae > Streptophyta > Polypodiopsida > Schizaeales > Lygodiaceae > Lygodium > Lygodium microphyllum. The sequence continues at coordinate 2,404,629 of NC_141136.1, forward strand.
CTTCTCTTCTCTTCTCTTCTCTTGTCTTGCTCGCGGCAATGGAGCTTGGAGCGTGGAGCTTGAGGATGGAGCTTGCTTGAAGCTTGCAATTGGATCGTGGAGCCACCGGAGTGTGCGGGAGAGGAGGTAACTCGAACGGCACGGAGGTAAGCTCACTACACCCATAGATATGGATGGCGCGTCGGCTATGTGAGAGGTAGCCATTAGTGCTTGGCCTGGAATGCTTGAAACAATAAGTGGTCCGTGGGTCTTGGCGGTTGAGTGAAGGTTCACACATTTTGGTTCCGTTGCCGGGACCAACGGATTCAAGCCTTGAGCGCTTGCATGCTTCGAATCGAGCATCAAAGTAAGGGGTTTCCCCCGAACCGGTGGTTGAGGTAGATAGGTAGGAAGCGAGGGGGTTGAAGATGGTATTTGATCTCCTTGGCAAGTAGGTTTGTTGCTTTCTTGAGATTTATGTTGAGGAATGAAGTAGTGTAGGTATTTACTTTTTGAATTGGATGCATTAGGGTAGGAGAAAACAAAGAAAAAGAAGAAAAAACAAGCAAACAGTAGGGTTTTCTGTTGTTGCTGTATAACAGGCTAAAACAGGGAAACAACGGACCAGATTCAAGTTTCTGGGTGAGACAGGGACAGGGAACTAGCTATAAAGTTCTGCAGTGCTGGGAAAGGACCTTAAGAGGCCTGGGAGGCCAGGACATACCTCAGTTCCTTGTTTTTCCTTGTGTGAGAGAGAGATAGAGAGGACTTCTGGTTCACAGGACGAGGAAGCGCTACCCCGATTTCTAGGTGCCGACGATTCGTGCTACTCCAAGTGAGTCTGGTGTTTTCCAACAAGTGCCCCAATCAGATCTAGAAAGTCTGTGGTGATTGCGTGCAGCAGACAGTGAGGAGGGGTTAAACGCGCGGGAATCGCGCCCGCCGACGACGCAGTCGGACCAACTCGCAGTGGTCCGATTCCCAGAATTGGACCACCCGAGTTCTAGAGTCGGACCGTCCGATTCCCAGAATCAGACGCCTGGACAACCGTCCGATCGGACCAACCCATCCGACTACTAGAATCAGACCACCATGTCCGATCCGATTCCCAGAATCAGACCACTCAAAATCGGACCAACCTGTCCGACTCGGACGCTCGGACTCGGACGCTGTTCGATCGGACCATCCTGTCCGATCGGACCACTCAGACTCGGACCACTCGGACCAACCCATCCGATCGGACCGCTCGGACCAGTCCAGAATCGGACCACCCTGCCTGATCCGATTCCCAGAATCGGACCACTTTTTCGATCTGACTCCCAGAATCGGACATGACCAAAATCGGACCACTAGTCCGATTGGACCACCCAGAATTGGACGTCCGATTCTGATAATTGGACTCCTGAAAATCGGACATCTGAGAATCGGACAAAAAAATTGTCAAAATCGGACAGGTATCTAGAACATAAATTTTGACACATCTAAACCCCGAGATTGACCCCAAAGGCTACTTAGAGCTAAAGGCACATCACAGATCCATCACCGGGCTAAAATTTAGAGCATGTAGTTCAAAATTTGGCTATAAACGGTCCTCCAAATTGTGCATAGCTTTTACCGTAACGGCCCTGCGAGCTGGGGGGGACTGCCCCCCCGGACCCCCGCAGAGGGGGCTCTGCCCCCTCCGCACCTCCCCCAAGTAGGTTGGAGGGAAAACGCGCACCGTGACAGGTCCTCCAAATTGGACCCTAGTGAAGTAATGACTCTACACGAGCAAGGATTCTCACTTGCAAAAGAGCAGCCAAAAGCCCATACCCAAACAGAGAGAAATAGAGACCCTAGAACATCAATGGGCCAATCTAGCCATCAAGGGCAAAAAGACTAGAACACAAAGACATTGTGTTCATACCATGTCTAGTCAGGGCGAAATGCAACATCAGCAAGCTGCAAATGCCAAGATGACTAGACATGACACTCTTGACGAGAGATGTACCTTGAATAGCACTGTACTGACGATCCAAGACAGCAGTGGAGAGTCCACATCTGGTCGTGCAGTCGAGAACTCTAGGGCATTTGTCAGAAGGCTTAAATTTACAAGAAGCCAGGACCCAGAAGATAAAGACATAGTACCACCTGCTTATCTTAGGGTCAAACTCACCACGAAAAGAGAGCATACTATCGATGCTCTGATTGATGAAGGAGCAGATTTTAACATCTTGACCTATGAATTATGGACCCTACTAGGCCAACTAGAGCTCACACCGACTAGTGCAACTCTTAGCCCTTATGGGGGACACCCACAAGCACTCATAGGGAAGTGCAAAATCCTTGCGACAATTGAAACGGAAAGCTTGCCTATCCTATTTCATGTTCCTCCAAAAAGTGCTAGCTGCAGGAAAGAAACCCTCCTAGGAAGACCCTTCAAAAGGGCGACCAAATGTGAGGCTGACTATGTGGCACAGAGGATACACTTGACACTACCGGGTGTGAGGATAGTCACCACCTTTAGCAAGGGTGACCTCATCGAACCTCAAGGGAAAGGCAAGGTGATGACATAATAGTCAAGCCTACAAACAAGGGTAAGGACTTATTGGAAGAGTTGATACAAGCACAAGTTGAACAACGAGAACCAGTGAGTGAGGCCATGCTGGAAACAACAAGGTCAAGAGACAAGGCCAAGGACAGGGTTTGGACTCACAAAAACCGTAGAAGACCACGAAAGAAGCCCAAGCCTTATAGGCGAAGGCATCGATGGAGAGCTAGCATAACGCCGCGATGGATATCCAAAGCGTTGCTTCGTGCTCAAGGGTATTATGCAGGCAACCAATGGATTTGGGTACCAAAACCCCCTGCTAAACCACCTCTATCAGCTGAAGGCCAAAGTGCATCAAAAGTATGGCACACGAGGAAATCTAAGAGAAACTCTAGGTCTCAAGGCAAGGAACCAGACATGATTGGTCGAAGGAAAGAGCCCCAGCCTAGCATGCTAAATAGACAGATGTCATACGTAGCCATTGAGCAGGCACAAAAATCATTAGTGCCCAAGGAGCCTTTGATTTCCCAAGGGGAGAACAAGCATCATAGGCACAACATTGCTCAAAGCAAGGCTGATCGCTCAACAAAGCAAATGGCACAATCATCTAATAGCCTCGAGCAAATCATTCAGTGAGTGCCAAGTCCACGTAAGAGTCCTAGATCTTCTACATCCTCTTTTTCCAAACGGACACAGGAAGCACAACAGCGGTTGTCAAGGAAAACTGCTCAATTCCAATCTCCATCTTCATCCAAGCTTCAAAATGTCCAAGAGGTGGGATATGGCTCCATCTGTAGCTCTCGACCCAAGGATGTGCATGAGCAACCTAATGTGACCAGATCAACTCATGCTCGATCTACATAGATGAGTGCTCAAAGGACAACAAAAGACACAACCACTTCTGATCACCCTAGGGACTTGACACCGCAATCCACCAAGGGTAGCCAGCCCACTAAACTAGCTGCTACTACTTTCAATCAGGGACCACAGTAGTCACAGCCCTTGGCTGTGACAATGCCCCTTGTGGAACGTGTCCTTAGTAGTTTACCTGTGGAGGAGGTGTCGCAACCAAATCCCTTGACAACTCCAGCACTTTCAAGGTGCCTAAAGCCTAGGACGGAGGATTTAAACGCAAGGGAGTTGGTTGAAAAGCTAGACTCTCCGAAAAGAGCGGCAGTTGTGCCCTCACAACCGGGCAAGGCTATTCAGCAAACCACGGCTATGTCCCATAAGGACACACTACAGAAGGGAAATGCTGAGGCCCGACCAAGCACATCAACGGTCGATATAGCCCAGGGTCCTGAGTCGTTGAGAGAGGCACCTTCATTGACCAAGAAAAAGAGGAGAAAGCAGAGAAAACAACAACAGATGCATGATGGACCTAAAAACGGGCCGGCACTGGCTCATGCACTAACCGGACCTCGTCACTATGCACAAGACAACCCCCTCGGCCTCGCGGCCAGGAGCGTCTATCAAAATCTCTGCCTTCCTAAACATTGCATTTGTAATACGTTGTAGTCCAACTGATCCTAACCCAATATTGCTCCTCAGAGGGAGTCCCTTTCACATAGCCAAAAGGCTCGAATCACATACACATGGGGTTCCTCCTACGGCTGAATGCCGTCAACCCTCTGCGACTCTCCTACACCTTGGGGATTGGCCCCTCGATGCGCCGCTCAACAATTAGACATTTCGCACAAACGTCACTCAAGGTACCAAATAAACGTATCCAGGAATGTACCATTCCCCTTACTTAATTTCCCCTATAACCCTCGTCTATCCTACAGCATAGGAACCTCACGCTCTCAACGGTGGGTCACAGGCCTACTGAAAACAATTGCTATGCATATCCAGGAGCTAACTCTGATACTTTTAATTTCCTCTAAATGATCATGCAAAGAGGTGGATGCCTAGTGCTCAAACATTTTGAAAACCAGCAGCGTGCAAGTGCAAAACATCTCTTTCATGCTTTTCTTTCTAACCGCTTTGTGCTTCGCTGCAACACCTAGCACCGAAGTGATCTTCGTGCTACTAGGTTTTAATTTTTATCATTATTATTCCGTCCTAGATGCGATGCATATAAAATCAGCAAATTATCCCTCATGCTCAGCGGCATTTAACCATTTTTTCCACAACTCTACCCTTCCCCGTTGATAGTGCATCATTGCATTCATTTCTTTCAGGGTTTCCTTGCCATTTTTATGTGGAGAAAGGAAGGAAACACACACTACAACATATAAACAAGGCTGAACTGAAGCATAACTTCATGCCCCAGCCTTGCTATACATCAACAAACATAAATCCTATTTTTCTGTATTTTTCGTAGCCCCAAATGTATTTTTCCCCTATTTTTCATGCTGTTTTTATCATTTTTCCCCATTTTCTTCATTTTCTTGTATTTTTTAAATTGCTGAAAATGAAAACCAGTTTGTGGGCTGTGGCCCTTAGTTCATTTGCAACAAAATTGAAAGATTAGTTGATGTGTATCGACGGTTTTCCCCATTTATATGCCCAAAACCCTTGTTTTTCCCCATTTTTCATGCATTTTCGAGTTTCTTGACATTATTTCGGGCCATGAAATGCATGTTTTTCATAATTTCTGGTTATAAACAGTAAGAACTCAGAAGAATCAGCAGCATAATCAAATCTTAGTCCATATGAACGGCATTCCATCAATCAAAAGCATAAAACACTAAATTTTCTTTGTAATTTTTTGGTTTACCGCTTAAACGCGTGTTTCGGGTTTTGTGTCCATGGCTGTAGATTTGGAAAACAGCAACCCTTCATGTCCAGCAACATCACAAATCACCATTCTCAGCCCGTGTAGCAATCCGGTCCATGCCGGACAAGTCTCCATCATTCTTTCTTCTTCCTTCTTCTCCCCACATGATCTTGCCTTTAGAAGAGAGAGAGGGAGGAGAGAGAAAGACTAGAATCAGAAATTTCAAACCAGGCCATCATTCCACGGGCGAAGGGCGGCGATAGAGTCTGCATACAGGAGGGAATGAGGGGCAATCATCACTTGCAGGGGTTGTTTGCAGCAGCCATGCTCCATTGATCAACAATGGGCGCATTTTTCGGCGCCATGTTGATCACGATTCCTTCATCCTCTCTCTCTCCACGTTTTCATGCTATCTTTTATGTTGCATAAAATTTCTTGGGCTCCCAAAGGTCACTTGCCCATTTGGCCAAACTTTGGTCCACCTCTTCGTATCTTGACCGGTTTCTTGGCCATTTCCCCGTCCGGACTCGGAATCGAGCTCTGAAAAATCCTGGGCGTCTGGCTTAGCATCCCGCATTGGCCAATAGCTCGTGTCAACCCGCACGACTGTCTGAAAAAATTATGAAAAATCACCAAGTGTCGCTCGGGCGCCTTTAAAGCACTTTGGCGCTTAAAATCGTCTTAGATCGAGCCGCCGCCTTTGACGGTGAATATTTTTCCCTTGATATTCATAATTTTTAGCTATTTTTAAGCACTTGCCGTCTCCTAAATTCCGCTCTCATTGGCGACCACGGGATAGGGCGACTCAGCCCGTCGAATCCACGAACATATCTGCACATAAACAACCAAAGAAGCATCAAATTGATACAAAGCAATTATCATCATACAACTCAGCACAATGCTCCCCCTACCCCTGGACAGAACCAAGGCATGACATCCACAAGGAGTAGGCCTAGCATCATCTAATAGAAGATCCGAAGTGAGTCACTAACCAGCTGCTCCAACACAGCCAAACTAAAAAGAACTGCCAAAGAGGTTGCCCTAAGTGGTAGTCTGAACTACTGACCAACTAAAGACAACACAACTAGGAGCTCCTACAAGGCGAGGACTCCTATAGCCTGAACAAAGGATATTTTCTTTCAGTATATCTCTTCTTTGAGGGTTTTGATTGGATGAACATACTTGGGCATGTAAAAAGGAGGGAGCTGAGCGTAGTGACCCAAGGAGAACAGGGCATCGGTCTCAGGACCTGTCTCGGCACCCAAGAACCTACCAGGCCCTCGCAAGGCGACACTTAATCCTTTTCTAACGCTCACTTTTATTTTCGCTCCAACCTTCCTTGGTTTGATATTATTTTTCCAGCAAGAAGCCACCCCTAGGAAGACAAGGTATCGGCCCCGGGTCTGACTCGTCCCTAGGAACCTACCAGGCCTTCGCAAGGCAATGAGCAACTGCTTATATTTTTTTTTATTTCATTTCTTTTCATTGATAGGGGTTAGAACCCCTTTTTACACACCTTCGCATTTATATTCATCTTTTAGGATATTTAGGATTTCTTGGCATCATTATTATTATCTTCTAGCAGGCTTCTCTAACTGCCTCACTACTAACAAGAACTCCTAGAACGGCTGCCTAGCAGGTTAGCAGAACAGAGCCACTAGGACTTCCTTCTAAAACAGATCTTTCAATGTCTAACAATGTCTTTACAGGAGGCAATGACTACTCCGACCTCCCTCAAACATACATAGCCTAAACCTGGGACTTCATGCCTTGGTCGCCGGTCCCCAACAAAAAGTATCCCCTCAACAAGTACAAATACACATATAACAGGAAAGAAAGGTACTCGTAAAGGAGAAATATCACCTGGAGTGGCCACAAGAAGCTTCCATCGCAGCAAAGGCTCCTCCAGGCTCCACAAAATTCCACGAACCACGAAACCTGTCCAGCACAACACTCAACAAAAACCCAATTAAACGCACCCGCACTAGACAGGAAAATGGCCCTCTTGGCCTTATGAAATCAGACATGACTTTTCTACAAAACTAAATCGGCCCTCTTGGCCTAATGAAATCAAACAATACTATGCAGAACATCCACCTGGAAACAACCATGATAGACATCAAAGCATACTATTCCCAGGGGAACAGAGGCTCGTAGCCCTAAACTAGGTGCATTAAATTATGACCTATCCCTCCTGCGTACATCGCAAGAGGTGTTCGCATCACATGTCGTCGAATCAGTCTGTGGGTCTGAGATAATAAAGGTAGATGAGTCTCGCTTACCCTCTGCATCACCCAAATCAACCATCGTCTGCCAAAGAGGGCATGTTCAGAAAGCATACCCCACAAACGACCAGGTCCTGTCTCACCATCAATAGATATATCGGGACAAGGGCCACAATTAAAGAAGAGGTCTTCTTCATACGCAAGATTAGCCAATGAATCGGCAAACTGATTCCAATTCCGTGGAATCAGCTGAAAAGACACTCTATCGAATTCGTCTAGCAGGGCTATGGCAGTATGATGGTACATACAAAGGATCGGGTTCCGCACCATGTACGTCCCATTGAGTTGATTTAAAACCAACTGAGAGTCCCCTTTCACCAACAACTGGCGGATACCACCCTTCTTTGCAATATTCAAACCCATTATCAGGGCTTTGTATTCGGCCATATTATTAGTAAAATTCGCCCCGAGATAAGCAGCTAACTTCATGACAATGCGTCGGCGGGGGTCTCGGATGACAACTCCTACGCTTCCTTTTTTGCATGGACCCCTGGACGCCCCATCAAAGTACAAGGTATACGTCCATAAAGGGTTTACATATCCTGCCATCCTGAACTCTACTCGTAATTATGGTAATCGAAATTCAGCATATTCAACGGGTGGACTGTAGGCTCCATCCCTCCATCATCATTGAATTCAACAGGGATGCTCGTCAAAATTTGTAGGCAGTGATGGCAGAAGACCTTGATTTCCCAAATGAATGTCCCGCCTTCTTGCTCAATCACCTTGTATCCTTTGCTCCACCAAATGAGCTTTCCCTGATGATACCTCTGTTCCAAATATGGGTGTTCTAAATAAGGGATCAGACGACCCATCAACCTCTATCACGATTTCCTTGCAGATGTTTGATCAATCTTGCCTAGACCTGCAAGGCAGTCATAGCATTAGTACAATCAGAAGTAATAAGGTTTAATCTTATTAAGATTAACCTTATTTTTAAATTCTATCCCCTCAAGGTCAGCTAACAACACTGTAGATTTATTCTTTCCTATCCTAACGATCTTATAGGGCCCATCCCATTTGGGTTCTAGCTTGCCTGGGAATAATTCACGTCGTGCGTCATAATACAGAATAAGCTGTCCTTTCTTGAAGGTGTATTTCTTGGCTTTGAGGTCGTGTAGCTTCTTCATTCGGCGCTTCGCCACTTCTTGGTGCAATAAGCTCTGCAACTTAAGCTCATCTAAATGTGCCAGTGTCGTCAAACGCTCAAAAAGAGCGTCTTCATCGCTCAAAGAATGATTGATGGCAAACCGAATAGTCGGCAGCTCAATCTCTAAAGGCAAGACACACTCCTCCCCATATACTAACTTGAACGGGGTATGGCCAGTGGCTCGTTTGAAAGTCGTATTATAAGCCCACACTGCCACGTATAACTTTTTATCCCAATCCCGTTTCTTTTCCGACACAATTTTGGACAGGATGCCCACAAGCTGCTTGTTGGTGCTCTCAACTTGCCCATTGGCTTGCGGATTATATGGGGTTGTCTTGTTATGCTTGATGTTCCACAACTCTGTCAAACCTCTGATCACCTTATTCAGGAAATGAGTTCCGCGGTCCGACACTAATTCTTTCGGTGGACCAAACCGGCATATTATCTGCTCTAAAAGGAAACTAGCAGTTTCTTTAGCATCATCTTTCCTTGTTGCACGTGCTTCTGACCACTTTGTGAAGTAGTCAGTTGCTACAATGATGTACCTCTTTTGCGTAGTCGATGACGGAGTAATAGGACCCACAAAGTCTATTCCCCACTTCTCAAATGGAAGTATCGCCATAATAGGGGTGAGTGGTCGTTTCCTATTCTCTCGACTATCATGTCGTTGGCAAATATCGCATCGCTTAACATACGCAAACGCATCCTGGAAGATTGCAGGCCACCAATACCCTGCTCTTAAAGCCTTTTGTGCTGTAAGCCGTCCAGCAAAATGGCCACCGCAAGCAGAATCATGGCACTCCTCCAAAATGAATGGCACCTCGTCAGGCATCACACATCGGCGATAGATATCATCAACCCCTTGCCGATATAATGTACCTGCGATCAAAGCAAACTTTAACGCTTGCTGCTTAATTTTCCTTTTCTCAGCCTTAGATAGTTCGGATCCCGCCTCTCCCGTTGATAAATAATGCGTTATGGCAGCATACCAGGAGGGAATAGATGCTGTATCTATTTTAAATATAATCTCCATGTCACTACCTTCAGCCACAGATTCTTTCGGCTCCCCAAAGTCCACTAGACATTCCACGATGCCTTGCAACCTTGGTGGCTTACTCTTGATTTCATAATCAAATTCCTGCAAAGTGATCAACCACTTCGCTAAACGATCAGGCGGCTGTAACTTATTCAGCAACAATCGAAGTCCCTCCGCCTTCGTATAAAGCACGACTTTTTCATAGAGAATGTAATGCCTGAACTTCTTGGTCCCAAAGACCATCGCTAGACACAGCTTCTCCATGTAGGTGTAATTGATTTCGGATACCCCCAGCTTCCGACTAGCAAAAGCAATCGGGTGGTACCACTTCTCTTCCCAAATTTGGGCTAAACAGCAGCTGATACTATACATGGTGGCTGCTGAGAATATATAGAACACCTCACCTCTTTTAGGTGCTTTTAAAACGGGCGCTCTTGCTAGCTCTTGTTTCACATCCTCGAATGCTACCTTACAAGGGTCACCCCATACAAACGAACAGCTAAAGGACAATAAATTTGTAAGTGGCAACGTTCTTTCTGCTAAGGCGTTAATGAATCTACGGTAGTAACCAACCGAAGACAGAAAGCTATGAACTTCTTTCGGAGTGCGTGGTGGACCCATGGCAACTATAACTTTCACCTTCTCGGGGTCTGTCGCAATTCCTACCGAACTGACCACATGGCCTAGCAATAGCCCATAAGGTACTCCAAAAGCACACTTCCGTGGATTTAGGGCGATGCAAAATTGTCTACAGCGCTCAAAGCATTTTCTCAAAATGATCAACTGCCTTTCTCTCACGGTGGCAGCCCCTAAGTCATCAATAAACACCCTCAACTCTTCAGGGGATATGTCACCGAATGTCTTATCAGCTGTTCGTTGCCACGAACCAGGCGCATTGCATAAACCAAAAGCCATCACGTGGTAAGCAAAAGTGCCAAATACAGTGATAAAAGTTGTTTTCAACTTGTCCTCTTCTGCAATTGCCATTTGGTTGTATCCTGCAAAGCAATCCATAAACGAATATATCTCCCTACCCGCTAATTGATCCAAAATCTGGTCAATAAATGGTAATGGGTAGTAGTCCTTAACTGTCTGCTTATTCAGCTCCCTAAAGTCTACACATAAACGGATCTGATTATTCTTCTTCTTTCTAATCACAACTGGCGAACACCATTCCGTGTGGTGCACAGGAAAAATCAAACCCGCTTTTCGAAGCTTCTGTAACTCTTCAAACAGCCCGTCCCTCAATTCGAAAGGCATACGCCTTACTTTCTGCCGTACAGGACGACTGCCCTCTTTCAACGGAATTGTATGAACAGCAAGACTGGGAGGGATGCCTCTCAACTCATCATAACTCCAGGCAAAGATATCACGGAATTCCTGGATCAAGGCCACATAGTCCTCCCTTTCTGCTGTGCTGAGCATAGAGCCTAATTTGATTGGCCGCGAATCATCAAACGTACCAAGGTCTAGCTCGATAACATCTGCATCTCTTATACGATCTTGGGCCTCTATCGGCTCGTTCAAAGTGATCTGATAGATGTCCTCCGTGGTGGATCCCTCTTTGGACTCATCACTCGATGATGTCTCACTAGCAGATAAATCTTCTAATGTCTCCAATTCTGTAGAAGATAGAGGAGCTCTCTCACTCTGCGGGGACTCAGGATAAGCATCAACCACCACACGCTGGGCACCTCTGCCAAATATTAATCGACCGGCAGGTATATCCACTTGGCAATCCGCTTGCAAGATCCAAGGTCGTCCAAGTAATACTTGGTAACTTGGCCGCCCTGCAAAACGAATCACCCTAAAGTCCAACAGGCATTCTACATTTGCAATAGTGACATGGACCTTAGTAATGCAGCCTTCCGGCTGTCTCAAACTGTCATCTGCCATTCTGAGAATTGTGGAGGTATCTTTTTGGATCGCAAGGCCCAACCTTTCCATCAGTTCAGAACTCATAATGTTAACAGATGATCCTGTGTCGACAATGGCATAATCTACTAATATCCCATCGACATAGGCTGCAACCCTTGGGCAATGCTTCTCAGCATGCTCGAACCAGTCATCACCAACTCGCGCAATACCCAAAGGTTCTACAATATACCCGGTACGTAGGATCTTTCTAAATTCCTTACGTACTCCTGGGGAAAGCTTAATAAGCTGCAAAAGGTTCACATCCGGCTTGACTTCGCAAAGAGAGCCCGCCAAATCGAATTCATGATAGTTCGAAAGAGCTCGCTTTTCACGCCAAATCATCCGCTCTTTAGGCCGCTGAGCTGGCTTTATTGCCTCTTTCTTAACTTTCACCTTCTTCTTTGGTGCTTCCTTATCGGCTTTACTCTCTACGGGCTTCAAAGGTCCCCCTTCTAGGGCAGGATCCAAAACTTGTGTTCCTTTGTCGCCTTGTTTAGGGTTTCCGTCGACAGGCTTATCCATGTCGGCTTCTCTACCCTTGTTACCTCTTGTAAGGACAGCTCGTAGATTAGAGGTTTCAGCATCATTAACGCGTACAGCCTCAATCAAACTAACCCCACTACCACTTGGTAGCTCCTCCACTGTAGTCTTTGGTCGTTGAAGTATTTGTTTAGGCCCATTTTCTGGCTGGGAATCATTTCCTTGGGCACGATGATTAACAGGCCCTGGTTGCCGACTACCCCGCTGGAGAGAACTGATCTTACTCCAGCAAGTAGCCGCTAGATGGCCGGATTTTCCACAAATATCGCACTTAACATTTGGGCAATTTCTTGGATAGTGCTGCCCGCCACACCATTTGCAACTAAACCTCGACGGCGCACCCTCTTCTGGGTATCTACTTCCTATCAAATTTTGTTGTTTTTTAAGGAAGTTGACATCAACGGCTATTTGTCGATACTGCTCCGTAATCATGTCGGTATAATGCTTCATCATGTCCTTAACCTCGCCAAGAACATTGGAAGAACTCGACTCATAGCCTTGGTCATTACCGTGTCTTTCAATCGGCCTAACAATTCGATTAGGCACAGGCTGTTGAGTCACAGGCATGGTATTGGAATTGACCGCCTGGCCTCCACCATTTGGAGCCATTTGACTGCCCGTAGGCATCGACATGCTAGGGGGAGCTGGTAATAAAGGGACATTCTGTATCATGTTCCCTCTCCCATTAGGGTTAGCCATCGCTATCCCTTGGCCACTACTGCCATTGGCTATTGCCATATTGTTTCCCAATACTAAACCCATGTTCGAATTGCCTCTAGAAGCATAGGCTGCTTGTAGTCGGGATTCCACCTCTTGTGCTCGTGTAATGGCAGTATCTATATCCCCCAAGGGAACACTACTCAACTGCAATTGGATATTAAAGTCCAAACCATGTAGGAAATATTGCAATTGGGCAGCTGCGGGGATAGGAATAGAGGTGTCCAACTTACGGAAGACCTCTTTTATCTTCTTCGCATAAGCACGAATATCCTCGTGTGGATCTTGGCGGGTCACGTTGAGTACACGCAACCAATATTGCCCACCCCTTTCAGGGGCAAACTCCCTTCGAAAAGCTCCATAAAATGCATCAATGTTCAATATGGTTCCGGCTTCTAAACCATGATACCATATAGCAGCTCTTCCTTTGAGAGTCATGTTGAAGAACATCATTAAATGTCCTTCTTCTTGGATGCGACAGTTAAACATCAGCTTTTGAAACTCCCTAATGTGGAGTTCCGCATCTTCCTCAACTAGCCCATTAAAAATGGGTAGCGGGTAACCTAGAGCCGGCAAATCCGTCGTTCCTGCTGGAATTGCAATAGGCTGCGCCATGACGGGGATTGGATTTGCACTAGGAATAGGGAACGGTGGGGTTACACCTCCCGCAATTGACGTGGATTGGCTTATGGCAGGAAGGGGAGCACTAGAGCTTCCACCTTCTCCTAACTTATTGCTTGGGGTCCTAAGACCACTAGATCCACTCCCTCGTAAGGGTTCAGCACCGCTACGCTTAGGGGAATATCTCCTAAAGATTTCAGCACGTCGCCTAGCTCTCTCGTCTCTTTCCTGCTTTTGGATTTCTGCTAGACGATGCTTATCAATAAATAACGGATCGATCTCAGTATCCTTTGGCATAAACTGCTAGTTGGTCCCTAGAAAACCAGGATTCGAGAACCGCCACTTTTAAGCAGCTCCCGGCAGACGCACCACTGATGGACCTAAAAACGGGCCGGCACTGGCTCATGCACTAACCGGACCTCGTCACTATGCACAAGACACCCCCCTCGGCCTCGCGGCCAGGAGCGTCTATCAAAATCTCTGCCTTCCTAAACATTGCGTTTGTAATACGTTGTAGTCCAACTGATCCTAACCCAATATTGCTCCTCAGAGGGAGTCCCTTTCACATAGCCAAAAGGCTCGAATCACATACACATGGGGTTCCTCCTACGGCTGAATGCCGTCAACCCTCTGCGACTCTCCTACACCTTGGGGATTGGCCCCTCGATGCGCCGCTCAACATTTAGACATTTCGCACAAACGTCACTCAAGGTACCAAATAAACGTATCCAGGAATGTACCATTCCCCTTACTTAATTTCCCCTATAACCCTCGTCTATCCTACAGCATAGGAACCTCACGCTCTCAACGGTGGGTCACAGGCCTACTGAAAACAATTGCTATGCATATCCAGGAGCTAACTCTGATACTTTTAATTTCCTCTAAATGATCATGCAAAGAGGTGGATGCCTAGTGCTCAAACATTTTGAAAACCAGCAGCGTGCAAGTGCAAAACATCTCTTTCATGCTTTTCTTTCTAACCGCTTTGTGCTTCGCTGCAACACCTAGCACCGAAGTGATCTTCGTGCTACTAGGTTTTAATTTTTATCATTATTATTCCGTCCTAGATGCGATGCATATAAAATCAGCAAATTATCCCTCATGCTCAGCGGCATTTAACCATTTTTTCCACAACTCTACCCTTCCCCGTTGATAGTGCATCATTGCATTCATTTCTTTCAGGGTTTCCTTGCCATTTTTATGTGGAGAAAGGAAGGAAACACACACTACAACATATAAACAAGGCTGAACTGAAGCATAACTTCATGCCCCAGCCTTGCTATACATCAACAAACATAAATCCTATTTTTCTGTATTTTTCGTAGCCCCAAATGTATTTTTCCCCTATTTTTCATGCTGTTTTTATCATTTTTCCCCATTTTCTTCATTTTCTTGTATTTTTTAAATTGCTGAAAATGAAAACCAGTTTGTGGGCTGTGGCCCTTAGTTCATTTGCAACAAAATTGAAAGATTAGTTGATGTGTATCGACGGTTTTCCCCATTTATATGCCCAAAACCCTTGTTTTTCCCCATTTTTCATGCATTTTCGAGTTTCTTGACATTATTTCGGGCCATGAAATGCATGTTTTTCATAATTTCTGGTTATAAACAGTAAGAACTCAGAAGAATCAGCAGCATAATCAAATCTTAGTCCATATGAACGGCATTCCATCAATCAAAAGCATAAAACACTAAATTTTCTTTGTAATTTTTTGGTTTACCGCTTAAACGCGTGTTTCGGGTTTTGTGTCCATGGCTGTAGATTTGGAAAACAGCAACCCTTCATGTCCAGCAACATCACAAATCACCATTCTCAGCCCGTGTAGCAATCCGGTCCATGCCGGACAAGTCTCCATCATTCTTTCTTCTTCCTTCTTCTCCCCACATGATCTTGCCTTTAGAAGAGAGAGAGGGAGGAGAGAGAAAGACTAGAATCAGAAATTTCAAACCAGGCCATCATTCCACGGGCGAAGGGCGGCGATAGAGTCTGCATACAGGAGGGAATGAGGGGCAATCATCACTTGCAGGGGTTGTTTGCAGCAGCCATGCTCCATTGATCAACAATGGGCGCATTTTTCGGCGCCATGTTGATCACGATTCCTTCATCCTCTCTCTCTCCACGTTTTCATGCTATCTTTTATGTTGCATAAAATTTCTTGGGCTCCCAAAGGTCACTTGCCCATTTGGCCAAACTTTGGTCCACCTCTTCGTATCTTGACCGGTTTCTTGGCCATTTCCCCGTCCGGACTCGG
Source organism: Lygodium microphyllum (assembly GCF_053477565.2). Classification (NCBI taxonomy): domain Eukaryota; kingdom Viridiplantae; phylum Streptophyta; class Polypodiopsida; order Schizaeales; family Lygodiaceae; genus Lygodium; species Lygodium microphyllum. The sequence continues at coordinate 2,420,378 of NC_141136.1, forward strand.
AATCGAGCTCTGAAAAATCCTGGGCGTCTGGCTTAGCATCCCGCATTGGCCAATAGCTCGTGTCAACCCGCACGACTGTCTGAAAAAATTATGAAAAATCACCAAGTGTCGCTCGGGCGCCTTTAAAGCACTTTGGCGCTTAAAATCGTCTTAGATCGAGCCGCCGCCTTTGACGGTGAATATTTTTCCCTTGATATTCATAATTTTTAGCTATTTTTAAGCACTTGCCGTCTCCTAAATTCCGCTCTCAATGCAGGTGGTTGTGGACCCCAAGAACATTGAGACGAAGGGCGCTGGAGAGCTGATGAATAAAGCATCGAGTCCATCCACCAATGAACCCACTGATGCCTCTCCTAATAGCGGTGAAACCTCAGATGCATCTGGGTGCTCTGACAAACCAAAGCAACAGTTGCCATCAACAGTTGCTTGCAACACTCTATCCATTGACAATAGAACTCACATTAATCAATCAAGAGTGGATACAATGCTGTCACAACAGGGTGACAAATCTATGCCAGTCACATCCAAGAAGAACCATGACAAAATAGCAGCAAAACCTTAGGAGAAACGTGAGAATCCCAAGAGTATAAGAAATCCTAGCATTGACCAATCTTGCTCATCTAGGCCTGAGCCCCCAGCCATGCTAAAGCCTAAGGAAACTCTTAGAACTTTGCATGAGATAGCAACCGAGCAAGCCCTCGTTGAACATAGAAGTGTCGCAGAATGCTTAACTGAGTTGGAGGCTAAGCTCAAAGTGGTCGCGCGTGTCTACGTCCTTGCAGACATGGGCATGATCCCCAAGGAGCAGCTTGGAGATTACTTGACCTTTCCTCTATCATGGGAAGAACAAGAACATCTTAACATGCACTATGACAGGCTCCTGCATGAACATATGCGACTCATCCCTGACGAGGAGGCTGACGAACTGTGCTTAACCATCACGCTCAATGAAGTGCTCTGCCGACCGAATCTCGTAGACATAGAGCTACTAAAGCGACTGTCAGCAGGCCAGAGTCAATTTGAGCAGCGCTGGTGCGAAAGCCGCGTTGTAATGGCCGAACTAGGGGCTCAGATCATGACGATCTCAGAAGAGCGAGTGGCCAAACGGCGGTCTCAAAGAGACCCAACCTACGTGGCACCAACTTCCCTTTGAGTGCTCACTGACATTCGGGGTACGGACTTAGCTCGGACTAGGCTACAGGGCCCTTTGATTGATAAGCTTCTCACTAAGGAGGAGTTACATATTGCCAATAGACTCAATCAAGGTTCCATGCTACTCGACGTGGCAAAATATCTATCAGTATTAAGTCAGCTGCCACGAATATTAGATGCGTGTGCCACGCTCCGGTACGACCCCGAGTTCTACACTTGGTTCTTACCCTCGTGAGGTGACATGGATTCATAAATATGTATATAAATAAACACTGATTCTGGTGTCACCTTGTACAAACAATATTAACACACACAAGTAATGATAGTGAAGCGCAGGCAGAAGAGTTGGGTCTGACAGGCTAAGCTCCCCAAGTCCTCTTCTCAATTTAAAAGCTGTGTGACCATTCCCACCTCCAAGTGAAGGGCATGCAACCCACATTACCGCCATAGGAGGCCTTGACCAACAACACTGATGTTGTAGACAGGGTGCAGTCCCTTTCTATACACCTTCTTCCCGTTTTGGTCTACCCTTCCGAGGATGTGCCCTATCCCACTCCATGACAACCGGTCCACACAACTTAGCATAAGCCAATGTTGGCTAATGGCTGGAGGCAACACGAACATCATCATGGGGGCCATCCCTTTACGACGAAACACTGCATGCCTCAACCCCCCCTTTCTTGTCATATATGCTTCATAAACCACACTAAAATCCATTCCATGCGAACAGTTGTATCCTATATCAAGGTCTAAACCCTTGGATTGCGTCTTGCAGGTTTCCTTTTGCGGCGGAACGCATGGAGGATCATGGAGATCTAGCATGCAAAGATGCTCTTCGCAGAAGGTGGGAGCATGTGGCACGCGCCCCTCCATCGGAGCGCTATGTGCCCACCATCAAGAGGTATGCCAAGAAGCGAGGCCCTAAGCGACATTGCCCAGGGCGAAGGCCTAAGAATCTTGGAGTCAAGAAAGTCGAGACTCGAAACGCGTAACAGGTGGTAGCACTAGTGGTACGCACTCCCAGCTCCCGCGCGGGCCCCAAATGCTCAAAGGCAGAAAGGGAAGCTCGGGAAAGAGAAGAATTTAATGAATTATTTAAAGATATTCTTCAGATGGTAGCGGGCCGGGATTACACCATTCATGTCCCGGCCGACATGTTCCCTGCTCACCCCCACGGGAGCCCCACACCAGCAGAGCCCCAATCACTTGGCCATCCAGACTCGCCCCGTCTCGTACAAATCGAGTAGCCCATAATGCATAAAGGGCTTATCAAATGATAACTGGCCAGGACTTTTTGTTTTTAAATGGTTAAGTGTTCCCGACTTGTTAAGTGTTGACATGTTCCTAACTTGTATGAACTTATCATATTTGCGTTTAATATATGCTACGCCTTTAGCAAAAGAAAAAGCTAATCAAGCGCAGGTGATAAATGTCTAGTCAACACCATAGAATTCAAATAAGTGATGTCTCCTTGCATTGCACTGGTTTATTATAGTTGCGGCATATACAATGCATATGCTCTCATGAAGCGACAAGTGGATGCAGGATAATACAGGTCCTTGTGCAAAAATGTTCAATGCCCAATCACCGCAACACCCACAACCCCACAACGAGCCGCGGCAAAGCCACGCTGCCGAAAGCACCCTTGCCAACCGCCCACATTGCATGGCCCACAAAACATTCCTAGGCCACGCCCCCTTTCTGGGTCAAGCTCTATAGTTGGCTCATGGCAGCCGTTACCTCAATTGTACCCACATCGCATGTGCCGCAAGGAGGAATGCAATAGCTCAAGTGTATCTCCCCCTTCCGCCAACTACTTCTCTAACAACGAGGCTAGGGCACCATCATCATTGTACTAATCATTTTTTGAGCCTTCAAAGCTTGACATTTTCCAACCCATTGAAAGGCTGATAGCCTCAACATATTGTAATGGTTGTACTCAGGCAAATCAAAAAAAAAAAAAGAGAAAGAAAAGAAAAGAAAAGAAAAGAAAAGAAGAAAAGAAAAGAAAAAGAAATGAATGGAGAGATAAGAAGCACCCACGAACACAACACAGCACCTAGGGGTCCTCAAATTAGGTACGTCTGGTGACCTTGGTCGACCAGCTTCGTCCCTAGCCCCCTAGCCCCTTAGAATCACCCACAATTGTTCAGGGCATATCAAGGGCAGGACATACCTGGGGAGCTTGTCTCGCCTAGGGTTAGACCTGTCACCCTGACCCACTTGAACAATTTTCTTTTGCACTTTGCCTTAGTACCATTGCAATCAGTGGTGATAAGCACCGCACGATTGGCCATGAAAAGTACACCGTACTCATCAAGCAAGTCCAATAGTTTCCTGCTACTGAAAGTGTGGTGTCCTTGTATTCCATTATGCTACATCGTGCAGTCACAATGCAAAGGATGTCTCATATGCCTTCACGCGTACTCCTTCTCCACATGGACAACTTTGCTTCATCCACGAATTGTTATGAGAAACTAGCCCACGGTCTTCTAACTATGTAATATCTACGTATGCACGAGCACTCACATAATATTTACACCGAAGTATATCCACAGTTTGGGTCCTCAAGTGCAGGACAATACTCTAGGCTTGCTTAGCGTTTGACCTGTCTCCCAAACTAATCAAAATATGTCTTGTGCACGATGAGAAGCCTAGCACTACCCCTTAAGGAGAGATCACAGGTGAGGTTTTCCAATTGCAGGTATAAGGTGTTGTTTGCTCTTCATCAACACTCAACTTTGATACTTGTCCCTTACCATCCAACAAGCCCGCAAAGAATCGTCATGTGCAGAATCCCCAACAAACCAACACTTGTGCTAGCCATCAATGCAATCCCCAACACAGCATAGCCCTACCACCAACTCCAACAACCTTCCACCAGCCACCTTGGCCACCAACAGGCCCCCACGACCTTCTGCCACACCACCACCAACACTCCTCCACGGAAACCACAGGCGTCCTTGTCACCCACGTCTTCGGTGCATGCTACAGCCTGCTACTTACGACGGTGAGTGCCATGGGACTGGCACTCGTCTGGGAGGGGGGTAATGTTAACCCCAACACAAAGAAAGCAAAAGGAAGTGGAAAAGACGCAGGGCAAAGGCGGAAAAAAGGTAGCCCGACTGAAGAAAGAAAAGGAGAAAAGGCCAAAAGCGCAAGGGCAACCTTAAAAGTTCAAGGGAAAGGCAAAAGGGGAAAGGCGCATTTTAAAATAAAAAGGCGTGCCCTGAAATCTTGTAAAAGAGCGCCGGGCTCTCACCCGTGCAATTTGTAAATGTAGACAGGAAGCTAGGAAGATAGAAGGACAATGGGAAAACGGGCCTAGGCTACGGCCGGCCATGTAAAAAGGGAAAAAGGGGATGACCGCCCAAAAGGGATTTAGGGTTTTGTATATAAAGTTGAAAAGTGAATGAGAAGCTCATTCTTGTGTGTGGCCAAAAGTAGCTCTCCTCTTCTTCTTCTTCTTCTTGTTCTTGCTTGCTTGAGCTTGTGCTTGAGAGAGGGAGTGTGAGAATGTGAGGGAGTGAGTGTGTGAGGGTGAGGGACCGAGGAGGAGAAGCTCTCCATCTTCTCCTCTCTTCTTCTCTTCTCTTCTCTTCTCTTGTCTTGCTCGCGGCAATGGAGCTTGGAGCGTGGAGCTTGAGGATGGAGCTTGCTTGAAGCTTGCACTTGGATTGTGGAGCCACCGGAGTGTGCGGGAGAGGAGGTAACTCAAACGGCACGGAGGTAAGCTCACTACACCCATAGATATGGATGGCGCGTCGGCTATGTGAGAGGTAGCCATTAGTGCTTGGCTTGGAACACTTGAAACAATAAGCGGTCCGTGGGTCTTGGCAGTTGAGTGAAGGCTCGCACAGGGCCAATCTAGCCAATAAGGGCAAAAATGCCACACTGCAAAAACAAGTATGTGTTGCATTCGGACTGCATCTGGTCAAAGTGGAAAGCATTAACATCAAGCTACAACAGCGAGGATGACTAGATATGACCGTCCTAACAATAGATGCACCTTGAATAGCACTGCACAGGCGATCCAAGACATCAGTGGAGAATCCACATCTGGTCGTGCAGTTGGGGACTCAAGGGAATCTATCAAAAGGCTTAAATTTATGAGCCAAGACCCAAAAGATGAAGACATGGTACCGCATGCTTATCTTAGGGTAAAACTCACCGTGAAAAGAGAGCACACTATCGATGCTCTGATTGATGAAGGAGCATATTTTAATATCTTGACCTATGAATCATGGACCCTACTAGGCCAACCAGAGCTCACACCGACTAGTGCAACTCTTAGCCCTTATGGGGGACACCCACAAGCACTCATAGGGAAGTGCAAAATCCTTGCGATAATTAAAACGGAAAGCTTGCCTATCCTATTTCATGTTCCTCCAAAAAGTGCTAGCTGCAGGAAAGAAACCCTCCTAAGAAGACCCTTCAAAAGGGCGACCAAATGTGAGGCTGACTATGTGGCACAGAGGATACACTTGACACTACCGGGAGTGAGGATAGTCACAACCTTTAGCAAGGGTAACCTCATCGAACCTCGAGGGAAAGGCAAGGAAGGTGTTGACATAACAGTCAAGCCTACTAATGAGAGCAAGGACTTGTTGGAAGAGTTGATACAAGCACAGGTCGAACAACGAGAACCAGTGAGTGAGGCCATGCCTGAAACAAGAAGGTAAAGAGACAATGCCAAAGACGGGCTTTGGACTTACAAATATCGTAGAAGACCCCAAAAGAAGCCCAATCCTTATAGATGAAGGCATTGATGGAGGGTCAACACAATGCCACGATGGATATTCAAAGCGTTGCTACGTGCTTAAGGGTATTACGCAGGTAACCGATGGATTTGGGTGCCAAAATCCCCTGCTAAACCTCCTTTGTCGACTAAAGGACAGATCGTATCAAGAGTAAAGAAGCGTATGAGGAGATCTAAATGAAAAACCAAGTCTCGAGTCAACAACAGTGGAGTGACCGAGCCCCTCACGGTTGAAATCAAGAAACCAAATGGGACTAATCAGAGGGTAGATCCTCAGCCTAGCGTGCTTGACAAGCAAATATCAGATGTAATCATTGAGGATACACAAAAGCCACTAGTGCCCAAGGAGCCTTTGATTCCCCAAGAGGATAACAGGCATCATAGGCACAACATTGCTCATGGCGAGGTTAAATGCTGAACAAACCAAATGGTAAAATCATCTAGTAGCCACGAGCAAATCCAGTGTCTGAGACACTTAGGAGTCCCAACTCTCCTACACTCTCTTTCCCTAAATGGACACAGGAAGCACAACATCAGTCATCAAGTGCAGCTACTCAATCTCAATCTCTATCTCCATCTAAGCTTCCAAATTTCCAAGAGGTGGGACATGACACCATTCGTAGCTCTCGGCCCAAGGATATGCCTGTGCAACCTAATGTGACTAGATCAACTCATGCTCTCGATCTACACAAGTGAATGCTCAAAGGGCAACAAAAGACACGACCACTTCCGATCACCCTAGGGACTTGACACTGCAATCTACTAGCAATAGCCAGTCCATTGAAATAGCTGCTACTACTTCCAATCAGGGATCACAGCTGTCACAGCCCTTGGCCATGACAACGACCCTTACGGAACGTGTCCTTAGCAGTTCACATGTGGAAGAGGTGTCGCAACCAACTTCCTTGACAACTCCAGCACTTCCAAAGCGCCTAAAGCCTAGGATGGAGGAGTTAAACAGAAGGGAATTGGCTGAAGAGCTAGACTCTCCAAAAAGAGAGGGTCCTCAAATTAGGTACGTCCAGTGACCTTGGTCGACTGGCTCCATCTTTAGTCCCCTAGCCCTTTAGCATCACCCACAATTGTTCAGGGCACATCAAGGGCAGGACATACCTAGGGAGCTTGTCTCGCCTATGGTTAGACCTATCACCCTGACCCATTCGCACGATTCCCTCTTTCACTCTGCCTTAATACCATTGCAATCAATTGTGGTAAGCACCGCACGAATGGCCATGAAAAGTACACCATCCTCATCAAGCAAGTCCAATAGCTCCCAGCTACTCGAAGTGCGGTGTCCCTATATTCAATTATGCTATGTCGTGCAGTCACAACGCAAAGGATATCTCATACACCTTCATTTGTACTTCTTCTCAACATGGATAACTTTGCTTCATCCACACATTGTTGTGAGAAACCATCCCGCAATCTTCTAACTACGTAATATCCAAGTATGCAGAGCACTCATAGTAATATCTGCACCGAAATATATACATAGTTTGGATCCTCAAGTGCAGGACAGAAACCCTTAGCTTGCTTAGAGTTCGACCTGTCTCCCAAACTAATTGAACTATGTCTTGTGCATGATAGAGAAGACTAGCACTACCCCTAGGGAGAGACCACCTATGAGAGGTTTTCAACAATTGCAGGTATTGAAGACTCCAACGAAAGTGTCATTCACTCTTCATCGACACCCAACTCTGAATTCTTATCCTTTAACATCCTGCAAGCCCGCTAAGAATCGTCATGTGCAGAATCCCCAACAAACCAACACTTGTGCTGGCCATCAGTGCAATCCCAAACAAAGAACAACCCTACCACCAACTCCAACAATCCTACCACCAGCCACCTAGGCCACCAACGTGCCCCCAACGACCTTCCTCCACACCACCACCAACACTCCTCCACGACAACCACCGATGTCCCTTCCACTGACGTCTTCAGTGCATGCCAAAGCCTCTACCTACAACGGTGAGTGCCATGGGACTGGCACTCGTCTAGGAGGGGGGTAATGTTAACTGTTAGATGAACAAGATGGAAAATCTGGAAAAGCTAAAGCAGAAGACAAAGGCTAAGGCAAAGTGAAACGAAAGACGAAGGCGCACCAAGAAAAATCTAGAAACACAAGAAGCGCAGAAAAGTCCTAAATAAGGGAAAAAGTCGCACAAGGAAAAATGCAAGTCAATACTTTTGTAAAAAAGCGCAAGCCGCACCATGATTTATTTTAAGAGTGCCGGGCTCTCACTCGTGCAATTTGTAAAGGTAGATGGGCGGTAGAAAGGAAGCTAGGAAGATAGGAGGACAATGGGAAAAAGGGCCTAGGCCATGGCCGGCCATGTAAAAAAGGGGATAAGGGGATGACCGCCCAAAAGGGAATTAGGGTTTTGTATATAAAGTTGAAAAGTGAATGAGAAGCTCATTCTTGTGTGTGGCCAAAAGTGGCTCTCTTCTTCTTCTTCTTCTTCTTCTTCTTCTTCTTCTTCTTGCTTGCTTGCTTGAGCTTGTGCTTGAGAGAGGGAGTGTGAGAGTGTGAGGGAGTGAGTGTGTGAGGGTGAGGGACCGGGGAGGAGAAGCTCTCCATCTTCTTCTCTCCTCTCCTCTCCTCTTCTCTTCTCTTGTCTTACTCGCGCGGCGATGGAGCTTGGAGCGTGGAGCTTGAGGATGGAGCTTGCTTGAAGCTTGCACTTGGATCGTGGAGCTACCGTAGTGCGCGGGAGAGGAGGTAACTGATCGGCATGGAGGTAAGCTCACTACACCCATAGACATGGATGGTGCGTCGGCTATGTGAGAGGTAGCCATTAGTGCTCGGCTTGGAACGCTTGAAACAATAAGCGGTCCGTGGGTCTTGGCGGTTGAGCGAAAGCTCCCACACATGTTGATGGCCATTCACGTGCGAGGATGCACACCTTGTTTTGTTCGTGCAGCGGAGCTTGAAACTATTGTTCACACACAATGATCCGAGTACCCACATTTTTTCGTTAATAATTAAAAAAAACATGTTTTTTAAAATAAAAAACTTAAAAATACATAAAAATATAAATATCTTTAAAAATTAAAAAATTAGACTAATGATCAGCCCAATTTTCTCCCAATTTTAAAAACTAAAAATTACATTAAAAATTAAATAATCCCTAAAAAAACCAAATCAAAAGCTTGAAAAGTACTATAAAATCATTAAAAGTTACAAATAAATACTAAAAAAACCAAAAAGTTAAGAAAACTATTAAAAGTTTATTTTTATTTTTTTAAATCATTGAAAAACAATTAAAATTATCATGATTTTTTTTAAAAAAAATCAAGACAAACCCAATAAAAAATCAAATGTAAAAATTCAATTGTACAGCTTTATACATGTGTGTCTATATGGTTTTTTTTAAATCATTGTGATTAACAAAGTTAAAAAAAAGAAAAAAATCTTACATGAGGTTGACTAGCTTCTAGTCACCTATCTGTTGTTTCTTTCATGGATTTTTAGCTATTGTGGGAGTTAAGTAGTTGTATTCTTATGGGTGTTTTCTTGTTAGATCATGTGGGTGTCCCATATACCACCATGTTTTTTTCTCTCTCCCTTCTCCATGTGCACCCTAAAACCACATTTAGCTTGTAATTAAAATCAATCTGACATTGCATCACACAAAAAGAATAGACTACAACCCCTTAATTATAAATAAAATGAACTTGACTGTTAATTATAAAAGAAACCCCCACCATTTCATGAGCACAATTGCGCTATAATCCCACTTAGTTTTTTAAAGATTAAAATGAACCCTCACCAGCACATGTGCACGCACCACACACATGCTACAGACACACTACAGACACATTAACTTGTAATAAAATAAACGTGCGTTGTCACACATGCATGCACTTTGAGCCATGCATCATCTAGTTGTAAAAAGAAATTGCATTTGTAGAGAATTTTGTTGAGTTAAAGTCAGAGTGGGGTTGGGTTGTGAGACTTGATTTTACCTTGCATTAACGGGCTTAATTCAAATTAACTGCTACATAAATTTGTAACTCATAAAAGGAATACGAATTATAGCAATCAGCTACTCACCTCACCATATCATAGGTTCTTGTTTCTTGGTTTTTGTGTGTGTGGTATATTGTGTGTAGTCTGAATGATGCCCCCACATTGATAGTGGTTCAACATATTCCACTACCGGTTCATGACTACTCCTTGTTGTTGGAATATGTAGATTGTATTCGTCGAGCTAGCCTCCATCATTTTGTTGCCCTCACATTCCTACATGTAGATGCTAAACTCTATTATTCCTTTCTAGAATACTATAGAAAGCATTTTAGCTTGGTGTATGGTTGCAGCTTCTATTTATCTTCTGCCAACATCAATGAAGCTATGTTTCTACCCCTTTCTGATTCTCCTATTCCTAGTGGCAATCATTTATTATCAAGTGAGGAGATTGTTGCTCTTCTTCAGAAAGAGACTTCCATCCCTTGGTGGCCAACAAAGTCATTACCAATTTAGGGGTATCAGTGGGCTAGTATCTCCTCTTCTATCTCAAAGCAATTATGCCAATTTATATAGGATGTTTGGCAAGCCTGAGTAAAATGACTATCTGAGGAGCTCTTTATTGCTTTTGTCAAGATCCTTGAGGGCATGAAGGATGCTTGAATATTTGTGTGTGGTATCCCTATAACTTTAGGCTTATTAGCATTTACTCAAACCTTTATTTATCTCGAAACAATTGGAGATCCAAATGATTCTCAAAGCTTTTTCTAAGATCAGTTACTTTTTTGAATGTTAATGATGGGTATCACTAAGTTCTATAACCACTAAGGCATTGAGGTCAAGGTCGCATGTTCTTGAATATTATGGATAGGGTGTCACTAAGTTCTTAAACCACTCACACACTTACGTCAATGGGCCTCATATTTAATGGAATGGAGTATAATGGATGGTTGTCACTAAGTTGTAAAACCATATTATAACATTTATATGTAATGGAGCCTAGTTAATAAATGATTTTCCCCACTGTAGTATAAATCCCTTTCATATGGGCTCCTTTTGGTAAAAAAGTAGATTTGTGGAAGGAATATCTTCTACACACACATACCTATATTCATAATGCAATACACAATATATGCATACATATAAATGTGTATGCATATGTATATAATTATGTGAATGCGTGTTCATATAGGACTCACGCTGTTGAGACCTTTTAACAAACAATGGCAGTGCGTATCGTGTGCACGATTGTTTACTGTCGTTATTAGCCGAACGTGGTTTCATATACAATTCATTAACTTAACAACCTAACTGAGGATAACCCATTGACGTAAGGTAGGCAGTCTGAAAATATAGTTTTAAAATGGTATCAAAACCTCAATTATTCATGGGTTAGCGGCGCCTAATTATGGGTTTTGTGCTCTCTCTCACATACACGCACGCACATTCGTTCTTTCAGGTTAAGGCTTTCCTTGTTGGAATCCTCTCTTATCGCTTTTATGGATTTACTTACTTAAACTGTACCCTGATCAGCTCCTCTGCTTCATAGTTTATGTTGCAGGTTGGTGAGAATTCCAATAATTTGATGTGCTTCAATCAGTAATCAGTCATAGCTTCAGGCTGATCATCAGATAGCGGGGATGCATGCTCACAGATCAGATAAAACAGCGACCAATCCATCATGCCCTGAGATACCCAGAATCCATATCCAGATGCTGATCAAGTTTATCAAACCATAGCCTGAATCGATCATCATGTTGTATGGGATCCGCCCCTATTCATAGCCTGTATAATTTGGTCCTCAGGGATGACATCCATGTCCAGGTGCTTATCAAGTTTATTAAAATATCACCTGAATTGAGCCATCATATTGTATGGGATCCCTATTCATAGCCTCAGTAATTGGATCCTGATCAGGTAGGGCAGCCATGTCCAGGTGCTGATCGAGTTCATCAAATATGGCGTGAATTGGGTCATCGTGTTCCATGGGATTCATATTCATGGCCTCAGATAAGTGATACTCAGGTAGCGCAGCCATGTCCAGGTGCTGATCAAGTTCATCGAATATAGCCTGAATTGGGTCATCGTATTACATGTGATCCGGATTCATAGCCTGAATAATTTGATCCTCAGGTAGGGCATCCATGTCCAGGTGCTGAATCATAGTGTTCAATCTGATCATAAGAATGGGATCCAGTTGCTCAAGGGATGAAAATCAGGAAGCATCAGGCCATGGCTATGGTGATGATGAGAAATGGTGCAGGCCCTTGCCGCCGATGAAGAAGGGGAGGAGGAAGCTGAAGGGTTTTCGCAGAAAGAGGAAACAGAATATCATTATCAATGATCATGTTCAGGCGGATCATCATGATGCAGAGTATGATTATGATAATCATCAATTAGCCAGGATCAGCAACAATCAACATGAGCTCCTGTCGCGGATATCCGGTCGGATCTGCAGCAATGGCGCCACAAGCTCTGCTTGTGCCTTCACCCAACAGGGCCGCAAGGGCGCTAATCAGGATGCCATGGTTGTCTGGGAGGTAAAACCCCCACCCCCACCCCCCCCTTCTTCTCTCTCTCTCTCTCTCTCTCTCTCTCTCTCTCTCTCTCTCTCTCTCTCTCTCTCCTCTTCTGTCAGTGCATTGAAAAAACTATCAATTAATGGTTAAAACAATTGGTTTAATTCATCCAATTAGTACCTCACAGTGAGGATCCCAAATAAACTGCCAGAAATGGTATTACACTTACAAAAGGTAAAAAATTAAGTAACCAGACCATGGTTAAAACCATTCTTGGAAAATAATATTAGTTAAATTCATCCAATGAGCGCCTAACGGAGTTGAATATTAATAATTTAAATTCATTCAGCTTTGAATTTAACTAAAGTTGAATTATATGTTTAGTATTTGTTGCATAGTGTAACTTGTTTTATGTGTGCTGTGCATTTTGTGGAACATGGTATAAGTAGAAGAATAGGCTAAGAAACATAACATTAGTAGGGACCCACTTCATTTGCCACATTTAGTTTTTATATGTTGGTGTGCCAATATGTATAGGCAGAAGGAAAAACTATATTATAATGTATTTTTGTACAAATTATAGAAGACAAAAGCTATAGTACTGTTTGTTTTGGTGCATGTAAAGCTACAAAAACTAGTGTAGTTTACTTTGATACATGTAAAACTATAGTGAATGTGAAACTCGTGTAATTTATTTTGCATGCATGTAAAATCACAAGAACTAGTGTAACATGGTTTGGTGTACTTGTAAGCATAAATTGAAGAGTAGGCTAAGACAAATTCTTTAAGGAACCCCTTATCAATTGCCATGTTGCCATGCCAAATAAGAAAAGAAGTTTATCTAGGCTCCTCTCATTTTTTCTAAATTTGCAATGCATCTTTCATAGTCATACATGGTGACACCCATAAAACAATGTCTATCCATTTTGTCTACATGCTTTTATTATTAATTTGTGTACTATGATGTCTCTTGGGTGTTGATCTTGAACCATTTGATGGATGATTATTACAGAAATTTGCTTCTCGCAAGGACATTGTGTTCTGTGGAGTGTTTGATGGGCATGGCCCATCTGGGCACCTAGTGGCAAGGCATGTCAGGGACATGCTACCTTTGAGGCTCATGGCCATGTGGAAAGCTAGGATGAGAGGCGAATCAAATTTACTCGATGACACTGATGATGATTATGCTCTTGAGGATTACGAGGAAACTAATGACTTTGATAAACAATCAATAGATGATATTGCTCTTCCTGAAGCCATGGTATGGTGGAAAGAGTCTATGATCAAATGCTGCACTCTTATAGATAAGGACCTCAAGGCTCACCCTACAATCGATTCATTCTGTAGTGGAACAACTGGAGTGATTCTCCTTAAACAGGTAAATTGTGAAGAATGTGCACATGGGTTTTGCATAGCTTCATCGAATATATACTATTTAATAAATGGTACATCTAGGAGAAACAATTACTTCTTTCAAGTTAGCAGATAGTTTGTGATGTCTATTTGATGGCGTAACGTTTATGCATCATATGGGCAATCTTGTTGTCATGTCTCTTGCAAACTTGGATGGATAAATGGATGTGTGCGCATATGTGCGATACTTAGATTTGTTAATAGTAGACCTTGTTATTAATAAATATGTAATGCAAGGCAGGGAGATGATATTATAATCGGGAATGTGGGAGATTCAAGAGCAGTGCTAGGTGTCAAGAGTGGTGATGGAGTCAACAAGTTCGAGGCAGTGCAACTCACACTAGATCTCAAGCCAAGTGTGCCAAGTAATAAGCCATGGCCCACATATGTGGATTTCACTTTCCTCTGTGTGTATGTGTGTGTGTAGAAATCACATGGTATGCTACTATTAATACAATAATTATTATTTGGAGCAGATGAAGCAGAAAGGATAAGGAGATGTAAGGGGCGCGTATTTGCATTAGGGGATGAGCCAGAGGTGCTACGAGTGTGGCTACCATATGATGATGCACCAGGGTTGGCAATGGCTAGGGCCTTTGGGGATTTTTGCCTCAAGGATTATGGCCTCATATCACTTCCCCGGATTACGTATCATCACCTTACTCCCAATGATCAATTTGTAGTCATGGCTACTGATGGGGTGGGTACTTATTGTAGGCCTTTTACCTACTAATGGATAGTTATATTTATGAGGATCCTCAATTTGATGAGACCTAGCAAATCTTTCCTAGCACCATTTTATGAAGCTAATATTGGATAATTTTCTTTTTGACAATTGATTTGACTAATCTAGTTTACCTTATCAGGTTTGGGATGTCTTGAGCAATAGTGAAGTGGTGGACGTGGTGTCACATGTAACCACTCCTAGCATTGCTGCTAGGGCCGTGGTACAAGCTGCTGTTCGTGTGTGGCGACGTAGATACCCCTCCTCCAAAGCAGATGATTGTGCTGCTGTCTGTCTCTTCCTCCACCATCACCAATATTATCATAACTCAAGTAATCGTGGCAAGGAAAAATCATTTCCCAAATTTCAAGTGTTGCAAAACCATCATCAAGGAAAAGAAGAAGAAGAAGATAACTCTAATGCAATCATGGAGCATAGTTCTTACCAAGATTCTCAAATAGTTGAGATCCTTGAAGGAGATCAAGCATCCTCCAGTGGTGATATAGTTAGCAATACACAATTAGCTCTTGATATGAACCATCATGGTGAATATAATGAAGACATGTCATTGGATAGATCTAATGCCATACCCAACACTCATCCATTTGATGATGATCATAATCATGGAAGCATTGATGATCACCACGATGATCAACATGATATAGTTAATGTTTCCGAATTCGTCCATGATGTGAATATGGATGAACATAATGATCCTCCTTGTTGCAACACTAATGAGTGCATTGCCACCCCTCAAGAGGAGGAATGGTCTGCTTTGGAAGGTGTTGTCAGGGTTAATTCCCTTATAAATTTGCCTAGATTTAAGGTGGGAGATACAAGGTCCACCTTAGCAAGAATATGAAAGCATCGATAAAACTCATTGTCTCAAGGTTTGCATGAGTATTTTTGTACATGCACACACGCACACACACACACACACACGTATGGGCATGTATGTTTATGGAAGAATATTTATATAAAATAATATATATATTACAGAATTTATTTTGTGCTAGAAGTGTTCATATCACATGTTCGTGGGCATCCACATCTTAAATTTATGGGAGGATTCTTTATTATTATTTTGATTATTGGCCAATTTATCTTGTGGTAGAACAATTCCTTTATTTTTGTCTTTACAAGGAGGAAGTGTGGCCATCATCATTTATTCATGTACTTGCAGATTCTTGGTATGGAGGGAGGAAGCATGTGGAGTGTGTGAGCTGGCATCCAAGCATTAAACTCTTGATTAGTATGGTGGATTCATGTTGCTAGTTTCGCCTTGATTAGTATAGTAGATTTATATTACCATTTTCAGCTTGCATATTGTCTCTTTCATCAATATTTTGTTTTTCATTATTTTGATGTGCTTGTTTTATTCTTCTAACATGGTATCATATGTTCAGGTTCCTTGAAGAAGATATGACTATGTTTTCTTAGGACTTAATGGTGATTTTGTGATGATGGCTCTGACTCCATATGGATAGGCTTTATGGGTGACATGTTTTACTTGGCTATGTATTTATTGTATGACATGACCTTGCATTCATTTATGTGCAATTACTTGAGGCCAACTAGCTTTTGATGCTTTGGCATTGATGGTTTGGTTAGCTGTGGTAATTGGTTGATGATTGCCTTTGTTTGAAGGCTTGCCATGATTAAATCTTCTTTTCTAGTTGTTCATACTTTGTTGTTTATTGGATGCATTTGTTGCATCCATATTGAGATTGAATGTGTGTGCGCATTTCATCGCTTGATTGTGTTGCTGGACTGTTGGCAGCCTAATCATACTCCCATTGATACTCTCTTGATCGAGGTAATATATACGTAATTTCCTTTCTCATTTCGTGTTCTCATGATCCTATTTCTCATTGGATTGAGAGATCTATTATTCTAGCATAATTTATGGAGCTACGGTGCTCATTAGTGTTTTTCATAGAGAGTATTGGATTATCATAGTCATTGCAAGATTCTTTGCTTCCAATACAATGCGAGAACATGGTGACCACGTGAAGAGGTGGGAAGAGAAGGAATGGTGTGGCATGGCTTAATACTTGAAGAGAAGAAATATATGGAAGATATGCTATTGCTCCACATGGTGGATAACATGCATGTGCTTAGTGGAGCATTGTGCAAGTATATATCATCTTGGTTAATTTTAGACCTACCAATGGCTCAAGTGAATTTTGCTTCTCATCTCTAATGATTTTGCATGCCTTCACATGCTTCTAGCTAGAAGGGGTTGTAATGGACCCATTTTTTTTCCATGCAAACAATTGAAAGAGTTTTCTTTACTTGGGTATATATATTTTTATTTCTCTTCCCTAGTCCTCATGCGAATCCTCCTCCCTTCCGAGGATCATAAAATTTCCCCTCTACATACACATAGATTTCTCTCCCAATCCTTGTGCGAATCCCCCATGTCCCCCTTGTTAGATATGCTCAATGCCCCACCCTCATAAGGTGCCATGAATGATCCATGGTGCTCAAATTTGTAAGGCCCCCATTATGAGGAGAAGCCATATGTGAGTCCAGATTGACTTGTATGTCAGATGAGGTCTATGTGACCAGATGTCAAAAAGGTGACCATTGTGGATCTAATCTTCGGGTTAGACGGAGTAGTTAAGCTGGTAGCAGCTCAAGGCACATTGCATCGAGTTGCGGGGTGAGGGAGTTATCAGGGGCCCCTATTTTAGGGTTTGGGGGTAGTGCCCTTGGCCCTCACAATAAAGGGAATATTTCCTGGCCGACTAATGGAGGCTCATATGGTAGGGGAGTCAGGCCAACCTAACCACCTTTACGGGCTATTAAAGCTAAACCCCTTCACAGCCATCTATCATCTATCCTTCACACAGTCAAGGTTGTTCCAGCTAGCCTTAAGCTCTTCACCTATCTTTTGTCTAGATCTCCATCTAAGCTTCACAGTGGAAGCACACAGGTGGACAGAGCCATCTTTGTATCAGTTGTTTGGAGCTATTTTTTTTAAAAAAATTCTCCTCTTATATGTTTTATACTCTCTATCTCTTTCTCAAATTCCGTTTGCTGCATCATGTAATTTTTACATGGTATCAGAGCCCAAGGGGCTCTAAGGATTGAAGAGTGTGCAAGAGGCAAAGGCTTCAATAGCAAAGAGGAACGATGTCGTATTCCAGAAGCGGATTTGGTGCATTAGGAAGCGGTCCAGGAGGTGGTGTTGCTGTATCGGCTATTCAAACATTGAGGATTCATCCACCAACCTTCAGCAAAGGCAAGTAAGATGGTACAAACTACACCTTGTGAAAGTTCAAAATTATAACTATCCTTGATTTTTATGAGCTTTTGGAGATTGTGTTGGGGATTGACACAGAACCACAGCATACCCTCGATCCATCAAATTATAGCGTGATGATTCCTCCGAATGCAAATCTTCTATGAGCTTGGAAAAACGAAGGAATGCAAATGCATTGTGTGCCTTAGTTACAAGCTGTTCTGACAGTGTTCTGACTTTGATTCTGTCACTAAATTGATTGCTTATTACACATTCTCTATTTAATAAATTCATGCCAATAAATTAATGACTCACTTTTCTTTAAGTGCTGATGATGATCTAGCATGGCCATGAGACCATTTAGAGACCAGTATTCCTAGTGCATCAATTAATGGGGTGATCAGAGCACTGTGACAGGGATATCTGGTACATGCAGTACAAGTTATGAAGGGGGAAAGAAGTGTCTGCCAAGTGTAAGAGTGTACACACAAGAGCCAAGGAGTTACGCATAAATGAAGATGGATTGAGTTATAAGAAGAGGAAGTGCATTAGCATTGTGTTATGTATTTATGTGTGCATCCAGGGACGCCTCGGAATGTTTTACTTGTGTGTAATGAGCATTGCATTCATTTGGGGTCATCCTCTCCCCCTACAAGTCAAGGTTTAAGGTCTTTTCTTTCATTAAGAAAGACGAGAGAGGGAATTCTCTCACTAAGAAAGACGAGAGAACGTGATCCTCTGGAAGTGAGGAGAGAAGTGATTTTCTCTTTCTAAGGTCAAAAATGATACAAGATTTTGTGTGGAATTCAATCTTAAGGTTGAGGCCCAAGGCAATCTAACGAACTCTCCTTATCTATGACTCAAAGTGGTTGCATGGACCACAAGTTAAGAGTACAGTTTAAAAAGTTGTTTTTTGGAAAATCCATTTTTAAAATATCTCGCAATAGAAAAAAGATCTCTAAAAATGGGCCACGTGGGTTATTGGAAATAGTGAGATCTACAACTTTCATGTTGGACATTTTTTCATCCAAACAACGCACAAAGAGATATCTCGAAATTAGTGCTACAGAGTAGAACAACCACATCTTGCATGACGAACGACTCAACTCTCTCTCCAAGAAGAGAAGCTCTTGAAAGCCTATAAAAGAGGAGGCTCTCTTTGGGTGTAAGAGAGGGGTGAAGGAAGCATCACTTTGCATGTATCCAAGAGGAGAAGAGAAGACGCAAGTGTTGCGGAAGCCCTGTTGAAATCAAGTGCTGCGGAAGCCCTGATGAAATCAAGTGCTGCGGAAGCTTTGGTGAAATCAAGTTCCAAGAGGAGAAGAGAAGGTGCAAGGGCTACGGAAGCTCTGCTAAAATCAAGTTCCAAGAGGAGATTCAGAGAAGGTGCAAGTGCTACGAAAGCTCTATTGAAATCAAGTGCCAAGAGGAGAGCCCTACACATATTGTGTAGGAGAGAAGGAGACTCAAGAAGGATCACAAGGTGCCAACTTCCAAGTTGTGCAAGTGTTAGCCAATTGTATATCGTGCAAGGAACTGTGATCTTATTTTCAAGATATACAAGTAAGAACTGGCTTATGTGTAACGGAGGAGCTTGTTCCTTGTCAATAATATAACTCCACAAGGGGGGGGACTGGCCCATCTTCCAGTCCCTAGTGTGTTGCCCATTTCTCTACCTCTCTCTCTATATCTTTCTTTTCTCTCATCTACTCTCCCTTTATGCCAACATAATATTTGCCATATATATTTTAAGTATATAAGAAAGTCGAGTGTGTATCTCGGATTTTATAACAGATTCAGCATACAACCAAAGCATCAGAGGCTTGGAATGTACTGAGGAGTCCATATGAAACACAAAACCAAACAAGGATTCAAAACTTGAAGAATCAACTAGCAGTGGAGAAGTTTGCTGAAGGAGAGAAGACTAAAGCATTCATTACTCGGATTAAGAATCTGCTCGACCAGATGGCTGGCGCTGGGATACAAAAGACTAGCAATGAGCTAACTTAGAGGTGTCTTCGAATTTTTTCACAAAAGTTTGATGGACTAGTAATAACTGCCCTTAATACTCAGGTGAGACCTCAAGCTTTGACTTTTGAGGAGTTTTGTGCATTATTGATGGAGAAGGAGTTACAGGTTAAAAGCCCGAGAAGGAAGCAACAATGGAGATGTTGCATTCTCTGCCAATGTAAAAGGCAAATGTGGTTCCTCCACCAAAAATGATAGTGACGAAAAGAAGAAGGGCAGTAAGAAGAAGTTTCAAGGAGAGTGCTTCTATTGCAAGAAGAAAGGACATGCAATCGTAGATTTTTGTGTCAAGAAGGTAGATGAAAAGAATGGCACCTTTAAAAGTAAAGGGGAAGAGACAGTCAATACGATTGAAGCAAAGTTGGAGTTATTCATGGCGACCATTGAGGAAGTGTGTTCTCCTTGGCACAAGAAGAATCTACCATTGACTCATGGGTGTTGGATAGTGGGGCCTCCCATCACAACAAGAAAGGTCTATACAGTTCTATGCAGTCTCTACAAGAATCCATCACTGTGACGGTTGGAAATGATGCTAAATGCTCTACTGCGGGCACATGCACTATTTCTTTTGTGGCTGCAAATGGTGAAGCCAAAAATCTTTCAAATGTGTTGTATGTTCCCAAAATGAGGAGAAATCTGTTATCAATTGTTTGCTACCATAACTCATCTTGGTCATGAAGTGAGGTTCAAGAAGACAGGTGCAGAAATTCTCGACAGTGCTAGCAAAGTTGTTGGCAAAGGAGAAAGAAGGAACAACCTGTATGAGCTAAGTGCTCTTACAGCCACCGCTGCAGTGGGCACAAATAAGCTTTGGCATGAAAGGTTTGGACACAGCGGATTTATAGTATTGAAGAAGATGCACAAGCAAGGTATGGTTGCTCACCTACCTGCAGTGATTGAATTGAAGGAACCATGTGAAGCTTGTATGATAGGCAAGCAATAGAGAAAGGCATTTCCATAGGAAAGCAAGAATAGAGCACAAGCTCCTCTAGAGTTGGCGCATGCTGACTTCTGTGGTAAGATGCCGATATAGGCCTTGGGGGGATCTTCTTATTTTATGTTGGTTGTCGACCACTACAGTAGGAAGATGTGGGTGTACTTCCTTCGTGATAAGGCTCAAGCTTTTGGTAAGTTTAAAGAATGGCTAAAACTTATTGAGAATGAAACAGGGAAAAGTGTGAAGAAATTTAGAACAAATGGTGGTGGTGAGTTCAACTCAAAGGAGTTTAAAGACTTTTGCAAGAGCAAAGGGATCAAGTGTCAATTGACAACACCTCACACACCTCAGCAGAACAGTGTTTTGGAATGCAGGAATCACACCATTGTGGAGATGGCAAGATGCATGCTAAAGGGCAAGGGATTGCCTCACCATTTTTGGGCTGAAGGTGTTAATATTGCAGTCTACATTCTAAATTAGAGCTACACAAAGGCTCTCAAGGGAAAAATGCCTCATGAGGCTTACATTGGTAAGAAACCATCTGTCTCACATTTTAGAATTTTTTGATGTGAATGTTATGCACATGTTCTAGATGAGAAGAGAAGAAAGTTAAAACCAAAAAGCAAAAAATGTATCTTCTTGGATTATAGTGATGAGCAGAAGGCTTACAAATTATATGACCAAGAGGCAAAGAAGATCATCTCGAGTCGTGATGTGGTGTTCAAGGAGCAGGTGCATATAGTGGAGGAGGAGAAGGCAAGTTCTTCCACTTCATCATCAAGTGAAGAAGTAGTCCACTATGAACCTATCCTGAGAGCTGTCCCTATCCTTAAGGAGGAGGAAGCATCATCTTCAAATGATGAGGAAAAATTTTATCAACCTGACATCACCCCATCGGAAAAGCCATTGCCGCATTGGGTGAAGCAGCTCTATGACCACAATAATCCTATGCCTACATGTGTTGAGGAGAAGGCAGATGGGACCAAGGAGGTCTCAGAGAATAGAGGAGCAAAGGAGGGCTTCTGCTCACATAGTCAATATGGCCTTGATGGATAAGATTATGAGAGAAGTAAAGGCGCCAACTGACTTAGAAGAAGCACTTGCAAATCCAGCATGGAAGGCAGCTATGCAAGCCGATTATGACAACATAATGAAGAATGACACTTGGGAGGAGCTAGTGGATCGGCTAGCAAAGTGGAAGGTTATTGGCACCAAGTGGATCTAGAAAGTAAAGTACAAGACTGATAGTACCTTAGAAAAGTACAAAGCTAGACTGGTTGCCCAAGGATTTTCATAGGTTGAAGGGTTGGATTTTAAAGAGTTATTTGCCCCAACTACCAGAATGACCACTATTCACACTGTACTTACAGTGGCCGCCCATAAGTAGTGGCTAGCTTACCAAATGGATGTTAAGTTAGTGTTCTTAAATGGTGACCACAAGGAGGAGGTGTACGTGGCTCAGTCACTAGGGTTTGAGGCTTCCCACTATGAGAATAAAGTGTGTAAGCTGAAGAATGTATTGTATGGGCTGAAACAAGCCCCCAGAGCATGGTACCAACAGGGATAACTAAGTTCTTTTTAAGCTTAAAATTCAAAAGATGTGCCTCAGATGCTAACTTGTATGTTTACAGGGATGGTGAAAATTTTGTAGTGACTGTCCTATATGTGGATGACCTTATTACAGGTGACTATGAAGATATGATCAACCAAACTCGAAAGCCTTTGAGTTTTGAGTTTGACATGATAGACTTGGGCTTGCTGCACTATTATTTGGGGATTGAAGTCTGGCAAGAGCCAGGAAAGATCTTCATCTCTCAGAAGAAGTATGCATGGGAGATCTTGAAGGCGTTTGGCATGATTGAGTGCAAGGAGATAGCTACACCTATGGAGGTGAATGCAAAGTTATTCGTTAAGGATACATCAGCACTAGCAGACATTGCGAGGTACAGGAGGTCGGTCGGCAATCTGCTGAGATCTACTTGTTTAACACCAGACCCGATATGCAAACCTCATGAGAGCCATTGGAAAGCTGGGATAGTCTGTTAACCCTTTAATGCCCCCTAATTTAACAAAGTTAATTAATTAGCTATCCCCCAATTTAAATGACAATACCCCCATCCTTTGTTTCTAAACAAAGAAAAAAGAGAGAAGAAATATACAAGAAGAGAGACAAGAAACATACAAAAAGAGAGAAGAGAGAGAAGGGAGAATGATTAGAGGGAGGGAGAAAGTACTGTCAGACAGAGTACTCCTCCCCCTTAACCTTACTAAAAAAAAGTATATTTTGTACCTCTTGTCCCCTCTAGCTGACACATCATACATCCACAACTTTTTAATGGAAAAATGTTTTTTTTGTTCTTATAAAAAAGAATCCCTTCTTAGTGACACTTAACCTATAAAAATATGGATATTATATTCCAAATGGTAATTTTACGTTTAGCTAAAAATCTAGAATTTTTACCAAATGATATAGTAAATTTTAAAAGAAAAATCAAGACTATACTAGTGCCACTATTTGACATCTCATGAGCCTGATGACACAAGTAGTATATTCCCCCCCCTTTTGTAAGTGGGAGTTCACACTCAACCACCAAGATCCACTGACTGCTTATTGCTTCAAGCATTTCAAGCGAGCACAAATGGCTCTCTCTCACCTATCCAACGCACCTTCGATCCTACGAGGGTGTAGTGAGCTTACCTTGATGCTCGAAAGAGTAGCCTCCTCCCTCAAGCAACCCGGTAGGTCCACAATTGTAGATGCGAGCTCAAGAAACCTCAAGCCTCCACCTTCAAGCTCCATCCTCCATAGCCGCATGCGAGAGAAGAGAAGAGAGGAGAGAGAAGAAGAGAGGAGACGACAGAGAGCTTCTTCTCCTTGATCCCTCACCCTCACACACTCACTCCCTCACACTCTCACACTCCCTCTCTCAATCATACACAAGCAATCAAGAAGGAGAGAAAAAGAGAAGAAGAAGAGATCACTTTTGCCACATACCAAAGAATGAGCTTCTCATTCACTTTTTGAGTTTATATACCAAACCCTAATTCCTTTTGGGTGGTCATCCCCTTTTTTACATGGCTGGCTGTTGTGTCCTAATAGGCCCTCTTTCCGATTGTCCTCTTATCTTCCTAGCTTCCTTTCTACCGCCCGTCTATCCTTACAATCTGCACAGGGGAGCTTGGTGCTCTTTTACAAACGTTTTAGGGGCGCCTTGCATTTAAAAATGCACTTTTGCCTTTGACTTAGCTTTTGAGGCCACCCTTTCTCTTTTGATTGTTTTCCTTCCTGCTTCTTCCTTTGTGTCCGATTTTCTTCTGGGCCACCTCTTTCGACTCCCGACTTATGCTTTTTCACTTTTTTTGCTTTTTCTCATATTGAGGTTAACATTACCCCCCTCCTAGCCAAGTGCTAGTCCCATGATGGCACAGATGGGTAATAGCTGGAAAGTGGGGTGGGTGTAGCCAAATGGCTTTTTGAGTTTGTATACAAGCCCTTGCTGAGGATGGTGTTGGATGGATCTGCCCTTGAAATTGAAGAGGAAGTTGGGCCAATTCCCTTCATGACACTGACAGTGGGTGGATCAGTCCTTTGAAATTAAAGATGGTGTTGGACGGATCCCCCTTGGAGAATGGTGGGTGGGCAGATCTGTCCTTGAAATTGATAATGGTGTTGGATGGATCCCCCTTGGAGAATGGTGGGTGAGTGGACCTATCCTTGAAATTGATGATGTTATTGAACGGATCCCTCCTCTTGCCCTTGAGATCAATACAATGCAATGTTAACCTAGCTTTTCTCTATTCCCTTCAAGTTGCCTTATGCCTTCCCCTATGTTCATTTAGACTTTACAAGTTGCATAGGAGGGAGCCTGGCACTTTTATAAAATGAATTACATTGCACCTCATGCTTTCCTTGCAAGAGCACTCGGAGGCTCTCCTTCATCCTTGAGAGGACCTCGCCAAAATATTCGGAGCTCTCCCACATTTTTTCTAAACTTGCCTTCTCCTCCAGTTTTTCTGCTTGAGAAAAATGAGCTTCTTCATTCACCTTTTGACTTGGTTTTGGTCTTTCCTTGATTCATTTTGGCTACATGGTGACATGCCGTGTAACATTACCCTCATCTTAGACAAGTGCCAGCTCCATGGCACTTGCGGTTTTGAGTTGATGAAGATTCAGTGATTTGAAAGGTGGTCATGTGAGTCGATGATGATGGGGTCTCATGGGGATTGGTCCTGGGAGAAAACTGAGCAATCAATTGAGGTGGTGGAGGCTGAGAGTGAGTTGAGTGGATGATGGGGCCTCTGAAGTTAGTGGGTCCTAGCATTTTTATTACTTGAAAAGAAAAGAAGGTGTACTACCTGGGGGTGTGTCTACCTTACCGTGTGGTGCATTGTGCTCGTGCTAGTGAAACTGGGAGTTGGGTCGAGCTTGGGTATTGTCCCACACGTGAGGACCTTGTTTGTGCATAAGGGTGGTACGATGAATGTGGATTAGGGAGATAGGTTGTGACTTCCCTAGGTATGCATCTGCCCTTGATGTGCCCTAAGTGTGATGTGGGGAATCAAAATGGGCTAGGGAGTTAGAGACAGAGTCGGTCGACCGAAGCCACTGGGCGTTGCTGACTTGAGGATCCCTAGGTGCAGTGACTGTGACTTGCTGACTTGAGGATCCCTAGGTGTAGTGATTGTGACTTACGTGCGGTGCATTTCTTTAAAAAATAAAACAAAATTTAACACATCATTGACCTAGCTATTACACAGATATCATTGCCGGCATTTGAGGTGGTCAAAAAAGAGTGGCGGGAGGTGGTATTCTTGTAAAGTAGAGTCTCATCTTAAAAGGATCTTCAACTAAGGAGCCGTGTCCTGCTACCCCCTTTCAAAACTTGGCCCTATGTCTTTAGTTGGTCTTTGCCTCTCTTCTCCCCTGTGCTCCAGTGGCTCTGTTTCTTTGGGCCCTGTAGTGTGCAGTTGGACATCTAGCCCGTATCTTAGAGCCCTGCAGATGATCTCCAGATTTCTTCTTAAAGACTCGAAGGCCTCCGTTTCCTCAGACTGTGTGGCGTCCAAGAGAGTGTGGAGGAAGGTGCGTTGTTGGGCTTCCAAAGTCACTTGTGCAGCCTCTATCACTGCTCTTTGTTAACACCCTGTCACCTTCTACAAGGGCTAGCCGGTGCGCTAAGTCTCTCACCCTTTCTTTGCTTCTATCCACCCATTCATCTGATTTTTTCTACATTTCTTCTAGTCTTTTGTTGTTCCTGTAGGCTAATGCCCTAAGCCTCCTCTCATGTTCCTCGATTTCTCTTTCCAAGCATTGTTGCTCTCCAAGCTCTGAGGCTATCCTCTTTTTCAGATTTTCCATGTGCTTTTGGTGCCATCAGCTTCTCTCTTCTTTTGCCCCATTTCTAGCTACTCAGCAGCATTTTGGATATTTTCATTTTCCTTTTGCAGGTCTTTATACAACACTACTAGCTCATCGTAATGTCATTGTAGGCTCATGAGGCTATGCATTTCTGATGCAAGCTTTGCTTGTCACCTCTCTTCTTCTCCTCCCTTGGCCAAGAGCTTCTCTTTTAGCTCCTTGATCTCTTTTTGATACATGGCCACTTAACGAGTTCTTTCTAATTGAGAGACTTCCATCGTCTCTCTTTCAGCCTCAAGCTTAGTGATAGCTATTTTCTTGTCTTCTTTCACTTGCTCTAGCTATGACAGGAGTTCATGCACATAGTTCTCGTAGTTTGTAGACAACGACAGTGCGATGGGACCCGTGGTTGTAGATGCTTCTACCTTTTTCCTTTTGGGGTCCCGTCTAGATTCTGCATTTGCAGGTGCCTATCTTTTTGCTCCTGTCACGGTGCTTCCTCCACTTGTGCCTTGAGTGCCTCTTTATTGACCAGAAATTGCAACCAGGCCACAAGATTGCTCTCATCCAGCGTGGTAGAAGAGCCTTGGGTGGGTGCAGTTGACTAGGGTGGCGGGTAGTAGGACAAGTGGGATGGGGTTGATTAGACCCTTACCCTTACCCTCGATTACTGGGGGTGGTAGGTTTTTGCGTATTTGGGAGCTGGTGCTTGGGCCTTCGCATCTGGGTGGACTGATCATGGCGGTAGGACTCGTGGCAACCAACTCTTCTTCCCTTGAAGACTGCTCCACTGAGAGGCGGATTGGAGCCCCAAGAGAGACACCAAGGAAAAGGGGTTTCTACTGTAAGAAAATCTACTTATAACATCAACAAGCTTTTTTTTCATTCTTTTGAGAACCACAACAAGGAAAAGAACACCACTATTAAGAAATCTTCATGCAGTATCATAGTAGATATCTCCCACATATTTGATCGAATCAACCATAATCTTCAACATCTTCATAGAATCCATCAAAACTAACAAGAACACAAAAGAAACACCACTTTTGAATGGAAATAATCACATAGTATTCATCTTCATTGTCTTCATAGTTCTCTCTCTCAATCTCTCATAGATAGATACATTGTTTTTATATAGAATTCACTATCTCTGAATCCATCTTTCTCTCTCAATCAATAGTACATCATCTCCTCACTAAAATTCTCAACAATCACTCATAATAATCCTTCTTAGGTTGTGGATGCCCCTTCCAAGAGGTGTGTTCGATATGAAAGGTCACTAGAGCCACTACAGTGACTCTTCATAGCTCATCACTATCACTTCACGCCAGTCTTCTTTTGAGTCTTCAGCATCCACTTCTTCCACTTCCTTGAGCTCTTTTGAAATTACATTCACCTCTTTCCAAGGCTAGAAAACTTTTCCAAAATCACATATACATTCTATAGAACACTTACAAAAGCATACAGAACAGAACATAACAGAAACAGAGGCTCTACAGAAGCTCATCAGAGGGTTACAAAAGGTCAACAAAAAACATCAGAACCTCATAGCTCATACTAAAACCATTCTAAACTATCAAAAACTATTCAATAAGCTTTCAAAAGACTTAAAAATTCATCAATCATCAATCCATGCTTCATACAGAAGAAAATCAGAACAAAACAGAAGCTAAACAGAAGGTATCAGAACTAATCAGAACCTCATCAGAACCTATCAGAACATCACAGAACCTCATATTTCTACTGAGAATCATCATGAGCTTCCAAAACATAATCACTATCATCCAAAACAATCTCAAAAACTTCCAAAACAACTAATCATCACTCAAAATCCATAAAAAACCAACCATTCAAGCCTCAAAAACAACAAAAATCAACCAAAAAATCTAGTCATTTCAGTATTCAACATATTTTCACACTTAATAAGGAAGCATCCTTGCAACCTAAGAAAGAGGTAATATAATTTCATTAAGAAGCTCAACTCGATCTTTTTTAGTAGCTTCAATAATCCACCCAACCACGACCCCAACTTGTCACATGTAGCTAAGAAAGAATACAACTAAAGGAAAACACCATTATCTAGTAACACATCTTATAAAAATTAGAAATTCTAACAAATTTGTAAAGAATATAAGAGGTTCTTCAGCTTTTCATTGTAGGATTTCCATCCACTATCACCATCAGTTCAATAGTAAAAAAGAGAGCTCTCCAACAAAGCCAATATTCAACCACCACATACTCATCTTATAAAAATTACACAGCACAAACACAAAACAACCATCTGAATGGCATCTCCAAAAAAGAGATATATCATTAAGAAGCATAGAAGATACAGAAGATGATCCCTCTTGAAAGCTTGATGATTACGAAAACGATCCATGGATAAGGATTCATCTACAAAAGATTGTGGAGGATTCTAAAAGAATTGAAGGCAGCACATCCTTTCTAGCAGAACAAGGTATCTGCTAGGTAGACAAAGGGCATGAAAATATAGGACATCCAATTTTTGGGAATCAATGTTCACATTGACATTCATACATAACTTTGGAGTATCCTTTTGATTATTATGGGAATGCCTATGCATATATGTGAGGTATCAAGCAAGGTGGGTTGTCAATCGCACTGAAGGATCTGGAGATTGTGAATATTGGTGGGAAAAATGGAGATAATTTTGATATGCTTGACTAGCAATTGTCTAGTCCCTTGGAATTAATGGCCAATTAATCTATGGTCCCGTAAGAGAATCAATTGAGCTCCATCCTCTTCTTCTTGGAATCTGCTGATCAAATCCTTCATACCCACTAACCAATTGAGGGGGTTGAGAAATAGAAGTGGCAGGAGATGGAAGAGGAATGAATGAAAGAGGATGAAGAGATGGGTAGGAAAAATCATAAAATGAATCATAAGCTAAAGAAGGATTAGCTGAGAATTTAGGCAAATCAGTTAAGAAAGGTATTAATTGATAAACAAGAAAAGTACAAGGAATATGGATAGATGGGGAAGGAAAAGGCGGAGAAGGGGAAAATACTCAATCTTCAATGAAAGAACAATAGGTAAATATTGGAATTTGAGTTGCATCCTGAGATTGGAAAAGGAGAGGTAAGATGACTGCTGAGTTGGATTGATAAAGAAAAAAATAAGCATTATAGCGATGGGCCATTTGTTGATAATAAAATAAGCTAGGAATAGAGGGACCTAAAGTAGATTGTCAATAGTAGGCATCAAAGAAGGATGAATCAAATTGATGGTTCTTGGAAAGATAAGCTAAAAGATCCACCCTTAGGTGGTTAGTGTTATGTACGTGGGTAGAAGCTTTATTCTGTCGTTGGTTCAGGACTACCGAATCAATCATTGTATGCCATAAAGTGTCAAGGCAAGTAGCCACTTTAGAAGAATAGCACTGGAACATTTCATCTATCCTCAATTCCAAATGTTTGACATATAAGGCAGCTTGTAAGACCACATCCCCTACATACCAAGCCAGATCTTCATCATCGGGAAGTAACAGATCACCTCGTAAATACATATAAGACAACAACATGGTATTCGAAGTCACAAAATCTTCAAAGACCATACAGACTACTTCTGTCAACAAATCAGAAGATCAAGCTCCACTCCAACCATCCTTTAGAAGAGGTAGATCCATCATTGAGAGCTTAATATAGAATGCCAACTTCTACAACTGATATAGTGGACAAAAAATGAATGGTTGGGAGGAATATACTCCTGAAATTGCTCAAATGAAGACCATAATAAGTCCATTTTGGACTGCAATCTTTCCACTTTAGCTTGGAACAATGAACATAATGTGGCCTATCATTGGAGAATTTCCAAGTCTACAAGGCTCAAAGAAGAAACTGGTTGCTCAGGACTCGGTGTAGAAGAACATGACAGACCAGTTGTTTATTAAGCTACTGAATTTGGATTCTGCTATGTTCTAAGGTGGTATTTGCTATCTTAAGCTCCTCTGTCTAGGCGGCTAGTAGAGCTTGAAGTTCTTGAGATTCTTTCAACAATCTATCTCATTCCTCAGTCACATTAACCACATGGGTGGTAGTGTTAGTCAACTGAGTGTGCAACTAGAAATGTCCATTTGTTGAGCATCAATGATCTTAGTTTGTTGCTCCATTTGGGTACAAAGATCAGAAAAACGTTCACAACCAAAAGCTAGCTCTGCATTTTCTTTTTTCATCTCCTTTTTGGTTTGTTGGACTTCATCATAACAAGAGGAATAGAGCTATTGGATACATGCAGTCTCATTGATAGCTCAATAGAATGTTGAACATCTTGACATAGGAAGGGAATTGCATCTCCAGCGACCGTGTTGTACTGAAGGGATGGACATCTCCAAAGTACCCTCACGATGTGCTCTGAAAAGATTCAGTGTTGTGAGGAAATTTGGTAGGTGACTGCTAGATTGATCATGAATTGAGACTAGAGGAGGAGCTGGGACTGATTTAAGCCACTCATTTTAAGTGTTTCCTCTGAACTACCACATGGGGGATAGGATCAAGATCCTCAATAACGACATCAGAGTGTTCATAGGGGGAGGAGCTTCTGGTAGATTAACTATCAAGGTAGGAACTTCCTTCGAAGGGCTGGCATATGCCAAAAAGATAGAAATGTAGGAACCAAATGTAATATTAGCTACATTACCCCTCATGGCTCTGACAAAGTGTTGATCCATTTTTGACAGAATGTAGGAACTCTAATCAATTGTTATGCCTTTCAACACCATTCTAGAAGCTGTAAACAACTCCTTTGCAAGGTAATTGGAGGCTATCTTGGCAAGGCATAAACCTGTCCTAAAGAAACTGGCATAGCTGCTTCCACACAGGATTGGAGATCATGGAGACACTGATGCCAGAAATGGTAAGAATCTTCTTGGGATCCAACACATCCTGTGTCTGTTTCTGCAACAATTTAAGGATATCCTCATTTGAAAACAGTTGTCTAGCAGTAGGGAAAGAGTCTCCCCAATAGGGTAAAGACAGAGCCTTGCCCAAACTTTTAGGCATCAATTGGACAACTGTTCCTCTGACAGGACCAGACCTCTTACTGTAAGAGGCTAGAAACTGATCACAAGTATCAGTATTCTCTGGGATGAGTGGTAATGAGAGTGCGATGAACTTGGCTAAGCCTACTTTGCCAATAAGTTTGGACTCCAGCAATGAAGAATAATTGTGAGATACCAAGGGGGCATACTGAACAGGAGGAGGAGCTTGAGGTGCCATTCAGATAGATTACACACACACAGACAATCACAGTGAATGCCTGCAAAACAATAGAAGAACCAAAAATAAGAGATCAACCATAATAAACACACACAGACGTGACTGACCAACTGACCACCCCAAATTATCCACATCCTAGAAAAAATTCTGCATGACCTCTATACATATGCGACCGAAAGCTTCATGCGATGCAAGACATACAAACACCATGAATCCCCATGTCATGCCAAAAAGAAAACTACAGACCATACCCGTAATCGTATCTCAAAGAAACCAAACCATAATATAACAACAACCCACTCATAACATGACCAAAACTCTGGTAAGCAATGACTACTCGAAAGACTGCACGTGCCCATCCCATGAAGCGCTTTTATTGAAAAGGGGAATAAGTACAGTGAGGGGAATTAGTTTTAATGAATTGTTTGTTTTAAGAAATTATTTAAAAATGGGTGAAATTTTATTAAGTGTTAAACCTTAATAAGAAAACGATGGTTCCTTCTTGAAATGTTAATTACAAATTATTAGGGTGAAGTGGTGCTTTAAATGAAACCTAGACTTCGATACCCAAACTGATGTCTCTAAATGCAAATTCATTGATTAAAAATTAAGTGTGTGTTTAATACTTTTTGTGTAGTGTATAAACTTGTAATGACGAGTTTATTTTTAAATAAAATTAGATGTGTTTGTAGCGCACGAAATGTGTGCTAAGTGAACGGTTGGTTCATTTTATTTTATTAAAAAATGTGTTTGGCGCAAGTATGTTTGGAAAAGTGGGTGATTAAACTTCACTTTAACAATTAACTGTGGTTATGGGGTGACAAAAAACAAAGAAAAAATATAAAAAAATAAATACATGACAAGGGTGTGTATGCAAGAAATTGAGGGCCCACGGATGGGTCGTCCCAAGATACAATAAGTCCAATAAGAAAAAGAAAAAGCCACTAATTGAAAAAAAACGAAACACCTAATTTAATATATATATATATATATATCAAAGTGAGGTGAGTGTGATCCTATTTGGTTTGTTTAATTATGATTAGTGTTTGGGTGTTGTTATTATTTTTATTGTTATTATTTATGTATTTTTATTTTTTTGGGTTTGTTATGTTTTTGGTTTTTTTAAAAGAATTTTAATAACAAGCCTTTGGCAATCAACCCTAAGTAAAAATTAAACCATTTGGTTTCAACAATGTGTCTCTATTTTTCAACATATTCAAGTGTATTTTTGGAATGTAAAATAAAATTTCTATGAATTTAGGTAAACTTCTTAGCATTTTGGCCTTAAAATAATATTTTGTGCAGTGGGTACATCATCTGTTTGAAAAAAATTTGGAATTATTTTTTATTTTTATTGATTTTTATGAATTTTATTCAAATTTTAAGCAATTTTAAAAGGATTTTGAATATTTGGAATTTTTTGGCAATTAATTTTCTGCAATTATGACCATGAAAATAGTCCATTTTTTTTTCAAAATTTCAAATAAAATTTTAGCTATTTTTGGGATATTTAATTGGATTTATATGAATTTTTTAGTGTTTTTAAGGTATTTTTAGGTATTTTCTTGGGTTTTTGGAAAATAAAAGGAGGTACCCGGCTGCGTGTGAATAGCAACTGTGCACACCCACGAACGAGGCTGACACGCGTCCTCGCGCGAGATTATTCGCTCGAAAAACCATACGGACTCCCACACGAAGCCACACACGCAAACACCAGACGTACTCCCACACAGCTGTGCGGAAACGCCCACGAACGATTGCACGAACACGTAGGGAGAGGGAAATGGAGGTGCGGGTAGAGAGGGGCAAAAGAAAGGGGGCTAAAAGGGGTGGGGGTGAGAGGGTGGGAAGGGGGGTTAATGGGAGGGGTAGGGGGGTGGGGTGTAGTTAGATGGGGGGAGTTAGATGTAGTTGGGAGAGGGGTTTTAGGTTTAGTTGAGTTGGGTTGGGGTTTAGTTTAGTTGGGCGTTAAGGAGGGGGAACAGGCGGGCAGGGGGGTGGGCAAGGGGGAGGGTAGGGGGAAGGGTGTTATGGCAAGTGGCGGGCGACGCAAGCGACGACAGCGGCGGTGACGACGACACAGACAGACGAGGGGCAGCGCAGGGAGGATGACGACAGCGACCGGGAGGAGAGGAGGATGAGTGGAGAAGAAGGAGAATAAAGAAGAGGAGGAGGAGATGGGGGGAGGAGAAGGAGGGAAGAGGAGGAGGGGGGATGAGGAGATGGTGGAAGAAGAAGAAGAAGAAGAAGAAGAAGAGAGGAAAGAGAGAGAGAAAGAAGAGGAGGAGATGGGGGGAGGAGAAGGAGGGAAGAGGAGGAGGGGGGATGAGGAGATGGTGGAAGAAGAAGAAGAAGAAGAAGAAGAAGAAGAAGAAGAAGAAGAAGGGGAGAGAGAGAGGGAGGGGTCCGGGAGAGAGAAGAGGAAAGAGAGAGAGAAAGAAGAGGAGGAGGAGATGGGGGAAGGAGAAGGAGGGAAGAGGAGGAGGGGGGAGGAGGAGATGGCAGGAGGAAGAAGAAGGGGAGATGGTGGGAGGAGGAAGACATAGGGGAGGGAGAAGAAAGAAGGGGAGAGAGAAGAGGGGGAAAGGAGAGGGAAAATCGTCGGGAAATATGACTTGTGCACGATGAGAAGACTAGCACTACCCCTTAAGGAGAGATCACAGGTGAGGTTTTCCAATTGCAGGTATACGGTGTTGTTTGCTCTTCATCAACACTCAACTTTGATACGTGTCCCTTACCATCCAACAAGCCCGCAAAGAATCATCATGAGCAGAATCCCCAACAAACCAACACTTGTGTTGGCCATCAATGCAATCCCCAACACAACATAGCCCTACCACCAACTCCAACAACCTTCCACCAGCCACCTTGACCACCAACAGGCCCCCAGGACCTTCTGCCACACCACCACCAACACTCCTCCACGGAAACCACAGGCATCCTTGTCACCCACGTCTTCGGTGCACGCTACAGCCT
Source organism: Lygodium microphyllum (assembly GCF_053477565.2). Lineage (NCBI taxonomy): Eukaryota > Viridiplantae > Streptophyta > Polypodiopsida > Schizaeales > Lygodiaceae > Lygodium > Lygodium microphyllum. The sequence goes on from NC_141136.1 coordinate 2,454,693, forward strand.
GCTACCTACGACGGTGAGTGCCATGGGACTGGCACTCGTCTAGGAGGGGGGTAATGTTAACCCCAACACGAAGAAAGCAAAAGGAAGTGGAAAAGACGTAGGGAAAAGGCGGAAAAAAGGTAGCCCGACTGAAGAAAGAAAAGGAGAAAAGGCCAAAAGCGCAAGGGCAACCTTAAAAGTCCAAGGCAAAGGCAAAAGGGGAAAGGCGCATTTTAAAATAAAAAGGCGCACCCTGAAATCTTGTAAAAGAGCGCCGGGCTCTCACCCGCCGTGCAATTTGTAAATGTAGACGGGCGGTGGAAAGGAAGCTAGGAAGATAGAAGGACAATGGGAAAAAGGGCCTAGGCTACGGCCGGCCATGTAAAAAGGAAAAAAGGGGATGACCGCCCAAAAGGGATTTAGGGTTTTGTATATAAAGTGGAAAAGTGAATGAGAAGCTCATTCTTGTGTGTGGCCAAAAGTGGTTCTCCTCTTCTTCTTCTTCCTCTTGTTCTTGCTTGCTTGAGCTTGTGCTTGAGAGAGGGAGTGTGAGAGTGTGAGGGAGTGAGTGTGTGAGGGTGAGGGACCGAGGAGGAGAAGCTCTCCATCTTCTCCTCCCTTCTTCTCTTCTGTTCTCTTCTCTTGTCTTGCTCGCGGCAATGGAGCTTGGAGCTTGGACCTTGAGGGTGGAGCTTGCTTGAAGCTTGCACTTGGATTGTGGAGCTATCGGAGTGCGCGGGAGAGGAGGTAACTCGAACGGCACGGAGGTAAGCTCACTACACCCGTAGATATGGATGGCGCGTCGGCTATGTGAGAGGTAGCCATTAGTGCTCGGCTTGGAACGCTTGAAACAATAAGCGGTCCGAGGGTCTTGGCGGTTGAGTGAAAGCTCCCACAGACCACAATGGGCAAAACCCATTCACTGTTAGCCATGGGATAAATGAACTCAGCTTCAAGGAGCTTCAATAATTCAGCCTTCACCAGAGCAGAATAATTAGGATTCGTACGCCTCTGTCTTTGCCTCACAAGTTTGGCATCAGGCTCTAGATTGATGTGGTGTTGGTATACTATGGAATCAATCCCCTTTAGGTCTTTATACGACCATGCAAACACATCTAAGTTCTCCCTTAGTATGTCTCGCAGGACCACTAGTTCTTTTTCTGGAAGATTTGGACCCACTTTCAGGTGACGTTCAGTACCATCAACATCCAGGAATGTCAATTGCCTTTCACCTTCCACTCCATGGATAAATGTCTCATGGATTACTTCTGGGTAAATATCTGACTCCTTCAAGGGAGTAGTGTCCTCTTCTTATGATGCACTAGAACTACTATTGTCTTTTAATGGAGGCTTAGCTCGCTCTTTGGGGGGCTGAAAGGGTATCATTAAGGTTTTGAGTTTGGGTTGGGGATGAGTTACTTCTTGGCTTGAGAATTCATCTTCTCAAGATGCATCCAAGAGTGTTACATAACATGAACTTCCTACGTTCTGTTTGAGTTGTAGGACCGGGGGTTATTGGTAAGGTGCATTGTCATCATCTTCTTTAAGGAAGGGTAACTTTGGACAACAAGAGCCACTGCTGAAGGAAGGCCTATTCTTCTTAATCCATTTCTTATAGAGACTTTGCGTATGACATGATTCATGGATCAGTCCAAAGGGTACCACAATCATTCTGTCACACAAAAAGGGATCTTCTGCTTCTGAGGCTTTAGGAACATCATGAACAACTTCCTCATCTCTGTCTTCTATGAGTAGGATAGATCCATCTAGCTTGCTTGCATAATCTTTGTCTCTACAATATCACTTTCGTCCTCTTCAGGTTATGTTTCTACATCTGTGAGTGTTCTGTAAGAGAAGAACAAGCTCTCTATTATGTCCTTTGCTTCTGATTCTGATTGTGTCTCTACTTCTGACTCTGTCTCTACCTTTGACTCTGTCTCTCTGACTCTATCTCTGTCCGTGACTCTGCGACTGCCATGTAACAGGGAGAACAATACATCCATGCTTCTATTTCACTATCAGAGGTGATTTCAAAAGTCAATTCGGGTTTTGGCACAGGAGGTATTCTCCCATGGACAAAGACTTTTCTTCCTTCGGTAGTTGGCTTACACTGCCCATTGTTAGGGACTGTGCCTCTGTTTTCTTGGGAAAGATCTATTCGACAGCCTCTTTGTCTCCTGATGTACCATCTTTTACTTCATTGGAGGAGTTTATTATGACTTCAATGGACATAGATCCATTGCCTTTTTGTGATCCATACAACTTCAACACCACTTTATTGGGTCCTTTGCCTAGGGTTAGGATTCCTTTGAACCGGTCCGTCCTTACTCTTGCTTCAAAAAGCCAAGGTATTCCCAACAACAAAGGGTATGAGGTCCCGTAGGAATTTGGTTTGACCAACAAATATGCCAACCAATAGTCTCTTCCTACAAGGGTTGTTTTAATGTATGGCCAACTGTTTGATTCTTCTTTGGGCTTCAAATCTGATAAGCCACTACATAGGCTGCATTCCTTGCAAGCCTATATCCTTCATTGTCACATCCATCATTATGTTTACTGATGAGCCTCCATCAATCAATGCATCTGCAATAAAGCATCCTTCCATCCATATGCCAATATCTGGGATTCTAGGATCCAGGAAGATGTTGGCCACATCTACTTCCTTCATGGGTTCTGAGGCTCTGTTGGACTTTGTTGTTGTTGGGGGAGCAATCCCTAGGCCGTATCTTCTTGTCAAGATACTTTTGAATCTTTTTCGGCAACTCGAAGACAGCATCAACAACTGTCAGAATGTTAGGTTCTATTTAAAGGTATCTAGGTCTTTGACCAAATCATACTCTTTGATAGGATCCACAGGCTTTTCCAATCGATTGAGAAATGGGGCTATACCCACTTTTATCTTCCCTTTTTCTTCCAGGAGTGGCAATATCTGTGCCTCTTCTTCATGAGGAGATACTTCCGCATCCTCTATTTCTTGGACCTCTGGTCTTGTCTCTACAAATGTCTCTGTAGCTCTCTGTTGCTTTGTAGTGCTTTATACTACATTGTTATGGACCTGCATTGTTCTGTTTTTCCCGAGGAAGGTTGAACTTCACAATCTTGACAGAAGGAACATTATCTTTTGGAACTACGGGTTCTCCTTTCTTTGCACGTGTTATGGAGGCCACTTCCAATTCCACCAAATTGGAAGCAGGTTCTTGGGTCTTCTGTTGGGTATCAAAAGTAGATTTCATAGGGGCTGGACTTGGACAATCTTTTGCAGTATGGCCTTCTCCTTTGCATTGACTGCATAAGGGCTTGTAATCCATATATCTTCTAGGGTTCGGTGAGATATGACCCTTTTCTCCACATCTGTAATACTCCACTTCTGATCTCTTGCCACTACCAACAGACTGTCATCCTCTGTATCTTTGAGAGGGAAACCTCCTTGGACCGAAATTAGGACCAAACTCCCTAGGCTTTGGTCCAATGTCCTACGTTATCATTTTGGATTCCAACAAGTTGAATCTTGCATCTTCATATTTCTTTCTTCTTTCGTGCATTTCTTTCAGAGAGTAGATATCCTATGTATGGTTCTTCCTCAAACAGTACAAACAGAAGGCTCCAGGAATTATTGGTTTTTGGATACATTCAATGGATAAATGTCCCGCTTGATGGCACTTTCCACACCATGTATTAGAACACACCACATCTCTCTCACCTCCCGCAAGAGTGGATATATGGCGGTATTCACCTTTAGTGTTTGTAGTTGTTCTGTAATCACATCCATAAGCTCTTTCTTGATACTTGCGACTAAATTGGATAGGTAGTCCTTCATATTTTCACCTCCTAAAGTACTTGTAGTAGGGTTTTGGGAAGCTTCTGTGATTATTGCATATACTGGTTGGGTTGATCCAGGAGTTCCTCTGTTCTAGTTCTAATTCAGAGCTCCTATTGAGACTTGGGGTTGTTGATTCTAGTGTGCAGGATTTCACTGTTATTGAGCCACCATTGGAGGAACTGTTTGAGACCATTCTTGTTGTGGTTGAACCATCATTTGAGGCATTGTTGTCTACGGCCACTATAGATTAGGTGCATTGTACTGTGGCACTGTTTGTATCTGGGGGTAGGGGTAGGGAACTATCCTTGGAACTGCATTTGATGGGTATACCATTCCTGGCATGGGAGGAGATAAGACTCCTCTTCCTGAGGTCATTGACAACTTTACTTCAACTTTGTCATATAGTCTTGCACCTTCCACTGCAGCTTGCAGATTGACTGGTCTTCTCAATTTCGCAATTTTTGGTTGTAGGGCTCTGAGGAACACTCCTTTCTGGATGCCCTCATCCAAATGATGATTGGTCCATCTCTTCAGGATGGATTCCATTCGTGAGACATAAGCTTCTACTCTTTCTCCAGAGGACTTACTTAGGTTCTAACTTAGGTTCATGAACTCCTCTTGCATCCGTGCTTCAAAACCTTCACGCCTGAATTTAGTAAGGAAGGCCGTCCCATGTGCCAAAAGTTCATGTTGCTTGTCTCTCATACCATTGAAATGTCGCACCCTCTTCATTGTACTCTCCCTTAAAAATTGGCAGGGGGACTACATTTGATGGCCTGCCATCAATATTTCCAGGATGAGTCTGACTAGGAAGGGGACCTTGAGTCGCCATGGGGAATTTTTAAAAGAGTGCTTTTAAGATGTCAAAAGAGGCTCGTTCTCGGCCTTGATTCTTGCCTTCTCTCTTCTCATGTACCTCTGGACTCGTTCTAGCACTTGTCTCCTTATGGCATAATTCATGAGGGGGTTGGCTCCACTAAGTTGTTAGTGCTATGCAGAAGGATAACAAAAGACTTTAGTATGTGGATGACTCTCTTGCCAACATTTCTTCTACTTATTTCTTTTCAACATCTCTAAATTCTACCTTTATGCCACTACCAGAGGGGGGGATATTCCATTCTGAAGGTATCAAAACTTATTCTTTTGAGGATCGTTGCTATGCCATCATCATAATAATGCCAGATTCTGATGGTTTGAATAGTGTTTGGTCAGTGGAGATTCACAAAAACAAGAAAGAAAAAAGTTGGAATTGTTCGTGGATGCTCAATAGTAGGACACGATCTCCCACTTGATGATGTCTAGAAACTTCTCAATGAAAGCCAAATCTTCCATGGACGGTCATTCTCTCTGTTTCTGCACTTCAGTTTGTTCCCAAATAATTTACCACCAAGATGCAAGTTTTTGCTACTTCAATAGGAAGAGGAAATAGTCCACCACATAAAGCTTGCATCATGATGTTAATGTGTTTCCACCATTGTGGGATGTTCTTATGGAAAGTGGCTTTGTTAATAAGAATCTCCAATTCTTCAATGGAAGAAGGAACTTTGCAAACCTCCATTGAATTCTTCTATTCTTGGCAATGTCATTTCCTTCATTTTCAGCCTCTTCTAATGCTTGTTGATGGCAAGTTTCCCTGGCTGTGCACCAAAAACATGGAGCCCCAAGAGCGACACCAAGAAAAAGGGGTTTCCACTACAAGAAAATATATCTTGTAACATCAAAAAACTTTTATTTCATTCTTTTGAGAACCACAACAAGGAAAAGAACACCACTAGTAAGAAATCTTCACGCATCATCATAGTACATATCTCCCACGGATTTGATAGAATCAACCATAATCTTCAACATCTTCATAGAATCCATCAAAACTAACAAGAATACAAAAGAAACACCACTTTTGAATGGAAATAATCACATAGTATTTATCTTCATTGTCTTCATAGTTCTCTCTCTCAATCTCTCATAGATAGATACATTGTTTTTATATAGAATTGGCTATCTCTGACTCTCTCTTTCCCTCTCAATCAATAGTACATCATCTCCTCACTACAATGCTCAATAATCACTCAAAATAATCCTTCTTAGGTCGTGGATGCCCCTTCTAAGAGATGTGTCTGATATGAAAGGTCACCAGAGCCACTATAGTAACTCTTCATAGCTCATCACTATCACTTCACTCCAGTCTTCTTTTGAGTCTTCAGTAGCTACTTCTTCCACTTCCTTGAGCTCTTTTGAACTTACATTCACCTCTTTCCAAGGATAGAAAAATTTTTCAAAATCACACATAGATTCTACAAAACACTTACAGAAGCTTACAGAACAGAACAGAACAGAACAGAAACAGAGGCTCTACAGTAGCTCATCAGAGGGTTACAGAAGGTCAACAAAAAATATCAGAACCTCATAACTCATACTAAAACCATTCCAAACTATAAAAAACTATTCAATAAGCTTTCAAAATACCTCAAAATTCATCAATCATCAATCCATGCTTTATATAGAAGAAAATCAAAACAAAACAAAAGCTAAATAGAAGGTATCAGAACCAATTCGAACCTCATCAGAACCTATCAGACATCACAAAACCTCATATTTCTACTGATAATCATCATGAACTTCCAAAACATAATCACTATCATCCAAAACACTCTCAAACACTTCCAAAATAACTAATCATCACTCAAAATCCATCAAAAATCAACCATTCAGACCTCAAAAATAACAAAAATCAACCAAAAAATCTAGTCATTTCAGCACTCAACACAGATGGCAAGGGCTATGTTTTCTTTTTCCTTCCTCCTTAACTCCTTAGCCTCCTACTCTGCTTTCCTCTTCCTTTCCTCTTCAGGCTTCCTGGATTCCTCTTTTACTCTTATCGTCTCCTTCGTCTCTCTCCTTTTTCTTTTATCTTCGGCACTTTTGGGCTCCCCTTGGGCTTTTGTCAGATCTGGTTTTTCTTTCTTCCTAGTCTCTTCTTCAGCCTTCTTTTGAGGAGCCTTTTTCCTCAATTTCTTGGTCCCTCCTCGGCTAGATTGTGCTTTCCACTCTCCTTCTTCCTCACTCACCGTCCTTTTGCTCGATTGCTCTCGTTCATGGTGGGGAGGCAATCTTTTTGGTGTCTCATCGACCCCTTCCTCTTCATCCTTTTGTGTCTCTTTCACTGCCCGTCAGAACTCCCCCAATGCCCAATGAGCGAGGCTTTTGATGATGGTTTCTTTCTTTCAGATCCACCTTTTGATGCCGAGGATTCTCCACCTGCTGGCATGCTTGCAAGGGCTAGTACCTTGCCTGACTAGTCTATTGTTTTTCTCACATACCCATTGCAATCGATCTCATCCAGTGAGTGGGTTGCCAAGCTCTCTAATGTGGGCACAATGATTCTGTGCATAAGAGAATTATAACTTTGGCTGGAGAACAGGTAGTGAATGACCTTTGTTTGGAGCCTTATCTCTAGGTTAGGGATGTCTTGGATGTTGATACCATCATTGGTCAGAACCTTGTCCTTCCTCATGTTCAATATGGCATAGACATCTCTTTTTGGTCTCTTTTCTACCTTGTATTTCAGCCCTAGTGCCTTCTCCACCAAGGCTTTACTGAGCTAGACATGCACCTGCTTGGCTCCTTCTTCTCTTCCAACTTTCACTATGCCACATTCTCTATCAAGGTCGTAGGTTCTCAAGAACTCTACGTATTTGGCGTGGTCTGTTGAGATGAAAAGCTCAACACATGTGGACATTGATGATGGACCGCCTGGTTAGATGATTCCACACATCTACACTTAGCACGTCGGTAGTCATTATGACTCTCACATGACCACTAACTCATTACTTATTATATTCAGGTTGTTACACCTATTTACAGCTGGCATAGTTATAGCGCCAGTCGACTAGTGTAGTCAGTTATGCATTGTTTGACTTAGTAGGCCACTTTCCTTTATGTTGTATCTTATCTATACTTTATGTACATTGTAAAGTGTGTGGAAGAAGAAGAAGAAACCAGCAAGAAAACGTTTTGGCCTCCATCTCTCTTCTTGTCTCTTGAGTGAGCTTCTCCTTGTGCATTCTGTGTGTGTTCAGTGCAGCATCTTGAGCAAGTCCCCCCACCACGTGATTCTTGACATGGTATCAGATCTACGCCACTGAGAGAGGCTGATTTCGAAGGCTGAAGTGAAGGAGAAGAAGCAAGGTTTGAGCAAGCAAGCCACGGGTAAGAAGCTCTCCCATTCTTCCACTCTTTCTCTTGGACAGTGCTGGTGGAGGCACCAAAAGCAGGGCAAAGCAAAAAATCTCAGATTGCAGTGAGATTTGGCGTGCGCGAAGAACGTTGTGTATTCTGCACATAAGCCCATTAGGGCTTACCGCTATTATTTTGGCCATCCGAGGTCATTTCAGGCCCCATTTTAGAGCCGCAAGGTTGTGGACAGCAGTTTCAAGGTACACTGTGATTTCGGTTGTTTTGACCGAAAGTGGGTGTGCAGGTTACAAATTGCGAATCTGTAATTCTTGAGGTGTTTTTAGAAAGCAAACATAAGGTTTATCTGCAAACTGGTTACAGATTGCATGTATTGTTGAGTAGACAGTGAAAAAGGATGTCTGGTGTATTGTTGTGCACTACAGGTCGAGGGTTGCAGAAGATTTGCTTGCTGTTTGGTATTAGTTTTATGATAATGGTAGAGAACAGTGGAAACCCCATCATTGAGAAGCTCAACAAGAACAACTACCCTTCATGGAAGTTCCGTGTCACGAACTTCCTTATTGGAAAAGGCCTCTACGAGTTTGTTTCAGGTGAAGAAAAGGAGCCGGAGGTGAGTGATCCTCCAACTGCATAAGAGACAAAGGCACGAAAGGAATGGAATGCAAAAGACAAAAAGGTCATGTATTGGCTGTTTGCAGTAATTGACAATAATATGTTGGGACATATCAGAAATGCAGAGAATTCATATCCAGCTTGGACCATACTTGAAAGTATGTTTTTCGTAAATACAAAGGTACGAAAGATTCAACTCAAGCAAGAGCTGAATACATTGAAGAAAGGGAAGATGTCTATCAATGAGTAGGCACTGAAGGTAAGGAGCATTTCAGATGCCTTGGCAGTGATTGATGCAATGCCTGATGATGATGATTTGGTGTCGTCTACCTTGGGTGGACAATGAAAAGGCTTGGAAGTCTTTTGTAACTTTCGTATATGTTAGAAAGCCATTTCCAGATTTCGATGATTTGGTCTTCCTTATGATCACTAAAGAGATCAACATGTAGAGTGAGACATCTGAAAGAAGTGGTGAACAGGTCCAAGCTTTCTACTCTACTTTAGGAAGGGGACGTGGCAAGTTCTCTTCAAGAGGCCATGGTACAGGATGTGGTAGTGACAACCAGCAAAACAGATTGGATCAATAATTTAGCGATATGCAGGTTTCAGGAGGTCGTGATAACTTTAGAGGCAGGGGGAGCTTTAGAGGAAGAGGTGGATGGCAGAACAGAGGTTCTAACAACTCTGGTATTGTGTGTCACTATTGTGGCAAAACAGGTCATATTGCAGCCCAATGTTATGCTAAGAAAGATGATATTCACAGTGGTAAGTTGCAGCAAGGAAACTATGCATCGTCTTCATGACAGAATGAAGACAAAAATGAACGTCTGTTTGTTATGCAGCATATGTTGAATGCTATTACAGGAAAGGGAATACATGATGATGTTTGGTATGTTGATTTAGGTGCATCCAATCATATGACCAGCCATGCAGAATGGTTTGGAGAGATGCAGGATTTGCAAAATGCAGGTTATGTGCAGACGGGTGATGATTCATGCCACCCAATTTCACACATTGGAAAAGTTTCCTTGTCCTTACATGATGGTAAGACAAAGAGTCTTTTAGATATATTACATGTGCCATCTATTATAAAGAACTTGGTGTCAATCGGTCAAATGGTAGAGCAAGGGCTGCAAGTCAGATTTAATGCAAAGGGCTGCTTTGTAGAAGACTTCAATGACAAGTGCAGGTTGGTAGCAAAGGGAAGTAGAGTTGGACGTATGTTTACTCTGGATGCTGGAATTCCTACTATGAATGCTACTATGTATGCTAAAGGAAAAGATGTTGTTGCTGATATTGAAATTTGACACAAACTCATTGGACATGCAAATGTACAAAGGTTGAAATTAATGCAGTCCAAAGGGTTTCAGGTTTGCCTACATTTAGAGTTGCAGAATTTCATAAGGTATGCGAAGCATGTCAGTTTGGTAAGCAGGCAAGACAACCCTTTTCACATGACAGAGATGTAAGCAGAAATATCCTTGATGTTGTGCATACAGACATTTGAGGGCCTACACAAAATGTATCTCTTGGAGGCAGTTCATACTTTGTCGCATTCATTGATGATTGTTCTAGAAAGTTGTGGGTATATTTTATGAAGGAAGAGAGTGAAGCATTTGAGCACTTTAGAACTTTCAAGGGTGCAGCTGAAAGAGAAACATGCTTGAAAGTAAAGTGCTTGAGGTCAGATGGAGGGGAAGAGTATCTCTCGAATGAGTTTAGTGATTTTCTGAGGTCACATGGGATAAAGAGACAGTTCACATGTAGGTATATCCCACATCAAAATGGGGTTGCAGAAAGGAAAAACAGGTATATTGCAGAAGTTGCACTCGCCTTGATGGCTAAAAAGAATATGCCTAAGCATTTTTTGTCTAAGGTTGTTCATATTGTTGTTTATATTATGAACAGAACTCCCACAGCTGCAGTTCATGGGATGACTCCTGAAGAATGCTTTACTAGCAAGAAGCCTGATGTATCACACTTGAAGGTATTTGGCTGTGTTGCATATGTTCATGTGCCAGATGAGCTACGGAAGAAGCTTGATCCAAAGGCAAAAAAATATGTCTTTATTGGATACTCTTTAGAGCAGAAAGAGTATCGCTGTTATAACCCTGTCAATGTAAGTTTAGAGTGAGCAGGGATGTCATCTTTGATGAAATGAGCAGTTGGTATGCATCTAGTGGTGATGCATTGGATGATGATGATGATCATGACACTCATGTGCAAGATGAAAAGCAAGAATCACGAACTCTTAGTGGACCAGAGACATCATCTGGTAGTCCTTGGTCTGGGAGACTAAGGAGTAGCTCTACGTCTTCAGGTGCATCTAGTAGTACTACAGGTAAAGACAAAGGAAAGAATAAAGTGTCAGATGGCATTGATGAAGTTCTTGATGGAGACTCCAGTGGCTCAAAGAGCTTGGATGATGAGCTTGGCATTCCTTCAGTGAGGACTCCAGGTGTGCAGAGAGCACGCGTCAATGCAAAGACTCCATTGAGTGATCCAGTAGTACGCAGATCTAGTAGGGTCAGATACCCTGTTAAAAGCTTTGGTTTTGAAGGTTATGTAACTCACCATTATGCTTATATGGTGAAACTAGTTGAGGATGTTGAGCCCACTTGTTTTGAGGATGTTGTTGGTCATACTCATTGGGATGCAGCAATGGATGAGGAGATGGCTACATTAGAGGCCAATAAGACTTGGGATCTAGTATCATTGCCGAAAGGCAAGAAAGCTATTGGATGTAAATGGGTTTATAAGATTAAGCACAATGCAGATGGTTCTATTAGTAGGTACAAAGCTAGGCTGGTTGGAAAAGGCTATGCCCAGACATATGGCATAGATTATGATGAAACCTTTAGTCCAGTTGCTAGGATGGCAACTGTCAGATGTGTGATTGCTTTGGCAGCAGCCAAAGGTTGGAGGTTGCAACAAATGGATGTGAAGAATGCCTTCTTACACGGTGATTTGCAGGAAGAAGTGTATATGGATCAGCTAGCAGGTTATGAAGATTTAGAGCATCCCACGTATGTGTGCAGGTTGAAGAAGGCACTCTATGGGCTCAAGCAAGCACCTAGAGCATGGTCTGACAAGATCAGAGAGTATCTTGTCAATATTGGATTTTATATTTTTGATGCTGATCACTCACTTTATGTGAGAAAGGGAGATGCAGGTTTGGTCATCATAGTCATCTATGTGGATGACTTGATTATTACAGGTGATAGTGATATTGGGATTGCTAAAGTTAAGGACTTTTTGAAGAAGAAGTTTGAGATGAAGGATTTAGGTGAGCTAAGGTACTTCCTTGGCATTGAGGTGATCAGATGTGATGATGGTATATGGCTATCCCAAAGACAATATGGCTTGGATATGTTGTCCAAGTATGGTATGACAGCATGCAACCCACTTTCAGTCCCATTGGAGCAGAATGTAAAGTTGAGTATTGATGTTGGGGATGAGATAGAAGACCCTACTATGTTCAAGAGGATAGTGGGGATTTTGATCTACATGACCATTACAAGGCTGGACTTGAGCTATGCTATTGGTCTTGTGAGTCAGTTTATGCAAGTACCTAGAAAGCCACATTTGGATGCAGTCAGACGCATATTGAGATATGTGAAGTCCACATTACATTATGGACTTTTCTATGAGGCAGGTACATATGTACAAGTGTTTGGATACACAGATGTAGATTGGGCTGGTAGTATGTCTGATACAAGATCTACCAGCAGATACATGTTCTCTCTTGGTAGTGTAGCAGTTGCTTGGAGCAGCAAAAAGCAATCTACAGTTGCTTTGTCGAGTACAGAGGCTGAGTTTAGAGGTGCTGCTATTGCAGCATGTGAGGTAGTATGGCTACAAAAGTTATTGGTTGATTTAGATGTGCAGGTGAAAGGTCCAGTTGTCATTTATTGTGATAACATGAGCAGTATACAGTTGGCTAGGAACCCTGTGTTCCATGCCAGGACAAAACATATTGAGGTACACTACCACTTTGTGAGAGAGAAGGTACTAGCAGGTGAGATTGACTTGGTGTATGTCAGCACACAGGATCAGATAGCTGACATCTTCATGAAGGCATTGGGTACAGAGAAGCTTCAAAAGTTTCAAAGCTTACTTGGAGTTGCAGAGATGCAGTTGAGCTTGAGGGGGAGTGTTGAGATGACAAGCTCAACACATGCAGACATTGATGATGGACCACCTAGTTAGATGAGTCCACACATCTACACTTAGCACGTCGGTGGTCATTATGACTCTCACATGGCCACTGACTCATTACTTATTATATTCAGGTTGTTACACCTACTTACAGCTGGCGTAGTTATAGCGCTAGTCAACTAGTGTAGTCGATTATGCATTGTTTGACTTAGTAGGCCACTTTCCTTTATGTTGTATCTTATCTATACTTTGTGTATATTGTAAAGTGTGTGGAAGAAGAAGAAGAAACCAACAAGAAAACATTTTGTCCTCCATCTCTCTTCTTGTCTCTTGACTGAGCTTCTCCTTGTGCATTCTGTGTGTGTTCGGTGCAGCATCTTGAGCAAGTCCCCCCACCACGCGATTCTTGACATGGTCGGACTCCTACCCAAATTTCTCAACATATTGGGTATGATTGCACTATTCCACAACTCTTTTGGCCACCTTCTCCTTAGCCACAACTTCTCTAATGTTGTGGATAGTCCTGAACTTCAGCTGGTTATAGGTGTAGTTCTCAAGGGAGATGTGGTACCTTGCCCTTTTGATGATGCCCATGGATGCTCAAAATCTAGCACCCTAACACATCTAAATCAAGCATATAATATATCAATATAGCCTTATTATATTTTGTAAAATTATAAATTTCTAAAAGAGGGGCATAACTTTTTAAGGCCTGAAAGCAATGGTGGCTAAGGCCAATGTACATTTAAAAATATTAGTAATCAATAAACTCTTGCACGAAGGGGTGCATGTGGGGGAAGATTGGGGTGTGCTTCTTCAATATATCCCTCTCTCTCGCATGTACTTCGAGAGCATTTGATGTGTAAAAGAATCTCTCTCTCTCCCTCCCTCCCTCTCTCTCTCTCTCTCTCTCTCTCTCGTGTGTTTTTGCAATGATAATTATGGAGAGTGATGAGAATGAAGAGGATGATGATGTAGATATGTGTTCTTCTCTTTGTGTCCCATGGGCAAGAGATTGAATCTCTGCATAGATTTTGCTCTGATTGTGTTTTTGGGAGAGTTATTCCTTCCATTGCTTCATATTTGTAGTGCACTGGTTGGGAAATCAATCGCTCATGGGGAAGAGATTCAAGACATTAATGGCAGGGTACTATTCGATTTGATTACAAAAGGGCGATTCAAAAAGGATTTTGATGCATCATTTTGCCATCATTTGGCTTCCTCTAATATGATTAAGCATCATCACAGCAAACTGGCAAGATTGATTTGCATTCATTTGCATCTTATCGTCTTGTTCTGAGGCTTGTACTATTGTCTAGCAGTTCCACTTCAATAGGTGTCCCCATTGACTTATTATTGGAAGTGTTCATCGCCCTCCCTAATCATTGCAAAAAGGCCGCCAATTTTTTATCGATCTATTTTCTCTTTGTCGACATCTCGTATGTGTAGTTTCATGTTCCATCAGAAGTTATGTAGCACTATTTGATCATCATGCGTAAAGCCTTTCCATTATGACAAATCAATTCACAATATTTTATGTTATATACATATTTAAGAAGGGCCATTGATACAAGTGTTTCTATTCGACACATTCTCAACACATGGTTCAGTTGAAGAATCCTCACGAGCATGAATAAGATGGTCATCCCTTTGAGATTTTCAAGTGTGCAAGCTCATGGAAAAGCAGGGGATGGCATCCTTAGTGTGGTGGTCCTTGGGTGGTCTCCTACAACTCGACTTTGTCATTGGCGCTAAAGACATGTTCAATGGTGTTGAGGTTCTTTTTCTTTGTGCTTGCCGAGGACGGCTTTGCAATTGTGTTTGGGGAGAATGACAATGCCCATGGATGCTCAAAATCTAGCACCCTAACACATTTGAATCAAGCATATAATATATCAATATAGCCTTATTATATTTTGTAAAATGATAAATTTATAAAAGAGGGGCATAACTTTTTAAGGCCCGAAAGTAATGGTGGCTAAGGCCAATGTACATTTAAAAATATCATTAATCAATAAACTCTTGCACGAAGGGGTGCATGTGGGGTGTGCTTCTTCAATATATCCCTCTATCTCGCATGTACTTCTTCGAGAGCATTTGATGTGTAAAAGAATCTCTCTCTCTCTCTCTCTCTCTCTCTCTCTTGTGTATTTTTGCAATGATAATTATGGAGAGTGATGAGAATGAAGAGGACAATGATGCAGATACATGTTCTTTTCTTTGTGTTCCATGGGAAAGAGATTGAATCTCGGCATAGATTTTGCTCTAATTGTTTCCCCGGGAGAGTTATTTCTTCCATGGCTTCACCTTTCTTCTTCTATGAATGGGAGCCGATGGGCCTGATCTTATTGTGCTGCCATTTTGAGTTCTTGCCATGATATCATAGTTCACCATTAGTGTCCTTAAGATAATTTCTTGCTGAAAGGTAAGCAAGAATTGATTATGCTTTTATAGAAAGAATAAAATGCTTAAGTACAAAAAGAGAAATTTTCCTTCATGCAGTCTATTCATTCCAAAAAATTTACAACTTTTTTCCTCAAGCATGAGTTTATTTTCATCCATTCAGCCAACTTACTTGAAACTTCATCTTTCCTTCATTTTCTCTCTCTTGGCACTCAAACCAAACCTCTGCCACTCTGATCCACTGAGAATTGAAGTTTCCAACAACCATTTCCCATCAAATCAGCAAGGAGGGGAGAAATCCAAGCATCAAAGCATCAAACTCAAGTGCCTGAAAGTATATTATCTATTGATACTTATCAAGTGTTATTTGATACTACATTCCTTGTGTCTCTTGACACAATTAAATCTTCTACTACTCAAATCTGAGAGTTTTGGGCTGATTTGCTGCTCCAGCATGGGTAAAGACTCTCCAACTGTTCGATTCAAAGGGGTCGGGTTTCACACCTGGCAAACCCGCATCAAGCTCATTTTGATGAAGAAGGGTCTTTGGACCATTACCAATGGCAAGGAGAAGAAGCCTCGGGATGTAGACCTTGCAGCTACTTGGCGAAAGAATGATGACAAAGCACATGCCATCATCAAGCTGAAATTGGATGATAGCTACATCCACCATGTGGATACCTGTGAAACCTCTAATGATACATGGAAGAGATTAGATACTTTGTTTGGTGCACAGTCATCTAGATATGGATTACTGATTGAATTTTTCAGGCTAGATATGAAATCAAACACATCTCTTGCAACTCACTTGAACTACATGGAAAGTCTCTTAACTCAGCTTGCAGGAATTAATCTCAAGATGGATGAATATATTTGTATTGGTGTGTTGTTAAAAAGCCTACCTCTCCTGACTAAAATAATGTGTCAACTACATTGATCAACATGCCTATTCCTAAACTAATTGACATTAAGGCCTCCTTGCTCTCTAGAAGAAGAAAAGAAGGTAAAATCCAAAGAAGAACCAAGCACTTCCAAAGATGAACAAGTGTTATATGTAGGTACCAGGTATAAGGGCAAGAAAGATCAACTGGTATGTGACTTTTGCAAAAAAGATCAGGCACACAGATAAATTTTGTCATGCCAGGAAGAGGTCCCAAAGGGCCTATCTAGTTGTTATTAAAGAAGAAGAGGACCATGGAGTAAAACAAGAAGATGACCACCATGAGAAGGACAAACCTAATCAGTCCTTTTATTTTGATAGTCTTTTTTAGCCATGTATTGCCTAGCCCTAATGCTTCTGACATAAGCTTGTAAACTCCTCATGTAACCTTGTACTACAGCCTCTGTACACTTTGTGAGGCCTCTGTTACATCCTTTGGATGTCCATCATGTCTTTGGTATCCACACTTAGTTTTTTGTGTGACAGCCTCTTGTGTTTACCATGTTTGTGGTGTGCCCACACTTTGTAAGTGGTTGCTCACTAAAGCCTCTACACACTTTGTACTTCTTTGGTTGTTTTTGAGGAGGGGTGTTGAGATATTGGCAATCACACTTAGCTTAGCCTCTTTGTATGGAGCAATGTGGGCTTAGGATGCAGAATCCCATATGCACAGTGGAGGAAAGTGTGGCCTAGTCTATTCCTATAAAGCATTGCACTTGCTCTCATTTTGAATGCAATGTCATAGTACTTTTGTACTTCTATGTCATAGTCAACACAAGACTGTGTTTATTAGTCAACACACATTTTGAATGCAATGTCATAGTACTTTTGTACTTTTATGTCATTGTCAACACACAAGACTATGTTTATTAGTCCAAGATTCCATCTTGGAACCTAATTCACTTGTGTGACATTTGGTCTTGATGTCTATTATCTCCTAAGCTCACTCTTCCTCTTTCAACCTCCATAGCCATGCTCTAGATCTGACATTGTTTACAATTCTAAGGTAGAAGAAGTTCATCCAAATCATCTATGAATTATTCTCAAACTTCTTTGAGAGAACAAGCTCTTTGCCAAAAGGAAGAAGTGTTCATTCTTTAAGAAGACAATTGAATACCTAAGGTTCATCATCTCGAAGGAGGGCATCTCCGTGGATCCTACCAAGGTCAAAGAATGTCCAGGATTGGCCACCACCTCACAACATCAAGGAAATTAGAGGATTTCTAGGTTGATAGGGTGGTATAAAATCTTCATCAAGGATTATTCCCTAATAGCATCACCTCTCACTGAGTTTCTCAAAAAGTAAGCCAATATCATGTGGGTAGAATGAGGGTAGGAAAGCTTTGCCAAATTAAAAGAGTATCTCACCACTGCTCATCTATTAAAGTTGATAGACTTCATGAAGAAATTTGAGGTCAGTGAGCTGATTTTAGCATTATGGCACATGGATGCATTCTTATCCATGAAGGATGTCTTGTTGCTTACTCTTCTTAGAAGCTCAAATCTTATGAGAAAAATTATGCCACACATGACCTTGAGCTTCTAGCCATCATCTATGCCTTGAAACTATGGCGTCATTATTTGCTAGGTAGAAGATTCACACGTGACTGATCACAAGAGCCTCAAATGGATCTTCACGCAGCTTGGTCTGAACATGAGGCACATGAGATGGATTGAAGTGCTCTAGAAATTTGATTTTGAGATCAAGTTCTTCCCTAGAAAAGATAATGTGGTAGTTGATGCTCTAGGTAGGAAGTAATTTCTCAGCTTTCTATTTTTAGAAGATCCCACCAATAGAGGATTTCTTGCAAGCCTAACTTCCATGCCACAAGTAATCCTATTTTGGAAACTGTGGCTGCTAAAATCCCTAATGAAATAGATTATATGGAGAAGATAGTTGGAATCTCAAGAAGAATATTCTTTGGGAGGCCCAACTACATCCTCATCTCAAAATCCACAATGTCTTTCATGTAAATCTCTTGAAACCTTATGTTTCTAGCCTTGATCATGTCCTAGATGATGGAAAAATTGTAATGCTAACACAGGGAGTTTTGAAAGTCCATCCTGAAAGAGTCTTAGAAATTAGAGAAAAATCTCTTAGGAATCGTACTCTTCGTTGAGTACCTTAAGCAATGGAAGGACTTTCCTGATGAAGAGAATGCCACATGGATCGAGGAGTAAATTCTTAGAAGAGACCACCCTAAGTTTCTCTCGAGATGAGGACATCTCAATTTCTTAAGGGGAAGAGGATGTAATGGACCCATTTTTTCCATACAAACAATTGCAAGAGTTTTCTTTACATGCGTATATTTTTTCTATTTCCATTCCCTGGTCCTCATGCAAATCCTCCCCCCCTCTGGGGCTCATAAAAATTTCCCTCTACACATGCATAGATTTCTCTCCTAGTCCTCTTGTGAATCCTCCTTCCTCAAGCTAGTAAATCTTCCCTCCATACTCGCATGAGAAGCCCCCCCTTAAGAAAATTATAAAAAAAGAGAGGGGAGGGGAGATAATGGGGGGGTTGGTGCCCAAATAGGTCACCAACCCTTTGAACCCTCCGCCCCTCCCCCAATGATTAAGGGGGGAGGTGAAGTAATGGGGGGAGGGGGATGGCAGCCTGACACGCCACCAACCTCTTGATGTACCCCCCCACCTTCCCCCCCTTGTGCCCTCGTGGCCCACTGCCCCAATTTAAAAAAAGATTATCTTGTCATGGATGAACAGATTAAAATGATTTGTTGTTGTGGAAAGGACTGTTGAGATATCGAGCTCCACTCGTGATATGCCAGAGTGACCGTTGTGCATTTATGTCACCGAGTTGTCAGTTGTAGATGCGGTTGGTACACCGCCCATGAATAATAGCTACATGATAGCTATCCTTATCTACTCTAGTTCGTGGCTCAGTTAGTATGCCACCTTAGTTAGTTGAGTTTGGTTTGAGACCCATATATAGGGTTCTTCTATTTCCTTGTACTAGAGTTCTTTTTGGCTTACACAACTAAGAAGAGGAAAACTGTTTTCAGTCTCCACCCTTGTGTGTATTCCCCCATTGTGCAAGCAAGAAAGCTACAAGTGAGACTCCTTCCTTCTCTCCCACAATCTTGACATGGTATCAGAGCCTTGTTCGTAGTAAGGAGCTCAAGAAAGCAAGCCAAGCTCACGGTGTTCTGGTAAGAGGAGCAGTGTTGCTTTCATTTTCTGTTTTGGGAGCAGATCTCTGCAGGTAGCACAGCCGAAAATTGCAAGAGTGCATTGTCTCAGGTTGAGACGCCCTTCGCGGTGAAACAAGAGGGCAGTATATGCTGCGGGCAATGGGCTTTAGCCCTCAGCGACCCTGTTTTTTTAATTTGAGGCCATTTCGGGGCCTGTTTTGGAGGCGGAAGTTTTCTGCACGCACTCAAGAAAAGGCCCAGTTTTATGCTGTGCAGCACTGTTCTACAGGTCGGTGAAAAGTTACTGTAGAAATTGCATCGTATGCCTGTGCGCAGAGACATTGGGAGTTACAGAATCATCCCTGTTGCCTGTTGATGCAAAATCGTCACTAGGAAGTGACTGTGTGGTTAAATACCACTTTTTGTCAGTCTTACAGATTTGCCCTTGTGAGGCTGAAGCTGTGTTCTTTGCAGTGACAGAATTTCTTGCAGTGTTCTGTAATGGCGTCTGATTCTCTTTCACAGATTGTCATTGAAAAGCTTGACAAGAACAACTTCCAAGCATGGAAGTTTAGAATGACGAATTTCCTTATGGGAAAAGGATATTGGGAAGTTGTTGCAGGAAATGAAGAAGAACCAGTTCTTCCTGATGTTCCCAATCAACAGCAAATGCAGACATTTAAAGCATGGCATGAGAGAGCCAGGAAAGTTATGTACTGGCTGTCTATCAGCATTTCAGACTCTATGATTGTGCATATTCAAGATGCAAGTACGCCAAAGGAGGCATGGGATACTTTGTCAAAAATGTATAGCACAAATACGCAAGCCAGGAAAATGCAGCTCAAGCAAGAGTTGCACAATGTGCAAAGAGAAAATATGAGCATCAATGACTACCACATGAAGGTGAAGAAGATTGCAGATACACTTGCTTCCATTGGGTCGCCAGTGGAAGATGATGATTTAGTTTCCGTGACCTTGAATGGTCTAGGAAAGGATTATGCACAGTTTCGAACATCCATTTCCGTCCGTAAAAGATTTCCTGATTTTGAGCAGTTGATTGCTCTTCTAATTTCTGAGGAGCAGAGAAATGGTGGTGCATCCTCTTCAGGAGGAACTTCAAAAGAAGCTGTCTTCTACTCAAATGCTGGAAGAGGTAGAGGCAGAGGTAGAGGAGGCCGATTTGGAGGCCGTGGTAGAAATCAGAATATGCAGCAAACTCAAGAAAACCAGTCCTATGGAGGAGGACGTGGTAATTCTAGAGGCAGGGGGAGCCAAAGAGGTCGTGGTGGATGGCAAAGAGGCCAAAATGCAAACAGTAATGTTGAATGCTACTACTGTGGTAAAATGGGTCATATGGCTAAAGACTGCTATAAAAAGCAGAATGACATCATGAATGGAAAACTGCAACAAGGGAATTATGCATCTTCTAGTAGACAGGGTGATGACAGAAATGAGCATTTGTTTATGGTGCAGCACATGAACAATTCTGTGACAAGTGCAGAAGAAAGCAATGATGTATGGTATGTTGACTCAGGTGCATCAAACCACATGACAGGTCATGCAGAATGGATGGAGGATGCAAGGAAAATGGAAAAACCAGGATTTGTGGAGACTGGTGATGATACTGCACATCCTATTGTGCAGATTGGAAAAATTCCTTTGTCTATGCAGGATGGGAAAAAGAAATACCTGTCTGATGTATTTCATGTCCCGAATATCACCAAGAATCTGGTTTCTGTTGGTCAAATGGTTGAGCAGGGCTTGCAGGTCAGATTTAATCCTCATGGATGCTTTGTTGAGGATATGAAAAATAAAGGTCGCTTGATAGCAAAAGGAAAGAAGAAGGGCAAAATTTTTACGTTGGATGCAGACATGTCTGAATTGAGTGCAGCAATGTTTGCACATGGGACCGGTGTAGTTACAGATATTGATATCTGGCATAAACGCATTGATCATGTTAATGTACAGCGACTTAAATCAATGCAGGCCCAAAATATTGTTGCAGGATTGCCTAAATTCAAGGTTGCAGAAATGCATAAGGTATGTGAAGCCTGTCAATTTGGAAAACAGGCAAGGAAATCATTTCCTAGACATGTTCAAGAGAGTGAGAAGCCATTGGAATTAATCCACTCTGATGTGTGGACTACTAAAGCTGCATCTCTTGGAGGCTGTCATTATTTTGTCACTTTTATTGATGACTATAGCAGAAAAGTTTGGGTGTATTTTATGAAAAAGAAAAGTGAAGTTTTTGGGCATTTCAAAACTCTTAAAGCTATGGTTGAAAAAGAAACAGGCCTGCAAATAAAATGCCTAAGGTCAGATGGAGGGGGAGAGTACCTCTCAAATGAGTTTGCAAGGTTCCTGCAAGAGCATGGCATAAAGCATCAATATTCATGCAGTCATACCCCACAACAAAATGGAGTTGCAGAAAGGAAAAACAGGCATATTGGAGAGGTATCTCGTGCCATGCTCAACAAAAAAGACCTGCCAGATTTTTATTGGGCTAAAGCAGTTGCTACAGCAGTCTACATAATGAACAGGACTCCCACTGCAGCAATACATGGGATGACTCCAGAGGAGAGGTATACTGGTAGGAAACCAGATATTTCTCATTTGAAAATTTTTGGTTGCATTGCCTATGTACATGTGCCAGATGAGTTGAGATCCAAGTTGGATCCAAAAGCTGAGAAGTGCATCTTTATTGGTTACTCTCTGCAGCAAAAAGGGTATAGATGCTATAACCCTTCTACTCGTAAGTTTACAGTGAGCAAAGATGTTGTTTTTGATGAGATGAGTAGCTGGTATAAACCAGTAAATGTGATTGATGATGTAGATGCACAAAATGGTAATGCTGCACAGAATTCATAGTAGCAGTCACAAAATATTAGTGGACCTGGAGCGTCCGCTAGCAGTGGTTCACATTCTTCACCATGGACAGGCAGATTGAGATCAGGAGAATCTTCTCAAGGCAATGCAGATAGTGGTATGCAGGTATCACGAAAAGGAAAAGAGAAGGTTGATCAGCCCATGTTTGATGTGAATGCAGGTCACTCTTATGTGGATGGTGAATCCAGTGGCTCAGAACAGAGCATTGATGATGAGTTGGGTATTCCTTCTATTGTTACACCTGGAGTAAGGAAGACCAGGGATGTTTTGAGAGTACCTGGGAGTGAACCTACTTTGCGCAGGTCTACCAGAGCTAGGTATCCTGTGGATAGGCTGAAATATGATGGATTTACAGCCATTCACTATGCATATATGGTCAAAGTGATACAGGAACCAGAACCCACTTCTTTTGAGCAAGCCATGGGAAAAGAAAAATGGGAGAAAGCCATGGATGAAGAAATGGATGCCTTGGAAGAAAATGCTACATGGAAATTGGTACCTTTTCCTAAAGGTAAGAATGCAATTGGCTATAAGTGGGTTTATAAGGTGAAGCACAATGCAAATGGTTCTGTGAACAGATACACGGCAAGATTAGTAGTCAAGGGGTATGCACAAACATATGGCATTGACTATGAAGAAACATTCAGCCCGGTTGCAAGGATGGCAACTGTAAGAGCAGTCATTGCTATGGCTGCATCAAAGGGATGGTCTTTACATCAGATGGATGTAAAGAATGCCTTCTTGCATGGTGATTTGCAAGAAGAGGTCTATATGGAGCAGCCACTAGGTTATGTGCATGCTGATCATCCTGAGTTTGTTTGCAGGTTGAAGAAAGCCTTGTATGGCTTGAAGCAAGTACCTAGAGCATGGTCTGACAAGATAGGACAGTATCTTGTCACTATTGGCTTTCAGATTTCCAAGGCAGATTTCTCACTTTATGTGAGAAAAACAGAGAAAGGTATTATGCTACTTGTCATTTATGTTGATGATTTGATTATGACAGGTGACAGTGATGAAGATATCCTTCATGTGAAAATGCTATTGAAGCAGAAGTTTGAGATGAAGGATTTGGGAGAGCTGCGTTATTTCTTGGGCATTGAGGTGATTAGATCACCAAGTGGGATACAGCTCTTGCAGAGGCAGTATGGATTGGACATGCTGTCCAAATATGGGATGACAGGCTGTAAGCCTATTTCAGTTCCTTTGGAGCAGAATGTGAAGCTGAGCGTAGATGCAGGTGAGCTTCTGGAAGACCCTACTATGTACAGACGCATAGTAGGAAGCTTGATTTATATGACTATTACCAGGCCAGATTTGAGCTATGCTGTTGGATTGGTAAGTCAGTTTATGCAGGCTCCAAGGAAACCACATTTGGATGCGGCTAGATGCATACTCAGGTATGTGAAGTCCACATTGCAGTATGGACTATTTTATGAGACTGGGATTCAGATACAGCTGCATGGATACACTGATGCTGATTGGGCTGGTAGTATTTCTGATAGACGATCTACCAGTGGATATGTGTTCTCTTTTGGGAGTGCTGCAGTCACTTGGAGCAGTAAGAAACAGCCTACAGTTGCCTTTCGAGCACAGAGGTCGAGTACAGGGGTGCAGCAATGGCTGCATGTGAGGTAGCTTGGTTGCATAAGCTACTTTATGATATGCATTAGCCTACAGAAGGGCCAGTTGTCATTTATTGTGACAACATGAGTAGTATACACTTGGCAAATAACCCAGTCTATCATGCTAGAACAAAGCACATTGAGGTGCATTATCACTATGTGCGGGAGAGGGTTTTACTAGGTCTTATTGATCTAGTTTATGTCAGCACAAAGGATCAAGTAGCTGACATATTTACGAAGGCATTGGGCGCAGAGAAGCTGCGCAAGTTCAGAGACCTGCTTGGTGTGCAGGAATTGGGATTGAGCTTGAGGGGGAGTGTTGAGATATCGAGCTCCACTCGTGATATGCCAGAGTGACCGTTGCGCATTTATGTCACCGACTTGTCAGTTGTAGATGCGGTTGGTACACCGCCCATGAATAATAGCTACATGATAGCTATCCTTATCTACTCTAGTTCGTGGCTCAGTTAGTATGCCACCTTAGTTAGTTGAGTTTGGTTTGAGACCCATATATAGGGTTCTTCTATTTCCTTGTACTAGAGTTCTTTTTTGCTTACACAACTAAGAATAGGAAAACTGTTTTCAGCCTCCACCCTTGTGTGTATTCCCCCATTGTGCAAGCAAGAAAGCTACAAGTGAGACTCCTTCCTTCTCTCCCACAATCTTGACAAGGACTAGTTGGTTTCTACTTGAAACAGTGGTCACAACTTTCACTAATAAAACAATCTCTATCTATGTCCACATAAAGGGTTAATTTAGTAGTTGCACTCCCCTCTACGGTCAACTGCTCAAGCTCGAGAGTATGAGCTGAAATTATATTAGATCCGCCCATGAACATCTCACCAACACCTAGGACGGATGGACCAAAATGGACGGTTCCCTCTTATGGTGACGCATAACCATGAGGGGCTCTAGTCTTGAAAGATGTCTAGAATATGTAATTGGTCTTATAATGGAGAAGAAACATGTACTATTTGACGCGGTTTAGCATCAGGAGCCTGGAATTTATGGACTCATTATCGCTTCTCTGGTTTTGAGGGTGGACTTTGTACAAAACTCTATGAGCTAATAATACATATGGTTTTATGAAATATTTAGAAAGGGCTATTTTCTTCGTTTTTGTATTGTGCCTAACAAAGATGTGTAACAAATCGTGTGTTAAGGAACAATTAAAGAAGCTGCTCTTAAATATCCAATAGTGTGGTAGCATGCCTTGTTAGATAACTAAAGCAAACCTTGTTTTCTTTTCTAAGGTAAGTGGGAGAACATCTCTCCCCGACTGGAGGCATTCAGCAACTAGGTGGACCTAATGAGTTGGGTGCTTTCCTAACAAGGAATTATTTATTATTGAGATGATGGACCGCTTGGCTAGATAGGTCCGCACGTCTACACTTAACACGTTGGTAGTCATTATGATCCTCACATGGCCACTAACTTATCACTTATTATTATATTTAATTTTTTGCACCTACCTACAACTGGCATAGTTATAACACCAGTCGATTAGTATAGTTAGTTATGACCTATTTAACATAGTAGGCCACTTTTCTTTATGTTATATCTTATCTATACTTTGTGTACATTGTATTGTGTGTGGAAGAAGAAGAAAAAAACTAGCAAGAAAACGTTTTGGCCTCCATCTCTCTTCTTGTGTTCTTGAGTGAGCTTCCTCTTATGTATATGGTGTGTGTTTGGCATGGTTTAAGGCTGAAGTGAAGGAGAAGAAACAAGGATTCGAGCAAGCAAGCAATGGGTAAAAAGCTCTCCGATTCTTCCACTCTTTCTCTTGGATAGTGTCTATGGAGGGACTGGAAGCAGGGCAAAGCAAAATCTTAGATTGTCGCGAGATTTGGTGTGCAACCAAAGTTCTGTATATTTTGTGAGAAGATCAACCCTTTAGGGATATCCCACTACTTTTTTGGGCATTTGAGGCTGTTTTAGGCCCCGTTTTAGATCCGCAAGATTGCGGAGAGCAGTTTCAAGCTATACTGTGATTTCGGTTGTGTCGATGAAAGTTGGTGCATAGTTTGGGGGGATTTAAAAAAGCAAGCCCCCAATTTGAAGTTTTTTCACAAAATTTTCCAAAACTTGGAGTTTTTCAATGTATTTGCCAAAACTTGGAGTTTTTTCACAAAATTTGTAACTTTATGAGGGATAATCTTGTTATCCATATTGAAAATTTGTATTAAACAAGCTATTCAAGGGACTATTTTTTTCAAACTCTCAAAATATACCGAAGAGAGAAAAATGAACAAAATTGGGTTTCTACCACACATCTCAAAAAGTACCCTTATCAATCAGACTAATCTCTAAAATTATAAGTCAATCTAAACAAAACACAAAAAGAACTCAATATAGGAAAATATAATTATTTCTCTTGCAACTATTTAGGCAAATTATGAAAGCCACTTATATATAACTATTATATAGTATCGATATGTGGACTTGATAGCAACAAATGTCAATATCTTCCTCATTTTTTTTACTAATCACTCCAAAGCTTCTCATATATGCAATGGTTGTAGGGAGCTTTAACTCTAACATATCTACAAGGGATATATCATTTTCATCCTCTTGTTGAAAAATTTGGCCAAGTATTTGTTCAACCTTTCCAATGGCAAAGGTTGCATCATTTATTGACCACTTCTCATCATAGTTTGTAGCTTTTGACAACGAATCTAGTTTACCATTTGCGGTTCTGAAGGTCTTTCTCATGTCTAGCTCCTTTTGTGTAGGTTTAGGTATGATTTGACTCATGTAGAATTTAAAGAAAACCTTGTGCTAAAAATAAAAATTAGTAGAATTGACTATGGAAAGTGGAAGGAAGAGCAATATGCAAAAGAGAAGCAAAGAGTAGAGTTGTTGCATGAGGACGGGAAGCAACCATATCATGGTTTGGTTCAACATAAAACTTGGCCATGGTTTATATCAATAGCAGACTTGCCAATCAAAGGTTAGATGAAACATGGTTTAGATCAAAAATACCCAATTAACAAATGAAAATTAGAAATTAGAACATGGTTTAGATAAAAAACACATTGATAACATGATAAGGGGAAGCAAACAATTGAGAAGGTGTAACATGGGAAGGAGAAGCAACCATAATATATATTAGAAATGTGACTAGAGTAGATGATACATGATTAGATTCTATGTAACCATGCTTTCCATAATAGGAGTAAAGGACAAAGATCAAGATTACCTTAAGAAAAAAGTATCACAATCAACAAAAACGAACTTGGAACATCAATACCAGGAAAAATGAAAATGCTTTGCACACAAAACAAGAATGATTTATAAAGAGATATTTCACATATAAATAGACAATCCTCTGAGGGGAATTAAAACGAAGTGATCAACAAGCTTTATGAAACAAAATCGAGATTACCTTGAGAAAAAAATTGTCACAACTAGCAAAAATGAACTTGGAGCATTAAAATTAAGAAAAATGAAATTTCT
Organism: Lygodium microphyllum; assembly: GCF_053477565.2. NCBI lineage: Eukaryota > Viridiplantae > Streptophyta > Polypodiopsida > Schizaeales > Lygodiaceae > Lygodium > Lygodium microphyllum. The sequence goes on from NC_141136.1 coordinate 2,481,918, forward strand.
TTGCACACAAAACAAGCATGATTTATAGTGAGATCCATCACCTACAAATAGGTACCCCCCTCAGTGAATACCAAGCTTTATGGATGTATTCATTGTTGGGGTAAAGGCGCCTCCACCGTGCCGCCCCGTGTATTACTACACTGACAGTACCCGCCACTGCCAACTGCAGGTGGCGGGCACCTGTCACGTCACTTTATTCTTTACATTCATTTTTTAGTGACTAGTAAATAAAGGAAGGCCCGATCACACATTGTGACTGTTGGAGTTCCCATTTCTTGTCTCTCTCTTTCTTGCTCTTGCTCTCCCGCCATAGCTCGCGTGCAAGCTTAGATCATTCTCACCTTTCAACTGGTATCAGAGCTTGGCTTCCTCTTGCTCGAGCTCGACTCGGTGCTTCTCTACCTTCGCATCAACTCCCTTCATGCATTGGATCTCCATCCCGGCAACCATATCCGATCTCCCCGAGCTCCCGTTACTCCCCGACTTCCCGAGCACCTTCCCGGCCTATTGAGGCACCTTCAAGGCATTGATACTGAGGTATTTGATCATTCTTTCAGGGTTTTATTTCAATCTATAGGTTGCAAACAGCAAGGGCAGCCATGGCTTCAAACCCTTGAAGCTTATTCTCCTCATATTGTGCCTTACACCTATCAAGGCTCAAAGAGGCTTGTCATAGGCCTTTGATAGGCCCTTCTTAAGCCCCCCATTACCCCCTTTTCAGCCCATGTGGAGCAGCAGCACATTCAGCACCAACAGGGCAGATTGCACCATTTTTTTCCAGGCTGTTAGCACTCGTCTACTTCAGCTTCACACTTGGCCATTGCTTCTTGCTCTCTACCTTGATCAAGAGGGCTATAGACTTCATGTTTGATGTCATTCAAGCTTTAAGCATTGGTCTTGATCATTCGGGGCTGATTTCTTCAGATTTGGGACTGTCATAAATTGTCATAACAGGCTGAAAACAGGGCAGCACCATTGGCATTAGCATTTGTTGCTTATACTCCATTCCGGTTGTGCTATTTGATGCCCGTATGTAGTCTACATGATGCCTAGTGCCTTGGGAATGTATGCATATGATTATGCCATGATTTTGGCCTAAAATATTGGCTGATTTGGGACTGTTATTTACTGTTATACAGTGCTAGAAACAGGGCAGCCACACTTGGCATTGGCATTTGATGCTTATACTCTACTCCGGTTACCTTGTTTGATGCCCGTATGTGGTCTACATGATGCCTAATGTCTTGGGAATGTATGCATTCGATTTGCCCATGATTTGGCATTGTTTTTGGGCTGAAAATTGATAGTTTTGGACTATTTAGAGCTGATGTACATGAGCGGGCTGAAGCTCATTTGTCACATGTATTGCTTCTCTATCGATACCGGATGTATGCTATGGGTTATGTCATGATGTATTACACTTTGGGGATCGACTTCGAACTCATGATCGTGATTCCAGAATGCTTTTGAGCATCGCATTTGCTCCGTTGTTATTGGTTTGTCATTGGCAGTTTGGTCGACTTGACTGCCATTTGGGCCGCTTATGCCTATTGTCTGTACTTGACGGATAAGCTCTATGCATCACATGCTTTGGTCCGTGTTTGATGCCTCTTAGTTCGTCCATGCTTGACAGATATTTTGGAGCTCCGATTTGGATGTTTTGAGCACTTCCGACTCACAGGGATATTGACTTTGGCTTGCTACTGGCTGTATTGACTTGACAGAGATCTTGCCATTGGGATTATGTCTTGCTTAGTGGTTGCTACATCAGTTGCTTCATGTATGTCATGCTCTTGGGAAGCGTATGACGCATTGACTTGGTCACTTGTCACTGGTACTTTGTCTTGGGTTGCTTGAGCCCTTAACTCGATTGTATGCCTTTTGTGCCAGTGGGAGCATCTTGCATGCTTACTTGACCTTGAGCAGGGATTACATGCTATTGGAGCAGTCTATGACATTGAGCAGTTATAGATGTATTGAAACTTTGGGATTATACTCCGACAATTGGATGTTGCATTGAGTATATGTCTTGGTTCACAGGATGCTTATGAGCTGAGTCTCAATTTTGGATCTGCTTTCTTTTGAGCAGACACCTATTTGTGTCAAGTTTTGGCAGTTGGTTCTATATTTTGCCTAGATTGTCTGGGGTGTGCCTCTTACTGGCAGATGCTATTTGACATCTCTCGGTGTTATGCTCATGTATTTTCACTGTCATTTGGCTTTGCTTTGTCCTCTTTATGCCAGCTTTGGACCTAGCATTGTTTAGTTGACATTAGATCCAGTTTTGGGACAGTTTGCTCTCATTATTGCAATTCTGAAATTTATTACAGCAAGCATTTATTGGTGGACTGAGCAGTATTTTTTATACTGAAATATCCTGATTTGGTATACCGCACCTAGTACTAAGTGGGCAGCATCTTTTGGCACACTTTTCTCGCCGTTTGGAGCTCATTTCAGTGGATTTTGGGCATTTTCTGCAGTAAAACAGCCAGCAGTTTTACATTGTCTGTGCATTTTCAGCTTGCATTATGGCATCCTCTTCGACTGATAATGCCATATTTAACATCACAAAGTTAGATGGTACCAACTACTCTTATTGGAAGAGTCAAATTTGGCAGGTCTTGGTGCAGAAATCTCAAATTAAGCCACTTCGGTTGAGTGGGGAGCAGCCTAAAACTATGGACAATGACGACTGGCTTGAACTTGATGAGCTATGCAAGTCCACGATTGTATTGTCTCTCACTGAACAGGTACATTATAATGTATTTGAGGAAGCACAGAGTGCATGGGATCTATGGAATAAGATCAAGAATCTTTATGATAAGAAAAGTCCGGCGAGTCAGATGTACTGGTTGAAGCAGCTTATGGATCTGCGCATGAAGGATAATGCAATTATGTCTGCTCACTTGAGCCAGTTCCATGCTATACTGAAGAACTTGACTTCCCAGGATATTACCTTTGGAGAGGAAGTAACTCCTCTTTTCTTGCTTGGGACTTTGAATGAGTCATGGGATGTATTCCGCACTGCCCTATGTGCCTCTAGTGCTACTCTGAAACTGAATGATGTTGAGAGTGCTCTTCTGCAGGAAGAGGTTAATCGCAAAAACTTGAATGCCTCTCGTGTTTCACATGCTGTGATAGTTAGAGGCAGGAATGATAGGAATGAACGTGGGAATAACCATGGCCGTGACTCTTAGAAGGGTCGGTCTAAATCTCGTGGAAAGTCGCGTAGTAAGTCACGTGGGCGCAACGCTAATGTCACTTGTCATCATTGTGGAAAAAAGGGCCATATCAGACCACAGTGTCATGAGTTGTGCAATGAGAAGCGCAAGGATAAGGGGAAAGAGAAAGTGTAGGAGAAGTCCTCTGATCGCAGCATAGTACCTGCGAAGTCCAGCGTCAAGATTGAAGAAATTAATGTCACACAGACCGAGGATTCCGATGGTAGTGATGAGTTCATACTTGCAACTAGTTCTTCTGATGCCTCACACTTGACTGAGACACCTAGTATGTATGCACAGTGCTGGTTATTGGATTCAGGTGCGTCCTTCCATGTGACGCCTTACCATGAGTGGTTTCACTCTTACCATACTGTATCTGGATCAGTCAGACTTGGAGATGACAGGTCTCTTGATATTGTGGGCTGTGGAGATATTCAGTTGCAGTTTTCCACTGGCATTTCCTTTTTGCTCAGGGATGTACATCATGTACCTGCGCTTACGCGCAGTCTTATGTCTGCAGGATAGTTGGATGATGCAGGGTTTCATGTCTGTTTTGGGGATTCTGCCTGGAAGATTACCAAAGGCATACTTGTGCTTGCTAGAGCGCCAAGGCTGGCAGCCTCTATCCTCTTGTTGTATCTGGGTCTTCTGTAGACCATGTTTTGGCAGTGGGCTCTATCCCACATGTATCACTTTGGCATGCCCGTTTGGGGCATATGTCTTTGAAGGGAATGAAAATGTTATCTGGTTTGCAGTATCTTCCGCCTTTGGACTATGCACGTTTTGACTCGTGTGATCATTGTCTTTATGGTAAGCAGAATAGGTGTACGCATAAGAAATCGGGTAGGCTATGCATGAGTGAGCCCTTGGCTTTGGTGCATTCAGATGTTTGTGGGCCCATGCTGTGTATGTCTATGGGTGGCGCGAAGTACTTTGTTACCTTCATTGATGATTTTTCTAGGAAAGTGTGGGCTTATCCCATAAAGCAAAAGTCTGATGTCTTGGCAGTCTTTCAGCGTTGGCTTGCTCTTGTTGAGAACCAGACTAGGTATAGGCTGAAATGCCTTAGGACTGACAATGGGGGAGAATATGTCTCACGTGCTTTTGAGCAGTTTTGTGATGACAGGGGTATTAAGCGTCAGTTGACTGCCCCTTACACCCCTGCCCAGAATGGTTTGGCTGAGCGCATGAACAGGACTATTCAGGAGCGTGTCCGCTCTATGCTTAGCCATGCAGGCCTACCACAGAGCTTTTGGGCTGAGGCAGTTAGTACGGCAGTGCATGTCATAAACCGATCACCTTCTAGTGGATTGGATTTCCAGGTTGCAGAGGAAGTTTGGGCTGGTAAGCCACCCTCTTATGCGCATCTCCATGTCTTTGGATGTGAGGCATTCTGCCATGTACCCAAGGACAAGAGGAGTAAGTTGGATCCAAAGAGCATTAAATGCATCTTTCTTGGTTATGGTGATTCAGGAGAGATGGGCTATCGCCTATGGGATCCGCAGGCGCGGAAAATAGTACGCAGCCATGATGTAGTCTTCCATGAAGACAAGATGCACAGGCAGCCTGAGAAGGTGGTTGAGATCCGCAGAGTGATCTTTCAGGAGGAGCCTAGAGCTCCTGCACAGCCAGTTGGACAGCCTATAGCTGCAGCAGATGCTCATGGTCAGGGTGTTGGGCAGGCAACAGAGCCTACAGTGAGACGGTCTGCTAGAGACAGACGTCCACCTGATAGATTTCAGCCCTCTATGCATTATATTTTGGTTACAGATGCAGGAGAGCCTTTCACTTATGATGAGGCTATGCGCAGGGGTGACAGTCACTCCTGGGAGAGGGCTATGTAGTCTGAGATCGACTCCTTGCATAAGAATGAGACTTGGGATTTGGTTGCCTTGCCTAAGGGCAAGAAGGCTTTGCCATGCAAGTGGGTGTACAAGCTGAAAAGTACCCCTGGATACCCCAAGCCGGAATACAAGGCTAGATTGGTAGCAAAGGGTTTTAAGCAGGAGTATGGTGTAGACTTTGATGAGGTCTTTTCTCATGTGGTTAAGATGACCACCCTGCGCTTGGTCTTGGCTTTGGTTGCTCAGCTTGACTTAGATCTATATCAGATGGATGTCAAGACGGCTTTCTTACATGGGGACTTGCATGATGAGATCTATATGGAGCAGCCTAAGGGCTTTGCAGAACCTAGCAGGGAGCACCTAGTGTGCAAGTTGAAGAAAAGTCTTTATGGCTTGAAGCAGGCACCTAGGGAATGGTATCATAAGTTTGATGCCTTTATGCAGTCACAGGGCTATAGCAGGAGTGCTATGGATCTGTGTCTTTACACAAAGAAAGCCCGTGATGGTTCATTGCTTATTTTGGTACTCTGTGTGGATGATATGCTGATAGCAGGGAAAGCTCATGATGAGCTAGATGCTCTTAAATCTCAGCTGAAGAAGAGCTTTGAGATGAAGGATTTGGGACAGGCCTCTCGCATACTTGGTATGCGCATTAGGCGCGACAGGCATCAGGGACTCCTCTACTTGTCACAGAGGGAGTATATTCATAAAGTCCTTGAGCGCTTCCGCATGCAAGACGTAAAGCCTATTGGCTGTCCATTGCCTTCTTATGTGAAGGTATCACAGGCCGATTGTCCACAAACAGATGAGCAGAGGGCCGAGATGGCCAAGATCCCTTATGCTTCAGCCATGGGCAGTTTGATGTATGCCATGATAGCCACTCGTCCAGATATTGCCTTTGCAGTTGGTGTTGTGGCATGCTATATGGCTACACCTGGTAGGAAACATTGGGATGCCGTGAAGGGTATCATGAGGTACCTGAAGGGCACAATAGATATGTGTATTTGCTATGGCAGCCAGGATACAGGGGTCGTGGGGTACACTGACTCCGATTATGCAGGACATGCAAATAGTAGAAAGTCCACTTCTGGCTATGTATTCACCTATGCTGGAGGTGCTGTCTCTTGGATGTCCAGGGTTCAGAAGTGTACGACTTTGTCTACCACTGAGGCCGAGTATGTTGCAGCCACTGAGGCTTGCAAGGAGGCCATATGGCTAGGCCGTCTAGTTGCTGACCTTGGGATTGATGCTATACCTACACTGCATTCGGATTCTATGAGTGCCATTCAGTTGGCTAAGAATCCGGTCTTCCATGCGAAGACGAAACACATTGAGGTGAGGTATCACTTCATACGTGGTGTCGTGGAGGACAAATCTGTTGACATTGTCAAGATCTCCACTGATGAGAATCCTGCAGATCTACTCACGAAAAGCCTCACTACTGAGCACTTTGCCTTCCTCAGGAGATTGATGGGCGTTGGATGAGATGTTGCCTTTCCTCATCCCTTGTACCTATGTACAGTTATACTGTCTTTTTCTTTTCTTTTCTCTCTCACTGGGGCAGATTCGCCTTTAAGTGGGAGGTTGTTGGGGGTAAAGGCACCTCCGCCGTGCCACCCCGTGTATTACTACACTGACAGTACCCGCCACTGCGCGCCCGTCACATCACTTTATTCTTTACATTCATTTTTTAGTGACTAGTAAATAAAGGAAGGCCCGGTCACACATTGTGACTGTTGGAGTTCCCATTTCTTGTCTCTCTCTTTCTTGCTCTTGCTCTCCCGCCATAGCTCGCGTGCAAGCTTCAATCCTTCTCACCTTTCATTCATCATAGCAAAAGGCAAACAATAAACTTGCATACTTTTCATAATAGGAGAAGAGGAGCAAGATCTAGATTACCTTGAAAAAACTTTGGCTCAACAAAAATGAAGTTGGAGCATCAAATCAGGAAAAATGAAATTACTTTGCATACTAAATAAGCATAGTTTATAAAGAGATCCCTAACCTATAAATAGATGGCCCCCTCAATGAATCAAAAAAGCATGATCAATAATTCCACTTTTAGATCCTCGTCCAATCATGTCCACAAATGGATGACTAGTCCATGATTAATAATGTCTACTTTTACTAGAGTTTTCATTATGCTCAAAAAGAAAAATACCAAATATGTGGTCCCTTCACATCATGCATCCAAAATGAACGTCCACCTCCACTTCTTCATATGCCCTTTAAATCTTTCATTCAGTACTGCATGGTCCCCATCTCATTGAACAATAGCCAACATAAAACTCTCAAGTCTTTGATTTGCATTTTATGCGTCGCGGAAGGGCAAGCATAAAATTTAAATCAGTTTGCTTAAGGGAAGGTTGATGCATCATCATATGTTGATTTTTGTCAATCCCAAGCACACGAATGTAGACATAATACATGTGCTTGCAGGCCAGGAAGGGTTTACTTTCCAACTCTCTCTTTTGAAAGTCAGGACACGTGCAGAAGGGCTCGGGATTGACATGCACCTCATACAAATGCTCTGACATAACATAAAATATGACTTTCTCATTTGCCACCACTACTTTCTCTTCCATGAAAACTACATCCAATGCCTCAGCCAATGCAATTTTTCTTTCTGCATCCTTATAAATACCATGTCTCCATTTTTTTCTTCACTTGCCACTTGAAGAGGTAAGTGGTTCTGTCCCATGGGTCATAGTATTTTTGGGGGTAGGTGGAATGCCATCATGCTTGAATACAAAACCTCCTTTTATAAGAATTGAAATCTCCTCTGCAGAAGCATTGGTGCCCTTGTCAATAGACCAAATCCTTGGTCGCAAGGGCACATGCTTAACTTGTTTATCAACATCCCATGTATGCTCCACATCATGACTGCAAAACCAGAACCATTGTGCAATAGGCTTACCTGGAAATTCCCTCTCTGACCAAAATGAAGGGCATAGTAACCCAGGTGATATACTTTCTATCACGTTGCAGCACTTCTTTCTATTTATAATACCAAAACATTTTCGTTTGCAATGAACATGCATTCTCCGGATGGCCCACAAACTTCTATGCATTTTCTCCTCTGAGACAATATTAGTTGGGAGATCCATTTCAATCGGCACTGCATGCACCTCATGGTCCAAGCCTACTTCTGTAGGTTGGTCATTTCTATTTTGAAAATTTATCTTATGTGGTCGTCCTTTTTGTTTTCTATCCCTTGACTCCATTACATAGCCAGGTTTATGAGAGCTACAACCATCTAGAGTTCTTCTTTTCCTTTGAACTGTTTCTTTGTTTCCAGAAATAAAAGGCTCTCCATACATGGGGGTGCCAAGAACTACTCCTTGAACTGTTCGAGCTATGAATGCAGGTGAAGGGGTATTTCTTGCAACCACCCTATTAATAAGAGCATCCATGTCGGGACCACTTCCAGAGTATCTTCCAGTTGTGAAGGCCAGTTGCCTTGAACATTGAATATATGAGTTGATCAAGTCAGTGACGCATGCATCATACAAACCAATTTTCTTTTTTCCATCCTCCCCTGCCAACCAACTTGCATGCACGCTCTTAGAAAGATTTGTGTTGGGAATACAAGCCCTCTCCCAAGGACTCAAGGAAGCCTGTAACCCAATAAAAAACTCAGCAATTCCTCTTACATGTCTATTTTGTTCTCATACTTGGGTATTCCCACCCCAATGATATTAGTACATGTGTATGTAACAAATAGAAACAAAAAAAAACATTTACATGTGTAGTACTACCCCAATGGTCTATCCTATTCTCCCACCATTTGATCCATCTCTTCAATGGTACGGTACTATCTCGAGGTAGTCCTACTTGCTGCCACCAATTTTGTATAGTTGTGGCATTCCTCTTGCCCTCTTCAATGGATTTTGAAAGGCGCCACCTCTCACATAAATTCAAGTGATGCTTTCGAAGGTTTGAAGGCACGTATTTCATTGTGTGCTTTTGTAAGCTTTGTTCCCAGTGAAACAAACACGATCGCTCTCTTCCTTCCAAAACATTGTCAGGTCCCGCATTGAAAACAGTGCGGATCGCCATCCAATTTGCACCGGCTTCATCCGCCATAAAACCTACAAAGTCTGCAGGAGGGTGTCCACACTCGAGCATCACATTATTAAGGCATCTCCAAAAAAGAATTTGTGTTTCTGTATCCTCTTCCTTTGTATCACAAATAGCAATCACCATGATCCCCTTCAAGCTGCAATAAGAAATACAGTGATTAGCAACTAGAATATGTCAACGAAAATTGATAACAAGTAAGGTTCCCGAACAAACCATGGATCGTACACAGAACAAGACATTGTTGCCTAGTCATCTATTATGTGTGTAAAGTCAAAGTGAACCCAAGACTTGCAAAGGTCTCCATTTCCTAAGCGTCGCATTCGATTAACCAATTCCACTCCAGAGCCAGGTCCTTTAGTAGACATCTTGAAAATGTAACTTTTTTCACCCACCCCTCCTTGCCCTGGAAATCTACTGCCATGAGAAAAAGGAAACATGCATCTTTTTTTCAACTCCAAAATGTTATCAAAGCCATCTCCAACAACACATGTTTCTTTTTTTTTTCTGGCATGTCACGATACTATTGAACCTGCAACCTCAACAAACGAAAGTTTGTTAAACTAATAACAATGCTATAAACCATAGTTTGCAGACTTGAATAACCGAAACTAACCTCTGATTTTGAACCAATTGCATCAACTCCTCCAAAAAGTTTGTAACCTCTTGTTCTCCCTCCACCATTGAACCATTAGTTGTCAAAGATTCAATGATAATTTGTTTTGCTACAATCATTTGAATCTTCCTAGCACCACAGTGTCGATTCACTTGCAAAACTGAGTGAGCTAGAGATCTAATTTTTTTAATTGCAACCATTGAAGTCCCTGGTTGCACATTGTGTGTGTGAGTGCCTACATGAAGCATCAATCTCTCCATGCTTGTGTCCTTTGGAAAAATGTAATAAACTTTGCAATCACAAGTTGCATAACAAGTGACAACTTTACTACAATAGTGACACGTGATTGAATGTTTTTCTTCACTTGCAAGTAGCCCCTTGCTCACTGTGCTATTGAGATAACCATGAAAATACATTTTATTATGTTGATTGTTGCTCTCATAGTAAGGACAATTGACTCGATGACATTGTAAGTCTCCAAGGCAATGGCTAATTCTCGAAGTAGCATCAGGGAAGATATTAGTTTCTGCGAAGGAATCGGATGTAATGTCTACAATAGGTCCTGAAAGTGAATGAGCTTGTTTGCTATTTTCTACAGTGTGTAGTCCTTCATCTTGGTCCATGGTGAAAGTGGTATCACAATGTACTATTTTATACTGACATGAAAGAGAAGAATCGAGCAAAAATTGCTCCGCACCATTGATATCCGGTTGGCCATGAACCGCGATCTCTTCACTGTAAGCATCAAGTTGGAAAATAGCATACAAACCTACCAGCTTCCGGTCAGGGGGTAGAAGTGATTGAAGAAAATAAGAGCTCACAAGAATCTTTCCATCCCTCAGGGGCACAACACGTTCCATTGATTCGGAGCCGATTGACCATTGAAGAGTAACTTCTGCCATAGTCTCTCACAAAAGCCGGTTTGAAACTCAGCAAACAATGGAGCTATAAAGGCGAAATATTATATCTAATAGCATGCCTATTGTTTATCAATTTCTTTGAACGTAGAAATAATAGCCCGTTACCCCCACCAAATATGGATTAAACGAGCTCTTACTCCATGGGCAAGTTCTTAGTGACGGTTGAAGTTGCGAATCAGTCCATTAATGAACCAAATCATTAAAAAAAGTCTACATATTGAAAAATCACAAGATTTAGTTAAATAATTTTTTTAAAAACATGTATTTTCGAAAGTAAATCATGTCTTTTCGAAAATCATGTCGTGTTGTAGCACATATTTTTATAAGCACGTTTTATTTTGTCAGATGTCAGGCGCCGTCAGCATTTACATTTTTTAGTAAATAATTTTTCGATGTTCGAGAGAAACATTCTCTCATGATGGATGTTCAATATGCACATACTACTTGCCATTGAAAGTTGTGTGTAATGGTTTAAACATATCTTCTTATTTGTCCTTCTTTTTCTTCTTCTTCTTCTTCTTCTTCTTCTTCTTCCTTTTCTCTTTTGTTTCCCTCTTCTTCTCTCCCATTGCAAGTTGGAAGGCATAAAGAAGAAGCAAGAAGGAGAGTAGCCCCTGCAACAAGCTCAAACAAGATCAACATTCTCCATCAAACTCACCGGGTAAGCTCCACACTCCATCCTTATGGCTGAAAATCTATATTTTAAGTTTCATTTTTCCTCCATGACTGAAAGAAATGGAAGAGCAGGTAGACAATGAGAGGATAACAATGGGAGGGGAGAGAAGGAAAGGGGAGGTAGAGAAGGAGACGGTAAACTGAAAAAATGGGAGAGGAGGAGACCTTTGGGACACCCGGGGCTATCTGCGTCAACGCAGACAACTCTCGGGGGTTGGGCACATCCCCCTTTGGAGGGAGGAGGAGGAGAGGGAAAAGGCGAGGAGAGGGAACCCTCAGTACCCGCCCGCTGTCTACGTCAACGCAGACGACCTGGTGGGAGGGCATGGTACCTTATGAAATGGGGCGGGTAGTACACAACCGCCCCCCTCTCAGCCCCTCCTCCTTAAACCACTCCCCTCTCAGTCCCTGCTCCCTAAACCACTCCCCTCTGAGCCCCTCATCCTTAAACCACTACTCCTCCCTAAACTGCCTCTTAAACCTCTTCTATAGCCAAGTTACCTACAATTTTTGGCTTCGGGGGCGCTGTCGGCCCCCCTTGGAACCCCCCGGCGACACTAGTAGGGGGGCTGATGCCCCCCCTACACCCCCCCTCCATATAGAGTGGGTGTAAACCGCGCGAATCCAAGGCATGAAAAATTAAACCATTTTTAAATCGTACACAAATCATCCTAAAGAAATAAGTGTGACATGATTTGATTTTTTTGGATTGGAAATTGTCAAACACTCAGCATTGTCTGCGTCAACGCAGACAGGAACAAGGGGTTGGGAGTATCCCCCCTTTGGGGATGCGGGGGTGAAAATGTGGTCAGGAGATTCAAATGATTAAGAAAATTTAATACATTTATTAAAACCAAATAACAAATGATATTAAAGTGTGTTGTCTGCGTCAAATGGTCATATTTTGGTGGAGATTAATTAATAGAAAATGTGATTTAGTTGAGTTGTCTTCATTTTTAAAATGATTTGTGGTTTGTTTTAGTGCTTCTGAGCATGGCTAGAGGTCGGCGTGGTGGTGGTAGGAGAGGTCAAAGCAAAAGGGGCCGTCCAAGTAAGTCATTCAATCACTCTTTTAAATTTACATATTCTATTCTTAATGGTTAAGCAACTCTTTTAAAGTTTCATATAAATATTATATTCTATTTTCAAATTATTTTTGTAGATACTCCAATTACAAGGTTAAGATCCTGTCTATGCAATAGACTAGTAAGTATCGATCAAGAAGCATCCTCCCGTGCATTCTCTGAATCTCCAAATAACAAGGGTGGAAAACCAAGGAAAAAATGTCCTTTCATTAATGATGAAGCGCTTGAGGATAGCATGGATGAAGCAAGCAATGACATTCATGCTGATCCTATGAGCACCCACACTACCACCACGGAGTGTGGTGAAACAACACAGGGGAGGTCTTTAGATTTGCAAACTGTACATGAGGAAAATGAAGAGGTGAATGAGGATGTTGCTAATGAAGAAAAGAAAGAGGTCAGTGAGCATGATAGACACATTGGAGAGAATGTCAAGTTTGGGCTTATGTCAGATGTGTTGGCCTCATTTTTTGTAACGAGGTCTACTTCTCCTCCTCCTATCCCTTTGTGTAGACTTGTGCCCTATGAGGCTATAAGGCTTGCATCTAGTTCTGCTACATGGTTGATTTCATCTTTCGATAATGCTTTGTATATGGAAACAATGGGAAAATTTTTGGTTTCTTTGAGAAGGCCCACTGGTGAGCTAATGGATGTATCTCCCCAAATTTTGGAAGAGTGGGGCCCTCTTTGGAGAGAAGTTAACCAAAGGTTTGAAGATGAATTGACTGATGAGTGGGCTGAGTTAAGAGGGCGCAAGTTTTTGGTATGGGACGGTAATCATAGGTTGAAGACATGGATGAAGAGGATAAAGGAAGGTAACTATGCATTGTCTTGCTTTCTCTTGTTTATTGTGATGATACTTCCTTCTTTGACTAATTATTTATTTTATTATTTGATGTATGTAGTTTATAATGAAGATATTTCGCGACATATTAGAGTTCTATGTCAATTCATTCAAGTGGAGAAGAAGAAAGAAGGAGAACTATTGTTAGCATTGGATACATCAAATGCGTAAGTATACTTATCACTATTAACTTTTTCAAATGGGTTAATAGATCATCAATTGTGTGTGAATATTGCCAATAGTTTTTATTTATGTGTGAATCTCAAAATATAAAGATAATTTATGTGTGAATGTCAAGATATTTTATTTATACCAATAGGTTTCATTTACGTGTGAATGCCAATAGGTTTCATTTATTAGTTATGTGAATGTGAATAGGTTTTATTTATGTGTGAATCTTAAAATTTAAAGACAATTTTCAATGTTGTAGTGTAACAAGAGCACATGTCAAACCCAACCTAGGCCATGAAATTTTCATGTTCCAAAAGTTTGTCATTGCTGATAAACAAAGCATTTTGGAAAGGATGAGCCCTTCTCAAAGACGGTGGGCTGAAATAGAGTATGAAATTGAGGGAAAAAGTAACCATGGCAATGATCCATGGTACAAGAACCCATGTTTGCTAATATCGCTTTTGGTGTGGAAGGTAAAAAGTTTGGTATAGTATTTTAGTTTTCAGCATAACAAATTGTGGTATCTTGAATTTAACCATGATCAAGAATAGTGGATTGGTTTTTCTATTTAGGATGACTATAACTCTGCCATACTCAAAGAGGAGGCCCGCCTCAAGGAGCTTGCATTGCCAAAGGCAAATTATGAGGCAAAAAGAAAACAATTCATAAACAAAGAGCAAGATAAATTGAGGGACAAAGGATACAAGTACCTTGGAATAGCTAATCCTGCGCATGGAGAGGATTTATTTTCTGTCTTGTTTGCATTGAATTGGGATGAAAAGAACATGATGGCTATTATCAAGGACAAATTGTATGCCATTTGTAGTGCTAATATTGCTGCGGAGAGGTATGTTTTCCTCATGGACTAATGTTCTCTTATTTTTTGGAATTGAACATAATTTGGTTCAACAATATTGAAGTTATGTTTTGTTCAATAACCAATATATTAGAAAAATGGAGATTTTACTTCTCATGACTGTCACAAAGGCAAAGGACTCCACTATGTCACACTTTGCGGATGTAAGGAGATTTCGTAGCTACATGAAGCAAGAGGTGTATTGGTTTCATATGATTGGAGAATGCTCCTTATTGATCAGGAGCTTACAAGTTGATGGCACTGAGATTCCAGGAGGCTTTGATGTTTTTTTAAAAGGCCAAAGACGTTTACATATTTTAAAGGCATTTGCAAATATTTTTGGTGAAATGAAGAATGTTGGAGACTCTGAGAAGGTTCCAGAGCTCACACAATCAAGCAAGAGGGTGGTATACAGGTATTTCTAGTATAAAGAAACCATATTTTCTAAATACCATATGTACAAATGTATTCTAACTTAAGAGTGCTTTTGTTGTTTACTCTTATGTTTTTGGAAAAGATGGTTGCGTAGTCTACAGGAAAGTGGAGTGCTAGAAAGCCTCCCTCCTCTAGTGGAGGAGTGGATGGACTTGGGATGTGAAAATTGTATGTTCTCAAAAGCACTGCTTGAGAGGGGTCTGTCGGAATGGGAAATGCGTATTTGTCCATGGTGGATAGACTATCCATTGGATGACATTCCACGGCAAGAGATTGAATTAAGAGAGAGTAAGTACTTTGAGAGCCAAACATAGTAAATATGTGGTAACTCTTGCTCTTAGCTATTTGTTTTAGTAATACTTGCCTTATATGCAGGATTTCTGGAACAAAATAGAGTAATTTCTATGCACAACACTAAATAATTTGCTTTCCTTCCTATTTTTCTTTACAACTTTAGGCAAAAAAGATGGTTTTGACATGCATAGCATTTGGAAAGAAAAGGAAAAAAGTAAGGGTCACTTTGAGGGATCTTTGCAACATACTAGACCTTCTCGGGCTATGTCGTTCATGACTCAGTCATCAGAGCCTATACAAGAGTCTTGTAAACGTCCCGCTATACGCAAGACAGGTATGTAGATTTCTAGCTTTACATTCTGAGTCTTAACATTTAGCCAACATCAACATTTGTAAGTAAACTTTATTTTGATGATAGGATTTCAATACCAAACTATGGTAGATGCTCTGTTGATAGACGTGACATCAATCTCGACGATTTTGCATTGGATGGGTATATTTTATCACCATTCTCTATATACACATCTATTGTAATGGTTACTTATGCTTTGTTATTGTGTTTTCAATTTTAGCATTAAGCGCTTCATGGAGGGAAATACCATCAACTCTTACCAGTGTAATGGTGTCCCATCATATGAGGTTGCTAAGAAGTTGTTGTTTACAGATTTTCCTACATCTTTGCTTGTTGTTGGCCTAGAGGCAGAAGGTATATGTGCTTGCATTAGTTTAGTTTATAAACTCATGTGATATTGCATGGTCTTATACATCTTTACATTTGAAAGGGATTCCCGAATGGAATACATTTTCTAGTACACTTGTCAAAGGTGTCATGGACCTAGCCCATAGATTCTTGGCAGATGAGGGGTTCTTGGTGACTTTGGGACTTGTACAACACTTTGGAAAAGTGCTTAGAGGAGCTCGTGCCATTGGATTGAAGCTCCATCGCACATGGACTCTCGTGTGTGAGGGTGGATATAGATACCCTGATACTCGAGAGGAGGTAAGTGTGTTGAAGACAAACTTGTAACTTTTTAAAATAAATGTTTAAGTAGCTAACAAGATGATTCTGCATTGCTAGGTCATGGACCTTACTATTGGCTTGTTTTATCGAGGGATGCATGTCCCTTCATATGATAGAGAGGCTGGCGAGAGGGTTAGCCCATACAGGTTTCCTGCCTCTCGTAGCTTCCTCTTCGAGATAGACCTCCAGGGCACATCATTTGAGCACACTTATGTGGATGGTGTAGAGGTTCGAGGGGGTGCAGAAAGATCATTAGTTTTTTATAGGTGCGTTATACACTCTCAGACTGGTTTATACTTTGCATTGAGATATGTCATGATTTTGTTATGGATGTTACTAAATGGTTTCTTTTGTAGGTGGCTCCTTGCTACGTTCACAGAGGATCTCAACTATGTGCTGGATATTTTTTCAGGTTGTGGCAGCCTTGGTAGAGCATGCACAGAGATGCATCATTTTTGCATGTGCCTTGAGGGTGATTTTAGCCTCTACAACCAGTGCTTGGTTGATGTGGCATGCGGACCGCCATCTGTTCATCCTAGTGACGATGATGATTTCACATGATTTGTAGTTGCATTATTTTTAATATGATGGCTTGTATTGGTAGTGCATGCCATGGGGCTTGATGATGCTCAGGAATTATGTATGACTCTATGGATTTTGGATCTCACTTAAATTGGGATTACTTCATAAACTTATAAAATTATGCTAAAAGTTCATGCTTTAGAAGTAGTTGCATACCTATTTTTTGTTAGAGATCAAAGCATTCAATAGTTTGCGATTAGTTTGCAATTCAACATCCTAATATAATTGATCTAATTAGTTTGCAATTGCAAAATAATTAAATTCAAAGCGATAACATAATCAAACAAAAAGCTCCATAAAATAACCAAAAAAATCCAAGTGATGACCAAAAAGCTTCAAGAAGCACTTAAAAAGCTCCAAATGAAGAGCTTGCTAAATAATAGCACTCCATAGTTTGCAAGTTTTGAATCTATACTTTATGAGGTGTTTTCCAAGAAGCAAACATAAGTTTTATCTGCAAACAATTTGCAGATTACATGTACTATTGAGTAATAAGTGAAAAAGGTTACTTGGTGTATTGCCGTGCACTTGTTGTGAAAGGTTGTCAAAGACTTGCTTGCTATTTTGTATCATTTTTGTGACAATGGTAGAGAACAATTGAAATCCC
This sequence comes from Lygodium microphyllum, assembly GCF_053477565.2. Taxonomy (NCBI): domain Eukaryota; kingdom Viridiplantae; phylum Streptophyta; class Polypodiopsida; order Schizaeales; family Lygodiaceae; genus Lygodium; species Lygodium microphyllum. The sequence continues at coordinate 2,499,169 of NC_141136.1, forward strand.
ATCATTGTGAGAAGTTGGACAAGAACAACTACCCTTTGTGGAAATTCCGTGTAACGAACTTCCTTATTGGAAAGGGCCTTTATGAGTTTGTTTTAGGTGAAGAAAAGGAGTTAGAGTTGAGTATCCCTATGATTGTAGATGAATTGAAGATGTAAAAAAAATGGAATGCAAAGAACAAAAAGGTGATGTATTGGCTATCTGAAATCATTGATAATACTATGCTAGGACATATCAGTAATGCATAAACTTCACATACAACTTGGACAAATTTTGAGAACATGTTTTTAATAAATACAAAGGCATGTAAGATTCAACTCAAGCAAGAGTTGAATACTTTTAAGAAAGGGAAAATGTCTATCAATGAGTATGTTTTGAAGGTGAGGAGCATTGCAGATGCTTTGACAACGATTTGATGCAATGCTTGATGATTATGATTTGATTTCATCTACTTTGGATGGCCTTAATAATAAGAAGGCTTGGAAATCATTTGTCATTTTTGTATATATATGGAAGCCATTTCTAGATTTTGATGAGTTGTTTTATCTTATGATTACCGAAGAGATCAATATACAGGGTGACTCATCCGAAAGAAATGGTGAACATGTCTAAGAATTTTAATCAAGTTCAGGAAGGGGACGTGTGGCAGATCCTCTTCAAGAGAACATGGTATAGGACGTGCTAGCAATAACCAACAAAATATGTTAAATCAACAATTCGGTGAAATACAGGTTTTAGAAGGCCATGGAAACTTTAGATGCAAGGGGAACTCTACAAGAAGAGGTGGATGGTAGAATAGAGATTCCAGAAATTTTGGTATTGTTTGTCACTATTGTGAAAAAATAGATCATATTGCAGCCCATTGTTATACTAAGAAGAATGATATCCGTAGTGGTAAATTGCAGCAAAGAAACTATGTATCGTCTTCACGACATAATGAAGACAAAAATGAGTGCTTGTTTGTTATGCACAGTATATGATGAATGCTATTACAGGAAGAAAGTGGAAATATGATGATGTATGGTATATTGATTTAGGTGCATCTTATCATATGATGAGTCATGCTAAACGGTTTGGAGAGATGCAGGACTTACAAAATCCAGGTTATATGACTCATCCTCATTAAAGTGAAAACTAATATTCAATTTGAATTTTGTTTGATGTTTGATTACTTCCCTCCATTCTCACTCTCTTCTTTCTTTCCTATCCTTACTAGTTTCTTCTTTGTTTTCCTTCTTGTTTCTAATTCACATAGTTTTTCAATCCAATCTTCTAATCACTCCTTAGCTATGGATCAATCATCCAATGATCTTTTTAGCTCTAGTAAAAGACCTCTCTATCATCTTCATATTGAGTTGAATAGTAAGTATGAACCAATAAGGAGGAGAACAAAATCCGTTACTATTATAGAGTCTATAAAATATATACTCAGGTTTGAAGGAAAGAAGAATCTTGATCTTTGGTTAGATGGCAAGCTATATCCCAAAGATCCTAGCAAAAATAGCACTCTGCCTTTCTATAATTGTTATTCAGTGTTGAGGTTCATTGGTGATAGTTATAATGGGTTATAGGTTATACACTTAACTTAGTTGCAGAAAAGGATGTCCTCAAATTGGAGAACCATCTTTTATCAAAACATCACAATGAGTTACTAAGAAGCTAGAGGGCTATCAACAGAGGATTCATTCATTGGAGAAACACATCAAATCTTATCAACAAAAGAAAACTATTTTAGGCTCTTAGAAATATTGAGAGTCTCAAACGAGGATGAGGTCGTTGTATGGTAAAAGAATCCAAGCAACAAGGTATATTTTTTTCCATAACGTGCTCGTCTATGGGCTATCCAAGCATGTTTTTGGTAGTCCATCGAGAAACGAATCTAAGCATCGCCACCCAGCACTCCCACGGAATATCATGGGTTTTGTCACCTAGGGTTTCCTGAGTCCGTCTTGCAATGGAATGTTCACGGCCCGAACCCACTAGGATTGACCTAAATCTTAAATCCATGGTAGTCAAGGTTTCTCAGTCACTCTACTATATGCAAAGTTGCCTAATCCAAAGCAAGTCCATAACCCACTTGGTTCAAGGAGAAGGAGGAACGAGAGGGATGCGTCGCTCCACCTCTCTGCCTGTAGGGCATAATCCCATTCCGGTCCCCAAAAATGGTATGAATTCGGGTATTAACCTATGCTGTCCAAAGATCGAACGACGATAAAATCTTGTGAGAAGACTCCCAGTTCTCTGGGACCACCATGCCATAGGATAGACCCATCGAGGGTTTTGCCCACCTGCTTCCCTCAATAGACGTACTTTAGTTATCTAATTAGCTCTATCACATTTACGTGTGACATGTAAAAGCAGCTTCCTTAATTAAGCCTCTTAAAGAACATGATTTTTTCATGTAATCTTATGGCACTGACACAAAAACAAAATTCAAACAGGTTCCCTGGAAGTAAACTTAATATTAGCATTTTATCAAAGATACAAGTCTTGTTCAAAAGGAACATCATCCGTAATCCTTAAGGATGCACTTTATTTCCACCATGTTTCTGTATTGCACTAGTAACAAGGGCCCCTCGAGAATCTATCTCGAGTCACGCAGATCATTTGAGTAGGACTCGGAGGTAGGGAATTTACAGCTAGAGTCCCCCTGGCATCCAAGCATCCTCGTACAATCAAACCAATCCGCGGTGAGACCTCTCATGATGGGTTTGGTTCATGTTCCTATCACGACTATTTAGAACCTCCTTGGCTAAGGTTGGCGGCCAACTAGGGATGGTTTGGCGCGCCCTTCAAAAGTTCAACATGATTCATTATTCCCATTTCTTTTATGAATTTCAGGTCTCACAATCCTTTTTATAAGCAGTGTTCCTGAATTTATAAGCACGAACAATGGTGCATGCGAGTGCTCGGGACATCTACTAAGGTGGGGTCCCTCTCTTAATGCTTAGCATTTGTCCTTCTTGCCTTGGTGGCACTTTCCAAAATCCTCTGAGGGTTAGGGAATTCCTCCTATTCTACCCCACTCCTATGTGATAGGACTGAGTAATTATGTAATTGGATCTATATTATACAATAGGTCTCGGATGGTAGCTATCCTAGCTTGCTAGCCTTTAGTCCAGGGTTCTGGTCTTGGAAAAACGACACCCCAATTTTCTTATATTAATATTGAGTGGTGTCATGGTTAAGGGTGATATCATCAAGGTTGTTTTGGCTTTATCAAGGCTAGATGTAGCATAGAGACCAATGAGTGTTTTACTCGTCTCTAGGTCCTCCTATGAATGTGATAATAGTTTGGTTCATTTACTTTTAAACCCCAAACAAGTCGAGTTAAGCCCTATCCTTGCGTATTTAGGACTCATCCTATTGAACTACCTTGGGTAATAAGTTTAGCACTTTATATGCATGTCTTAGATTTATTTTTAAGATGAATCCCTAGCAGTGCAATGGAACTGACCAAGATGCCATGCAATCTAGATGTGTGTCTTTCCTAAGATGATGATGCAATGCGGGCCTTTTGTTTTTGGGAATTCATTTCGTCACACTTATGCAAACCATAAATAGAGACTTGTATTTTCCTTTTGAGTGGGGGACATGAAGTCATCAGGCCTAATGCAAATGCGAACTACTTCCCTCCAAAGGTTTATAGGAGCCTAATAGCCGGCTTAGTATTGTAATGACCTAATTATACTTAGCCATTATCTTAGCAACTCATGATCCTCATGTACTTGATTGAAGCCTTTACTCCTACCTTTCCAATTTCACAAATTTCGCGATGCAAAAAAAAAAGTATGATTTTCGTTAGTGATGAATATGCTCAATCGTTCTAATAACCCATTTTTTTCGATACCTTTCGAGCATGTCAATGCTAGTGCATAATCTAAAGCACTACAAACACACTCAATAAATTCCTTGATTTTTAGTGTGCATGAATGCAAAATTTTTTGTGCAATTAATTCATTCAAAACATGCCAAAGTGCAATAAATCACAATTTCCAATATGATTGAATAATGCAACCTGAATGGTGGTTAGTCATCATAGATTTTTTCCTGAACACTTCTCCCTTCCCAATGAAGTGGATCTACGTTTTTAAGGGCTCCCAACAAGGTAGGATTTATGGGACGCACTTGGTTACCAAGCGTCACAGTTCCTTGACCCACAGCTCCATCGGTTGTTGAAGCGGGATTCGTGCTCATTGAACCTTACTTTGCTTAGGAGGCATCGTATAACTCGGCTTTTGCTTCGTGACTACGCACCTAGGCTACAAGAGAGATGATTCCTCATGGGATGAGATTTTTCGTGAGAACCCTCTCTAACAGCCTCTCTAAGAGGGGGGAAAGAAAGACAGCAAGCTTGGAATCCTTCAAAGAGGGAAAATCCCCCCTCCTCTCTCTCTCTCTCTCTCTCTCTCTCTCTCTCTCTCTCTCTCTCTCTCTCTCTCTCTCTCTCTCTCTCTCTCTCTCTCTCTCTCTCTCTCTCTCTCTCTCTCTCTCTCTCTCTCGTCAAACAGTGTGTAGGAGCCAGGATCCCCTCCTTCTCTATGCTTATGCCTTTTTATAGTGTATTGGGGGGGGAATTGGTAAGGTATGGAGCTCTTGCCTCCTATTCCCATCAGGGCAGCCAGGTGGATGGCCACCACCATGCAGAGTATGGGGGAGGGGAAGAGGAAGTAATTGTTAACCCCCCCCCCCCTTTTATATGTCGTCTTGGAGCTCCCCCCATGTGTGCTCAACATCCAGGGCAGCCCCTCCTCTCTCTCCATCAACATGCAGAAGCCTCTGTGTCCGCCATGCATGCGGCGTGAGGAAAAAAAAAGGGAGGGGCTGTTATTCTTTTATTCTTTATAAATTCATTTAATTAGGAGGGTCATATAACAAAAGGGAGGTAAATGTTACATTCTTCCCCCTTAAGTTGATGGTCTGATGGTGTTTAAATCACTGAGAATTGGCAGTTTGGCCCCTTCTTATGGAGAGCGGCATGAACAGTTGCCCTCTCAATCTCAGCTTCCATGCACGGATCTTCTTCATTGTCTAATCCTTTAGTGGTAATATTGGAAGTTTTTTCCCTTCCCAATGCTACATGACTACGGCCACAGGTAGCCCTGGCTTAGCCTCCGAATTTCCCTTGATGGCGGTCTCCGCCAAGTTTGGGACATTCCCTTTTGAAGTGCCTAGGTTCATTGCAATGAAAACAACGTAGGCTTTGTTCACTTCTTTGAGTGGGGACAAAGTCATTGATTGCATTTGCTCTTGGCTTCTTCCGTTGGCCTTGACTCTGTCCTTGTGCCCTTTTAATTTGAGCTTTCAACATCCATGGTTTTCTGGTCTCTGTAAGCACAAGGTCAGACTTCTTGGGCAATAGGTCCTGCTCTTATCGATGCATCTTGCAAATTCAAAGGACGCATTGATTCCAACTGAGTGTTTATTGGTGGATTCAGCCCATCATAAAACTTCGAGACTTGTCAGGGGATACTCATTGTCGGGGCATATTTTAGCATGGAAACAAATTTCGAGTAGTATGCCTCCAGAGACAAGCCCAACTGCCTCAACTTAAAGAACTCATTCATCTTCTGAGTTCTATACGTAGGTAGCATATACCTTCCATGCACTGCTTCCTTTAGTTTTTCCTAAGTTATTGTGCTTTCAGTGAGACTGTTTGGTCTTTACACCATTGCTTCCACCACAACCTAGCTTCGCCGGTGAGCTTGAGCTTGGCAATCATGGCTTGGTTCACATGTGTTGTTCCGACTGCACTGAAATCATCCTCCATGGATTCAATCCATATTTTGGCATCAACTTCAACTGTCTTCCCTTTTCCGTCAAATTCTGGTGGTTTAATTTGTTTGAGAAGAAACTTCTTCTCTCGTGCCTCTGATGGGCTTAGTGCAAAAACAGGATTCTAGATCTGTGCTTGGGGTTGTATCTGGTTACCAATTTAAATTTTTCGTGTTAGAATTGCATTTACACATCCCTATACAACTTAAATCAATGCGTACATATTTTCCATTGCTACTATGCAACCATTCGAATGAACATAAAATTCTTATTTAACCATAGGGAAGCATAAGCCTCAATTACAATTATTTGGGAATAGATAGGGTTTGGCTGAGATGATTTTCTTATCAGGAGTTACATTAACACCAGGTTAATAATTTGCAATTGGATTTAGCTATAGGGACAGAATAGTAGAGCAACCTAAGTATGGCTTGACGGTGGAAATGAGGGGCTACAGCCAGTTCACATTCAATCACGCCATGAACCTAGAAGACACCATCATGGAAGAGGCACCCATAAAACAATTCATGGACCAATGTAGCCTACAAAAGTACGTAGAGAAGGTCGGGCAGGAAATCGACTACGGCAAATGAACAAAATTTTTGAGGAGCTTCAATGCTGAAAGGAACTGTGGCACAGTGACGATTAGGAAAGAGGAAGAAGCCCACCAAGTAGAGGTGGAATTGAGCCCTGCAGTGGAGAAGGCCCTAGGTTTGACTAGTAGGAGGACAGAGGGATGCCCAAAGAGGGATGTGTATGGCATGCTAGGGATGAACAAGGCGGTCATATGCACATTGGATGGGATAATCTTAGCAAACATCCCAAATTGTGAGATCAAGTTGTAAGCAAATATGGTCCATGATCTCTTTTCCAGTAAGGTACAATGCCCTTATGAACAGAATCAGGGTGCCGTTGTTGGAAAGCATTGCAGCTGGATCCCCAAATGAAATGGATTGGAACGCCTTTGTGTGAAAAACTATTGAAAGCTTAGCGAAAGCTTTGACCACCGACACAACAACGGCAGGAGGGGAATCCCCGGCCTCCACGGAAGGAGAAAATTAGAGCAAGAGGCAGAAGAGCTGAGAAGAAAGGAAGACGAGGACATGGTCGAGGCCATACACACATCAGTGGAGGAGACCTTGGGCATGGAAGGACCAACCACCCTAAGCCCCCGAGGGGAAGGAGAGCTAAGCAACAAGCCAAGGCCTTAAAAGTCAAAGTAGTCCCAATAGTAATGGGCAAGGGTAAGGCCCCAATGCACATCCTTGCCCCAATCTTCATGTCCCACACTCCGACCACGCAAGAAACTGCAGTCATCATGGACATGAGCAAGTTGATGCCCATGATGCAGTTTTTGGTGACAAAGATGCAAGAGATAGCTCCAGATTCTAAAGTAGGGCCGCCCCTTGCAGGATCCAAAAGATTGGCCATGGTCGATGCTGAATCAAGGCAAGATCCCAAGAGGTAGAAGCTAGAGGCCTCCATGACTATAACATCCCCTACAATACCTACTGCCACAACGTATAATGACTATATTAAAGAGCTCCTAACGCAACTACAGAAGGCTGAGGAGAGGAGAGCGGAAATAACCAACTACAGAAGGCCGAGGAGAGGAGAGGAGAGCGGCAATAGCCAAAGCTCGAGATCAAAAAAGAAGCCTCAATTGCACTCAGGTTGGAAGCAACCCACTAGGCAGCAAAGCATCAAACAATGAGAAATCCAAGAATTTAAAGAGTAGCTCGAGGCCAAGAAAGGAGAAGAAGGAGAGTGAAAACAAAGTGGGCCGAGGAGAAACGCAGCTGCATAAGCCTACAACAGCTCAATTAGGAACTAGCAAAGTTGGGTGAGGAGCTGCAAAAGGGAATATGAACAACATCCTAGAGGCTATGGGAAATCTAGAGGCTGCAATAGAGGAGAGGGCATAGAGATACCAAAAGGAAATAGAAGACTTGATAAAGAAGACTACCCTAGAGTTGGTGGAGCAAGACAGATTGGAAAGGGAGATCAAACACTTGGAGAAAGAGAGGGAAGAATGCCATCGAGCAAGCAACCCAAAGGCTACAGGAGGAGCTAGAAGACCTGAAACAAGAGGTGGAGGAGATAAAAGTCAAGGCCAAATCCGAAAGACAATGGCAGGAAAGAAACCAAGAAGCCCATGCACAGAGGAACGAAGATCTATCCAAGAGGCTATCGAAAACTTCCATGCAGCTCTCCATGGTGCAACAAGCCTAGAGGATAGCCAAGGAGCAGTTGAACCACTAGAACAAGGACAAAATACACATGCTAGATGTGTGGAATGAACGGCAACAACAGGTGGTGATGATGCTGTCTCAAAGCATAGAGAAGGGCAAGGAGGAGTTGGAAGAGAGGGCCAAAAAGTGGGAAGAGCACTTGCTAGTTCAGAAGCACAATGCCAAGCCTTCTTGGGCACATTGCTCCATGTAACACAAGTGGAGGGCAAGGATTCCATGGAGAGGACAAAAAGGAAGCTAGATTTAACGACCAGAGCCTTAAAATACAGCTTGCACAAGCGAGCTCTCCCCATCTAACAAGAAAACAATAATGCCAGTATTTGAGGCAAGCCATTCTCTCCATGGATGAGCTAAAGGAGCTAGGCTTTGAAGAGCACGAGCCACCACATCCATCCCTAGCTCAGACCCCACGAGGGCAAACTCCAGAGGAAGGGCCAAATTTTGAGCAAGAGCTAGGAGAAGAGCAACAGGCCTGGGAGCTTAGCCCACCACTACCAGATGAACCCCAAGAAGATCTGAAAGGCCACCAAGTACAAGAGCGCGTCATTGCCGCTACGAGAAGAAGACGGGAATTGGTGGAGGGTCATTAGTGGAACAAGCACAATAGAGAACTAGAGCACATCCCCAATAACTTCCTAGAGAGCCCATGCTGCAACGCGAGGATTGCTATCTAGTCAACTGGCCCCAGGAGAGGTGAGCATTTGGGAGCAATGAGAACTCCAAACCCAACCCTTCGAACTATCACTCCTCTATCCACAGGCCCTGGACCGAGTTCAACCTATGGAAGTAGTGGACAAAATAATTCAAATGACCAACAACTTGGCAAATTGATGGGCCACAAAGTGGAGCATAGTGATCACTCGATGGAGGTGGCAAGCTCCAGACTACTGGTAGGACAAGGTGTACCAAATCCCCAAGACGGGTCCAAGGTGTTGAAGCAAAACCCGAGTGGTGGAGGAGGATCTGGGACACGAACCTTGATGCATTGATGGCATTCTATGGCACACATCCTGAAGAGAGGAACGATCCTATCTACATGCCCTACCCTTGCAAGCACGGAGTGAACTACAATAGGGAGGAGCATGGTAGGTACGACTTCCCCAAAATCCACAATGCCAATGTTGAGAATCTCGAGGAGTGCCTAACCTTCAAGGCAGGAGACCTCCATCCTTCAATCATGTGCTTCCTTGAGGATTTCTCATCCTGTCCAGACCCTGCTTTCATCACAACTTGTAATTATCTTAGGACCATTAGGTTTCTACTAAAGCAACCTCCATGCCGTTGAGGAGGCCCACCTACCTCCACTTTTTTTATCTCAACCTAGGAATAGATAGTTCTGTCATGGCCCAGCTAATGATGAGGGCTATATTGTTAACCTCTTTTTATATGAAGGTGCTCGAAGAACGATAGCCGATTTACCAAGTGTGGACACCCTTTTTTGTGAACCACACCTCTAAACATCAGGGCTAACCTTAAGAGCTACATACAAATCTGTGCCTTTTTTAGCAAATCCCTTAGGCCACCCCTTGATGCATCATCAAAAGAGGATCAAGGTACAGCTTAGGAGTGCCATCATAGCTATATATATATATATATATATATATATATATATATATAAAGAAATAGCAAAAATAAGAAGAAGAAAGATAGCAAAAAATGAAAAGCGAAGAAATCACAACAAACAGCAGTTTACATCACATAGGCCACAATCACTACACCTAGGGGTTCTCAAGTTAGGTGCATCCAGTGGCTTCGGTCACCCAGCTCCGTCCCTAAACCCCTAGCCCCATTTTGATTCCCCACTTAACGCTTAGGGCACCATCAAGGGCAAGACATACCTAAGGAGGTAACACTCCTATGGTTAGACCTATCACCCTAAGGTACACACACCGCACCTCCCTTATGCACAAATTGGGTCCTCAAGTGAGGGACAACACCCATGCTTGCCATTGGTTTGACTCAACTCCCAGTCCCATAGCACAAGCACAATGCACCACACGGCAAAGCAGGCATACCCCCAGGTAGTGTACCCTTCTTTTCTTTTAAGGTACAAACAAGGCTCCAATCCCCCAACTTCGGAGGCCCCATCATCCATGCAATGCACTCCCGGCCTCCACCACCTTGGCTAGATGATCCGTTTCTTCCCAAGACCAATCCCCTTGAGACCCCATCATCATCAACTCACACATCCGCCCTTTCTCATCAAACCTTCATCAACTCAAAATAGCAAGTATCCTAGAACTAGCACTCGCCATTCTCCAAGCAAGGATCCATCTAACACCATCGTCAATTTCAAAGATAGATCCGTCCACCTGCCATTCTCCAAGCAGGGATCCGTCTAACACCATCGTCAATTTCAAGGATAGATCCACCCCAGACCATCCCTCACAAGGGCTTGTATACAAACTCAAAAAATCCATTCGGCTACATTCATCCCACCTTCCAACCACTACACATCAGTGCCATGGGACTGGCACTTAACTAGGAGGGGGTAATGTTAACCTTAGCACAAGAAGAAAGCAGAAAAAGAGGAAAAGTGCAAGTTGGGTCAACTAAAAGAGGTGGCCAAGAAGGAAATCTGACACAAAGGAAGAAGCAAGAAGGAAAACGGCCGAAAGTGCAAGGGCGGCCTCAAAAGCTAAGTCAAAGGTAGAAGCGCATTTTTAAAATGCAAAGGTGTCACCAAATTTTGTAAAAGAGAGCCAGGCTCCCTCCTGTGCAAATTGTAAAGGGTAGAAGGGCATGGGTAAAGAGAAAGAGAAACTAGAAGGGAATGGAAAAAGAGGACCTTGCCACGATGGCCAGTCATGTAAAAAAGGGGATGGGTGCCCAAAGGGATGAGGGCTTTGTATATAAACTCAAAAAGTGAATGAGAAGATCATTCTTTGGTGTGTGGAAAAGTGGACTCTTCTGTTTTCTCTCCTTCTCTTCTCTTGCTCGCTTGCTTGTGAGTGCGTGAGTGAAGGAGTGTGAGTGAGTGAGGGAGTGAGTGTGTAAGGGTGAGGGATCTTGGAGGTGAAGCCCTCCACCATCTCCTCTCTTCTTCTTCTCTTCTCTTCTCTTCTCTCGTGTCGCGCATGGCTATGGAGGATGGAGCTTGGAGGAAGAGGCTTGAGGATGCTTGATCTTGCATCACAAATTGTGGAGCTACTGAAGTGCTCGAGAGAGTAAGCAACTCAAATGGGCATCATGGTAAGATCACTACACTTGTAGAGAGGGATAGCGCATCAGCTATGTGAGAGGTAGCCATTAGTGCTTGCTTGAAACGCTTGAAGGAATAAGCAGTCTGTGAGCGAGAGCTGCCATTACACTCATTGCCTAGCACCCTCCTTTATCCATTATATAAAATTTGCCAATTGTCCTGATCCAACCTTCATAAGGTTTTGTACTTATCTAAAGCTACTAGTGGACCTCCTCCACCAACCCGCCACCCCATATGCCGATGGATTGCCACCCCCATTCTTCAACACAAATGTAGGAATTGATCGGGTGGCAATGGTGCAACTTCACCTCATGGTAATTTTTTTTCCATCCTTTTATATAGCCACACCAAAGGACACAAAAAATAGTAGGTTCACCATGTGCACTCACCCCTTCAACTCAAAATCATCCTTTAGCCTATGTACTATGGTGAAAGAATATCAATTCTGCATGAGATCATCTCTAGTGAAAACCCACATCCTCTCCCCAAGAAATAAGCTCTCGATGTGCTATGTTATTAAAAAAGCATGAGAAAACACATGGTCATGCATGTTGCACCTAGACTATACCCTCTCCCCACCTCACTAGCCTAGGGCACATTAAGGGTAGAACCCCTTAGCTCTAGTGATAGACCTATCACCTTGGGCACTACACTATACCTATAACCATGCACTAATCAGGCCCTCAAGTGTGAGACAAAACCTTGGCGGCTAGGTTTTAACCCAACTTTTGATCCCACTAAAACGACCACACTTGTAATACACAGCTAAGTAGGCACACCCATAGGGAGTGTAAAGATTGTCCTTGTACGTACACTAAAGTCTTGTAGCAAATCCACAACAACCTTACAGACTTCAAAAAGCTCAAAGCCACCTTCAAAACCTTAGCAATTAGGCCACATTTATCCCCATCTCAATCATTGACCTCGACATTATCATTTCCTCCTCCTTAATACTATTGGTTAGATGCCACGCCCCACAATGAGTTATACACCTTCATGAAAAAGACCTCTAGAGTTAACCCATGGACAAAACTTGCAAAGAGAAAAAAAGAACAATGAGTTATACACCTTCATGAAAAAGACCTCTAGAGTTAACCCATGGACAAAAGATGCAAAGAAAAAAAAAAGAACAATGGCCAAAGGAGAAAAGCGGTGAAGAAAATTGCAACGACAAAGCCTAAAGGCAACAAATTTTTCAAATATTTTCAAAATGATTAATTAGTTGCAATCCATTGCAAGGTTGTTGGGCATATGCTTGTGGTGCAAGTTGTAAATAAATCCCATGGAATAGCGATTCTAAAAGCTAGAGGCTCAAGGCAAGAGGCTACTCAAGAGCCAAGCACAATTGGCTGCTCAATGTAAAAGAGAGTCCTCCAAAGTGTCCATGTATATAAGCTTGGAAATTAATTAAACTCTTATTCTTTTCTATGTGCCAAAAGCTTCTTGCTCTCTTTTGCACTCTTGAATCAAGTTGCCTCTTACCGCCTCCATTGAGAGAGAGAGAGAGAGAGAGAGAGAGAGAGAGAGAGAGAGAGAGAGAGAGAGAGAGAGAGAGAGAGAGAGAGAGAGAGAGAGAGAGAGAGAGAGAGAGTGTGTGTGTGTGTGTGTGTGTGTGTGTGTGTGCGTGCGCACGCACGCATGAGTGACTCGAGGAGGACTGAGGTCAAGAGAGTGTGAGGGACAAAGGAGAAGCATTCTCCTACTTCTCCATCTACATCTTCCTTGTTTTCATCATCTTCTTCTTCTTGCCACATTGTTGGAGCTTGGAACTAGCTAGAAACGATATTGTGCTAAAGCAAATGGGCTTTCACAAGGATCTAGAGGCCATCTCACTCGAGATGGGATGGACTATGATAGCATGGAGCTTCAGGTGTCTACTATGATCTCAAAATCACTTGTTTGCTTGTTTGCTTGTGAACTTATTGGTTTAGAGAGGAGAGAAGAGCAAGGTGTCTAGCAAAGTAGGTTGAACTCTTGAAGTAATAGGAGCTCCATTCATGTCCCATTTTTGAGTATGTGAGTGCCTCCCTAGAATGTCTATGACAACTTTGTCCATTAGGAGAATTTAGTGTCTTTATTAGTCAATTGTTTATCCATGAGCATGCAAGAATTGAGCATGGGAACCATCAACTTTAGTATCTCCTATATCCCTTGTCAACACTTGCTATTATCCTTCCATTCATTAAGTTCTAAACACCTTGAGATTCTAGATCTTTAAAAGACCACAACACCACATGCATACGCCATTACTTGCCCCATCATTTCACATATGCTATGATTTATCCTAGGCCCTAACCCATCCTCGCTTTATTCATGACCCTCACTGTAGCATCCCTAAGTCATCAATTCATCTGAATGGGTGCAATCAAGGTTCCCTAGGTATAGCACCTCGCCATTCTTAGTTGGATCCATAGACCCAAACCCTTGACCATACACTCCCTATACCCTTAGGATCCAAAATTAGTGTTGCACTCGCAACATCACATAGGTGTGCAAACCCATAATCCTAAGCAATTCAATTCTTAGGCTTTCTTTGTTATTCTTTGTTAGTTTTTCCACCTCACTAAACTACCCATTTACCCTCTTTTCTAGTTGCCTTCATATTGGTGACCTCATCTAGTCATGTTGTGCATTTTGCTAGTGTAAGTTCATATGTAACTCACATTTTGATTACTTTAATATTTCATCTTATATGTCTCCAAACACCAAATTTTTTTAATCATTTCCTTGCTTGATAATTTTTCATGGTAATATCCAATGAAACTTTGTCTTTCAATAGTGGCTCTAGTTTCATCTCTAACCTCTATGACTCTATACATGCTTGGTGGTCTTCATCATCAGATGTACTTATTATCTTTCTTCATGCCATGTCAAGAAGGCCTTTCACAAATGCATGGAGTGCAATCGTTTTTTGCAATCTAGCTTCATTAACTACTCAAAAGATAGTGTCTATCATAACTTGTTTATCTGCCTCATTGTTATTGTCTACTTTTTTTAAATTGTTTTTCACAATATATTTTGGGATCATTTCCCACTACTATTAAGAGTGTGTAAACTATATCATTGACCTGCTTCGATGAATTATGGTCCATGGACCATGCTTATTCTTTGAATAACTCAATATCTTTTGGGGGGGGGTTTACATCTTGGCTTTCACATATTTCAAACAATCTCTTTGGAATGTGCACTGAACCTAATTTAGATGAAGTTAGAGCACATAGACCGATATGCTATAGTGATTCTTTGTAAGCACTCTAATTAATTAGTTTGTTAATTAGGTTATCTTTCAATCAACTTACACGAGTGGAAATAGTGGGATCATGCAAAAAAAAGGAGCTTTAACATTAGATAATTTTACTTAAACCGAACTGTGAACTACATAATCTCTTCCTACAATGTATACTCAAAACTTTATAGTTTTGTTTGAAAGTTGTGTTGCGTATCAACACCAAATGCTATGAATGCATAAACCATGATATTGGAAGGATATAGTATTTACCTTTAGGTAAGCAAGGTTTTTTTATCATCATTAAATATTCATGTGCTATTTAGGCTCGACTAGGTTAAAGTATATCATATATCTTTCAAATCCATAAGAATACTACATGGTACATATAGCGCAAACATATTGTTTGCTTCTGCTTCTTTTATCAAGAAAGAGAATCAATAAAAGAAGATTATCTACTATGAATGCAGGAAGTGCCAATCCCCCTGCCAACAGGTAAGGGTCCCAAGGCTAAAGGCTCCAACTCTAAAAATAACAAGAATTAATGATAGACAAGCTCAAGATAATTAACTTCAATTGTAAAGGGCTTACTGACCCCAATGGTTCCACACGGACCACACATATTTAAATACCATCATGTTCGTAAGGGAATAGAAACCATATGTTCCAATCATTTCCCAATGACAAGCAGCCCACCAGCCCAAGCTTGGGCAACTGCCATCAAAGAAAGACAAAAACTTTTAAGTAGGGAAAAACGAACACAAACAAGGGTAAGGCAAGAGTGGCGAGCAAAATTGTATCAGGAAATCTCTTTCATAGAAGATAGAATAACTAAAGGGAAACCTCACTTTCAGGATCTGCTTCTCTCTAGAAGGCTGGCCCTTAGACAGGAAGAGGCCTTAGAAGCTAAAAGTTTACACCTTTTTTTTAGAGATTGGTGGTCACACCACATGGATAGACTGACTAAGGTAAATTTCAGTATCTTGAAGGCCAAGCAGGCTAAAGAGAGGCTTCCCTTGCTAGAAAAACCTAATGGCACCTTTGCCTCAAACCAAGCAGAAGACCTAACAGTCACATTTAACCATTTTTTAGACCTTTTTGGGAAAACAAACAAACCTACATTGGAGCAGACAACCGCCAAAGCCATGATTTCTCGATACAAAAAAAGAGTTGTCCCAACTGAATTTACTCCAAATTTGGACATGGACCTTTCAGTGGGGTTGAGATAGCAGACTCGATTGATTCTTTAGCTAAGAGGAAATCCCTAGGCCTTGATGGGCTTCCCAACGATTTCTTTCAAGAATTCAAAAACCTTTTGGTCATGCCCCTTATGGAGGTATGGGCTGAAGCAGTCCATTATGGGGCTCTCCTTATCACAATTAACCAAGAGGTGGTTAAACTAATTCATAAGAAGGGAGCTAAGGAGCAGCTGAGCAACTAGCGGCCCATAACCTATCTCAACTCTGCGTACAAGGTCTTCGCCAAGGCCTTGGCAAGGAGACTGGTACACCATCTATAGTCTTGGATACAGAAGGAGCAAAAAGGCTTTGTTAAGGGCCGCTACATACTGGATGCTATCATCAGTTTGTGGGAGGGAATGGAATATGCAGAGAAACAACATCAGGACTTTGTGTTTCTCAAGATAGATTTCGATAAGTCCTATGATAGACTGGAGTGGGACTATACACTACAATCCTTAGTAGACATTGGAGTGATGTCAATTTTGTTTCTATTCTACTTGGGAATGCTACCACAACCATCTCAATCAATGGCATACTAACGGAGTCATTCCATTTGCGCAGGTCCATCCGGCAAGGATGCCCTCTAGCACCCTCTTCTCTTTGCCATAGCTACAGATGGATTAGGCTAGCTCTTAGAGCACTTTAGACTTCAGGGTAAAATCAGGGGTATCAAACTACACAATAAAAGAGAATGATACTTAACCTATTTGCAGATGACACTAATGCCACACTCAATAACGATGCAAAATCCATCCTCACCTTTTGGAACTGCTTGGACATATTATGTTTAGCCTCAGGATCCAAAATCAACCATACCAAAACAGGAGTCAGAACTCTTATCCAGGTCCCTCCTCAATGGATCCTGGATGACGGTTGCTAAATAATCCTGGAAGGAGAGGTTTTTTGGTTATTAGGTATCCCTATGGGCTTTGGAGCGACAGTAAAACAAAGATGGCAATGGGTAATGAACAAAATCCCTTCTAAGCTAGAAAGATGGAAAGGGTTCCCACAAGGAATTGCTTCACACAGCATTATTCTCAAGCACATCCTGATTCCTACCTGTGTTTATTTCATGGCATGCTAGTGCCCCCCCAAAGGGTCCCTCAAACAACTCGAATCCTTATTTAGGAACTCTATTTGGGGGGGAGACCCTTATAAATATAAACGTCCCAAAGTTGCTTGGAACACATGCACCCTCTCCAAAGACAAAGGGGGATTGGGGCTTACAGACCTCTTCTCTCTTTTCGAGAAATAAGCGGCAAAATGGGTCATCAAATGCATGTTTAACTAGGAGGAGGACTGGGCAATCCTTCTGCTCAGTCAGGTTCAAGATTTCAATGTCGATCAACACTCCCGGTTTAAAGACCTACCAATCCACGCCATAGTATTCTCTCTAGACAAGTATAAATCTTGCACTGCATCCCCATTGGTCAAACGTATCTGGGAAGCATGGCAGCAATATAAAAGGCTGGTAACCATCCCTGAGGCCCATAAGTCAAGTGGAGTGGAAGAGACTCCATCTGTCTAAGCCTCACTCTCCCCCCAATTGAACCTCATCAGTATGGGATAGCCTCCAAACTTAACAAGAAAGGAATCAAAACATGGTTGGACATTTAGGACAAGGACAATAAGACCTGGATGGATCCGAAAGATCTCAAAAGGCAGTACATGCTGAACAATGACGACTTAAGGTTCATTCAAGACCAGAAAAGAATTTGGCAAGATTTTAACCCAATGCTTATTCAGTGTAATGTGCAAGTTAAGGTGAAGGATTTCGGGTGGAACACCAAGTCCTCTCTGCTCCCTCTACCCAATTTACCTAGCGACAATAGTAAATTGATTGCTGCTCTCAATTAGAGATGGCTTCTTAACTGGAATAACGATCAATGGGAATATCGTTTTCAGCAAATATAGACCCCCTACCTCCCCCCGAAGACCTCTCATCTGCTACGACTCATACTCCATAAGGTGGTCAGAATGCATCGGGATATGCAATGGCCTTTGTCCACGGTGCAAGAGGGACAAAGAAACCATCGTGCACCTCTTTATTTTATGCCCAAGTAACAGGTGTTATATCAACTGGTTTCAAGAGTTCATCTCCCCCAGCCATCCATATAAACTGACATGGAAAGAAATCCTCCTGGGTGAAGCTAACTGCCTCTCCCCCTCCTTGTGGACCTTGATACACAAAATATTTTTTTGGTCCATATGGCTTCTTCGCAATGAAAAATTATTTAATGGTAAAGATGTTGATTGGCTCCCTCAACTAAAAGTGGATATATACTGGCAGGTTCAAAGAAATGCCCGAAAATTAGCGATGCATGATGTGCAAACCTCTATCAAACGTTCGAGTATCAGATGCTCGAAAGAGGAAAGAGAAGCTAAAATCAAGAATGAGATTGATGACCTATTCCATCATGGCATTCTAAATACTGCAACGACTAGCGACTACACCATCAGGATTCCAACCGATGTCTTCTCTACCTCGCCTGATTGGGGTTCACCGTCAATAATTTATCAGGCCACTAGGAACCCCTCTGCAATGGATAACACGATGGGTCAAATGACTAGTAACCCTCATGCCACCATATCCAATAGCTCCCATGATAGCCCTCTCTTCGCCACTTCTGAACCAACCTGTGCAACTCCCCCCAATAGCTCAGCCCCAGGCTCCTTCTATACTGGGCACTGATAATGGTTCGCAAGCTACACCTCAGCCAAATAAACTAACGAACTCACCTCGTTTCATCCAAATAGACTAGCTCCACAAAGTCCATTTGTATAAGTTTTTGGCAATGTGTGCTCACTATAGTCTTGTAAGTCATGCTTTTGGTCGATAGGGGCAAGATCCCCAAGTGTACATTCTTACCTTAACTTTTAATACATTTCACGTCTTCGTTAAAAAAAAAGAGAAATCTATAGGCTTGCTTTCCACAATATATCGAAATCATCTTCCAACACTATTAGATTTTATGAACTTTAACTTGGACATGCTTCTAGAGGAGTTACGGACTCTTAACATTCTTGGAAGAACTCAATATGTTATGGGGGGTCATATCTTGACTCACATATTACAATCAATTTCTATGTATTCTTCAAAGAGGTATGTGTTCTTTTACATCTAAGAAAATAAAGCATAAAGCTAATTGTCAAAATTGTCATAAAAGAAAATGAGGGGTCAAGACAACTAAAGCTCAAGCATCGTGGCAAGGTCAAGGGTCATGATTATGACCACTAAGAGATCACGACGAGCCCTATAAAAGAACTTTAAAAGAACCAAATTTGTAAAGACAATATGTGCACCAAAGCAAAGACACAAAACAAAATTTAGGGAGAAGCCTAATTAAAGTGATTGATAATATTAACACGGATAGTATATTAATGGGAAATTTACCAAAATATCCCTACCTTTTGATAGAATTCCCAAAGTACAGATTTCTCAAAACACCCCTCATATTCTTTTCAATTTTTCCAAAGGACCCGAAATTCTCGATACACCCCTCATATTTTCACAGAAAATGTTTACTACATATTTTGCAAGTCGTACAAGGATATTTCATGAATACCGAAGGATAGAATGACAATTTATTTGTGTTCTTATACACAATCAAGATACAAAGGCTTATAATATATGGATGCATATATTGCTATTGTTGAGCTCATTCAATGATGAATATTGTTAAGATACTTAAAGATAGGCCTCAAATAAAAAAAAAGAAGGGACTGCATAGATTCCAAAGCAATCTGACAAACACCACACATGCACACACACAACACACAAGAATATTTTTTGTCATTTTTTTATAGGAGGGATATTTTGAGAACTTCCACAAACTGCAGGGGGATTTTGGTGATTTTGTTATGCAAATGTCTCACAATAGCATTTTGTTAACCTTAAGTTGTATGATACTGTTGTCTTCCACTAGAGAAAAAAGGACCCAATCGATATGACTAGGTATGATTAACAAATTGTTAAAAATATCACATGTAAGCATTCGAAGCCGACAATTCTCAGTTTGGAACCACAACTTAGGGCCCATAACTTGTGGAGTGTCCGATTAGTACCACCTCTAGGACTGCTATATTGACCCACTCATTTTAACTTGCAGAGACTGCTTGCCATAGAGTAAATAATGTTGCATTAAAATGGAAGATGGTAGATCCTTGATCATATGTGTCGCCTTTAACACAAGGTTTTGAGATGAGTTCCCACGTCAAGGTTGTATCTGCAACGCTCAGCATTACACTTGCAAGGTTAACACGATGTAAAGAAGTTGATAATTACGTTACCTTCCGCCAGAGACCAGTATACTAAAAAATTTGTTATGCTTTTGCACCCAAGAGACATTCTATCGTTACAGACAATGCAATGGGGGTTTTACACTGCAAACTCTCTCGTAACAAGGGTGCTGAACCATGATTTCTGCACAGTCTTCCAGAGATTCCACATAGCTCTTCTATGATATTCCATTCAGGCCCGTACTTTTAGAATCCACCTGATGATATGCGACCAATTGATGAAGTATTGTAAGTTTCCAAGTCCAACAGCAGGATACTCTGAATCATAAGCTCTGAGCTCAACTATAGCAAGGTGGTCCAAGCACGCCTCGATTCTCCAAGAAAGAGACCATATGAGCTGCCATTTCTGCTGGAGTGGGGCACCTTCCTTCTATGGGCTCCATGACAACCTGGAAAAGTTTGGCATGCCAAAACTCAGAATTGATTTTTCCATATCCACCTTTTTAATTCCTTGGTACCAGCTTAATAGATTTAACCAAACTCAAATTCAAACATATTTACCTCACACTTCAACGGAGGTTCATAAGGGTCATCTACTCCCGTGAAACCTGGCAATCATCAAAACAAATGAGACAGAAAACAGAACAATTTAACCTCTTTTTCTTTTTTTGATTGGGGCAGGGGAACAACAGCAAGCTCACATTAAGGAGCTTGCAGAGACCTGCAAGGAAGATATCACAATCCATATAATAGTTTCGGGATTACGGTCGCTTGAGTATAATCAGGTTCTTAGCTTAAAATGCAATGGCTTTTTTTACTGTTTCTAGTTTGCTTGTACAATGTTTCAGTAGTGAGAGTATAACAGGCTAATGGTAAGATCGCACTTGAGAAGCACATTCACAAGCGATCCATAACTTGTCAACTCTAGGTTTTTTTTTTTTTTTTTTTGGGAGAAAAGAAATTTTGATTAAGAACACCTCAGCAAAGTTCCCCTGAGTACAAGGAACTCGGTAAGGAGCTAGAGCATGTTCAGGGCAACCCACAACTTCATCAGGAATGGCTCAAGAAGAATGAAAGGGTGCCCACCATCATCGGGCTCGGATTTTCTAAAAACCTTCTTCATCACCTTGATCTCACAAAAATGGCAAAAGAGGTATGGGCCAGCCTTCAAGTCACATTTGGGGGAGATATTAATAATTCCAAATTATTTGTGAAGCTGCAATTGTTTAGTATCTCCTACAATCCTTCAGAGACTCTGAAGTAGCACCTCAATCATTTAATTCTTTACCGACAATTGACCACTCTCAATAGTCGTTTGGATGACGATGATAAAAAGGCTGTACTTCTTAATAGCTTGATGAAAGAAGCACAATTCCATGAAACCGTGATAGCTCTCAAGGTGGCCAAGAAATGAAATACAAAGAAATGGTCGCCATCCTTTTGGCTAACAAAAGGCGCAACAAAGATGCTGACATAGCACCAGCAGCCTTCTACACCAAGAAATAACCACCCAAGTGTCGATATTGCAAGCGTGTTAGTCACACTGTTGATCAATGCTACAAGAAGAAAGACAAGCGACATGCCCAATATGCAGTACTTTGCAACTAAAGGTCTAAAATTTCTGAAGACATTAACAGCCATTTAACTCTCAAATTGTTGGGAAACACTCTTTTTCCCTTTAATATTAGCTTAAGAATCTCTAAAACTACTGATTAGAAGTCTGAAATGTTTGAGCCTTTAGCATTGCCTTTAAAACCTCTGAGATTTCTGATTTTACAGCTGAAATTGACATTTCAACAAGCTAAATTAGTTGTAATGTCTTCATCTAACGAAGCTTCATCCTCATTATTTTGCTACAAGCCAACACAAATGGGAAGAAAGAAAAAAGTGGAATGGGGATTTGTAGCAACTGTGAGGCAATGTGAAAGGGGGCAATTTACATGCAAGTGGTGTCAACACACTTGGGATGGAGGCCCATTGTCACGGGGACGTGAAATTTTGAGATGCTTTAATCTTGCTAGTAACATTTGATTAAGTTACTAATCAAATGTGCAAGGTTGTTTAGCACATGTGATGCACATGGCAGTTATTTCATGGGAACTGGTCAAGGACCCTGAGGATGCAGTGGGTGTTAAAGGCAAAAGTTGTGTTAAGTTATGCCAACTGTGTTTTGGTGGTCAGTTGGTGCCAGGTTGGACCCTAGGACAATTGTTTGGCCATTAAGTGACAGTGGTGACACTAGGGACTAGCATTAATTAATTAATTAATGCTAGTCTAAGGGTCAACAGAGGTTGGGAACCACTCCAAGTTGCAAATGGCCTAGCCAATTTCATTCCAGATGGGCAAGTTTAATTTTGGGCAAGGACAAAAGGGCTGAAATTAATTTTCAGAATTAATTAATTCTGAAAAATTAATTTAATGGCTGAAAATGCATTAGGAAGGCTGCCACTTGGCAAAACTTTCCCATGCAACTAGGGAGAAGGCTGTTGGAGAGTGGTGGAAGCTGAATGGCAACCATTCGGAGCTTGGTGGAGGGAGAGGAGGTGATCAGATTTGGCTCTAAGAGGCGATGACGACTGATCGCACGCCCCGATAGGACAGGGGGCAGCAGGTTTTCTCTTCCGCCTCAAGAGAGGTGGCGGTAGGAGAGGAGGGCTTGCCAGCCAAGCTGAAGCTGGTGTTTTACCCCCCTTTTGAAGTTGTTGGTGCCATCAGATTTGTCATCAGAGCTACAAATCAGAAGTTACATTTCAGCTGATTTTTTCTCTTTCTACAGCATTCTCTCATCTCCTCCAGTCTATGCTCAAGTATTCGCAGCAATTCTCAGCCATGGGTAGCAGAGTGCAGCCAAATTTGGTGGACAGCAGAGAGTTTACTACTGTAAACCCTAAATTACAGCAGTAATTAGGGTTTAGCAGCCACCTTGGGACCCGTGCCATCAATCAAAGGCATTGTACACTGAAATTAGCACCGGAAATTTGTGGAATTGTGAGGATTTCAGATGCCAGCCCATCTATTGTGAATTTGGGCAGCATTTGACCAGTTGGGGTTCCATTAGAGCGAGTCCTGGGTGAAAATCAAGGGGCAATTTGCCCGAATGCTTTGCTGATTATTGGAACAGCAAGGGGCTTTTGAATCAGCCAAGGAGATTGTGAAATCTCGGCTTGTAATTTATCCATCAATAATTGAAATTAAAGAAATATCGAAAGAGGCGCTAGTTTTGGGGCCAACAGGGTGTCCACTCTCCAAGTTTATGAAGGTAAAGTGAGCATTTCTGTTTATGTTCATTTGCTAATTGTTGTAATTAAGTGCTTAATCAGGTTAAACCACCCTATCTGAGAAGGAAGGCTGGTTTCATGGTTCCATTGCCGGGATAATCACTCAATCTCTTGATTTGGTGAGGCCGAGGCACCTGATTGCAAACCAAAGCTTTGTGCTAGTGCTGATTTTTGTGCTTAGTTGAGAAATTACAGCAACATGTCTTCATATAGTGAGATGGAATCAAGCAGTGATGATGCCTCTCAGTATGGACATTCTCATGGGAATGAAGGAAATGCAATGTCTAATCTTGGACAAGGCTCTCATGATGGACAACGAGCTGAAAATGTTGTTGTTGAGCAAGATGCAGGGCCTTCAAGCCGTCATGAGGTAGATGACCAACAAAGTGAAGAGGAATTTAATGACCAGTTCAAGAATCGGATGAGGACAGCAGCAAATCTCTTTGCCCAATTGGCAAAGGATCCTCAGTTCACCCGATTTTTGAATGCTCCGAAGAAGGACAGCAAGGGCAAGAAGAAGAAGTCGACTTCTACACCTTCGGGACAGCAAGATGCACCGAAGTTAGTACCAAATCCTTCACTTGAAGCTCCTAAAGAGGCCAATGAAGCTAAACAGTTGGAACCTATAGGGCAAGGAATGCAAATCCAAGGCCATTATGGAAGTGCCAATCCAATGGATTTTGGACAGCCGGGCATGCATGCTATGATGGGGCAGCCAGGATACTTTGGTGGTAGCACGATTTTTCATGCAATGGTTGGCCAAGGGCCGCATACGGGAATGTATGGCACAAATCCCTATGGTATGCAGCAGCCAATGCATGGTGTGCAAGGCCCATTGTTTTCGGGTATAGTTGGAAATGTGCAAAACCCTATGTATGGTAGCACTGGCTTGATGCCTGGGGCACAAAGTGGAATATTTGGCAATGCATTTGCACCCCCGAATGCTTATGGGGCTCAAGAAATGACTGTTGGTCATCCAAATGCTTCATTTGGGCTTGGTCATGATGTAAATACAGCAAATGCACCCTTTTTGCAACAGCCAGTGTATGACAACTTGACTCCCAAAGGGGAAGCAAAAGACTATGATGAGGGTGAAAAAGCAGTGAAGTTTGAGTCCTTTAGTGGTGCACAAGATAGGCTGAAAGCTCTGACCTTCATTCAGCAGTTTGATGCAGCCTATTCAGGGGGAAACTTCACCGAATCCTCTAAGATTCGAAAGGCAACCACTTTCTTGAAGGGGAATGCATTGCAGTGGTGGTCCACGCTCTTGATGCAAGGTAGAGCACCATCAACATGGGTACAATTCAAGCAAATGTTTGCATCAAATTGGTTGCCTAGTACCTTTGAGGTGGACATCATGACAGCTTGGAACAAGCTTGATGCTAAGGAATGCAAGAATTTAGAGCAATACAATAAGAAGTTTTGGGATGCATTGCTACCCGTCACTTCTTATTGTGCCGTACCCCTTCATGAGCAAGTGGAAAAATATGTATGTGGGCTGCCCAAAAGGAATCAGGGATTTTTGCATAAAATCCACCATGTCTAGCATGTCTCAGCTCATAGAGACTGCTGCTACAGCCGATGCTTTGCTGCGTGGAAAGGATTCGGGCTTCCAAGAGAGCGGGGAGAAGCCGAATAAAAAGTTGTTTAAGGCTAAGAAAAGGGGCATATCTGAAAACCAACCTGAAAAGAGGCCAAAACAGCAAAGAAAGGGCTCGAAAACATTGGCATGACGTAGGGAATTGATGGCTGCAAATAAATGCTTTATTTGTGAACAGGAGGGTCATATTGCAACGAACTGTCCCAATAGGAAGCAAGCTGTAAAATCAGAAAATCAGGGAGATTCTAAGGGTAAAAGGCCCAAAATATCAGTGGGATTGGTGCCCGATGTTGTTAGTAATCAGCCCAATGATGATGCTACTGAGTTGTGCAAAGCATGGGGCAAAATTAGGGATCAGCATGCATTGATCTTCTTTGATAATGGTGCACGAGCCAACTTCATCTCTACTGACATGGCAGCCCGTCTAGGCATCAAAGAGGATGAGATGGAAGCTATGGGGAAAGTTGGAATGGCATGTAAGGGTCATGCAGAACGTGTCACACCACTCATTGGAAAGCTTCGGTTGTACATACAGGGATATGTGGACAGCGAAGAGTTTTACATTGCTCCACTTAAGGGTTGTGATGTGTTGCTTGGTATGCTATGGTACCATCGTATGCATGCAGTGATTGATTCATATGCAAAAGAGATCACTATTCAACATAAGGGAAAGACACTCACACTTGATGTAAAGTTGAAAGGGGAATCTGTCCATGTTGTATCTGCAGCTGCTATTTCTAAAGTAATGAAAAATCATCTTTCAGCATATTTAGTTTTTGCTAAGGATAAGGATGATAGTGAGAATGTTGAGAATATATCTAAATTAGAGAAAGATCGCATGTCATTTCTAAAAATGTATACTGATTGCTTCTCCCAGTCACTTCCACGGCAGCTACCACCTGAAAGACCCGAAGATCATGGCATAGACCTTATCCCTGGAAGTAGCCCTCCTAATAAACCGCCCTATAGAGTCAGTGCAGCCCAACAGGAGGAGATTATGAGTCAAGTAAATGAGCTGTTAGAAAAAGGGTTGATTCAGCCCAGCTCATCTCCTTTCTGTTCTCCAGTGCTTTTGGATCAGAAAAAGGATGGTTCATAGAATATGTGCATTGACTATTGAGCTCTGAACAAGATCACGATAAAGAACCGCTTTCCGACCCCTCAGATCGATGATGTTATGGATAGATTGTAGGGGGCAACACTATTCAACCGTATAGATTTGAAAAGTGGGTATCATCAAATACTTATTAGACCAGAGGATGTGCCTAAGACAGCTTTTAGGACATCTTTTGGGTTATATGAATTTCTTTCATGCCTTTTGGACTTACAAATGCTCCTACCACTTTTAATCGGATGATGGATCGCATATTTCGGCCACATAGAGCATTTGTGGGTACTTTCTTTGATGACATGATTGTCTATTCAAAGAATGAGATGGAGCATAGAAAGCACTTGGACATTGTTTTCAATGAGCTACGTAAGCATAGGCTGGTTATCAATGACAAGAAGAGTGAATTCTTTTTGCACGAAATCCACTTCTTGGGACATATTGTATCGGCTGATGGTATTCGTATGGACCCTGCTAAGGTTGAAGCAATACGTTCATGGCGAGCTTTGAAGAATGTTCATGAGATCCGCAGCTTCTTGGGTTTATGTTCTTACTATAGGAAGTATGTACGCGGGTTTGCTGAAATTGCATCTCCATTGCATGCTTTGTAAAAGAAAGATGTGCCATTTAGATGGACAGCAATGGAAATTTCAGCATTTGAAAAGTTGAAGGAAAAGATAACTTCAGATCTTGTGCTTGTGTTGCCTGATCTAAGGAAGTCATTTGTAGTTTAGTGTGATGCATGTGGTAACAACATGGGGGTTGTCATTATGCAAGATGGCGGAGTTGTGGCTTATGAGAGCCACATTCTCCACGGTGCAAAGAGGAATTTACAAGTTTATGAGAAAGAGCTCTTGGCTGTAATTCATGCACTGTCTACGTGAAAACATTATTTATTGGGGGCTGATTTTACAGTGCAGACAGACCATCAGTCTTTGAGGTACTTTCTGACGCAAACAAAGTTGTCAGAGAAGCATATGAGATGGGCAAATTTTCTCTCTATGTTTCATTTTTAGATTATATACATTGATGGTAAAAAGAATGTTGTGGCTAATGCATTGTCACGTAAGCCACAAATTTCAGCCGTCACTATGGTTTATCACACTGAGTTCGATGCCATGAAAGAGCAATATGTACTGATTCGGACTTTGCTAATGTTTATAATCACCTTTGCAATGGCCAAAGGCATGAGCATTTTATGCTAAGAGATGGATTTTTGTTGATGCATGGACGACTGTGTCACAAAGCAGTTGAGGCTTAGAGTGATCATTGAAAGTCATGCTCCTCCGTATGCAGGACACAGAGGTATTGATGCCACAGTCAAGGCAGTGGAGCATTTCTTTTATTGGCCAGCTTTAAGGCATGATGTAGAGCAGTTTGTTAGGGCATGCATCATATGTCAAAAGGTAAAGCATGATAGGCAAAAGATGCCGAGCTTGTTGCAGCCCTTGCCTATTCCAGATAGGCCTTGGCAGAGCATTGCTATGGACTTTATCTTTGAGCTTCCTAGGACACCTACAAGGAATGATGGGATATGGACTATTATTTGCAGGTTTAGCAAACAAGCCCATTTCATCCCGGTGAGAAAGAAGACAAAGACTGATCATATGGCACGATTATTTATGCAGCACATTTTCAAGTATCATGGTATGCCTGAGTCAATCATCAGTGATCGAGACCCTCAGATGACCAGTCTATTCTAGAAGGGGTTGTTTGAAAATATGGGTACCACGCTGAAATTCTCATCATCCTTCCATCCCCAGACAGATGGTCAGTCTGAGGAAGTGAATTTCACAGTGTTGGATCTTTTGAGATGCTATGTTTTAGACCACAAGACACAGTGGGAGTAGTATTTGCCATTGGTTGAGTTTGTATACAATAATACGGTGCATAGTTCCACTGGCAAGGCTCCATTTGAGGTGGTTGAGGGTGGCAAGAAGGTTCCACCTATTTTGCACACTAAGGATAAGATCTTTGAGGCTGAACGCTTTGTGGAAAGCTTGGATGCATCCTATGCAAAGATAAAGTATGCACTTCAGAGGTCACAGGACAAGCAAAAGCGGGCAACTGACCGCCATAGACGTACTTTGCAGTTTGCATAGGGCGATTATGTATTGCTACATTTTGAAAAGGCAAGGCTGAAAAAGAGGAAGGGAAGAGAGAGGTTGTATCCGAAGTTAAGCATGAGATACTATGGGCCCTTTTCAAGTGTTGGAAAAGATCAGCGATATTGCATATCGGCTGAAATTACCTCCACATTGGCGGATACACAATGGCTTTCATGTTAGTTTGTTGAGACCTTTTCGTGGTGATGTGCCAGAAGATGTATCTACTGAAATTCAGCCAGAGGTTGAGGAACTAGATGAGATTATGGTACCCGAGCAAATTTTGGTACATAGGGAAAGGAAGGTCAGAGGTAAAGTTTCCAGAAGATATTTAGTGAAGTTTCAAAATTATTCACCAATGGATGCAAAATGGATGGAAGAGGATGACTTGGCAGACCATCCTCAGTTGTTGCAACTTTATCTCAATGCCTTTTAGTTAGAGCCGACTTTGGATCGGGCTTACTTAGGTTCAGCAGAGCGGGCGTCCCGAGCATTGCCTGATGCTCAAGGGGAAGGTAGCACTTCCACTCCACCGGTTTTGGACAGCTCTCGTATGTAGTGGATCTCGGATGTATTTAGCATGCATCCAAGGTACTGTGCTGACAATATGTCTACCATGAGGTCACTACTCGGTGTACTAGTCACTATGAGATACATGTATATGAGTATGGTTGTAACCGCGGCTCTGAGACTATACTTATGCATGAGTTTTTGGACGAGTTTAGCATGAGTTTTTGCCTCAGTTTTGAGATCAATTTCTGATTAGTTTCAACTCAGTTTTTGATCAGTTTGAGAACCATTTATGATCACTTTGGGATCAGTTTTTGCATCAGTTTCTGATCAGTTTTTTTTTTAACCATCAGCTTGTGATCAGTTTGGAGTCACATTTGCCGCCATTTGTGATCAGTTCTCATATCAGTTCATGATCAGTTTATGATCAGGTCATGCTCAGTTTTTAATGGTTTACAGCTGATTCCATGGACAGCCGCATGTAAACGAATGTCATTGAAAGTTTCCGCCATGGTTTATGCTGAGAATATGCTTTACTATGGTTTTGAAGTCAGAACAGTTGAGAAACATGAGTTATGGATGCATCCAATGGTTTCTAGCAACAGTTATGGACTGTTTTTCAGTTTTCTATTATGTTTTGCTGGCTGGAAATTTTCAATAAGTTTTGCGCATATGCAACAGTTTGACAACAGTGGCAAATGTTGTGGTGACTATCATGCCAAATTGAAATTCTAGTGCAATATACTTTTGCTTTGGCCCAATGCAGTGCAATCGAGGACGATTGCAAGGTTTTCAAGGGGGAGGTCTGTCACGGGGACGTGAAATTTTGAGATGCTTTAATCTTGCTAGTAACATTTGATTAAGTTACTAATCAAATGTGTAAGGTTGTTTAGCACATGTGATGCACATGGAAGTTATTTCATGGGAACGGGCCAAGGACCCCGAGGATGCAGTAGGTGTTAAAGGCAAAAGTTGTGTTAAGTTATGCCAACTGGGTTTTGGTGGTCAGTTGGTGCCAAGTTGGACCCTAGGACAATTGTTTGGCCATTAAGTGTCAGTGGTGACACTAGGGACTTAGTCTAAGGGTCAACAGAGGTTGGAAACCACTCCAAGTTGCAAATGGCCTAGCCAATTTCATTCCAGATGGGCAAGTTTAATTTTGGGCAAGGACAAAAGGGCTGAAATTAATTTTCAGAATTAATTAATTCTGAAAAATTAATTTAATGGCTGAAAATGCATTAGAAAGGCTGCCACTTGGCAAAACTTTCCCGTGCAATTAGGGAGAAGGCTGTTGGAGAGTGGTGGAAGCTGAATGGCAGCCATTCGGAGCTTGGTGGAGG
Source organism: Lygodium microphyllum (assembly GCF_053477565.2). Taxonomy (NCBI): domain Eukaryota; kingdom Viridiplantae; phylum Streptophyta; class Polypodiopsida; order Schizaeales; family Lygodiaceae; genus Lygodium; species Lygodium microphyllum. Next base: position 2,529,042 of record NC_141136.1, read on the forward strand.
GAGAGGAGGCGATCAGATTTGGCTCTGAGAGGCGACAATGACTGATCGCGCGCCGCGACAGGACGGGGGCAATAGGTTTTCTCTTCTGCCTCAAGAGAGGCAGCGGTAGGAGAAGAGGGCTCGCCAGCCAAGTTGAAGCTGGTATTTTACCCCCCTTTTGAAGCTGTTAGTGCCATCAGATTTGTCATCAGAGCTACGAATCAGAAGTTACATTTCAGCTGATTTTCTCTCTTTCTACAGCATTCTCTCATCTCCTCCAGTCTATGCTCAAGTATTGTCAGCAATTCTCAACCATGGGTAGCAGAGTACAGCCAAATTTGGTGGACAGCAGAGAGTTTACTACTGTAAACCCTAAATTACAGCAGTAATTAGGGTTTAGCAACCACCTTGGAACCCGTGCCATCAATCAAAGGCATTGTACACTGAAATCAGCACCGGAAATTCGTGGAATTGTGAGGATTTGGGATGCCAGTCCATCTATTGTGAATTTGGGGCAGCATTTGACCAGTTGGGGTTCCATTAGAGCAAGTCCTGGGTGAAAATCAAGGGGCAATTTGCCCGAATGCTTTGCTGATTATTGGAACAGCAAGGGACTTTTGAATCAGCCAAGGAGATTGTGAAATCTCAGCTTGTAATTTATCCATCAGCAATTGAAATTAAAGAAATACCGAAAGGGGCGCCAGTTTTGGGGCCAACAGGGTGTCCACTGTCCAAGTTTATGAAGGTAAAGTGAGCATTTCTGTTTATGTTCATTTGCTAATTGCTGTAATTAAGTGCTCAATCAGGTTAAACCACCCTATCCGAGAAGGAAGGCTGGTTTCACCCATCTTGCATAAGAGCTCATTTTCTTGGGGTAAAAGGTTATGGTGTGGGTAAATGCTCACAACCACCTACACGTGTGAAGGAGACATGTTGGCAATTGCATGTGGAAGCAAGATTTGCAGATCCCTATGCAGCTATTGATGAGTCTATGTCTGACTTATGAGAGGGTTCGCTTGGTGAGGCAAACATTGCAAGTGACCGTGCAAATGCCCCTGATGTTGGAGCTATAGGTGCAAGTGCTTCCACTTCATATAGTATTCAGCCACCAAGCTCAAAGAAGTAAAATATAGGGCACATACAAGGACCTTTAGAGAAGTCTTGGAGCATGCAAGCAAGGCATAATGTTGATGTTGCCCTTCGCACATTCTTTTATGTTGAGAACATTCCTCATTTGAAAGTAAGGAATCCATACTTTTTGGACATAGTCAAAGCAATTGGGGACGTTGGCTAAGCCCCCATCTGATCACATGCTTCACACAAAGGAACTTAATGATGAAGTGAGATGCATTGAAAGAGAGTTGCTTGATAGTAGAGATAAGTGGAAGAAATATGGATACAGCATTTTATGTGATGGATGGTCCAACTCTCATCGTACACCCATCATTAATGTCATGGTGTCTTCCATACATGATTCTATGTTCATGAATGCAGTAGACACAAGTGGACAATATAAGTTTGGAGAGTATATCTATGAGATTTTGAAAGACGTAATCTTGGATATTGGGCCACAAAATGTGGTGCATGTGTGTATGGATAATGCAACAAACTATGTGCGAGTTGGACAATTAATACAATCACAATGGCCTAACATTTTCTTTACCAATGCCACATTCATAACTAGCAAGCATATAGTTTTAGCATTGTATCTCAAATTCAGTAAAAAGAAGCTAGTCAAGCCAACTCAAACATACTTTGCTTACATGTTCATTATGCTGGAAAACTTACTAGACAAAAGATGCTATAATGGCTTGAGATGCTTGGTTGTGACTGTAGATTGGATCAAGAAAAGCGTGTATCGCATAAAGCAATGCAAGTTGCTAGTATTTTTTTGGGGGTTACTTTTTGGCAATGTATCACACTAATAAAGCAATGCAAGTGGCTAGTATCTTTTTGGAAGTCGCTTTTTGGCAAGATGCAAAGACTATTCTGAAGATATATGCATCTATTCCAAAGATCCTTCAACTTCCAGATGGAGAAGATGCAACAATGGAGCTTGTTTATCAACTCACAAATTGTATGAGTGAGAAGATAGAGGGCATTGAGGATGTGGACACTTGCAAATTGCAGGAGATTAAGGACTTGTGTGTCAATAGATGGAATATGTTGCATTCCCCTTTACATACAGTTGCTTATGTTTTGCATCCAATATGGAGAGCAAAGAATCTAGGTGGTGATAGTAAAGTGCATAAAGGCTGGATGAATGTGACACAGAGGTACACTCTTCATGATGTTGTAAAACAAGGTGTTTTATGTGATGAGTTGGAGATGTATAAGAATGAGACAAGTGGATATGCACGCCCTGTTGCAAACGGGAGCTTATAGGAATAGATGTCTCCCTACCAATGCGCCGCTACCCTTGCCCCCATGCCCCGTCGAACTGCCCCCCCCCCCCCCCGGCCGATCGGCCATTGCACCTCCCCCATCCCTCTCGCATGCCTCCTTGCCATCGCGCTGCCCCCCCCCCACTCGTCATCAACGTTGCACCTCCCCTTCTTGCCACCACATTATGCTTCCCCCTCCTCGCCATCGCCATCACACTGCCCCCCGCCCTGTGACTCCTGCCATCACGTTGTGCATGCGCCCCCCCCCCTCGCCCTGTGGCTCCCGCCATAAAGCTGCCCCTCCCCCCCGCCTGGTACATCCCCCCCCCTCCGGCACCTCCCCCTCACCCTGATCACCTTCCACGCCCTGGTACCGGCCACACGTCTGGTCACCCCCCCCCCCCCCCCCGCCCTGATACCTTTCTTGCGTTCTCTTCCTCTCATCCACCCTACAGCCACCTGCCTACACGCCGTCATCCATGGCGCCCGGGGCCTCTATCAGCATCACAAAACAAAATCCCCCACCCTCCCCCTCACCATCGCCATCACCATCGCCCTCGCGCCCTCCCCCAGTTGCTCCCTCCATTTGCAGCAACTCCCCCCCTCCGGCAATACAGCAATGTGTTCGGTAGGTTCTCAGTAGGGAAGCGCAATGGAAACCTCTGGTTAGACGCCGGTGCATTCTGCGAGTGCCCCGCAGTCAAACACCTTGCGTGTTGTCCTCTCTCAAGAACAGCTCTTGGCCGTCCACGTCACTAAGCTCGAGCTTAAAGAAACAGCAATTTTCGGTCAGGTAGTAGGGCACTCTCCAACCAGGGCCCAGCTTCGGAATTGGCTCCACTCCACGCTACGCATTGGCACATCGCAAATCGTGGAGGCACTCCTCATGGGCCGTGGGATCTTCATGGTTCGTCTCACCTCCGCAGATGCAGCTCGGGAGTTGGTGGAGAGCTCGCCCTATGCCTCCACGAAGGGGGTCATTCACATGGTCCCCTGGTACAGCGGCTTCACATTGGAGTCATTTGAGCTCCACAACAATTTTCTCAAACACCCACTCACTTTACTTTTTCCCGGAATGGTGGTAGAGTACCGCCAGTTAGTGGAGGACTTTGGTCAGCTCTTCGGCACAGTTCTCCCTGCCTCCTTCACGGATGCTGTGACAGCTGCAGGAGTCCCCAAGGTACGAGTGGCCATGAGAGACACAAAGAGTATACCCAAGTTCCTGGAGATAGAGGCTGGAGGTCACTTCTTTAGGCAACAGGTCACTGTGACCGAGCAACTAGGGCAGTGCTTGCGCTGCCATGACTTGGGCATCAGGCAACAGACTGTACGTGCTTCAGAGCCAAGGCGGCTCCGTTGATAGGCCCACAGGTGGATACTGATGGCTTCACACAGTTCCAGAGACGACAGAGAGAGCGACGGCAGGGGGGGCCGCAGCCAGCTCCGCAAACACAACCTTGACAGCAGAGAGCAGGAGGGCAAGCGATGCCCCCTCGGCAAAGCACTCCGCAGCCCCCCCTGCCCGCCCCACCCGACAGAGCCGCAACCCCCCGCGTCCACCACCCGCGCCACAGGCTACCTCACTTAAGAGCCCATACCCCCCACACCCACCCACCCCCCCCCCCCCCACCTCCCATGCCCCCCCTACTGATCCGAGCCCACGCCCCCCCTCCTCTTCCAGGGCCACCAGCCCCCTTCCACCCGCCATGTACCTCTAACCATCCCACCATCCCTCGATCTACTTCCCCCCCACCACCTCCCCTGTTGAGCACCCCCTCCCCCCGATCCACCCCCGGTTATGGTGATCCCCACCCAGAACCACCTCTCCTGCTCCCACAGGAGGTGATGAGCCACACACACCTACATCCTCCTCGCACCAGCAGTTCTCCCCCTTCCACATAGCCACGAACTCATTTGCCCCTGCCGCCCATCACACTTTCTCGAGACAGGCGCAGATGTTGCCACAGGAGTTCTTCCGCAGTGGCCCATTGTCCTACCTCAAAGTTGCAGAGCGCAGAGAGTTCCCACTACCTCTAGAGGTGGGGATCTTCGTGGTTCGCAAGTCAAGGAGGGGCAAGGTCCATCTACTAGCACCACCGGATGGACCAAACTACGCCTTGTTCTTTCAGTCCTCCCACTCAGGGGTTTGGACGACGACACAGATAGAGGAGTTGAAGACTCATCTCCCAATGGATGGAAAATGAAGGACTAGCACTGTTTGCACAGCAGTGGCCTGGCTGCATGATGGCCATTAACTGGTGGGCTGGTGCTGAGGTTCCGCACTTGAGCATCATCTTTTTAGCCCCTCCACAGTGGAAAGCTCTGCGGGATGTAATCGAGTGACCCCTAGCATAGGCGGCCTGCTTCTACCAGTATACAAAGTCACAACTCTCAGCATGGATGATAGATGCATTGATAGTACCACCTGGAGAATCTATCACTCCCCCCTATGGTCTAGCCAAGGGCTACCATGGGGGATTGGAGTTCACCATCCAGACCTGTGGCAAAGCGCACTTGCATGCCTCATAATTTCTCCTCCTCATCAGCAGCTTCACACCGAATAGATGCCTATTCGGTCGGTCACAGGTTTCCCCATGAGGTTACACCTTGCATCATGAAATGTGAACAGTCTCCACTACAGTGGGGCATGTGGTTCTAGAAAGTTGATTGTTCGGCAAGAGCTGCAGCCTGCCCTTTTCGGACAGATCGACATCCTACTTCTACAGGAACACAAGCTCATGCCCACCAAGGCCCAGCGGGTAGGAAAGATACTCCCAAGCAGCTCCTGCACTTACTGGGAGCACGCCATAAGTACCCACGGCAGGAGTGGAGACGTATGCACCTCTATCGGCCCAAGTCTCACCGCCTGTGTATGAGACCATGGGACAATAGTGGCAGGGAGGGTTTTAAGGATCAGACTGGACATTGGGGACTCGTGCCTAGGAGTCGTCAATGTCTATGCCCCTACGGAGGTTAGGGCACGCAGCAGATTCTGGGTGGAGATCGCGGAGGGACTCCCAGAGATGGACTCCTGGATCGTTGAAGGAGACTTCAACAACTTGGAGGCGTCGGAGGACCAACAAGGCAGAGGCAGAAGCTACAAGGGCATAGCCGAGGAGGAGCAGGAGGCATGGAAAGCATTTCTACTGGCAGTAGGTGCACGTGATCCCTAGAGAGACCCTGCCTTCCACAGGAGGGAGAGGTCGATGGATTTCTCTTGGAGATACAGGCGGCTAGGTGGAGTCCTGCTAGAGCGGTTGGACAGATTTTATCTGGGAGAGTGGGGAGACTCTCGTAGAGGCCAGATGGGCACCACATTGTCCGATCATTGCCCAGTTCTCCTGACACTAGACCCCCAGCATCTGCCCTAGACACACGATCCTATCAGATCCCTGACTCGATCTATGGGAGGGAGGAGGTGATGAGATAGATAGAGCAGCTTTGGACTAGGGAATGGGGCAGGAGGGACCGGATCGCAAAGGAGGTTACAGAGGTCCTAGCCGAATCGAGCAGAATCTGCCAAGAGGCAGCCATACAGGCCAGGCAACAGAGCTGGGAAGAGGAGAGAGCACTCCGGCGGGACCTTGCAGCCACGCAGAGATTACTACAGGAGGCACCAAGGGATCCCACCCTCCACGCATAGGAGGTGCGAGCACGAGCAGCCATTGCGGGCCTAGAGGACAGGCGCTCAGAGTTCTCTTTCCGCACCTCAGCAGCTTTCTAGGCGCGGAAGGGGAATACGATGTGCAAGGAGTTTTTCCAAGTACACCAGCCTCACACCTCAAGAGAGCAAATATGCAGCCTCCGAGATCAGTATGGGAGGACTCGCTCCAGCCCAGACAATGTGATGGAGATTGCCACTGACTACTGCGATCGCCTTTTCCAGTAGGAGACGGCCTCAGCTAGAGGACAGCGATGTAGACAGCAGGTCTGGGATCACATCTCGTCCCTCGTCACAGAGAAGATGGGACGCTCCCTCCTAGCCCCCTTCATAGAGAAGGAACTAGAAGAGGCTTTCCATACACAGGATGGGTAGAAATGCCCAGGAGAGGATGGCCTCTCCAAGGTCTTCTTTACTACCTACTGGGAAGTGGTGAAGGGCCCCCTACTGATGGCCTTCCAGGAGATTTTCACTTCAGGATAGATGCCAGGGAGCCTTTCGGCAGGCCTTATCAGTCTTCTCCCCAAAGGGGGAGATCAATTGGAGCTTTTCCAGTGGAGACCGATCACCTTATTGTCAGTGGCCTATAAGACACTGGCAAAGATGATTGGTAGGCGACTACGCCTCGTGCTGCCAGACATCATCCATGACACACAGACAGGCTTTGTCCAGGATAGAAGTATCTTGGACAATGTATTTACCTTCTTTGATGCGACAGAGTGGGCTTAGCACAATGCGCAGAGACTAGCCGTACTTCTCTTGGATTTCGAGAAAGCTTATGACACGATAGATTGGGATTTCCTAGAGGGCACCATGGCGAGGTTGGGTTTCCCACAGGCTTGGAATCGCAGAGTCTCCGCACTTTACAGATCGGCCACCAGCAGGGTTCTCATAGGTGGTAGGCATGGGGAGGAGTTTCGGCTGGAGAGATTGGTCCGACAGGGCTGTCCCCTGGCCCCGTACCTGTTCCGACTCTTTGCAGAGGCAACGTCTCACTTCCTCAAGTCCCATGTGAGAGGTTTACGCGGCCTCCAACTTCCAGTGAGAGAGGAGACTCAGTTGCTAGACTCAGAGTATACAAACGATACAGCACTCTACATAGAGGACAATGAGTTGATGTTGGAGAGAGTAAGGCTGGCTCTTGAGGTGTTTTGTTCACCAGCGGGAGCGAAAATCAACTCGCGAAAGTTGGTTGGTTTCCTCACAGACCTGAACTCTAGCACAAAGTGGGGCGTCCACCTTGGATTTAGATGGGTGAGCACAGGGTAGACCGTTCGGTACCTAGGATTCCAGGTGGGACTCGACATCACTCCTGCCCAGGAGTTTCTTCCAGTCCTCAATTCTATTCAGAGGAAGATAGCCTACTAGAGCACGGCTCGTCTCTCATTAGCCGGCCAAGCCCCGATGGTTAACCAGGTCCTCCTAGCAACGGCTTGGTACATCACCTCGTGTTGGTGCTTCTCCTCGTCTTGTATAGTACAACTTCGCCACCTAGTGCGGAACTTCCTTTGATCCAAGTTCGATGGCTCCAGGGATTCCCGGGCCAAGATGGCGTGGGCGACCATCATACGGCATCGGTCAGAGGAAGTGCTCAGGATCATAGACCCAGAGTTTCAGAGTATGGACCTCTTGGGCAAGCTAGTTGTACGCGGCCTCACACCGAGAGGGCAGACCTAGAAGGTCCTACTGCAAGAGGGTCTTCAGGATTGTAGACCGAGGCTTGGCAGTGAGTGGAGACCACCGTCCCTAAGATGGATCTTCACATCAACCCATATCACCCCCTCCCAAATCACCTTTCCTACGCAGCCTACTCCATGTGTGGCAAGGCCTCCGTAAGGCCCTGATCCAGAGCCCCCCAGGCTACCAAGAGGAGATAGACCATCAGCCAGTGATCTGGAACCCCCAGGTCAAAGATCGGGAAGGGACACAAATTGGTGAACGCCCCCACATCTAGTGGGCTGGTTGGGAGACCGGCCTGGCTCGTACCATTAGGACATGGCGGGAGGTATACAGGATGGCGGACGAGGAGGTGTTGCAGCGAGTATCAGGCTTTGCGAGAGAGGAATAGAGTTGAGGCGAAGGGAGATAGACGCAGCAATACCTCTGGAGTGGCTTGCTCCCCCAATACGAGTGCCGATAGAGCTCGGGGAGGTATGGGCCGCTAGGTTCTCACCAACAGGTATCCCCCTACAGGTGGTAGGTAGAGTGGGCGGCGCCCCGCAGGGGACTTTCTTCATTGTTCAGGAGGGGGGGCATCTGACCCTTGAGTAGGATGACGGGTTAGTTGCCCTTTCGTGGAGGAGGATTCGGATGGTGGGCCTTCAAGGGAAGACATGGCGACTGGACCCCTATGTTTTCCGGCTCAGGGAGTGGCACCTTTGGATTTGGGAGGGTAGACCACTTGATGAGCTCGAGTGGGATCCAGAAGAGTGGCTATGGCCGGCCACGACAGTCGCCAGGAAGCCACCGAGGTTCCTAGAATACGTTGCCAGGATTGGCAAACATGTACTAATGCAAGAGGACATGGATTGGGCGCCATCACGTAGCAGGCACTGGGCAGAGCACAGCATCACGGAGCCGTTCTGACGGACCTTCTGGCGCCGCCTATGGGATAGCTGGAGTTTGAGGAGAGTATCGTACTTCTTATCGCTGGTGGCACATGGAGGCTTGGCAGTGGGAAGTTGGCTTGCCCAGATGCAGAAGGAGGGAGGTTGTAAGCACTACACACAACAGCCTCTGGAAACCCCAAAGCACTGCCTTTGGTCATGTCAGGAGACACAGCTCGTGTGGAGAGGAGCATGCCGCATCCTTCACTGTATAGCACCCAGCCTTGGATATATCTCATGGGGAGCTTTCTATTGGCAGGCAGTCAGCCAGGTCCGTAACCTTCTGTATGAGGCCGGGATGCAAGACTCGATATTCATCATCGAGGCAAGGTCATGCGTAGTGGTCTCCTTGGAGACTCTACCCATCCGTCAGGTACTACAGCCCACAGTAGACCGCTCTGAGGTATAGGAGATCATAGGGAGTCTTACTGGATGGCATATCTAGAAGGCGCAGTGTCAGGAAACTTTCGGCGGAGAGAGACTTTCAGCACAGGCAACCTTAGCAAAGCTCTGGACCTCCATCATCCACTCCCTCCGCGGCCGTTGGGATCAGGTGCAGGGCGAGTCCAGAGCTCGTCAGGAACTCCGTAGTCATTTCATGCATACCTGGGGTGGCCAAGACCTGTTTTTCGTGATGCAGGCAGGCAGCCCCAGATGGCGATACACCCCCCTCCATGGCTTCTTGCCTCCATCCCCCCCAGACCGCCTTGAGAGACTTGTATTCATGATGTATTTATGACTTTGCATCAGCTCCAACTAGTCTGTTGAGGATGAGCAAATTAGTTTTTTTGAGTAATATAATCAGCCACATTATCCACAAAAAAAAAAGCACGCCCTGTTGCAAAGGATGTGGCAAGGATGCACCAAGGGGTGAAGTGGTCGAAAACCTTTTAGGCTTGCATACCTCATTTGCAACAGCTAGTTGTTAAGGTGCTCTCTCAAGGAAGTTGTTCATCTCCATGTGGAAGGAATTGGAGTACCTTCTCTCTAATATGTACAAAGAGGAGAAACAAGTTGCTTCCAAAGCATTTGGAGAAACTTGTTTATATCCACACAAATCTTCACCTTGTCTCTAAGAACAAACGAAGAGGATGGGAGAAGGTTGAGGTCACTTTGGAAATGATTACTAAGGAAAGGGATGATGATAGATTTCTCTCATTTCAAGAATTGCAAGAGGAACTAGAAGACTTGGACATTGCAAACCCAACAGCAAGCAATGCTTGTTTTGTTGAGCAAGGAGAGGATGATGATGACAATGACAAGGAAGATGAGGAGGAGGTGGAGGAGGATGCAGATGAGGACATTGAGGAGGCTGATGAGGAGGGTGCATCTTATCCATGATCAATATTTGTAATCCTTTTGACATATAGTTTGCTTCAGCCTTCTACTACAATTTAGACTCTAGATTTTGCTGTTATGCAACCCTTTGCCTTTTATGGCAGTCTCTTTTTACCTATATATCATTTTTGGGATTTTTTTCACTTGTACGCTGCAGCCATCAGTGCTTCAATTGTATCTGGACTCAAATGATTGGAAATGAGAATCTGAATTTGTTTTGGCAGATCAATGTTTTGTCTTGATCTTCGAATGCCTTACTAGTAGACTAAAGTTGTTGAAACAATGGATTTCTAGTTTTCATTCAGCTTGTTAGCATAGTTACTCAAATTAGTATAAAATACTAGATTTAGATACATTTTTCCTGTTTTTAAAAATTGAAAGTAGGGCAACGTATGATTCAGCCCCAGGGTGTGAATCATACTCCAATCATACTTTCATACTCATATGCATCATATGAAAAAACTATGGCTGGAGCCTTATCAAAAGCAAACTTCAGATAGTCTGTGGATCCACCACAGATAGTTACCTTGGACAAAACCACAAGGAGATGCAAATCGTGCCGCCCACCAGTCTCCACGTCCCCACTTGAGGCACCAACAAAGGAGAATGATATTGGCATGCCATCAAGCAGCCTAGCCTCTCAGCGCTCAATTTTTAATTCTCTTCTTCCCTTTGCAGCTTGTCATATAAGTTCAACCACTTTGCCTTACAGCAGATGTATCAAATTATTTTTATATTTCTCCCAACATCTGTTGTTTCCTAGCTAGTTGTTTCTGTTCAGTTATGTATGCTTTACTCTACTTGGGAAACATGACAATTCTCTGAAATCCAGATGTATCTACTTTTTTCTCACAAGATGGTTTGGCATCTTGTAGATTTGATACAACTTTCTTTCTGTATCTCTCTTTTCCCATCAGACATGCCTTGTGACTTTTTGTCTCATGCATCATTTGACCTTTTCTAGACTTTAATATAGGCATTCATTTCATTTATCTTTCCAAACTTCTCTCAAGCCCATCACTCTCCCAATATGTGGACTTACACCCTATGTCTAGAGATGACAACACATACTAGTATAGATTTCGTTACTCAAACCCGTCACAAGACAAGACAGAAAGATCAATCACTGGAGACTCTGCAAAAACTCAAATTGTGAATGATTCAAGGTTCAGAATTTTGCCATTACGAGAAAGAAAAACAGAAGAGTACCTCTGATTTTACCAGCTCGTGCCAGCTTGTACAAACCCTTTGGGTCCCTTTCTTCACATAATGCCAATGGAAAGTTCATGTATACCTGATTAGGCAACACAGGTCAACATTTGATAGTCAAGAAGTCATCCAAAACAAGCAAACAGAAAAACTTTCATTTTCCTCTCAAAATTCCAAATGTTTTCACTTGTGGAAATCTAACTCTAGCTACTAGACAGGCAGTCCAACAAAGAAAATCATATGAGAGAGAGAGATTCCCAATAATGCAAGCAATAAGGTCAAGTGGATGCCCTAGTTCAAAGCAAAATGAAAATAGCAAACTCTTTCTTACACTCTTGCTCATTCAATGGGAAAGTGTCACTCCATAATATTGAGACAAAGATGATGGCATACACTACTGATAGAACGTACGCTAGGTGAGTCAGTCTGCCAAAAAGTGGGGCAGCCCAGACAAAAGTGGGATTAACCTAAATGGAGCTGGGCATAATACCTCTGCATCCCCTCGCAGTATTATTTTGGAAACAATATGGTGACAGAAACCAAATTTATGCTTGCATAGAGAAGGAAATTTTGCATAGCATCCAAACACAATCTCTGATGTAAGGCTTAGATGACAACACTACTAAAATGAAGGTTTTGAGGCAATAACATTTCTTCAGTCATAGGTGAAAAGTGTTAGCCTGCTATTTATCAGTCTCAGTCTGTCATCTCCTGGTTGTGAGCTCCTGCCAGAGTCTCACAGGAGACAGAGGAGCTCTGTCAGTTCATTTTGGTGGCTGCCCTAGTTAGCCAGCAGCCTTGGGTGTTATACAGCCCAAACTGGGCTGTTTTTTGTCCAGACTGCCAATTTTCTGGGCAGTCGGCCAGATCTGGCCAAAGTCGCCCAGATCTGGCTGGTCGGCCAAATCTGGCCAGGTCGGCCAGTTTTGGCTGGTCGGCCAGTTTGCTGGCCTGGGGGCTATATATAGCAGCCCCCCCAGTCATTCCAGCATTATGCTCTGCAGGTACAGCACTGCCTCCGTCATCTCCGTCTCCGGCATTGGTGCTGCCACTGCTTCCAGTCTGTCCTGGTTCCCTCACTGATGCTCCGGGCTGCGTGCAGGGACTGCTCTGTCCATTTCAGTGTATTCAGCATTCATCTCAGTCAGTGCAGACTTTCTTCCTTCATTCTCTGCTTTCTCTCTCCCCTCCTCTATGTTCGTGTTCTTCTTCCGTTGCGCACTCTCACATGGTATCATCGCCTGATTGAGAGCACGGAGGACATACCCTCAGGAGTGAGATACCCTACTGCTGCTGCCAACAGATCAACCACAGCCAGGCGACTACTACAGAAGGCTGTTCAGCCTGCGTTTTGCTGCCCACGCTGACTGCAGAGGCTGCCACGTCATCCAGCGACGCAGCAACCCTGCGTTTTCCACCAGGCTGCCCCTCCTGCTGCTGGGCGACCTCCCTACAGGCTGCGTTTTGCTATTCTGTAGGTCGCTTCCACCTCAGCAGCAATTGCCAGCTTCCCAAGGTCAAGAATATGCAATCTCCATCACCAAAATGGTCTCCAATGGCTGGGAAATGGCCCCAAAAGCTGGCAGCAACAGTCCAACACCTCTTCCCAACAGCTCCAAAATGAAAAAACGAGATTTCCCTCTCGCTTCAGCCCTATTTAACCTTTCCCCCACTTACATGGGAAAGTTTTGCCAAGTGGCAACTTTCATAATCTATTTTCAGCAATTTCCAGCCATTTAATTAATTTTCAAAATTAATTAATTCTGAAAATTAATTCAGCCCTTAATCCATGCCCAAAAAATTGACCTTGCCCATCCAAAAATTAATTGGCTAGGCCATTTGCAACCCAAAGTGGTCCCATGTATTAATTGACCCTTGGACAAGCATTAATCCATTAATTAATGGCTAGTCCCTAGTATCACCACTAGCACTTAATGGCCAATTAATGTCCTAAGGGCAAACTGACACCAAAATTCACCTAGAATCTAACAAGTGTAACTTGTTACAACTTTTACCTTTGACACCCATCTTTTTCACAGGGTCCTTCGGCCTTCAACTATGAAAAAGTAGCTTGCATCTCACATGTGCAACACATGTGCATCTTTTAATTGCACATTTGATTAATCCTTTAATCAAATGTTAATTAAACATAAGCAAAGCATCAAATTTTCACGTCCTCGTGACAAACCACCCCCTTGAAATCCTTGCAATAGTCCTCGATTGCACTATAATGTGTCAAAGCAAACAATATTGCACTGGAATTTTTACAAGGCATCGTACTCAACACAACATTGACCACTGTTGGCTAACTATCTCATATGCCCACCATTTGCTGAAATTTTTCAGCCAGCATAAACATAGCATAAAGCTCAACAATAGTCCAAAACTGTTGCCAGAAACTCATCGGATGCATCCCAAACTCTTGTTTCTCAACGGTGCTGACTACACAACCATAGTAAAGCATAAATCGAGCCGAAACCATGGCTGAATTGTCAATGGCATTCAGTACACATATTGCTGTCCATAGAACCAGCTGAATACCACTGAAACTAATGATCATACACTGAAAACCAGCACTCTGTAATCAGTCTCTCGTGATCATAACGTGATGCAAATGTACAGTTTCAAAGCTGCAGTAAAAGCCATACCCATCTGCATACATACCACAGTGACTAGTACACTGAATAGTGACCTCATGGCAGACATACTGTCAGCACAGTACCTTGGATGCATGCTGAATACATCCGAGATCCACTATAGCCAGCATTAAACGGAGCATTTGCATGACCAGCACTCATTCCTTGAGCCCCAAAAGCACGACGGGATACCGATGCTTGCACATATGCATGATTTTGCACACTAGGCATTATACCGATGTTGCCATACATCGGATTATGCATTCCATGAGCCATACCCGAGTACATTGGGTTATGCAAGCCATGCATTGGTTGCTGAAAGTTATGGGGAGGTGTGCCATACATTCTCACATTCGGTCGCTCACCCACCATCGCATGAAAAATTGTGCTACCACCAGAGTAAGCTAGCTGCCCTAAATTCTCATGCAAACCTTGCTGTCCAAAAACCATAGGATTAGCATTTACATCATGAACTTGCATTTGCATTTCTTACCCAACTGGCACCAACTGCTTTTCACCATGAGAATCTTTAGGAGCATCTTAAGAAGGCTTTGGCTTGTTCTTCGGTGCATCTTGCTGTCCCGAAGTTCTAGAAGAGAATTTTCTCTTCTTGCCCTTGTTGTCCTTCATAGGAGTGTTCAAAAACCGAGTAAACTGAGGATCTTTTGCCAATTCAACAAAGATATTGGCTGCTGCCCTCATTCATTTCTTGAATGCATCATCGAATTCCATTTCCCCTTGTTGATCATCATCCTCTTTGTGCATTGAGAGTCCAACATCTTGGCCTTCAACCATATTTTCAACATGTTGTCCATGATTCATGCCTTGTCCAAGATCAAGCATTGCATTTCCTTCTTTCCCATGTGAATGTGCGTCATGAGAGGCATCATTACTGCTTGATTGCATCCCACTGTATGAAGACATCTTGCTGTAATTTCTCAGCTGAGCACAAAAATCAACACTAGCACAAAGCTTTGGCTTGCAATCAGGTGCCTCGGGACTACCAAATCAAGAGATTACACATTACAGTGCAATATTGTTTGCTTTGACACATTACAGTGCAATCGAGGACGATTGCAAGGATTTCAAGGGGGTGGTTTGTCACGAGGACATGAAAATTTGATGCTTTGCTTATGTTTAATTGATATTTGATTAAAGGATTAATCAAATGTGCAATTAAAAGATGCACATGTGAGGTGCAAGCTACTTTTTCACAGTTGAAGGCCGAAGGACCTTGTGAAAAAGATGGGTGTCAAAGACAAAAGTTGTAACAAGTTACACTTGTTAGATTCTAGGTGAATTTTGGTGTCAGTTTTCCCCTAGGACCATTAATTGGCCATTAAGTGTCAGTGGTGGTGGATGGGTGTCAAAGGCAAAAGTTGTAACAAGTTACACTTGTTAGATTCTAGATGAATTTTGGTGTCAGTTTTCCCCTAGGACCATTAATTGGCCATTAAGTGTCAGTGGGGTGACACTAGGGACTAGGCATTAATTGATGGATTAATGCTTGTCCAAGGGTCAATTAATGCATGGGACCACTTTGGGTTGCAAATGGCCTAGCCAATTAATTTTTGGATGGGCAAGGTCAATTTTCTGGGCATGGATTAAGGGCTGAATTAATTAAATGACTGGAAATTGCTGAAAATGGATTAAGAAAGATGCCACTTGGCAAAACTTTCCCATGCAACTGGGGAAAGACTAAATAGGGTTGAAGGGAGAGGAAAATCGCGTTTTTTCATTTTAGAGCTGTTGAGAAGAGGTGTTGGACTATTGCTGCTAGCTTTTGGGGCCATTTCCCAGCCATTGGAGACCATTTTGGTGATGGAGATTGCATATTCTTAACCTTGGGAAGCTAGCAATTGCTGCTGATGCACTTTCTCCTGAAGATCACAGTCTCCGATGCTCCTATTGTTGTTGGTGCATCTGTTTGGGGCTGGTACAGCAGGACAGCTGCTGATTTTGATCAGTTCTTCACGACAAATCTCAGAATTTTCTCTCTCTACAGCATTCTCTCATCTCCTTCAGCCTATGCTCAGCCATTCTCAGCCATTTGGAGGAGATTTCAGTATTCTTGGTGGGCTGATCTGTAATTTCTACAGTTAACCCTAATTTACAGCAGAAATTAGGGTTTAGCAGCCACCTTGGGATCCGTGCCAGAGATTGAAGGCTCAAGGGACTGAAATCAGCAGCTGATAATTGAAGATTATCGAGGGATTTCAGGAGCCAGCCCATCCCAAATTGATTTGGGGCAGCATTTGGCCAGCCAAGGGTCAAATTGGAGAAGAAGTCCTGGGTGAATCAAGGGGCAAGTGACCCAAAAGGCAACCTGGTCATTTATGATAGCAAGAGCAATTGGTTAGCAAGAGGAGATTGAAGAATCTCAAGTTGTACTCCTTCCAATTGAATGAAAGCTAAAGAAATACCGCAAGGGGCGCCAATTTTAGGGCCAACAGGGTGTCTACTATCCAAGAATGTTATGGTAAAGTGTGTATTTCATTTTATGTGCATTTATTTTTTGTTGTAACTAACTCTTAAATCAAGTTATCACCACCCATTCCAAGAAGGAAGGCTGGTTTCACATCCGAGCCGTAGGTGCAAAAGTCTCAAAATAGTCCAAACTAGCTCTCTGAGCAAAACCCTTAGCAACAAGCCAAGCTTTGTGCTTGTCCAAGGAACCATCTGCAAGGTACTTGGTCTTATAGACCCACTTCACACCTATCACCTTCCGCTTCAAGGGATGCAGAACCAATTTCCAAGTCTAATTACGCTCGATAGAATTGAGCTCCTCCTACATGGCCTAATCCCAAATATCTTGTGCAAGAGCTTCCTCAACTGTAGTAGACTCACTGTGATGAAGAATCTGTGACATAAGAGCATAGTTCACACAAAGTGAACTATTCCGTTGGGCCTATAAGCGAGCTGATCTACATGGACCTATGAGAAGCAAGAAAGTGAGAAACACCTGAATCCTGCATGAGCTGTCAGTACCAACGAGGAATCCGAATAGGCTCTTCCAATTGTGAACGAGACTGAGCAGCCCCCGGAACCTATAACGCACCTATCTGTGATAGGGATTTCCCCTCGCCAAGGGAAGGTAAATCCTCCCCTTCTGATTGGCTGAGCAGTCCTAAAAGAGTCCAAAGGGAAGGCTAAAAGGATGGATGTATGCAACGAAGTAGTAGTAGTCACATCTATCAAAGGTGGTAGAGAAGTCGAAGTAGAGGGTGGAGGAGGAGGAGGGGAAGGAACCGAAGACGAAGAAGGGGTACTAAGAGGCAACCTAGAAGGAAGAATAGGAACTAAGGGTGGGGGAGTGTCAGCCGCGATGACAAAGAATCACCTGTAAGAGAACCATCAATAGGATCCTTGGAGGCCGCAACCTCATTGAAGATCACATCCCTGCTCACCTCGTGGACAAATGCATCACATCCAAAGAGGCAAAAGTGAGACATAGAGGGCTTTCAACCAGAGAAAGCCTTGTAGGGAGTCGTGTCCTATAACGCAGAAGTCGAGAAACAATTACGGATGTAAACCATAGTAGCCACTACCTCACCCCAAAGGGTATGAGGAAGACCCCAATGCTCCAACATCGATCAAGCTATCTCTAGCATGGTCCGATTTGCACATTCTCGTTAGAAGTAAACTCTCCACCATGATCTACTCGTACGCCACAAACTTTGGAAGTAGTCTATATCTCCACAAACACCTTCCACTCGCAGAAACAAGAGTACGACTCACTCTTGTACTCCAAAAAATAAGGCCACACATAACTACTGAAGTCATCTATAATCAGCATCAAATACTTGGCCTTCCCAAGGGAGGTTGTGCCCATAGGTCCACAAAGGTCGGTATGAATCAACTCAAGCGGGGTAGAAGCCCTCCTAGTGGCAATTTGTGGATGAGGCTACCTATGTTTCTTGTCCCTCAAACAGCTAGGGCACAAAGTATGAATAGGAGGGAAATCAAAAAGTCCCTCCACCATCTTCTTGCGAGAAGCTCCTTGTATAGTGTCAGAATTTAGATGACCATAACAAGCATACCAAAGCAACCTTGGCTCGTGGGAAGACCTCGCGGCTAAGGCTATGAGCATGTAAAGCCCACCCTCCTAGGATCCTATCCAAAGAACAACACCTGTAGAAGTATCCTCCATTGTCACTGCATCCTGTGTAAACACCACAAAGGTACCTACCAAGCCATGTACGACCATGACAAAGACAAAAGGTTAAAAAAATCCGGTATATAGAGAACTTTGGCCAAAGAAGACTACCTATTCGACAATAAAGGAATAGTCTCCACTCCTCAAACGGAAACAATAGAATTGTCACCAATGGTGATTGTGTCCCCTCTAGCACTCAAGTCTTGAAGCCAATCCTATTTGCACGTCATGTGAGAAGAGGTCCCACTATTAACAAGCCAAGGCTTCTCCTGAGCAGAAGAAGCAAGAGTTGTATCCTTCTCAACAAATACATACACAAAGACAAACTCTATCGTTGCGAGGGCAACCTTCCTATCCTTCGAATCCTTCTCTTTTGGCTTCAAATGGGGGTACTTTTGCCAACACTTCTCCTCGGGATTGTGCCCTTCCCACAGTGTGGTCACTTGGGCTTCTTCTCATCCTTCATGTCCTCTTGCTTCTTGTCCTTGACCTACACCTTCTTCTTCTTTCCTCCACCTGTACCTATAGTAAATGCCTTGGTGAAGCCATAACCACTAGCCTCAACCTCTCAGTCGCTTGTTATGCTCCAAGACAAGTGGTGAAAGCTCCTCCCATAAGAGTGTCTCACAGGTCCTCGATGTGATAAGGCTAGTGTAGAAGACATCGAACCCAGGAGATGGCAACTAAGTCAAAAGGATCATAGCCATGTCTTCGAACAATATCGTCCGACCAAAAGAAGTAAGCTTACCCCTCATGTCCTCCATCTTCGTGATTTGCTCCTTCAAAGAGGATTCACCAAGATTAAGCGTCCACAACTTCTTCTCAAGGGAAATCTTGTGAATAAACGTCTTATGTTTATACAAAGACGCAAGCTTCTTCCACACTTCCACCACAATCTTCAACCTACGAACATGAACAAGGATAGAATCCTACAAACTCATAAAGAGAAAGGATCGGGGACGAGAGTTGAGCCAAGGCTGCTTAGTCCATAGAAGTCCCATCTATTGGATCCTCCTTAGGACCGGGGACAGAATCAAAAACACGAGCCCAAAGATCAAAGGTGTTGAGTATGCACGCCACCTTACACGACCACAATGAATGGTTGGAACCATCGAGTTTGTCTTCTTTGGGTAATGGAGGTAAGACAGGCACCTACACCGAGGGTATCAAGGATGGCATCTTCACTAAGGACAAAGCCTTTTGTGAAAGATGAATAGAACAGAGACATGTGTGGATTGGGGACTCCTCTCGCGAACTATAATCGTGATAATCGCTTCTCCGCTCAAAAGAGTGTCTGGAAAGCAGCTCCTTCTCTAAGTCGTCAAAGCTCGTGAACTAGTGTTGAGGCTCGAATTGCACTATATTAGTATTTTTATACCTTAGTATTAGCATACATGTAGAACCAGCATATGGAAAGTGACCTAAGATGTCATATGAAGCATTCAGGTTTTTACCTGACATTTAGGCGCCTTCCTGACAGTCAGGAGTTCGTGTCTTTTGTATTCCTGCGTGATGAGAACTGATGTCTTCTTCAGGACAGCGCCAGATTCTGGTCGCTTATGTTTTGTTCTAATAATGTGTATCTGTGTCCTGAATATTTGCGCTGTCTACTGCACGTTATTTGATCAGGAGTGAATATGATGATGATAAACTGTGTGATCGTTTTCAGGACAGTGGTTCAGCATTGATGAATATAATATGTAGTTCGTGTTTGCATATTGTTCCTGAAGATTAAATGTACGAAATGGCTGTAAACTGTGTCAGGAAGTTCCCTGCAGTGCTAATTTCCTGCATTTCCTGTTATGGTCCTGATGGTCCATAACACTTTGGCGATCCTGCCCAGTTTCATGATAATATTTTTAATGATTTAGGTATACGGCTTGGAAGAAATACTTACACAATTTGGCTGCAGGAATTTAGGATGCTAATGGCATTGAAGATGTACAAGGTGCTTTGCATGGGGAGTCTTTATGTCAGAGAATTATCCTCATTTCTTCAATCTTATTTTCACAAGGAGCAGATCTCGAGCATTGAGGGAGGTATTGTCAAGACAGCAACAGCAATCTGTGAGGTCTGATGACATAGATGAAGTGGTGCAATTAGGCAGGCTGGATGAAGAGGAGTTCACAGATGTTGGACATAATCTTTTGGGGGTGGGTTGTGCTGAGGGCATTTCCACAGTATATCATTCTCCTGCCACCTCTACAGAGTCCATCCCTACACCTCCAACTCCTTCCAGCATACCAGATGTATCAGATAATGAAGAACCAGTATTACTTCCTGACTATCAGGGTACTCCCCCAAAACAGGCACTTGAAAGACTGCAGCATGCAGTTCTAGGGAGAACATTCCTATTAAGGAATGCAGGGGTTTTAGTTAATAAATCTTTGAATTTTAATCCTTTACCACCTCAAAGGAAACCTAAGAAGAAACACAATATGAATCAAAATCAATTGTTCAACCCCAAGGTGAGGGCATCTAAATTTTCAGGCAGGAAGAAGGAAGATCTAGATTGTCATGTAGCTCAGTTTGAAACAAGGTGGACAGCAAGTGGATTTAATGAATTGTATGGAGATCAGGTTAAAAAGCAGCAGTTTGCAGCCACTTTGCAGGGAAAAGCCATGGACTGGTTTTCCAGTTAT
The DNA here is from genome assembly GCF_053477565.2 of Lygodium microphyllum. NCBI lineage: Eukaryota > Viridiplantae > Streptophyta > Polypodiopsida > Schizaeales > Lygodiaceae > Lygodium > Lygodium microphyllum. Next base: position 2,549,653 of record NC_141136.1, read on the forward strand.
GGCATGGCAGCATTTAACACCTATGATGAATTGAAGAATGCATTTTTGGGCAGGTTCAGGAAAGACAAAACACGAGGAGATATTTTGAGGAAGATAAAGAGAATTAAGCAAAAGAGGATGTTGGTGGAAGATTATGCTCAAAAGTTCAGGAACCTCTTGAATAGGTTGAATAATGCTGATGCACCATCAGTGGAAATGCAAATTACTTATTTTATTAAGGGTTTGCAAAGTAAGATCAGGAATCCAATTGCTAATGTCGAATTGGAATAGAATGGTACACTGGATACCAAGATTAGGGTTGCTATAAGAGTGGAGAGAAGGCTGGGTACTTCTCGTTCAAAAAGACATAAAGAGGATGATTCTTCAGGATCAGAGTCTGACACAGATTCAGATTCAGAATCTGAAAGTGATACTAGTGATGATGATAGTGAAAATAGTTCAGATTCAGAAAATGATATCAGTGATTCTGATAGTGAGACTTCTCATAGGAAGAAACACAAGAAGAGGAAGGAAAAGTCAGGATCAATCAAGTCCAGAAGGAAGAAAACCAAAGACAGTAATGAAAGAAAAGCAGAGGAGATTAAACTAGATAGAAAGATCAAGCAGAAGCTGAAGGATTTAGGTCTTTCAGACACTAAGAGGAAAGAAAAGTATTGTGAGATATGCCAAAGAAATGGCCATGAAACAAGGACATGCTGGTACAATCCTAATGTTAGGATGCCACAGCAGATGCCAATGGGGCAGCCTAGGCTGAGGGCTTTGCAGCCAGTTGCAGTAAATCAAGTTATGACTGACACAATACCTCAAAGACCTTTCAAGGGATCTGGAAGAATACAGGCAAGACAGCCTTGGGGAAATTTAAGAACACAGCAGCAAACTACTCAAATGGGAGCATGCCATTATTGTGGAGGTCAAGGACACTTTGTGGGACCAAACTGTGAACTTTGGGCAAGGCATAAGACTGAGAGAGGAATGCCAGTAGCAAGGAACCGCAATGACGGGAGACCTGCAGGAGCATCTCATCTACAGCATCCACCTGCCCCAGTTGCAACAGTCCTAATAGAGTTACCTGAGCAAGATGAGGAATGGCAAGTCCCTGTTGATACAGGAGCTGTTAGTGGAAAGGAAATACAGCAAGAAGAGGTTCAAGAAGGTCAGAAGAGGGGGTCAGGTAACTTAAATGCTGCAAGTATGCATATTCAGTGTGATTGTTTTAATTGTATTAAAGTTGAGGATTGTCCTGATGAAGCTATGGTATTAGCGGTTACTAGAAGCCAAGCAGGTGACAAAGCACGTCAAAAGACTGCAGAAAATTGCAGAGAAAGACAGATTTGAAGAGCCTAAGGATCAGGCAGAGTCAAGAACACTGTTTCCTGATGATCAGGATTAGTCTCCTGAAGATAAAGAATTAGGAAAATTTCAAGAGGGAGGTTCAACAGAACTATTTCAGGCTCTAGCAAAGTGTTCCTTCCAATTAACATTGGAGCAGATCTTGGATTTGATCCTAAGGTTCAAGGAGAAGTTACTCCTGAAGATCAAGGAAAAGCAGCAGGAGGTTATTGAAAGTACATCAGTTCAGGATCAGGTATTTCCTGACTGTCAAGCAGTTATACCAACTCAAAAGGAGGTGATAGATTATCAAGTGCCTACTATTCAAGCTGAATAACATGGGAAGAAGTTTGATGATGTCCTATTGGATGGGGGTTCTGGAGTTAATATCCTTTCTGAACATACATATTTAGCAACTAAGCAAGAAGAGTTGCTACCAGCCCCATTTCAAGTCAAGATGGCAGACCTGAGGAGGTTACAACCTCTGGGAATTCTCAGGAAGCAAGACATTCAAGTTGCTGGTCTGAAGTTCAGGGTAAGCTTTGTGGTATTAAGAATGTCGGAGATTGGAGATTCTTACAAGATGCTGTTGGGAAGACCGTGGTTTAAGTTGGCTAAATTGAAGTAGGATTGGGGGAATGATTATGTCTGTATACCACGGGGATTGAAAGAGATCAGATTATCAACCATTAATAAGGTAACCTTGAAGAGTTCTTCTCGACCTGTGGTAGCTCAGACTATTAATTTGGCTGATGAAGTAGAAGATGATGAGAAGGAAATGTTTCTTCAAGCAAATCCTTCTATAGTTCTAGTGTTTGAAATTGATGTGGATAATATTATTCAGAAGTATCAAGATTCTTCAATATCTACGAGCTATAAAGTTCGGGACCATTCAGTGGTTCAATATGCAGGAGAAAACCAGTCGGGACAGCAACCTGACGCATTTCCTGAAAGTCAGGAACAGCCTGATGTTCAGGAGAACTCAGGAAATGAAACTTATAATAGGATTCAGGATCAGGGCAGTAGTTATCCTGAAGAATTTCAACCAGAGCAACTTGGAAATCAGCCTATGGAGGTGGATAAATGTAGGGACGGTCCTGAAGTACTTGATGAAGAGGGACAAAAAGCAATCATTCAGGCTGAGTTGAGTTATGAGCATACCTTGAGAACATCTACAAGGGTGGTAGAAGATGAGGTACAGGAAGTCAGTTTGGATCTTGAAGGGAAGGTTAAACTCATTAAGGTCAGTATTTTTGTGGAACAAGAGTTCAAGCAAAACCATGTTCAGTTGTGCAAAGAGTTTCAGGATATCTTTGCGTGGGATTACACAGATATGAAGGGTTTTGATCCAGCTGTTTGTCAACATAGAATAAATCTTAAAAAAGATGCCAAGCCAATTGTTCAGAAAAGATATAGGATGAATCCCAATTATGCCAAGTAGGTCAAGGAAGAAATTGACAAGCTTCTGAGGGTGGGATTCATCAAACCAGTTAATGAGGTCACTTGGTTATCCCCTATAGTGGTGGTATCTAAAAAGAATGGCAAGATTCGGGTTTGTGTGGATTATAGGAAATTGAATGCAACTACTATTACTGATCCTTTTCCTATTCCTTTTACTGATTCTCTTCTTGATGATGTGGCTGGTCATGAAATGTATAGTTTTCTGGATGGTTTTTCACGCTACAATCAAATAAGGATGCATCCGGAAGATATGGATAAGACAGCCTTCATTACTGAATGGGGAGCATATGTTAGTACGGTCATGAATTTTGGATTGAAGAATGGGCCTCCTGAGTTTCAGGAAGCTGCTCATAAGACCTTTGGGCCGTATTTGACAACTTTTATGAGGGTGTTTATTGATTATTTCTATGTTTTTGGCAGCACTAAAGATCATCTTCAACATCTTAGGTTATGTTTTGAGAGATGCAGAAAATTTGGCATGTCCTTAAATCCATTCAAATCAGTATTTGCAGCAAAGAGAGGAGTGTTGTTAGGCCATATTCTCTCTGAGGAGGGCATGAGCATAGATCCACGAAAGATTGCAGTTGTTCAGAAAGCTAAAGCTCCATCCAATGTGCAGGAAGTTATGAGATTTGTCGGGCAAGTGAAGTGGCATAGTAGGTACTTGAGGTATCTATCTCATGTATGTGCTCCTCTTACTAATTTAACCAAAAAGGGGATGCAGTTTATCTGGAGGGAAGATCATGATAAGGCCTTTGGTATTCTCAAGAAAATGCTTGTTGTAGCTCCTATATTGCAACCTCCTGCATGGGCTGTTTTGATGCAAGATAAGGTGTCTGGATGGTATAGACCTATTTACTATGCAAGTCGTAGATTGAGTACTGTCGAAAAGAATTATTCAGTAACGGAAAGAGAAGCACTTGGTATGGTGTACTCAGTTCAGAAATTTAGACATTATTTGCTTGGGAATCAGGTTATATTTCATGTGGATCATCAGGCACTGTTGTTCCTGATCAATAAACCTTAGTTAACAAGCAGACTTGCTAGATGGATGTTGCTATTGCAGGAATTTGATTTCAGGGTTATTCATACTCCTGGGAAAGAGCATGCTGTAGCTGATTATCTTAGCAGATTGGACAATGATGATATGGAAGCAGGAGTTCCTGATCAGCTGCCTGATGCTGAACTTTTTGAAGTTCAAGCTATAGATCCTGACTCTTATTATGATCAAGGAGTGATGCCTGCACACCTTACAGCAGATTAGAGAAGGAGATTAGTTTTGAAGAGTCAGTCCTTTCAGGTTATTCTGAATCTTTTGTACAAACAAGGAGTTGATAATGTGTTGAGGAGGTGTGTTCCTGAATTTGAGCAACCAGCAGTTCTTCATGAAGCTCATTCCGGACTGTCAGGAGGTCACTTTTCTAGAGAAATTAGCAGCTAAAGGCACAGGTAACAATTATATTTTGGTTTGCACAGACTATGCCACAAAGTGGGTGGAAGCACAAGCCCTCAAGGATAATAAAGCAGTTAGTGTGGCCAAATTTTTGTATACTAACATTATGATAGGTTTGGATGTCCTATTGAGCTGGTCAATGACAGGGGTAAACATTTTTTGAATCAAGTTATTCGGGACCTGACTGTCAGGCATATGATCCTTCACAAGAAGTCAACTCCATACCATCCTCAGGCTAATGGGCAAGCTGAGAGTTCCAACAAGATCCTACTCCGTATCTTGAAGAAGATTGTTGGAGATAACAGAAAGGATTGGGATGTCAAGTTGGATTCTGCTTTGTGGGCTTTCCGGACTACATATAAGGTGACAACTGGATTAACACCTTTCAGGTTAGTGTATGGATTGAAAGCTGTTGTCCTAATGGAATTTGTGGTTCCCAGTTTAAGAGTTGTTGTTGAACATAAGTTGGATCCGGAACAGTCAGTGCAGCACCGGATGGAATAGCTCCTGAAGTTGGAGGAAGACAGAGTGTTAGCTGCTTATGTGTCAGCAATCACGTAGCAAAGGAGACAGGCTTGGGTAAATCGACACATCCGCAAGACAATTTTTGAAGAGGGGGATTGGGTAGTTGTTTATAAGTCTCGGTTGGGAAAATTTCCTGGCAAATTGAAGCTTAGATATGCTGGACCATTTATTATTCATAAAGATATTGGGCAAGGTACATTTCTGCTCAAAAATTTGCAAGGCACTATCTTGAAGCCTGCGATCAATGGTTTTCGGCTTAAAAGACTACCGCAACCTTATTATCCACCTGTTAATTTAATTTTTCCTGTTAATGTAAGGGAATCAAATTGTGAAGGTTACATGTGTGAAGGGTCACTTGTGCATGATGTTGACATGACATTTGGCACACAACACAGTTCACTTGCAGAAGACTTGGACTTCACTTTTCAAATGGAGAAGGAAGCAGGCATTCTTCGTGATTCTCCTCTTTCTCCATCACCGTGTGCTATGCACCCTGTTTGTGCCGACATGACACATACACGCCGAAGTTCTGCCCGGAAGCTGGTTCTTCCAAAGCGTACTCGCCAAGAGGAGGAGAACGATGAGGAGTATGAGCTGTCGGAAGATGATCGGCCTGGTCGACACAAGGAGGACACGTCAACACCGATGTCGGTTTCTCAGCTGTCAAGCCCAAGTGCTGTGAGTGCACTGTTTGTTGATTCTTCCCTAGTTCTTGACGTGGATGATGCAGTTCATAGCGCTTGGCTGCAGCGCATTGGATTATATGCGTTTGCATGTTTGCCATGGTCTCGGTGGGTTGCCAATGCTAATGCATCAGCCCAATTGGACATGATGAGGCAAAGTCAAGGCATGATTGCAGGCCATTTGGAATTGACTGCTGCAGTGGTTGCACGGGTATTTGCATTACCCATGAATGAAAATCCAACTTTGTGGAAATGTAGTGATGAGCAGATGTATCAGGCCTTTGGGGAGCCTACTGGTCCTCCGCATGTTTACATTTCGAAGAGAGTTGATGCTGTCCGAAAATTGCAGCTACGATGGTTTATTGAGCGTTTCATGTTATTCATCAAAACTGACAGCATAGCGCGAGAGACTTATGGTGTTATTTATTATGCTAAGAATGTGGGTATGCCAAATTGGGCAGGCTTGATGTTTGACAGGCTTATGGCTGAGATTAATATCTCTAAGCCCAAGAAGGTTTTTCAGAAGTCGCGTATGGGATGCTATTTGGCTGCTCTTTATGAGTATGCACAATCCAAATTTCCTGATGTTGTTTTGGAGAATGTGTCTGATTCGAAACCATTCTCTTCAGTGGATAATGCAGTGCAGGTTGATGATCAACATGTAGAGTCTGGTTCTCATCAAAAGGATGCTGACAGTGATAAGGTTTTTGCCGGCCAAGAGCAACAGAAGGCTATATACAGGGACTTGATGCAGGTCGGTTATGATGAAGCCTATGCTCGTAAAGTTGCCTTGGATTTTGTTCCAAAGGATTCTGTCCCTTTGGATGATGCAGCAATTCATGAAAATAAGGGTAATGAAGATTTTCTTAAGTCTGTTGGTTATGGGCATGCTAAAAAGAAACCTAGAATTGGTAAGATTTGGTTGAGAAGCATGCAGGAGCCTCAGGTTCAGCAGCAGACTTTTTCTAAAGACCCTGTGGTATCTGCAGCATCTTTGGATGTTAAAGAGCGGGTAGATGTTGTTCAGCCCAGTGTTCCCTTGGTTCCAGATTGCTCTCGAGTGGATGAAATTGCTGTCAATAGTGTGTCAGATGCTTGGACTGTTATGAAAAAGGTGATGTCATTTTTTGAGCAGGCTGACAAAAATAGTGCTCAAACTGCAGCTGAATGTAAACAGGTCAAGTTCCAGTTAGATTTTCAGCAGAAGCAGTATGATGCCTTTGTTAAACAGTTGAAGATTAAGCAAGATGAGTATGATGCTTTGCAAACAGAGTCTCTTGGCAAAATTGCAGCTTTACAGCAGTTAGTGGATAATAGAAAAATGTCAACTGCTTTGTTTGAGAAATGGACTCAAGAGTTGCAAGATAAATGTATGCATCAGTTGCAAAGTTTTGTTGATATGCATGCTAAATTGCAGGTTGAGCATAAATTGTTGTTGGAGAGGTTTCAACCTCTTAAACATGTTGAAGAGAAGATTTTGAAGAATTTGGAAGTAGACGTGGATGCCTCGGTTGTATTAGAAACAATTGGCAGCTGGTGATGGGAAAATTTGACACTTTGGTTTCTAGACCTTATAATATGCTTAAAAATGCTTTTGTTCCAGCTGAGTTTGATGCATTAATTCAGGAAAAGGATGCATTGCTTCAGCAAGTTGCAGATTTGCAAGCTGTCAAAGTGGATCTTACTGCTAAGTTGCAGTATGCTTTGGATGAGAAGAGAAAAAGTGATGACTATGTAACATCTCTTTTGCAGCAGAAGGATTTTAAGTTGGAAGATAGGGATGTTACTTTGCAGCAAGTTGTGTATGAGGTGCATGAAGAGATTAAGGTTACTAGTAGTAGATCTGTTGAAGACTATGCTTGATAGATGACGGAGAGTCAGAACCACCAAAACGATGAAAAGCACGAGTATCCTTCTCCTCCCAACCACGCCTAGATAAGTGCTGGCCCTCTACCCGGATTCCTTTGCCAGCCGTCAACTTCCTGAAGTCCTACTATTCCTGGACTCCCTTACTCTCTAGGCTCCCCTTAACCCCGTTCGGGCGCCCAAGAGCCCGGACGGTCATTCTCGTGCATGTTCCCCTAGATTTTGTGAGAGTGCGCAGCGAAAGAAGAACACGAACACAGAGGAGAGGAGAGAGGAAGCAGAGAATGAAGGAAGAAAGTCTGCACTGACTGAGATGAATGCTGAATACACTGGAATGGACAGAACAGTCCCTGCACGCAGCCCGGAGCGTCAGTGAGGGAACCAGGACAGACTGGAGGCAGAGGCAGCACCAATGCCGGAGACGGAGACGGAGGGAGCAGTGCTGTACCTGCAGAGAATGAAATGCTGGACTGACTGGGGGGGCTGCTATAAATAGCCCCCAGCCAGAAAACTGGCCGACCAGCTAAACTGGCCGACCTGGCCAGATCTGGCCGACTATGGCCAGATCTGGTCCGACTGACCAGAACTGGTCCGACTGCCCAAAATAATGGGCAGTCACCCCAAAAACAGCCCAGATCTGGGCTGTAAAATGCCCAAGGCTGCATGCTGACTAAAGCAGCCTAGAAACACACTAACAGAGCTCCTCTGTCTCCTGTCAGACTCTGACAGGAGCTCACAACCAGGAGATGACAGACTGAGACTGAATAAGAGCAGGCTAACACCCCCTCTCAACTCCTGGGAGAGACTGAAGACCCAAGAACCGCATGTGATGAAGCAAAGAAGCCTGAGGCAACGGCTTCGTAAAGAGATCAGCTGCATTGGCCGCCGTAGGGCAATAGACCACCACCAGCTCCGAATCCACGATCCGCTCTCGAACATAGTGATACTGAACCTCAATGTGCTTCGTACGAGCATGAAACACCGGGTTCTTGGCCAGAGCAAGAGCACTCTGGTTATCCACGCGCAGCTCCGTAGGTCCGGTCTGGGAAAAGCCAATCTCCGCGAGTAAGCGACGGAGCCAAACTGCCTCCATAGCGGTCGAACATAGGGCCCGATACTCAGCCTCTGTAGAAGAAAGTGCCACAGTAGGCTGCTTCTTGCTGCTCCAAGAGACAGCACCAGAGCCAAGGGTGAAAGCATAACCTGTAGTGGATCGTCGCGAATCCACATCACCTGCCCAATCAGAATCACTCCATCCAGAAAGGGAAATCCCATCTCCATACATGATCCCAAAGGATCGAGTCCCCTGCAAATAGCGAAGAACCCGCAAGGCCGCCTGCCAGTGATCCTGGGTAGGAGTCTGCATAAAGGAAGACAATAAAGCCACCACAAAGGAAATATCCGGCCGAGTGTGAAGCAGCCAGATAAGAGAGCCGATAAGGCACCTGTAACGGGTGGGATCGGTAAGAGGAACTCCAGCTGTCAAAAGCTTGGACTCAGGGTCCATAGGGCATGAGATAGGCCAACACTCAGCCATATCAAACTCCGAAAGAAGCTCGGAGATGTACCTGTGCTGCGAGATAAAAATGCCCTGTGCCATCTGATAGATCTCCAGACCAAGAAAGAAGTGAAGGATCCCTAGATCCGTCATGTCAAACTCCTGCTGTAAAATGGACCGTGTATGCTCCACCTGCTGAGTGTCGCTCCCTGTAATGATAAGATCATCCACATACAATATGAGAAACACCGAAAGAGAATCCACAACCCGTAAGTAAAGGTTGGGATCATAAGCGGAGCGCGCAAAGCCACTCTGTAGAAAGAAGCGGTCAATCCGCTGGTACCAAGCACGAGGAGCCTGCTTTAGGCCATAAAGAGCCTTCCGCAGCCTGTAGACATGATCCTCCTTCCCCTGCACAAGAAAACCAGGAGGCTGTGAAACATAAATCTCCTCCTCAAGAACGCCATTCAAAAAAGCAGACTTGACGTCCATCTGATAGACAGGCCAACGGTGGTGAGCAGCAAGAGCCAAAAGCACTCGGATGGTGGACATCCTAGCTGTAGGAGCAAAAGTCTCAAAGTAATCCAACCCTGCACACTGGGCAAAACCCTTGGCAACAAGCCTAGCTTTATGCTTGTCCAAGGAGCCATCTGCAAGATATTTGGTCTTAAAGACCCATTTCACACCAATCACCTTCCGTTTCGCGGGACGCGGTACAAGCTCCCACGTATGGTTTCGCTCGATGGAGTCGAGCTCGGCCTGCATAGCCTGTCTCCAAATATCCTGTGCAAGAGCCTCCTCCACAGTGGAAGGCTCAGAATCCTGAAGAATCTGTGACATAAGAGCATAGTTCACACATAGTGAACTGTCCCGCTGGGCCTGTAAATGTGCTGATCGACGAGGACCTGTAGAAGAAGCAGGAAAGTGAGTAACACCTGAATCCTGCATGAGCCGGCGATACCATAAAGGAATCCGGAGAGACTCCGTCGGCTGTGAGGGAGACCGGGGGGTCTCCGGAACCTGTAAAGCACCCAAATCAGAGAGGGATTCCCCCTCACCGAGAGAAGGTAGATCCTCCGCATCTGAGGAAGGCTCTATATCCTGTGAAGATCCCGAAGTGGCGGAAAAAGAGCTCGTAGAAGACGAAGGCACATCCACCAAGGGGGAAAGGGAAGCCGAGGGAGGAGGAACTGGGGGGGTGCTAAGAGGCATCCTGGAAGGAAGTGAAGGGAGAGAGGGTGGGGGGGGGTCCGTCGATGATGAAGAAATATCGGGAAGAGAACCATCAATCGGATCCTCAGAGGCAGAAGCCTCATCAAAGATCACATCCCTGCTCACCTCAACCGTCCGCGTCGTCGGGTCATAGAGCCGATATCCCTTCGTGGTCGTGCTATAACCAACGAAGATAAGCTTTCGCGACTTAGAGTCGAACTTCGTCTTCCTCTTCTTCTTGTCCACATGGACAAAAGCATCGCACCCAAAGATGCGAAAATGGGACACGGAAGGCTTCTTGCCAAAGAGGGCCTCATACGGAGTCATGTCCTGTAACGCCGAAGTCGGAGAGCGGTTGCGGATATGCACCGCTGTAGCCACCGCCTCACCCCAAAGGAAGTGAGGAAGACTCCTATGCTCCAGCATAGATCGGGCCATCTCAAGCATGGTCCGATTCGCACGCTCCACCACACCATTCTCTGATGGTGTGTTCGGATGGGAATACTCCACCCGAATACCATGATCCCTGCAAAACTGAGAGAAAAGATGAGAAGTAAACTCTCCACCGTGATCAGCTCGAACACCACGAACCTTGGTAGTGGTTTGGGTCTCCACAAACACCTGCCACTCACAGAAGCGGGAGTACGCCTCGCTCTTGTACTCCAAGAAATAAGGCCACACATAACGACTAAAGTCGTCCACAACCAGCATCAAATACTTGGCCTTCCCAAGGGAGGCCGTGCCCATAGGTCCGCAAAGGTCGGTATGAACCAACTCAAGCGGAGAAGTAGCCCGCCTAGAAGCAACCTGCGGGTGAGGCTGCCGGTGCTGCTTGCCCCTCAAGCAGCTAGGGCACAAAGTGTGAAGAGGAGGGAAATCAGGAAGTCCCTCCACCATCTTCCTCCTAGAAGCCCGGCGAAGAGAATCGAGGTTCAAATGACCATACCGAGCATGCCAGAGCAGCCCAAGCTCATGGGAAGTCCGCGCAGCCAAGGCTGTGAGCGTATAAAGCCCACCCTCCTGTGTACCTGTCCAAAGAGCAGCACCTGTAGAAGCATCCTCCACTGTGACTGCATCCTGAGTAAAAATGACCCGGGTACCCAACTGAGTAAGACCATGCACAGATAAGAGGTTAAAACCCAGATCAGGGACATAGAGAACTTTGGCGGAGGAAGACCGCCTGTCAGAAAACATAGGTAAAGTCCCCACTCCGCGAACAGGAACTGTAGAATTGTCACCAATGGTGACTGTACCCCCTCTGGATCGTAGATCCTGAAGCCAATCCTGACGGAAGGTCGTATGTGAAGATGCTCCACTGTCGACGAGCCAAGGCTTCTCCTGTGTGGTAGAAGCAAGGGCAGTGTCTTCCTCAACAAAGAGATGCACAAACGCAGATTCTGTTGTGGCTGGGGCCGCCTTCGAGTCCTTCTCCTTAGGCTTCAAATGGGGATACTTCTGCCAACACTTCTCCTCGGGATGAGTGCCCTTCCCACAATGGGGACACTTGGGCTTCTTCTCCTTCGCATCCTTCTTGTCTTCCTCCTTCTTGTCCTTGGCCTTCTCCTTCTTTTGTTTCTTCTTCTTGCCACCACCTGTGCCAGCCGTAAATGCCTTGGTGGAGCCACTGGCTCCCACCTCTTTGAGTCGCTCGTCATGCTCCAAGACAAGCGGGGAAAGCTCCTCCCATAGGAGAGTCTCACGGGTCCTCGAAGTGATGAGGCTGGTGTAGAAGACATCATAACGGGGTGATGGCAACTGAGTCAACAGAATCATCGCCATATCCTCAGACGATATCAGACGACCAAGAGAGGCTAGCTCGCCTCGCATATCCTCCATCTTTGTGATGTGCTCCTTCATGGAAGAAGAACCATCAAGACTGAGCATCCGCAACTTCTTCTCCAGGGAAATCTTGTGGGCAAATGTCTTGTGCTGATACAAAGACGCAAGCTTTGTCCATACTTCCGCCGCGGTCTTTAACCTGTGAACATGTACAAGAACAAAATCATGGAGACTCATAAAAAGAAAAGAACGGGCTCGTGAGTTGAGCCTATCCCATAAGGCTGCACGGTCCATAGAGGTGCCATCGGACGAATCCACAGGGGGTCGGTCGATGGGCGAAGAAACAAGATCCCAAAGGTCAAAGGTATCAAGGATGCAAGCCACCTTGCATGACCATAGGGAGTAGTTGGAACCATCCAACTTGTCTTCCTTCGGAAAGGAAGGGAGAATCGGCACCTGGATAGAGGGAATCAAGGAAGGCATCCGCACAGTTGATGCAGTCTTCCCGGAAGAAACCTTCGCAGTAGATGGAACCCTCTGAGATGCATGGACTGAAGAAGGACGAGTGCAAGGAGGGTCGTCCCGATGTCGAACTTCACGATAGTCCCGCCTCCGCTCAGAGGAATGATGAGAAAGAAGCTCATCCTCGGAGTCTTCAAAGCCTGAAAACTGGTAAGACATCTTCCAATCTGCAAAATACCAAAGAAAGTTGTGCCGCTGACGAAATAGGACCAGCAATGTGGTCACCAACCACCAAGACGCAGGCAGAGAGTGGCTACGAACACCTGGATCTGGAAAACGCAAATAGAGCTGATGTCGAACACCAGAATCGAGACCACCAGCACCGGGAACAAGCCCAGACAGATGTCGCCTGCAGGAAAAGGAGCAGCCAAGGAAAGAAGCGAATTGCAGAACAGCAAAACGCAAGCTGTAGGAAGGTCGCCCTGCAGCAGAAGAGGTCGCCTGGCAGCAAACGCAGGTTTGCTGCGGCACTGGATGACGTGGCAGCCCCTGTGTACAGCAAACGCAGGCTGTACAGCCTCCTGATGCAGTCGCCTGGCTGGGATGAACCTGTTGGCAGCCGCCTAAAGCAGTCGCCTGGCTGTTGTGGAACTGTGGGCAGCAGCAGTAAGGTATTTCTCTCGTCCTCCGTGCTCTCAATCAGGCGATGATACCATGTGAGAGTGCGCAGCGAAAGAAGAACACGAACACAGAGGAGAGGAGAGAGGAAGCAGAGAATGAAGGAAGAAAGTCTGCACTGACTGAGATGAATGCTGAATACACTGGAATGGACAGAACAGTCCCTGCACGCAGCCCGGAGCATCAGTGAGGGAACCAGGACAGACTGGAGGCAGAGGCAGCACCAATGCCGGAGACGGAGACGGAGGGAGCAGTGCTGTACCTGCAGAGAATGAAATGCTGGACTGACTGGGGGGGCTGCTATAAATAGCCCCCAGCCAGAAAACTGGCCGACCAGCTAAACTGGCCGACCTGGCCAGATCTGGCCGACTATGGCCAGATCTGGCCGACTATGGCCAGATCTGGTCCGACTGACCAGAACTGGTCCGACTGCCCAAAATAATGGGCAGTCACCCCAAAAACAGCCCAGATCTGGGCTGTAAAATGCCCAAGGCTGCATGCTGACTAAAGCAGCCTAGAAACACACTGACAGAGCTCCTCTGTCTCCTGTCAGACTCTGACAGGAGCTCACAACCAGGAGATGACAGATTGAGACTGAATAAGAGCAGGCTAACAGATTTACCTTAATGTGACATTAAATATCACTTTTAATGTCACATTCCATATTTATGACCTTAATGTGACATTAAATATCACTTTTAATGTCACATTAATGTCACATTTCCTTCCCCTTAAGAATCGGTTTCGTCCTCGAAAACGATATTTGGAAGGTCTAACTGTAAATCGGGAAACCTTTTCTTTAAAGTACTTACTCGCTCCCATGTTGAGCTTTCTTCTGAACAATCTTTCCACTTAACCAAACATTCTTGATAAATAGTATTCCTCGTTCGCCTATTACGAACATTTAATATTTTTTCTGGTTCATGTGGATTAGATTGGTCATAGAATAACTCCTCAATATCATCATTTAAGATTAGATTATCCAAATCACCCAGCTTCTTCCTTAATTTGCTTACATGAAAAACTGGATGTATTTTACTACCAGCAGGTAGTTGGAGCTTGTAAGCCAATTCTCCCACCCTTTTAAGTATTATGAAAGGACCACAATACCTTGGTGAAAGCTTTGGACAATGTCCCTTTTTCATAGTTTTAGTTTGTTCAGGCACCTTAAGATAGACCAATTCTCCTTTTTCAAAGGAGATGTCTCTTCGGTGAGGATCTACATATGCTCTAGCTCGATTTTGAGCTTTTTTTAATATTTTCTTGAGCAAATTTTAACATACTATTCATATCCTCCAAAAAATCTTTAGCTGCCTGAACCTTTTCCTTATGCAGTCCTACTGCAAAAGGAGCTCTGGGCTGAAACCCATACATTAACATAAATGGACTATATCCAGTGGAAGAGTGCTTGGCACTGTTATATGCAAACTCTGCTAACGGTAAATACTCTTCCCAATTAGTTTGCCTTTTACTTACATATGCCCTAAGCATATCTTCAAGAATTTGGTTAACCCTTTCAGTTTGCCCATCTGTTTGCGGGTGATCCGCCGTACTCATACTAAGTTTAGTATCCAATTTCCTAAATACCGCACGCCAAAAATGGCTATCAAATTTTCTATCCCGATCAGAAACTATATTTGCCGGAAGGCCATACAATCAGTATATGTTCTCTACGAACAATCTAGCCAATTCTGGTGTTTTAACATCAGTTGAAGTTGGAATAAACCTAGCCATTTTGGTTAACCTATCCACAATCACCCACACAGAGTCGTGCCCCCTCTGTGTTCTAGGTAGAGCAACAATAAAGTCCATGGAGATACTCTCCCATTTTCCCGAAGGAATTTCTAATGGATGGAGAAGTCCTCCCATTTTTAATTTTTCAGCTTTATTAACCTGGCATTTATTACATTTGACCACATAGTCAAGGACGTCCTTATTCATTCCAGGCCAATAGAACTGTCTTTTAATAAGACTATAAGTCTTATTAACTCCTGGATGTCCCGCACTAGGGGCATCATGATACTCAAAGAGTATCTGGCGCCTTATTTCTATATCTTTCGGGACACATACCCTACCCTTGTAGAGTAAATAACCATTATCAATGGTAAAATTCTTCCACTTGAATCCAGTTTGAGCAACCCCTGATGCTCCATTTCCTTGTTGAACATCCTCAGATATTCCTCCCTCAGTAGAAGCACTTTCAGGTGGATCCCCATTTTTTATTGCTTCCCATATGTTGGAATATGCCGGATCAACCTGGCATTTCCCTTTTAAAGATTCAAGTAAGTTGGAAGTGAACTGAGTAAAACTCAATTCATTAATCATGGGCATTCTGCTGAGTGCATCAGCTACTATATTATACTTTCCTTTTCTATATCTGATCTCATAGTCGAACTCTTGGAGGAGTTCGGCCCATCTGGCTTTACGCCCATGTAAATCTGGTTGATCATTAAGCCACTTAATGCTTTCATGATCCAATAAAATCAAAAGTTTGGCACCATACAAATAGTGCCTCCATTTCTTCATTGCATGTACTATTGCATATAGCTCCCTCTCATAAACAGAATAATTCTGTTTTGCACGATCTAATTTCTTGCTTTCAAAAGCAACTGGTTGACCTTCTTGTAATAAGACCGCGCCTATTGCCTTATCACTGGCATCAGCTTCAACCACAAATGGTTTATTGGGATCCACTATTAATAATACTGGAGCTGTAGCAATAGCTACCTTAAGTTTTTGAAAACTTTCATTTTGATATGTTCCCCAATTAAAACTTTTCCCTTTCCCTTTAAGTTGGTCTGTCATTGGAACAGCTATTTTGGCATAATCTCGAATGAATCTACGATAAAATCCAGATAAATCTAGGAAGATCTGCAACTCTTCCAGGTTCCTTGGAGGTGGCCATTCAATAATTGCCCTTACTTTTTCTGGATCCATGTTGATTCCCTCTTTCGAGATTATATGCCCTAGATATTTGACCTCTTGTGCAAAGAATTCACATTTAGTTTTCTTCGCATAAAGGGAATGTGTTCTTAACAGTTGGAATACTAATTGTAAGTGTTCCAAATGTTCTTCTCTTGATTTACTAAAGATCAAGATATCATCCAAGAAGACTACTACAAAATGTCCTAGATAGGGCCGTAAAACACTATTCATCAGCTTCATAAAGGTAGCTGGTGTATTAGTGAGGCCAAAAGGCATCACCAAAAAATCATAATGCCCATATCTAGTACGAAATGCCGTCTTGGAAACATCTTGTGCCTTAATTCTTATTTGGTGATAACCTGATCTTAAGTCTATCTTTGTGAAGAATTTTGCCCCTTGCAATTGATCAAAAAGATCTTCCATTCTGGGCATAGGAAATTTATTCTTCACCGTTATTTTATTAAGTGCTCTATAGTCAACACAAAGTCGCATAGAACCATCTTTTTTCTTTACCAATAAAATTGGTGAAGCCCAAGGTGAATTACTAGGTTGAATAAATCCTTTATCCAGGTAATCCTTAATTTGTTTTTTAACTTCTTGATGCTGTGTTTCACTTAACCTATACGGTGGTTTTGAAATTGGGTGTGTATCCTTATTTATGTCAATTAGGTGATTTATATCACCCCTATCTGGGGGAAGGCCACTTGGTAAATCAGAAGGAAACACATCTTTAAAATCATCTAACAAACTGTTCAATTCATTATTAACATTCAACTCACAAACATAAGAAAATTGTTGCTTTATATTACAGAAAGTAAAAGTATTCTGTACAGGAAGAGACCATAGCATATATACCTCACAAATTTCCTTCTTTATCAGCTTCTGAACTTCAGTAGAACACAGCAAAGGATTATCAGATACTTCATGTTCACCTTGAATGACAAAAGTCTTACCATCCCTTTCAAATTCCAGTGTATTATGGTGATAGCTACGTTTTAAGGATGGTTCCAATCCCCATAGCCACTCCCTCCCTAGAGCAATATCAGCTCTTTCCATGTTCATTATTTGGAAATCAAGTTTATCTTTATATCCTTGAATCTCGATTTCCAAATTGGATACCATTGTATCCCATATTTTATTGTCTTGGCCTTGCATCATACGAACAACGTATTGATGCTCACTGTTTTGTTGGGGAAGTTTCAATTTTTTGACAAGTGCATAATTTATAAAATTATGTGTGGCAGAGTCATCAATCATGACTCTAACCCGTTTTCCAGCTATCAATCCATGTACTCTAAGTAAATCATGTGGCCCAAAAGTAGGCTGCCACATAGAAGTTGACATACAACACTTATGTTGTACATCCATGTGCAAGACCTCTAAAGATTTATACTTTTCATGGCCCTTTAATTCTAAGGTCTGCACTACATGGATTTGTTTTTCTTTTCCCTTGCCCTTGTCCTTTCCTTTGTCTTCCCCCTTTTTCTTTTGAGGGCAATTCCAAGCAGCATGGTTAGGGGATAGGCAATTAAAACACAATTTCTCTTTTTTGGCCTTATCAAAGTCATCAAGACTTAACTTTAGCCTCATATATGGTTTCTTTTCAAAAGGTTGTTTTTTACCCTTGAAAAATGGCATTTTCCTTTTAAATTTGCCCACAAATTTTGAGGTTTCCAATTCCTTAGACTTGGGCTCCGTATCAGTGAGACTAGTGAGTGTACCTGGACGCGTACTATCTTCATAAATTAATGCAAATTTAATTGCCTCTTCGAGCATCTTAGGTAAACTCCGTTTTACCTCCTTTTTACAGGCTTTATCCAGTCCCCTAATGAATCCTCTTGTTTTTTGGAATTCATCAATTCCTTCCAGTTTGAGGATTATCTCACGATATTCCTCCAAGTATGTCAGTAGGGGTCGTCCCTTTTGTCTGACATAATCCCAATCTTCCCAATTTCTTTCCATTTCATTTTCAGGAAGAAATTCTTTCAAAAAGACGGATTCAAATTGAGCCCAAGTTTCAGGTAT
The DNA here is from genome assembly GCF_053477565.2 of Lygodium microphyllum. Classification (NCBI taxonomy): domain Eukaryota; kingdom Viridiplantae; phylum Streptophyta; class Polypodiopsida; order Schizaeales; family Lygodiaceae; genus Lygodium; species Lygodium microphyllum. The sequence goes on from NC_141136.1 coordinate 2,567,549, forward strand.
TTTATTCGCCTCCTTTAAAGTTCGCCACCACTTATATGCTTTGGGCCCCAAAGTTAAACTAGCCTCCAGTGCTTGGAGATGTGGTGGGGTATTTTTCAATTTATGTAAATCTTCCCATTTTTGGAGGAAATTAAAGATTGTGTCTTTATTCCTATCTTTTTCCTCCCCGTAAAATTGAGGTGGTTTCATATCCTTTAAAACTGGATTATCCCTCAATTTATGGTAAGTTTGGGGTTCCTTAGGATCTCGCATAGTCACATCTAAATCTTTCGATGAAGATGGGACATCCGAGGTTTCTATCTTATTTTTATCTCTTTCCAACAATAAAGTTAATTGAGATTTTATTTCAGTAAGTGTTTGGGTTAAAAATTCCATTTAAACCCCCTGAGTTTGCACACGAGCAGTAAGATCATCGAATTGCTCTCGCGTGGCAAAAAATTCTTCCCATTGTTCTTCTTGTATGTCTGGTTCATGGGGATCTACCATAGGTTGATCCCCAGAACTAGAACTTTCCATTACCCTTTCTTTCCCTTTTTCTGCCATTAATACACTGGAATTGGAAAGCAAAAATAAGAAATTTGCATACAAGTAAAGTACTTCCCTGATTTTTAATGGCAGACAGTGGCTTTAGTCGTGTATGATTTTTTCCCGTCTGTCTCACAGCAGTTGTCTCACTCACAGCAATCGTGACACATTTTGCCTCCGTTGAGCACCATCAGATCACGTTTTGCCTCATCAGATCACGTTTTGCCTCACGGCTGATGCCTCACGACTGATGCAGCTGACGCCTCATCTTTTGTTGACCAGAAACGGAATCGTGTTGTCTCGGGTTGGTTCGTTCTGCAAGCGTTGACCAAAGACGAATCCCCTTTTCGCCTTACGCCAGTCGACGGACAAGAAACAAGTCCCCGTTTTTTTTTTCGCCTTACGTCAGTCGTTTCTCCCAAAAGAAATGTCACTTACGTGACGTGGCGCTTCTCCCCTTTTATTTTCCTTCACGGCCCGTCGCCTGGTACTCACGCGATATGACGTGGCGCTTCTTCCTTTCGTTTTTCTTCACGGCCCGTCGCCTGGTACTCACGCGACGTTACAAAAGACTGACGGCCTGACTGGCGACTGACAACCTGACGGATTTCTGATAATAGGCGAACGATTAACGATCTGAGACATAGGCTCTGATACCAATGATAGATGACGGAGAGTCAGAACCACCAAAACGATGAAAAGCACGAGTATCCTTCTCCTCCCAACCACGCCTAGATAAGTGCTGGCCCTCTACCCGGATTCCTTTGCCAGCCGTCAACTTCTTGAAGTCCTACTATTCCTGGACTCCCTTACTCTCTAGGCTCCCCTTAACCCCGTTCGGGCGCCCAAGAGCCCGGACGGTCATTCTCGTGCATGTTCCCCTAGATTTACCTTAATGTGACATTAAATATCACTTTTAATGTCACATTCCATATTTATGACCTTAATGTGACATTAAATATCACTTTTAATGTCACATTAATGTCACAATGCTGCTGCACGTTCGGAGTGTCAGATTTCTACTTGCACAGATATTATTCTGTACACTCCTAGTTGGTTTACTACTTGACTTTGATATGTATCTTCTTTTTGCTAATGACATGATATAATGGCCTCTGCTAACACTTAGGATCAATTATGCAACTGCACAAGAGGACTATGAGTATCCTAGAGGGGCTCTACTTATGGCTGCTCAGTGTGGCTTGTCAAGGGGTGCAAGGCCTCTGGCAGGGCATAATTGTATTCTCTGGGTTATTTCTTACTTTGTATGCTTTCCGTTATATAGCTACATACTTGTGGGTTCGAGTCTTGACTGTCCCAATCATCCACCGGGCTGTGCCAGGTGTTGAGGCTCGAATTGCACTATATTAGTACTTTTATACCTTAGTATTAGCATGCATGTAGAACCAGCATATGGAAAGTGACCTAAGATGTCATATGAAGCATTCAGGTTTTTACCTGACATTCAGGCGCCTTCCTGACAGTCACGAGTTCGTGTCTTTTGTATTCCTGCGTGATGAGAACTGATGTCTTCTTCAGGACAGCCGCCAGATTCTGGTCGCTTATGTTTTGTTCTAATAATGTGTATTTGTGTCCTGAATATTTGCGTTGTCTACTGCACGTTATTTGATCAGGAGTGAATATGATGATGATAAACTGTGTGATCGTTTTCAGGACAGTGGTTCAGCATTGATGAATATAATATGTAGTTCGTGTTTGCATGTTGTTCCTGAAGATTAAATGTACGAAATGGCTGTAAACTGTGTCAGGAAGTTCCCTGCAGTGCTGTTGAGGCTCGAATTGCACAATATTAGTACTTTTATATCTTAGTATTAGCATACATGTAGAACCAGCATATGAAAAGTGACCTAAGATGTCATATGAAGCATTCAGGTTTTAACCTGACATTTAGGCGCCTTCCTGACAGTCAGGAGTTCGTGTCTTTTGTATTCCTGCGTGATGAGAACTGATGTCTTCTTCAGGACAGCGCCAGATTCTGGTCGCTTATGTTTTGTTCTAATAATGTGTATCTGTGTCCTGAATATTTGCACTGTCTACTGCACGTTATTTGATCAGGAGTGAATATGATGATGATAAACTGTGTGATCGTTTTCAGGACTGTGGTTCAGCATTGATGAATATAATATGTAGTTCGTGTTTGCATATTGTTCCTGAAGATTAAATGTACGAAATGGCTGTAAACTGTGTCAGGAAGTTCCCTGCAGTGCTAATTTCCTGCATTTCCTATTATGGTCCTGATGGTCCATAACAACTAGTAAGACATCTTCAAACCTACAAGGAAAAGTTATCGCCTACCACCAAAAGGGGGTCACCTACACCAAGAAGCAATCGCCTGAGCTAGAAAGCTACCACGTGTAAAACACAAATTTCCATTTGCCGCAAAACGTACAAAATAGGGGCCACTTGGATGCTATCGTTGGGTCCTGGATGCTATCTTCTAGTCTTCTGTAGAAGCCGCCTAGCTGCTAGGAAGGTCAAACGGGCAATGGACGGCCACTTGTACTGCTAGTTCCATCCAATCGGGATCGGAGGGTATAATATGTCATACATCCCTAATGAGATGATCTACGGATAGCATATGGGCTAGTCTCTCAAATCTCCCAAGTGTTGCTCATGCTGCCGCGGATCTCCAGCATCCCTCTCGTGTAGTTTGTCCCTAGTATCCCTCACTCTCCATTGGTGTACAGCTATGATCAACTCTGCTCTCTAGAGTGTCACCACTCTCTATGTAGTAGTATGTGTGGTCACGATCTTAAAAAAACTATCGAGTTATATTATCTACCCCCTCTATATGGTGCTCCACCAGAGTAATGGCGTGCAAAGCCTCTCAATCTCAAGGAGGAATTGACATAAGTGCCACTGATCTCGTAAGGGAGATGTCCCCTCTTCATAGTGTAGGTTATTTCGACCGAACTATCCTATAGGCCTGGCATATACATATCTAGTGCTCCTCACTCTCCTAACATAGTCTACAACCCCTCTTGGCTCTAGCAATGTGAGCTACTCTCCCGATCTCAATCTCCAGCTAGCGAGAATAGACCCCACGCTAGCTCGTGGCCACTAGCATCTCATGTGGCATGTATATGTCTAGGTACCCAGGTGTCTCGATAAAACCATCTATTCTATAGTATGACATTCTCCAATGGAGGGGCTACTGAGGCAAAATCCACTATGTTGTATATGCAGCTAATAGAGATTCCATCACATGACCAAGTTCCTCTCAATGTGAGAAGGTATATAGAGGGGGAGTCAAAGTTATACTGGAAGGGAGGGAGGTGGTCCATGTCAATCCCATATCCCATGGGCCACTACTCTATCTATGCATACCATGAGCTCTTGTGCCCTGCTTGTGTTAGCTATCTCGAAGCCTTGAAAGCTCTCTTAGGGAACCTATCCAAATGCATACCTCGTACTCTATGTATAAAGTTGATGATCTATAAAAGGACCTCCATCATCATAAAAGGTGTTGCAAACTCTGCTATAATGATCTCATGTGGTAGCAATGATTTGTTGTTGCAAATCATCCATGAGACCATGATAATGTGCGGTCTCTCAATCCATGCACACAGAGATGTAGCCAAACTAGGGGCCCAAATAGGTGCTCCATACAACATGGCCGGTGCAACCAATGTATCAAATAACCATCTCTATGTGTGGGGCTTATGGAAGTGTATTGATGGCCCTATCTCTCCAACATAGCTAATGTTGCATACCCTCCTGTGAATTGATCTCTAGCTACTTGTGACATGATGAATCTTCCAAATGATGTAGTAGATGTAACTCCCAAACAAATCTATCAATCCACTATTGTTAGAGAGTCATTTCCTGGACAGCAGAATGCCACGTCAGCAGTACGGACAGCGCAGAGGAGCCACATCAGCAGGCAGTATAGTCGGACAGGTGCCACATCAGCACAGTCGGACAGGGACAGGAGCAGTCAGACTGTTTTGTGCAGCCGACCTGTTTTTTGGTCATTTTCGTGGCATTTTTCCACTACTATTTATAGCATACTGGTCTAGCACTTGGACACATTCTGATCTTGAGATCTGACAGAGACAGCCTGCTGTGACTGACGGCACGTGGGCTGATGGAGATCGAGGTCCTTAAGGCAGAGACACACGCAGATATTTTCTATGCACCCGTGTATATTTATGCACTCCTATACAACATACTACACTTTAGATTTTGTGCGTTTCACTGTCTCCTTTTCTCTCTCTCTCTTCTCTCTATGTTCACTCTCTCTCAGTCTTTGCCCTATGCTTCCGCATCGCTGCACTCTGACATGGTACCAGAGCGGTGAAATCGGACTGATTGATTGAAGAACTTGCCTGAAGAGGAGATTTCAGCGCTACACAAGGCTGTGTTTTCAGCATTCGACGGCGAGCGGGAGGGCTGCGCATCGGAACAAGGCTGAAGCAAGTGTGGGCGTGCAGGAAAGGAGTCCAGATGGTGAATTTGCTATGGGTTATTGCTGTTCGAAGGGGAGGAAGGCTGTGTTTTAGGCCTTCCACTGCAGATTTTACCTTTTCGGGAAGTGGAGGAACGAGCCCTAACAGGCTATGTTTACACAATCAGAGGGGGCTGATTTTGCATTTGTGGAAGGCATTGCAAGTGAACATGTCTACAGAGACTGATTTGGAGCTCCAGGCAATCATGGACAAGAAGGTGCCTATCCTACCGGCTCTTCCCTCAGATCAGAAGCTTGATGGTGACAATTACCGCATCTAGCGGGTGATGATGTTGGCCATTCTAGAGTCTTATGATTTGGCAAAGCTTGTGATGGAGAAGATTAATAAGCCCTCGGTGAGAGATGAATCCAAACTCTCTTCCAATGCTCGTGAGGAGTTGACCAAGCCCTAGTCTCATTGGGACAAACTGAATGCCAAGATTCGTTCTTTTCTTTTTCTGTCTTGTACTACAGCCGTGATAGCTCACATCAAGCACTTGACGGTGGCTCACGAGATATGGCTGGAGCTCAACCAGATATATAACCGGATGACCCTGATGAAGAGAGTTATTTTGGAGGTGCAAATGCAGACCTTGTCCGTGAATAAGTCTTCTTCACTTCAGAAACACATCAACAAGCTTTGGCAGCTTTAGATACAGGTTCAAAATGCGAGGAAGCCTATTTCCTCCAAAGACATGGCGATCACTTTATTGTCCTAGTTGCCGCCACGATTCGGTACCTTTTATTCCACTCTTATTACATCAGGGCAGGAGTCGACTCTTCGGTGGGAAGAGTCGGTTCCTATGGTCTTGGACCAAAAGGAACAGTTGAAGGGACAGAATGCTCCCAAATCGGAGGCATTGGTTGATCAAGCCTCTCAGAAGAAGGGGAAGGACCAAAAGAAGAAGGAGGAGGACAACAAATCCAAGAAGGACAAGGAGAAGGAACCGACTTGCCATATTTGTGATAAGACCGGTCATTGGAAGAAGGATTGCCTCGACAAAGACAAGGACACCAAGAAGAAGGACACGAAGGATTCTGGAGCGGTGGCTGCACCCTCATTAGCTGCTTTTCTACACTTAGCAGTCATTGAGGACTCTACACCGAAGACTTCTAATGCTGCGATGACAGCTCCTCAGGCTCGTGAGTGGATCGTAGACAATGGTGCCTCATGACACAACTCCTCCTGTTGGTGTTGCTCGTTTGTGACCTTTGCGTGGGCAGATTCTCATTGGAGACATCTCTTCTGTGTCTATTGCTGCACAGGGTGAGATGCAGCTGATTCCAAATGGACGTGGTGGTACCCACACTTCCGAGGTGTTGCATGTACCAAGCTTGGGGTATCATTTTCTTTCAGCCCATAAGATTTGTTCTCTTGGCCTCTTGGTGGAGTTTGACAGTGATACTGTTGGAGTCCTTGATCGTGGATCGAGGAAGGTTCTCTCTGCAAGGTATGAGGAGAATAGCATCTACAAATTGAAGTCTTCTACAACTCTTACCTCTCTTCTTCTTACCTCTCAGACACAGTCCAAGCTATGGCATGCTCGATTTGGCCACCTAAACTAAGAGTACCTTCGGAAGGCGTCGTGAGGATCGTTTGTCTGCAGTTTGCCAGACATAGTGGTAAGCCAACAATCATGTGTCTCCTGCATTCGTGGAAAACTGCATCGGAATGCGATTCCCAACAAAGCTTCGAGGCGGTCTACTTCACCTATGGAGCTTGTATCTACAGATCTTTGTGGCCCGAGTCCTTGAAGGGGAGCGTACTTCATATTGATCGTAGATGACTACAGCAGGATGACTTAGGCCTATTTCTTGACATTGAAGTCGGAGGCTTTCTCTCACTTCAAGGATTGGCCTCTCTTAGAGGAAAACCGATCTGGCCGACGACTGAAGACCTTGCGTTCCGACAAGGGTGGTGAGTTTATGTCTAATGAGTTTGCTCATTTTTGTGCAGATAGGGGCATTCACCAGGAGTTTGCTAATATCAACACTCCTCAAGAGAATGGCATTTTGAAGCGGAAGAACAGAAGTGTGATCGAGATGACACGCACCATGATGGAGCACCAAAAGACACCTCTGTTTCTGTGGGCCGAGACCATGGCTACTGCAGTTCACATCCTCAATCGATCTCCCACTTCGGCCGTTGATAGGATGACACCTTTTGAGGCTTACTTTGGGACTAAGCCAGATGTCTCTTACTTCAGGATCTTTAGGTGTAACGCTTATGTGCACATCCCGAAGACGCAACGCGACAAGTTCGAGGCGGCTTCCCAACAACAGGTTTTTGTTGGCTACAGCTCCCAATCCCAAGGTTATCGTCTATTTGATCCTATCAAGCGAGATGTCTACACGAACCGAGATGTACGGTTCATGGAAGTTCCGGCCACAAAGGGGGGTGAGAAGCACCCTGTCCTTGGAGATCCCGAGGAGAGTTGGGCTCCCAAGACACTTTCTTTGGAGCAAGAGCCTCTTGATGGAGATTCTTCTTCTGATTCAGAGCCTTCCCTTCCACCGGCCACCCCAGTGGAGCTTCCGCCAGTGGATGTTCCCGAGTCTTCAACAAATGGTGAGCAAGGAGGGTCTCCTCCTTGTTGGGCCCATGACACACTCCGAGATTCAGGGATCGAGGGGTCCCTAAGGAGTGGAACCGCAAGATGGACCGCGGAGATCACGGAGGAATCAGACACATTCTATGAAGCTTGTTTGCTCTAACTATTGTTTGATGACCCGTGTTATGCAGGATCGAGGGCCCACTTCAGTGAAGGAGGCTTTGCAGTCTGACCATTGGCGGATGGCTATGGAAGCCGAGTTCAGTGAAGAAGGCTTTGCAGTCTGACCATTAGCGGATAGCTATGAAAGCCCACTTCAGTGAAGGAGGCTTTGCAATCTGACCATTGGCAGACAGCTATGGAAGCCAAGTTGGAGGCTATTGAGAGGAATGGTACTTGGTCCCTTGTGCCTCGTCCCTCTCACAAGAAGGTGATTGGCGTTAAGTGAGTCTTCAAGACCAAGTACCTTAGCGATGGTTCTTTGGACAAGCACAAGGCTCACCTTGTTGCTAAAGGTTTTGCTCAGCGCCCAAGCATTGATTTCCATTATACTTTTTCCCCCACTACTCGTATGGCAACTATTCGAGCTGTTCTTGCCTTGGCTGGCCATAGGAGCTGGCCTGTCTATCAGTTGGATGTGAAGTCCGCATTTCTCAATGGTGACTTGCAGGAGGAGATCTATGTTGAGCAACCTCCAGGCTTTGGATCCTCGAATGGAAAAGTTTACAAGTTGAAAAAGTCCTTGTATGGCCTCAGGCAGACACCACGTGCATGGAACGAGAAGATTAACTCGTTTCTTCAGTCCAAGTTGGGCTATCGGCGCTCCAAGGCCAATCCGCAGCTTTATGTGCACACTTCCAAGCCTGGTCATGTATTGTTTGTGTTGTATGTTGATTATTCGATTCTGAGAGGAGATCATGCAGAGAAGGTCCAAGCTACCAAGACAGCTTTACATCAAACGTTCGAGATGACGGATTTGGGGCTTCTTCATTTCTTCTTGGGTCACGAGATTTATCAATCTCATATGAGGATTTTCATCTCTCGGCAGCGATATATTCAAGAGCTCTTTGTGACTTTTGAGATGGAGACTTGTCGGACCATTTCTGCTCCTATGGATCCAAACTGAAAGGCCACTTCACACTCAGATTCTCCCTTGACGGATGCTTCCCGCTACCGTCAATTGATTGGATCCTTCATTTGGCTACTCAACACTCGTGTTGATCTTTGTTTTGTTGTGGATCCTTTGGTAGGGTTCATGAGTGAACCCACACAAGTGCATTGGCAGGCTGCCCTGAGGATTCTTCGATATTTGAGGGGGACCTCTGACTTAGGGATTTCTTATCCAACAGGTATAGATGCTTCATATCTTGTTCTTGCAAGTTGGAGCGACTCGGATTGGGCTGGCGATGTGGACCGCCGGCGGTCTACTACAAGCTATTGTTTTACCTTGGGTACAAGTGTTATCTCTTCGAGTAGCAAGAAGCAGCCCATAGTAGCCCTTTCTTCTACTAAGGCGAAATATCAAGCCGCCTCTTCCACCACATGTGAGGTTGTGTGGCTTCAGAGATTGTTGGAGGAGCTTGGTTGCCCCCAAACTCGTCCTACTCTTCTGGGGTGCGACAATGAGAGTTGCATTGCCTTGGTACGGAATCCTGTATTCCATGCCCAGAAGAAGCACATTGAGATCCAGTATCACTTCATTCGGGAGAAGCTTTTAGATGGGACTATTGATGTGGAGTACTGCAAGACGAAGGATAATCTTGCAGATTTGCTCACGAAGGCACTTCCCCAAGCTCTTCTTCAGCAACATGCCAGATCCCTCAGTCTTTTGACCTGTCTAGGTTCTAAGAGGGGGTGTTAGAGAGTCATTTCTTGGACAACAGAATGCCACGTCAGCAGTACGGACAGCACAGAGGAGCCACATCAGCATGCAGTACAGTCGGACAGGTGCCACATCAGCACAATCGAACAGGGACAAGAGCAATCGGACTGTTTTATGCAGCCGACCTATTTTTTGGTCATTTTCGTGGCATTTTTCCATTGCTATTTATAGCAGATTGGTCCAGCACTTGGACACATTCTGATCTTGAGATCTGATAGAGACAGCCTGCTATGACTGACGGCACATGGGCTGACAGAGATCGAGGTCCTTAAGGTGGAGACACACGCAGATATTTTCTCTGCACCCGTGTATATTTCTGCACTCCTATACAGCATACTACATTGCAGATTTTCTGTGTTTCACTGTCTCCTTTTCTATCTCTCTCTTCTCTCTGTGGTCACTCTCTCTCAGTCTTTGTCCTACGCTTCTACATTGCTGCACTCTGACAACTACCTCCACCCATCATCCTCCTAGATGAAGGCTAACCTCCTCCGTGCTAGGGCTTATGTGTGAAAAATTAAGACCTTAGTTTTGCAAGATTAACGGTCAATCCTCTCTATGTTCGATAGTCATGTAGTGCATGGAGATGTTGTTAAACACCCTCCTTTGAGTCAAAGACCAAGACAATATCATCAGCATAAAACAAAATAGAGACCAATGTACTTGCTATGTCCACCCCATCACCACCACCTCTAGTCCTCTATCTCACCAATGTATAGAACTCAGAGAGTATAGGGGCGAGAAGACAGCTCTGCTTCATGCCAATGGTGCTGGAGACCACATTTGAGAGTCAACTTGGACATTTGACTCGACCTACCACCCTCTCATATAGTGCATAGATACCCCAAATGGAATCCCAAGTGCCTACAACCTTTATAGTACTCTATCTCGTACAACTATATCAAATGCTTTGCCAAAGTCCACAAATTTGTTGGCCTAGGTGTGAAGTAATTGCACAATTAATTGATAGAGAATGAAAGATAATGCAATAATTAATCAATGCACAATAAATCAATCACAAAATGAGAGGTGATGTATTAATGACTAAGAGAGAGTACAATGCTCAAGGCGATCACAATGAATAATGTTATACTTGTGTGCTAGGGAGTACAAAGTCTCTTTTTATAATAAAATCTCACCCGCAATGGCTTAGCCACCATAAGAACGAAGTCTCTTTTTATAATAAAATCTCACCCGAAATGGGTTAGCCATCATAAGAAACCTTAATTGAAACCCTAACCCTACAGTCACTTAGTGTCTAGGAGACTAGGGACAACAACTGCATTTAATGGCAGTTCAAAGGCCTAGGGAGCCCAGATCATGGATCAAAGGACATCAACACATAGCCTATGAGATGCCCTACAAAGTCCCCTCCATGAAATGGGTGGACTGTTCTAGGAATAATAACAAAATCCTAGACAATAATATATGTGGTCATGGTTGCATATGTTTATCCTAATAGATATAGCAACCTATGACAATACAATAAATGACAAATCATGTTTTTAAAGGTATCACATGCAGAGACAGCCACATAGCTCGAAACTCTAATGGAGGAAAAGTCTTCATAAAAAGTTCTGTCAAAATATCTTCTAAATAACGAACCCAATCTCGATCCATGAATCCATGCACAAGTGAAGAAACAGCCTTGAAGAAAAGGCTTAAATCATTGGTGTCCTTGAGGTATGTGTTCATTGCTTGCCAATGATTCACAAAAGGATCCTCAATGATAAAGCTTGATTGGGCAGTTGAACAGAGGTACACAAAGAATGCCAACATAAATGACAGTAGGTGGCTGCTGGAAATAATGCTGTAATGCTACAATTTGGACAGCATTGATCCCAATAATATGCAAATCATCAATATGTGAGCAAATCTAAAAGATGTGGCCAATGATTCACAAAAGGATCATCAATGATGAAGCTTGATTGGGCAGTTGAACAAAGGTGGACAAAGAACGCCAACATAATGCTGCTGGGAATAATGCTGTAATGCTACAATTTGGACAGCATTGATCCCAATAATATGCAAATCATCAATGTATGCAATAAAAATCAACAAATCTAAAATATGTAGCACTGAAGGAATGTGTGCCATAAAAGGACCACTTGTCTTTCTCTCCTCTTGTACATATGACTCTATACATTTTTGGCATTCTCTCAGACCCTCTTGGTATTCTGCCATTACAAGACTTTCTAAGATACCTTTCTTTGTTGTTTTCAACTGCCTTTTGAATTCCACGACTTCTTCTCTAAATCTTTCTCACAACTAAGCAATGACCACATTCCTTTCATGCAAGACCGTCTCTATGTCATGTTCCATGACACAAATTGTGGATAGAATTGTTCTTCCATTTCTTTCTTACATTTTGAGAGCATTTGTCATATCAACATGCATGGTTCCAAACATTTCACCCATACATGTCTTCATTTGCCTTTGGACAATCTCTAGATTCTTGTCTTGCATTTTGCAAATGTGGCACAATGCATTGCTACAACTTTATGCATTCAAGTCAGCTATGCATTTAGAATGGCTCTACATCAAGTTGAATTTCCTGTCTTCCTCTCCCTCATGTGAGGAGTCTTATTCATTCCAGTCAGCTATGCATTTAGAATGACTCTACATCAAGTTGAATGCATTGCTATAACTTTATGCATTCAAGTCAGCTATGCATTTAGAATGACTCTACATCAAGTTCAATTTTCTGTCTTCCTCTCCCTCATGTGAGGAGTCTTAGGAGGTGTCCCTGCCATGAACTGAAAAACACATGCTGCTGCTGCTTGGAGAAACCCCATGTTATTGTTGCTATATGAGAAAGAAAAAATAAAGAAAGAAAGATATATTAATGTCTTCTCTGGCCAAAATCAACCTATGAGACAAAGTCATGTACAATGCTGGTCATCACTAGACATCCAAATGTGACATGCTGAAAAATGGCCAGTGCTAGACTATGAAAAGAAGCTAAGGTGATGTACAAGATAAAACAAGCTACGTGGTTGAATGATATACAGATATCTAGTTCCACCCAGTCAAGATTGGTGAGTATAGTATGTCATTCATCCCTGACAAAACAGTACGGGCGTAGCATATGGACTGATCCCTCAGCTCTGTCATGTGCTGCTCATGTCACAGGCAGATTTCCCTCATCTCTCTCTGGTGTAGCATCTGTGTGTGGTATCCCTATACCCATGCCATCAGACCTTGCAACGACTGCCCATGTTTGGTGGGCCCATTTAATGGGCTGGCCCAAATTTATCGTAGCCAGGCCATTCAATGAGTCATCATTGTCAGGCGACCTATCAAAGCATTGTGATAGACTTGAGCCATTGGCAACAAGAAGTGCAAATGAAGCATGTGAGACCAGGTAAGCATCAGAGTCTGTTACATTTCAACAAGAGACATGATAAGCTGAGAGTCATTTATTTTTAGCCACAACGAGGCTCTGTGTGTGTGTGTGTGTGTGTGTGTGTGTGTGTGTGTGTGTGTGTGTGTGTGTGTGAGCACACAAGATATTTGAACTTTCTTAGTAAAAATTTATGCATACATGATATTAATGAGAAGAATCATAACCAAGTCATGGGAATAACCTCAATAAACTCTCCTTCTTGTAAAAGTTGACGGCATGCATCTCTGTCTTTCCTGTAGGGGGAGATGACACTTGCAATACAGATAATTCCAGCATCAACAAAAAGTTTTGCAGCTTCCCCTAACAATGTATTCATGTCAGAAGTTGAAATGAATGGCTGAAATGCAAAAGGCCTATTATCTGTGCCTTACCAATACGTCTTATGTTCTCAGCACGATCCTCTACAGAAAACCCAATATTCTTATTCAGGCCATGTCGCAAGTTGTCACCATCTAGAATATAGCTAAGATTTCCTCTTTTCAGAAGAGCGTAATCTAGTGTGCATGCAAGTGTGCTTTTACCTAGAAAGAAACCAACAAAGTATTTCTCAACACTAAACAGTGGACTTCAGAAATCTAGTACCTAAGCATACGCAAAAACAAGTGATGAAACTGCCAAACCTGATCCACTAAGACCTGTAATCCAAATGACACAACCTCTTTGTCCAAGAAGCTTTTGCCTCTCTTCTTTTTTCACCATGCACTCTTGCCATACAATGTTGGTTGATTTACCGACTGTCATCATTGGAGGGCATGCAATACCTAACAGAAGCCATCTTTCAAATTTCAAAGCATATTTAATAAGTTAACATAAGCTATAGATTGTCAAAAATTAAATGACTTAGTATTACTCACAATGGGAGAAAAGTTGGAATGAGATTAAAAGACAAATGTTGTTAGAAATAGTGTGCTTTTGTGAATTCCTATCAAAGTGCGCACCTTGAGGGTGTGAGGATGGGGACTAACCAAACAAATCTAATTTGAACTTATATAAAGAATAGGCTGTATACTGAAGATAATCGAAACTTACCAAGTCTTGTTTTTCAAGGTGTGTCCCTCTCTCATACAATTTCACATGATGGAGTGGTTTCAACTTTCATATGCCATTTTGGTCCTTTTGCCCTATTCTCATAGATTTCAGTGTGCCTGGAGTTGATATTCAGTTGATAATGATATGCAAGCATTGTGAATCAGAGGTTCCTTTCTCTCCAAGAAGAGCAGTTCTATCAAAAGCACCTCAATGAACATTATCACCAAGGCAAATTCCAATGTACAAGATTCCATATCAAAGAGTACAATAATGAAATCAAGGGGATACAACATCTCCCTGGCTATCTGCAAAAATGAGATTACAATGCTAATGAAAGAACCACTCAAATGGGCTGTAACACCAAATTGTGCAGGAGGATCCTAAATGAAAGAAATTATTAGTCTCAAAGTAGTCTAGAGCCTCAGAGCATCTCACCATTTACATGTACCAATCAATGGTGCTATCGATAATCTCATATCCATGACAATGGTCCATTGTCCACTCTATCTCGCCATTTACATGTACCAAGCAATGGTGCTATCGATAATCTCATATCCATGACAATGGTCCATTGTCCACTCTATCAAAGAAGGGTATTGTGATCCATTTTTGATTTGATAGTTTATAGGATATGCTCCCATAAAGTCCCCATAACCCCAACTTAATCCATGATCCATGCTATTGCCCCCTAGGTCACTATCATTTCACCATGATTGCCATGCAATACCAATCTGAGGGCTCTCCTCCAAACATCCTGAAAGTTGGGGCAATGTCAAATAAAATGTCTTGGTGTCTCCTCATCCACCCCACACCTCGAACAAGCAATTGGGCCTCTATCGATTCCCAACCAACTGCCTGCTAGTAAACCCTTGCATACCATAAGCCATAAAAAGAGAAAATCTTCATGGGCCTAAAACTATCCTCCAATCTCCTCCAGAATCTATCAAACAAGTTTGAGGAATCCAATGTCTCAACAAGTGTTGGATGGCTGTTGGGATCATCTTGATCCTACTCACATGTACCCTCCTCGGCTTGAATTGGTACACAACAAAGAGAATGTCTAGAGCTTTTTCCTGAGAAAATAAAGACCAGTTATGTACCCTCTTTTCACCTTGCTAAGAATTATCTACTTTTACAAAGATAAATAGTGAATAGTAAAAGTAAAAGTTAAAAGTGCATTCACAGGGAACACACAGGAAATGCATACCATGAAATATTTAAGTGTGTTCACATGGAACATGAATTGAAATACTTTCCAACAAGATAGAGCACCATAAGCATGGAATGAATATCCCTCTGAGACCGAGTAGTCCAAGTAGTGTGGATAGTTGCATCATAAGTAGTGAATGGATATACCTACATTTGAGTGGATAGTTGCATCAAAAGTAGTGAATGGATATACCTACATTTGAGTGGCCGAGGGTAGAGATCTAGAGGGGTGGAAGGGGATACCCAACATAGCTACCTCCAGTTAAGCAAGTATGCCCCCTTACAAGTAGATGGAAAGTTGGGTTTGACTCACACCTACACTTACACAGGAGTGTCGGTGATCTGCAGTATGATATTGGGGCACTTTTTACTCTTCGTAAGAGAGGTTTTTTTCCCCAGTCACATTATTCTCTATTTGTGTGTTTATGTTACACAATTTGGTCACTTACCGCACTTTATACACTTTCAGGTGTAAACGCACCTTAAGGCATTTACATAACCCTAAGGTCTAAGGGTTGTACTTTGTATTTTCACTTACACACTTGAATTGAATCGTGTGTTGAGTTGTGTCTACACTCTCACTCTCTCTCTACTCTTCACTCTATGTACTGAGTTGATAGCTACCACCTCATCTTCAACAAATTGAAGCTATCCACCATTGTTGTCTACATTTGGCACCTGCTGTACAGCCTTTTACTGTAGCCCAAGGCATCAGTGAGAGCATCAAATCAAGCCGATGACAAAAGATAACACCAGAAGTCGGAAAGCCAAGCAATATCATATTCCGAGTGTTCCGTCAATGGAGATAACTTTAATGGTTATCTAAATAAGGCAACAATTGATTTCTTTCCTTTTCTCACGATAGAAGTCTGAATTTTCTCTCTCTTCAGTATTCTTTCTCATCCTCTAGCCTATTCTCATCCTTGCTCAACAATTTTCAGTAAAATCAGCCATTGGAGATGGAGATTTTGACTAATCTTTGCTATAAACCCTAATTTACAATAGAAATTAGGGTTTGACAACCATCTCAGGAAGCGTACTCAGAAATTGGAGGCCTAGAGACTAGAATTTTAGCCACTGAAATTGGGGCAATTTCAAGAGATTCAAGTGATCATTCAGCTAGCAAATATTTGGGGCTGAATTTGTCACCCAAGAAGCACAATTGTAGGCCAAAATCAAGGGGAAAATTGGTTTGAAGGCTTGTTGGTCATTTATGACAGCAAGAGGAAATTTGAGAGAGAAGGAGATTCAAGGAATCTCATTGTATTCCATCCATATTGTAATTCAAGGTAAAGAAATATCACAAGGGGCGCCAATTTTGGGGCCAACAAGCTATCACGATCTCGATGATGCGGCTGTGGATTTCCCGGCCCCTAGTATTTTAGAGGGGGCTTCCCAGGATCGTGAGGAGCTTCTTCATCGGAAATCTTCATCGATGGACTTCATCAACATTGGCATTCCTCTTGCCACCCTAGGATCCATTTCTTCCTTCGTCTTTCGCCACATCCAAGATCTGAGAGGGAGTGTTAGCAGTCATGTTTGTCATGCCTTGTCATCTCTTGCCTATGAGCCTCAGTCTGAGATAAACAAGGACTTTAGGAGCTCTAACCTGTCTATCACTTGTTTTGATGGAAGAGGTAGCTCATTCTAGAGCACTCAGTTTATTGCATTTCAGTGCATTTTCTCCTCCAATCGGGATTTTATGTGCATTTCTCGAGTAGTTTTTGCATTCTTCAGCCTGCCTCACCTACCGTACATTGTCCACCCTTTCCAAGATTTTTTTGAGCATTTCTAGCATTTTTACCAACATTAAATGCTGGTTGGATATATTTTTGGCCCCAAATTTCAGGTTGGCTAGCTTTTGGGATTTTTTGCTATTTATAGCCATTTTCCACTTGGTAGTCAATCACATTATCATCTTTCCTCCTTCCTTGGCAAGTGCACACTCCGACTCCATCATCTTTCTCCGACTTCGGTATTAACATCATCATCAGCCTAATCCGGTGCCCTCACTAACGCTATGGGTTGCGTGCAGGGACTGATCAATCATTTTGTATTTAGCATTTGTTCCTTGTTCGGTGCAAGTTTCTTTTCTTTTTCTCTTGCAGATTGTCTCTCTCTTCCTCTATGTTCGAGTTCCTTCTTCTGTTGCGCACTCTCACACTTCCATCCGCAAATAGATGGTCAATTAGAATAGGAAAATTCTACGGTGCTTGATCTGTTAACATGCTATATATCTAAGTATAAGTCACAATGGAGCAATATTTGCCTTTGGTAGAGTTTGTATACAATAATACAATGCATAGTTCCACTAGCAAAGCCCCATTTGAGGTCATGGAAGGTGGCAAGAACACAGCCCCTATTTTACACACAAAGGATAAGATCTTTGAGGTTGATCAAAATGTACAAAACATGGATGCAGCGAATGCAAAGCTTAAGTATGCTCTTTAGAGGTCTCAAGAGAAACAAAAAAAGGCAGTTGATCACCATACGTACTTTGCAGTTTGCAAAGGGCAACTATAGTTTACTACATTTTGAAAAGGCAAGGTTGAAAAAGATGAAAGATAGAGAGAGGTTGTATCCAAAGCTAAGTATGAGATATTATGGGCCCTTCCAAGTGTTGAAGAGGATCAATTTGTTGAGACCTTTTCGTGCTGATATGCCTAAGGATATATTTATCGAAATTCAATCAAAGGTTGAGGAGTTGGATGGAATATTGGTAACCAAGCAAATTTTGGCACATAAAGAAAGAAATTTCGAGGTAAAGATATTTGGTAAAGTTTCAAAATTATTCACTGATGGATGCTAAACAGATGGAAAAGGATGACTTAGTAGACCATCCTCAATTGTTGCAACTTTATCTCAAGGCTTTTCAATTAGAGCCAAGGATCAAGCTCAATCAAGTTCAACAAAGCAAGGGCCCAGGGCATTGCCTGATACTCAACGGGGAAGTAGCACTTTCACTCCTCCAATGATGGACAACTCTCATATATAGTGGATCTCAAATGTATTCAGCATGTGTCTAGGGTACTATGCCAACAATATGTCTGCAATGAGGTCACTATTTAGTGTACTAGTCACTGCAATTGGTATGCATATGGTATGGTTTTGACCTACTACTTTAAAACTATACATTTGCATCGATTTGCATCAATGTACGATCATCAAAGATTGATTATCAAATGCTGGTTTTCAATGGATAATGATCAATTGTCAGTGGTATTCAATTGGTTTTATGGACAGCCATGTGTTTTATAAATGCCATTGATAGTTCAGCCATGGATTATGCTTAATATATGCTTTCTGATGGTTGTTTGGCCGGAACGGTTGAGATATACTATTGAGAGATGCATTCTATGGATTCTTGGCAAAAGTTTTGGACTATTTATGAGTCTTAGATTTTATTTATGCTGGCTGAAAATTTTCAGCAAGTATTTGGCTTATGTATGCTTAAACAGCATTGGCCAATGTAGTTTTGACTATGATGCCTTTTGGAAAATTCAAGTGCTGTTGGGCCTACTCTTTGGTCAAAAAGTCAGAAGTATATGATGCATTATTGGCTTTTATTGCACTTATTGAAAACCAGTTAAGTTGTAAAATTAAGACTCTCCATTCGGACTCAGGGGGGGAATATATGTCCTCTATGTTGAATTCCTTTTTGAAGCAAAAGGGCATTGTCCATCACTATACTACTGCTTATACTCCACAGCAGAATGGGGTTGCAGAGAGAGAATCGTTCACTCATGCAGATGGCCAGATGTATGCTAAAGACAAAGAGCTTGCCTCACAGTTTTTGGATGGAAGCCGTCATGTGTGCTTGCCATGTTTTGAACAGATGCCCCACCAAAGCTTTGAAGAAAATTACACCTTTTGAGGCTTGGAACAGCCGGAAACCTTCTGTTGGACACTTTCGTACCTTTGGGTGCCTTGCATATGCACATATTCCAAAGGTACTTAGAAAAAAGTTGGATAACAAGGCTGTTAAATGCATTTTTGTGGGATATAGCAATGAGAGCAAAGGCTACAGACTCTATGATTCTATTTCTAAAAAGGTGTTTGTCAGTAGGGATGTACTATTTAATGAAAAATCAGAATTGTCCCTGGCTGGTTTAGACACATATCAGGCTTCCTGTGATGTATTTGAAGGGCTGTTGCCCATTACATTTGGTGATTCAGCTAGAGTTTCAGCAAGTGAACTCAATGTTCAGCCAGTTGCTCCTTTGGAAAATGCAGAAAATCAGCCATTGGCTGATCTGAATATTCAGCAAAGTGCTGAAACTGAAATTTAGTAAGAGCTTATGCACAGTCAGGAGGCAAGACAAATGCCTAGGTGGTATTTACAGACTATGAAACATAGTCATCCGAATGCACCCATCGTTGGTCATACTAGAAGGCAAGCTCGTATGCATGATACTGCACATACCATGGAGTTCATTATGGCAACAAGCACCCTTGATGATGAGGAGCCTGAATGTTTTGAGGATGCACAACAGAGTGTGCATTGGATGGTAGCAATGAAAGCTGAATTGAATTCTATCACTAAGAATCAAACGTGGGATTTGGGGTCTTTGCCATTTGGGAAGAAAGCCATTGAAACAAAATGGGTCTATAAGCTAAAAAGGAATGTAGATGGATCCATTGACAAATACAAGGCAAGGCTTGTAGCTAAAGGCTATGCACAAAAGAAAGGCATTGACTATGACGAGACATTTGCTCCTACTTTCCACATGACGACCATCAGGTCTACGGTTGTTTTGGCTGCTCATTATGGATGGACTGTGCATCAGTTGGATATTAAAAATACATTTTTACATGGGAAACTTCATGAGGAAGTATATGTACAGCAGCCCATTGGTTTTCCAGTTGAGGGTCTGGAACACTTGGTCTGCAAGCTGAAAAAAGCTTTGTATGGTTTGAAACAAGCTCCTAGAGCTTGGTATGCAAAGATAAATGCTTTCTTGCTTAGCCAAGGATTCATAAACAGCTCATCTGAGTCTACCCTTTACGTATGTAAAGAGGGGGGATCCATGTTGATCATTTGTCTTTATGTTGATGATCTCTTGCTTACAGGGACACATGCTGATCAGATTTCAGCATTTAAATAATATTTGCAGCACACTTTTGACATGTCAGACTTAGGGTCTTTGCATTATTACTTGGGCATTCAGTTCATACATGATGCTAGAGGTATTGGGTTATCACAGTCAAGATACATTGGTAAACTTCTTGAGAAGTTTGACTTACAGGATTGCAAGCTAGTCTATACACCAATGGAACCCGGACTTAAGCTGTCATTACATGATGACAGTGATTTGTTTGATATACACACATATGCTCCAGCAGTTGGATGTCTTATTTACTTATGCAACACTAGGCCAGACATACAATTTGCAATTTCAGCCCTGAGCAAATATATGCATCAACCACACATATCACATTGGCAAGCTGTTAAGCATGTCTTCCGTTACTTGCAAGGTATTAGATCTCTTGGATTGCTTTATGCCAAGGGGGACCACTGAAGTTGCATGCTTACAATGATTCTGATCAGGCTAGTGATTATGATTCACGTCACTCCACTAGTGGCAATTGTTTCTTTCTTGGCTCGTCTTGCATATCTTGGCTTAGCAAGAAACAATCCACTATTGCCACATCATCATGTGAAGCTAAATACAAGGTAGCTTTCACTACCACAGTTAAATGCGTATGAATTAGACGCTTGCTAGCTGATCTGGATATATCTACTACTGAGCCTACTCCTTTGTTCACTGATAGTTAGAGTGCCATTGCAGTGGCATGGAACCCAGTGTTTCATGCACACACGAAACACATTGAGATATATTATCACTTTCTCAGAGAGAGGCTACATGCAGGTGATATTGGCCTTGTCTATTGTCCTACCACCAGTAATGTGGCAGACATCTTCACCAAAGCTCTTCCTCGTGAAAAATTTGAAGCATTTTGCAATGCTTTAAAGTTGATCTCCTTTGGTAGCGGATGATCCTTGTACTCTTAATCACTCTTCACTCCAGGGGGGTTTGTCGGGTATTTCACTCATGCCTCCCTTACGCCTATGCTCACATAGGAGTGTCGGTGATTAGTAGGACACTGGGACACTTTTTACTCTCGATAGGAGAGGTTTTTTATCCCAAACTTATGGTATTATTTCATATGTGCTTATGACACACACTTATGGGCACTTACCGTATTGGGTGTGAACACCCCTTACAACCCTAAGGTTTAAGGGTTATACCTTGTACTTTCAGCTTACACTCTTTCAGCTATTGGATTGGGTGTCGTGCTTCACTCTCACATTGTCTGTTGGTTTTCTGTGCTGAGCTTCGATCCTATCCTCTCTCACAAGTGCAATATACTTTGCTTTGGTATATTACAATGCAATCGAGGACAATTGTAGGGATTTCAAGAGGTGGTCTGTCACCACGAGGACGTAAAATTTTAATGCTTTGCTTAGTATTTAATAAAAGTTAATCAAATGTGCAAATCAGTTGCTACCAAAGGCAAAAATTATAATAAGTTATGCCTGACAAATACTAGGTAACACTCGCTATCAAAACTTGATTAGCCACCAGTACAATGGTGACACTAGGGAATTGGCATTAATTAATACCAGTCCAAGCTAAGGACTGCTCAGGATTACTTGGGTGATAAATTGGCCTAGCCAGTTTAATTGTTTGCCAGTTAGATTATTTTTCTAAGCCATGAATAATTATTAGATCAATTTTCAAAATTAATATTCTGAAAATCAATATAATACAACTGGATAATGCTGAAATTGTTTTGAAAAGCTGCCACTTGGCAAAACTTGCCAATGCAAGTGAAAAAAACATTTTAAAGCCTTGGGGGAAGAGAGAGAGAGAGAGAGAGAGAGAGAGAGAGAGAGAGAGAGAAATATTCCAACCTAGAGAAAGCTATAAGAGAGAGAGAGAAGGCTGCCATTGCTACAGTAACAATTGACAGACCATTTCCAGCCCTAGCAGAAGACCCTTTAAGAGCTAGTGACATACCCAAAAGAGACTACAGTAGTAGATGGCAATAGTTTGAGAGTTGTTTCAACCAAGCAACATCATATTTAGGATGTTCCATCAAAGAAGATAGCTTATTGACTATCTAGACAAAGTAGCAATCGATTTCTTCCATTTTCTCGTATAATGGAAGTTTAGATATTCTCTCTTCAACATCCTTTCTCATCCTCCAACTTATTCACATCCTTTCTCAACAATTTCTTGCAAAAATTGCCATTAAATGTGGAGATTTCGACTAATGACTCCTATAGACACAAAAATTAGGGTTTGAAAACCACCTCAAAAAGCGTACTCAAAAATTGAAGGCCTAGAGACTTGAATTTCAGTCACTTAAATTGAGGCAATTTCAAGAGATTCAAGTGATCATTCAACCAACAAAATTTGGGACTAAACTTGTTATCCAAGAAGCACAATTGAAGACCGATCTCCAAGTAAACCAAGGGCAAATTGGTTTGAAGACTTGCTAATTATTTATTATAGCAAAAGGCAATTGGAGAGCAAAGGAGATTCAAGGAATCTCATTGTATTCCATCATATTATAATTCAAGATAAAGAAATACTGCAAGGGGTACCAGTTGTGGAGCCAACAAGTTGTCCATTGTCCAAGATTAAATCATAACATTTGCATATTTAGTTCATGTGAATTTTATGCTTCTCGTAATTATTGATTAATCAGGTCATTACCACCCTCTCTGAGAATGAAGACTAGTTTCACCTAGTACTTAAGCTTGGTCCAGTGAGTAACTCACTTATAATTGATCACCCAAGCATTAATTAGTCCTTAATCAAATTTGAATTTTGATTAAAGAGTTGTAGATTACACATTTAGAAAGTTGGTTTGGCTGTTTGGGGCCTCTTTCTCTCTTATTCAAGCACCCCAAGTTTAAAGACCACCATTCATTTCTTCTTCACTACAAAAATTGCAAACTTTAAGCCGTAAAACATGAGCCAATAGCATGTATGGAGTGAAAACAACTACCATTTGTGGTTCACTACCATTGCGATTCTTAAAGGCCGTTTTCAATTTGAAGCACCTTCTTTATAAGCCCACAAGCAAGATATTGTCTTCGTCGTCAAGGGAACTCTTGTACTATGGTTGGTTTGGGAGCTCTCCCTAGGAGGCAAGTCCTAGACACCCATGGAGTTCCAGAAATAAGTTTGAGAGATTTTTACAGCCTTATCAGATAGCATATTTGGAAGGTTTGGTGCCAATCTATGTTCACATGGGACCCAATCCCAATTCGCTATTACATGGCCCAAGCTTCGGAGATCCATTATTTATCCCTTACAGGACACTGGGCCATGTGCAGCACAAGTCACACCATCAAATGAGCTCACACGAACCTTCCTGCCAAAAAAGCAGAGCCTGTTCATTGCAATGTTCCTGCTGAATTGACAATCCTCAACTGTAGTTCTTCCCTCATTCTCCTGGGGCCTCCAGAACACTTGGAGAAAAGCCATTGTTGATCATATCACAACTGGAGAAAAGACACTAACGATGCCCAAACTATTGGGAAATTTAATTCATTTCAGCCTACAAAGATAACTGAATCCACACAACAATCTGACTCTGGAATCAGGTGAAGCGAACTGCATGGAAATCTTTCAATGTAATAGAAACTGACTATATAATCTGCTCGGAATTAGTTAGCAATCCATACGAATCAATCCATCTTTCACCATTGCAATGTTTCAATTGCCTGTATACAGACTTTAGTTAGCAAAGACCTGATAAATGCCCGGATTGGCCATTGCAGATAAGGAAAGCTTGAAGAACGACTGCTCAAATCGAAGGCCAACCTGGGATTGCTGCCTTGACGGTTTCATCCACGTTTCTATCCCCGTCAGATGAGTTGGTATTATAACTTGCCTCTATGGCCGCATGGCTCTTTCCACCTGCTGATGTACCATGATGCTCTGCATGTCGGATTTCCCTACAGATATTCATGTGCAGATTCCAAACGAAGCCCGAAACAGCAGTGTTCAACCTACAATTGAAGCCTCTGTTGCCTGTCAATCCACGAGTGCCACTACAGACGGGCCTACAAGGAACTGATTTTGCAACAAACTTGGGAGGGTAGCTGTGCAGGCTGGTGGAAAGCCTCGAATTTTGGCCAACGAAAATAGAAATGGTGCGGAGCTTCTTCGTCTGGAGAGAAGCGATCTTAAACACTGGACTCTGCTTGATGAGCCAAGACGCAGCCAAGTTATGCCGTTCTGAAAAACAAGACGATCTTGTCGAGATTTGACCTATCATGATTTTCACGAGCCGCAGAAAGAGCCGAATTAGGTCCAGCTTATTCCATGACAGCAAACTCCATCAAAATATGCATCTCTCTCTATCTCTCTCTCTCTCTCTCTCTCTCTCTCAAGTGATGTACTGATAATGGTACTCAAGTGAGGCACGCACGGAGAAAAGGATAGGACGCCGCAAATGCTGTCAAGATTGAGTTCATGGCATAGGAGACTGTGGAGAAGGCTTTTAGCCAATCGTAGAGCTTGGATGGAACAGACGCAAAGACGAAACTGACTAATGAGGAACCCGAGGCCGGGGAGGCGCGGGGGGCAGACGATGGCTGCTCCGAGCTTGGAGATCATCATCCGTCGAACGTTCCATCCGTCGTTTCCTTTTTCTAGTCAAGGCGCATGAGGCTGATGTGGCAGAGGCATGTTCGTTCAAACAGTTGTCCGCGGAACTTGGAACTTTAGAAACTGGGATCGAACCCACGGGCCACGAGGCATTTTGTGCCCTGCTGGCCTAAGGTCCACGAGCTTATCAATACTTCTAATAAGTTCTGACATGGATGGGGCTGCCACAAAACCCACGGGCCACGGTCCCGACTCCCGTGACCAGTCCACGAGCTCGAACCCTCTATCCAGCGGATTCCAGCCTTCCAGCCTCACTGTGATTATTTTTGCAACTTGTCACGCCTTTTCAATGGTAATTTTCCTTGCTAAAGAAATGAGGAAAATAACAATTGGCCAATGCAAGGATAACTCTAACTTTAATAAAGCTAAATCAATCATATTGGAAATTCAAAAATAGTACATTATTAAAAGACAAATGAATAAGCCATCCCCACCTTGTGCCAATCAAATAAGAAGTTACATGACAAATCTATTCTAATTAGTCAAGTATTGTAAAATTAACATTAAGGTAGTAGTCTAGGGACACAAGCAACCCATTTAGGGTAAGCCCATATATAAAGCTCTCGAGCCCACACCCACATCAAATGTAAGTAAGCATCTAGCTTATACTCCATTATATCTATGGCCAATCTACTTCTCTATCTACTGCAAAAACCTCACAACAAGGAATATAACGTATAGTGGATTTTTTAAAGTCATAAAACTGCTACCTATGCTACACAAACCTCCTTAAATTATGACCGCCATATTACAATCATTTGCACTAAGGATATTTGTGGATATTAACTCAGTTTTTTTTTAAACAATTCAATGGCATTGACAAAAATGTCCAATGCATTATAACTACTCAATGAAAAGGGCTTGATGAGTATGATGGGTTGGCACATTTGGCACACTTGATGAGTATGATGGGTTGGCACACATTTGGCACTACTATTGTGGCATATCTCTTCCATGGTTTGGGTGGCCCTAGTCCTCCTTGGTGTGGCTACCCCTTGACTACATATTGTTCGCTCCACTCTTGTTAATCTGGCCACATGATATTTGTGTGATGTGTTTTGGTGGCCTTTTGGTTTCACTTGTGCTTGATAAGATTTTCTAAGGCTAATCAGAAGGCCTGATGTAAATACTTTCATTTGATATAAGCTTATTCACAAAAAAGAAGAGAAATGTGAAGAAGCATAATTTGTTACATGAGGATTTCAAAAGATGCATTTCAATGTAAGATTGCAAATGATGACATTTAAATATTTTTACACATGAGACTAAAGATCACTTCTTACTTATCTTTTTCCTCCCTTTTTTGAAGAAAAGTATTTTCCACACACTCTTTAAAATAAAATTATGCTAATGGCTACTCATTATTCACTATTATTTAGGCTTTATTCAAGAAAGAAACAAGAACACAAGTGCTCACTTTTGCTTCACTTTGTGCTGCTTGATGTTCATATTATATGTATCAAATAAAGCTCACATCCTATCTCAACCATGATATGTGGAAATCCAAGGTAAGGTGTACCAAATCATGACTAGTATAGTCGGATGCCCATTGGACGGGGAAGGAGGATTTAGAAATCCTAGAAGTATGTGAGTCTTGAGCTTGCTTAATATCAATGTAGGAACGATTGAGTTGGATGCTTCTTGTTAGTTCATGATAATGAATGAATAATAGGATCAACATTTTCATAGCAATAGGTTAGTAGGCCAATGAGCTAGGGGGGAGGTTCCTTGTCAACACTAGATCCTTCTCAACATGGATCAATAGTGTATGGGTTAGTGCAGTAGTGGCAAGCCTCAGCATGTATCCATGAGACAACAAGAGAGGAGCCTCATCAATGCCTTGGCACATGTTAGCAAGGCAACAACTAAGGGGGGAGGGCTCATTGCTACTACATCAATTGTATGGAGAGCGATATGGCTAAGCGAAAGGTTGAGGCACCAATAAAGCAAAGAAGCCTAGAGCCAATGCAAGTGGTAAGATAAACAAGTACTTAGACACCATCTACATGTCTAAGTGACAATGCATCTTTACCCATACCTCCACCAACAACCCCAATGATGAGACCTAGTTGATGAGTGGAAGATAGCTTTTGACACTAGGTATAGCCACTTCAAGTTTGTTGTTATGCCATTTGGTCTCACAAATTCTCTAACAAAATTCCAATATCTGATGAATGATGTACTCCATGAGTACCTAGTCAACTTTGTGGTAGTATGTTTAGATTACATTCTAATATTTCCCACGAATCAAGAAGATCATGAGCATCATGTGCAAACTATTTGAGTAGGTATAGATGAAGCTTAAACGAGGAAGTCATCAACTTCGGTAACCCTACATTCCTTGTTAGTAGCTACTATCCTACAACTCATCTTTCCATCTATTATTTTTGGCCCCATTCATTCATAAGATGCACTTGTAATTTTTCCTACCTATAACTTATGAGTAAATAGACATAATATGTTTGAAAAAAGGAAGTGAGACCCGAGCTCACTTCTATGCAAGTTTGTAATATCACTCGAGGTTACATTAGAAGACTCGTAAAAAATGTGCAGGTTGCATCTATTTCTATTTGGCTTTGCTCAAACTATATCCACAATGCCCAAAATAGGATCTAAAAAGGATGAATAGAGGCTCATTCTTATGCGTGCACATTTTGAGTCTTCCACTTCTCCATCTTCTTGTCTACATGCT